>NC_138999.1:10506306-11099481 GCF_964374135.1 Grampus griseus | reverse complement strand
GGATAAATGAAGGTAAGACAAAACGTTTCTTTTTTTTTTTTTTTTCATTTCATAGTTGGGTTATTTTGATGCAGTTTCGTCGTTTAAGGTGGTATGGCTATGTTAAGTGGTTCATTTCCATCCTGAAGAAGACACTAACAGCCTCTATCTTATGTAATTTTGTCAAATTCAAACATGACTCTTTGGCCAGTTTTTTTTTAATATTTTTTTTACATATCTTGATAAGATTTTATTTTTCTGGAACTTTTTTTTTTTAATGTTCATGGATCATTTTTTAAGCCTTCAAGTAGTTTGGAAACATTTGCCCATTTGCTCATTCCTCTGGCTAGAACCTGTCAGAGCATTTATCCCACCTGTACTGAAAATCTCTGTTCTCCCAGCTGGGGGTAGGACAGCTTGATGGAGGTGATCAGGGAGAAATGAGGAGTGAGCAAGCTTTATAAACTGCTTCTAATTCTCTTATTCAGTAGGCTCTGATCCACCCCCAGCTTCTACAAAATCAGACCTGAAAATACTTGGCCAAAAAGCAGGATTCTAACTAATACCAAAATAAATTTTAAATAAAATAGAATCTCTGTAGGAAAGAAAATTAGATTATGCTTCCCATTCCCACTCTTGCTTTAAGATATCTATATATTTAAGTCCAAGGGGGACTTAGAAAGCTGTTCTGCCCCAAGTAAAAATTCGGAATGTCTGAGTACATTTATTTTGCAAAGTTACAGGGAAGTTTCTTTGGGAAATGCTGCAGCACGTCCCCCCAAAATGGTTGGTGATTAGCGATACAGTTGGTGTGCAAACAAGCGACTTGTAAGACATGTAGGTCAAAGAGGATGAGGCCTAATCATGGGCTAAAAAACAATTCTGAAATGTGATCATTTGACAACTTGAGCTGATTATAAAGCATCATCATTTAACAGCATGTCTTGTTAAGCTATCCAGCTACCTCTTTTGCAAGTTGAATTCCAACATGGATCTTACTTAGAATTTTCTTTTTACTTTTTATTTTACTTAAAATTTCTAAAAATTTTTAATTGCGATGTAGTTGATATATAACATGGTATTCATTTTTGGCGTACAACATAATAATTTGATGTATGTAAAGATTGCAAAATGGTGACCACAGTAAGTAGTTAACATCCATCACCTCACCTAGTTACATTCTTTTTCCTTATGATGAAAACTTAAGATTTATTCTCTTAGCATATTTCAAATATACATATATTATTAATATTATTAATATTACAATTAGTAAATGGTTAACTACAGTCACCATGCTGTACATTACATCCCCAGGGCTTATGTATCTTATAACTGGAAGTTTGTCCCTTTTGACCCCCTTCACCCATTTTTCCCAACCCCCATTCCCTGCCTCTGGCAAACACCAATCATTTCTCTGTATCTGTTAGTTCATGGGTTTTTTAGATTCCCCATATAAGTGAGATCGTACGGTATTTGTCTTTGTCTGACTTATTTCACTTAGCATAATGCCCTCTAGGTCCATCTATGTTGTTGAAAATGGCAGGATTTCCTTTTCATGGCTGAATAATATTCCATTGTATATTTATACATTTTCTTATCCATTCATCTGTCATCACGTAGGTTGTTTCCATGTTATAGGTATCATGAATGATGCTGCAATGAACATTAGTGTGCAGATGTCTCTTCAAGATAATGATTTCATTTCCTTTGGATATATCCCCAAAAGTGGGATCCTTAGATTATATGGTAGTTCTGTCTTTAATTTGAGGGGGGAACCACCATACTGTTCTCCATAGTGGCTGCACCAATTTACATTCCCACCAGTAGTGCACAAAGTTCCTTTTCTCTGCATCCTTGCCAACAGTTGTTATTTCTTGTCTTTTTGATAGTAGCCATTCTAAAAGATGTGAGGTGATATCTCATTGTGGTTTTGATTTGCATTTCCCTGATGATTAGTGACATGGAGCAGCTTTTCATGTGCCTGTTGGCCATTTGTATGTCTTCTTTGGAAAAATGTCTATTCAGATCCTCTGCCCATTTTTAAGTCAGATTGTTTGTTTTCTGAGTTGTATGAGTTCTTTATATATTTTGGATATTAATCCCTTTTCAGGTATGTGATTTGCAAATATTTTCTCCTATTCAGTAGGTTGCTTTTTCATTTTGTTGATAGCTTCCTTTGCTATACAGAAGCTTTAGAGTTTGATGTAGTCCCACTTGTTGATTTTTACTTTTGTTGCCTTTTGGTGTCAAGTCCAACAAATTATTGCCAACACCTATGTCAGGAAGCTTACCCCCCCCATGTTATCTTCTACAAGGTTTGTAGTTTCAGGTCTTACATCCAAGTCTTTAATACATTTTCAGTTGATTTTTGTGTATGGTGTAAGATTATTTTACCTTTTACTTTTATTTTTTACTTTTACTTTTTATTTTTCTTATTCTTAATTGATCTAAGAGATAACAGTTCAAAATAAGAGCAACGATGTATTCAATTACATATGTCTGTGTGTGTATATATATATCGTGTGTGTGTGTGTGTATGCTTATGTATGCTCACATATGAGTGAAATGAATGACAGCAATGATACTAGGGATGAGAGGGAGGAATTAGGATTATTTTGTTATTACAAGGTATTCACACTACCTGTAAAGTGGTATAGTGTTATTTTAAAATGGATTTGGAGTAGTTGTAAAATATTGTGAACTCTAGGGCAAACACTGAAAAAAGTAAAAAACAAAAAAAAAGTGGTATAGCTGATAGGAGAAAGTAGAGAAATTGGAATCCTAGAAAATGCTTCATTAAAGTCACAAAGGTCAGAAAATAGGTAGAAGATAAAAATTGGAACAAAGAACTCTAAGAAAGAGAGGCACAAATTACTAATACCAGTAATGAAAGAAGGCGCATCACTCCAGATCCTATGGAAATTAAAAGGATAATAAAGGAATACTATGAACAGCTCTCTGCCCACAAATATGACAACCTAGATAAAATGGACCAATTCCCTGAAAGACACAATCTTCCAAAACGCTTAGAAGAAGAAACAGGTGATCTGAATAGGCCTATCTATTTAAAAATTGAATCAATAATTAATAACCTTCCAAAACAGAAAGGACCAGGCCCGGATGGGTTCACTGATGAACACTATCAAACATTTAAGGAAGAAATTTACCAAGTCTTTACCATCTCTTTCAGAGGATAGAAGCACAGGCCATACTCCCTAACTCATCCTGTGAGGCCAGCATTATCTTAAGGCCCAAACCAGACAAAGACACTACAAGAGAAAAGAACTACAGAGCATTATCTCATGAATGTAGATGCAAAAATCCTCAACAGAGAAGATACACAGATGGCAAATAAGCATATGAAAAGATGTTCTACATCATATGTCATCACATAAATATACACATCAGAAAAATGCAGATTAAAACAGTAATGAGATACCACTTCACATCTGTTAGAGAATGGCCACAGCCTAGGCCACTCACAACACCACCTGCTGATAAGGACGCAGAGCGAAAGGAACTCTCATTCATTGCTGTTGGGAACGCAAAATCGTACAGCTACTTTGAAACACAGTTTGGTGGTTTCTTACAAGACTAAATGTACTCTTACCATACAGTCAGTCCAGCAATATATTGGTATTTACCCAAAGGAGTTGAAAAGTTATGTCCACACAAAAACCTGCCCATGGATGTTTGTAGCAGCTTGATTCATAATTGCCCAAAGTTGGAAGCAGCCACCATGTCCTTCAGTAGGTGAATGGATAAACTGTGGTACATCCAGACAACACAGTATTATTCAGCACTAAAAAGAAACGATCCAGTGGTCCAGGAAAAGACATGGGGGAACCTTAAATGCACATTACTAAGTGAAAGAAGCCAATCCGAAAAGGCATGTACTGTGCGATTCCAACTATGTGACATTCTGGAAAAGGCAAAATTTTGGACACAGTTAAAAGATCAGTGTTTGCTGGTGGGAGTGGTGGGGGCAATGACTAGATACAGCACAGAGAAATTTTAGTGCAGTGAAAATACTCTGTGATATTACAGTGATGGATAGATGTCATCATACATTTGTCCAAACCCATAGAATGTCCAACACCAAGACTGAACCCTAAGGAAAGCTGTGGACTTTGGATGACAGTATGTGTCAGTGTAGGTTTATCCTTGGTAACAAAGGTACCACTCTAGTGAGAGAGGTTGTTAATGGGGAGGCTGTGCATATGTGGAGGCACGGGCTGTAAGGAGATCTGTACCTTCCTCTCAATTTTACTGTAAACCTAAAACTGCTCGGAAAAAAAAAAAGCTAAGTCTTTTGAAAACCTGCCAGAGAATGGATACCTCTAAGGACCTCTGGTTCTAGCAGAAGCTGGAAAAGGGACAGTTCCACCACTATGGCACCGCTCTGGCTATCGTGAGCTCAGGTATTGAGTGCCGTGACAACAAGGAAGGAGCAGCAGCCTGGAGGCTCAGTGAATGTCAGTCTTCACGCTTACAAAACTGTGAGAAAAAGAGCTTAGCCAAATGGGGGATGTCCATACCCATCGAACTGTAGAAATGGAAGAAAGGGATGCACGCAATTGGTTGGACATCTGAAGGGGTGTGTGCCTCATCAGTGCCGTGCACAGCTATTTCCAGTCCTCCTTCCACGCAGCGTAAGACTGGAGGGTAGCCAAGCCACGTGATTGCTTTGGCCAATGAAATGCAAGCAGAAGCTTTTCAGAGCCTGTGCACAATGATTCCTTTTTCCTTGGCCCCAGCAATGCTAGTGCTTGGATGACGTGAGGCCCTGGACGGTGAGCCCCGTCAGTCTGCGTGCGTGAGGCTGTGGAGTTCAGCCTGCAGCCGCCCACATGGTAGTGCAGTCCCACAAGGGCCATGGAGAGTGAGCAGGAAATAAACCTTTGCTGTTTAAAGCCATGACCTTTTAGAGTGACTCGCACAGCCCAACCTAACTTCTCCTGACTGGTGCAGAAAGGGACGGCTGAAGAGGGAGATGCAGCTTCCGAAAGGCTCAATAGGATGCGGCTTAGTAAACGGTCAGAGCAGTGCCATCTCCTCTACCTGGAAATCATAACTCAAATTTATAGGATGCACACTCTTGCTGAAGGGCTGCAAGTAGCCCACAGATACGCTTTGTTTGGCCAGGTTAGTATGATATTAGTTTAAAGATTTAGATCTGGGAGATGGGATGTAAGTGTGATTTATTTCCTTCTTAACTATATTACTTACAGCATCCTCGCTTGACTCAAGTACTTGCCTACGTAGCCCCTGAAGGCATTTGGGTTTGCAACCCCTGGCGGTCCATGCATCAAACCCGTTGAGAGAGACTAGGATAGGCGTGACCATGTTCACGTAATAGACATGAAAACAGAGGCTCTGAGAGGTCCAGAGGCTTCAACAGTGACCCAGCAAGTCAGTGGCAGAGCTCAAGCCTGAACCCGGGACTCCCGATGCCTCTGTGCAGGGCAGGCTGCAGATGCCCGACCCCGGAGACTGCTGCTGCTGCTGCTGCAGTCATCCCAGGAGGTTAATCCATTGATTGCATCCTCCACTGCCTCATCAGCCCACACACTGCCTGAGTTTATCACCAAGCAAATTCCCATTTGTTTTTAACGGGAAAATCACGCCATCCTGAAATGCCTTGAACGAAGCTCTGCAGTCTCAACAAACAGCTTGCCTTCTAAATCCATAAGCTAAACACAAATCTCTTTGCATTCTTTCAGCCAAGCCATTGCAGCTCTTTTTCTCTTTAAGTCCGAACTTTTTCGTGATGAAGACAGCCAAGCGGAGGAAATTAAGGAAATGACTACAAGGAAATATCTCCAGGATACACTGTACTATTAAGTGCAAAAAGCAAAGTGCAGAAGAGTATGTATGGAATGGTCCCATCTGTATAAATGAAAAAAAACCAAACATGTTTTTACATATATGTACTTCTATTTATAGATGCAGAAGTGTCCTTAAGGATATGCGTGAAATATTACAGTAGTATCTGGAGAGCACACTCGGGTCAGGAGTGGCAGAGGCAGGCAGTGTCCATGCCCCAAGCACTCAGGCCTTGGCAACCCTAACCACTGCCCTGCATGACCCGACCGGAAGGCTCCCTCTGGCTACAGAGCCTTCTGAGTCCACGCCCTGAGCAGGTGGAAGTGCCCAGGAATGAACACCCCTCAATCAATGCTCAGTCAATGACTGATGGGATTTGGTGGAGAAACACACTGACTCCTTTACCTCTCCGGCGGGGTGATTCTGAGATAAT
Organism: Grampus griseus; assembly: GCF_964374135.1. Lineage (NCBI taxonomy): Eukaryota > Metazoa > Chordata > Mammalia > Artiodactyla > Delphinidae > Grampus > Grampus griseus. The sequence continues at coordinate 11,093,243 of NC_138999.1, read as the reverse complement.
CGGTGTGTGCTCTACACTGGCTCCCAGAGTGCGGACATGCCTTCCTTTCCTGTCTCACCTTCCCACTCCCTTATCCTTCCAAATCCATGCCAAACCCTGTGTGAGGGCTGCTTTCTGAAGGAACAATGCCGTCTAATAGAACTGTCTTCGATGATGGAAGTGTTCAGTGTCGGCACTGTCCAGTCCAGCGGCCAGGAGCCAAGTGTGGCATCTAACTTTAAATTGCTTAAAATTGAAAATGCAGTTCCTCAGTCACATGGGCCACATTTCAGGTGCTCCACTGCAACGTGGACAGCACAGAGTGGAACACTTCCAGCATCACACGAGGTTCTATTGGACAGTACTGGTTGGCAGTCATCATTGGGGGAAATGAGTATAGATCTGTACCATATGCACCGAGAAGCAAACAGATGTTTTTAAAGGGGGAAAAGGTATGATCTCACCTCTGTGAGGCCCTCTGACATCTATGTGTGGGGTCTTTTGGTGAAGCCTGATTCTGACCCAAGCATTCTCCTGTCTACTGCCTAAACCTAAACCCTTTCCATTCTCAGCTAAGGGAAGGGCTGCTGCCAGCCCATATGGCAGCTTTATGCACAGAAGACCAAAGCGCCCCTCCCTCCCGGTGGATGCGGGCCCATGCCAGTGCACGCCGGACCTCAGCAGTGCCACCAAACAGGGCAATGAAGAGGTTCTTCATCGTTCTTCTTTCTGCATTTCAAGCCTTCCCTTGGTAATGAGAACAGGCAGAATGGCAGGGCTTGCGTGTACAAATTGGCAGGAGGAAATACCAAGAACAACAATTTTTAAAAAGCAACACTAAGGGCTTCCCTGGTGGCGCAGTGGTTGAGAGTCCGCCTGCCGATGCAGGGGACACGGGTTCGTGCCCCGGTCCGGGAAGATCCCACATGCCACGGAGCGGCTGGGCCCGTGAGCCATGGCCGCTGAGCCTGTGCGTCCGGAGCCTGTGCTCCACAACGGGAGAGGCCACAACAGTGAGAGGCCCGCGTACCACAAAAAAAAAAAAAGAAAGAAAAAGCAACACTAATAATACTACAAGTAAAAAATATGATCTTGGGACTTCCCTGGCGGTCCAGTGGTTAGGAGCCTGTGCTTCCACTGCCACGTGCCTGGGTTCGATCCCTGGTCGGGGAACTAAGATCCCACAAGATATGTGGCACGGCCAAAAAAAATTTTTTTAATAAAATTTAAAAAATATATATGATCTTATCATACTACTATTAATTTTCAAATAGCTCAGATATTCTACTAAAGGAATTAATGCTTGTCTCAACTTTTTTCATATATGCCTTGACAATGGCCTGGTTATGTGATTGTGCCCATTTAGTGACAAATGTGGCTCTCTCTAGTCTGTGTAACTGTAGCAATAGTACTTATGAGGATGATGAAATTCATGGCCACTTACAGTATCTGACTATTATGTAATCCATCCATATGCAATGTCCAGAATAGGCAGATCCCATACAGACAGAAAGTAGATTGGCGTTTGCCAGGGGCTAAGGAGATTGAGGGGGAAAGGGAATGGTAATGAGTGTGGGGTTTCTTTGGAGGGGGGTGATGAAAATGTTCAAAAATTGATCGTGGCGATGGTTGCACAGCTCTGAATATACTAAAAGCCATTAAATGGTACATTTTAGATCGCTGAGTCATATGGTATGTGAGTTATATCTCTATAAAGCTGTTATAAAAATGCTAAAAATATATATAAAGAAGGTCTTATCTACAGTGAGAAGGAAATTTTGCACTAAATCTCTATAACTCCAGTCTTTGAACATCTCAACATTTTGCTAAGTTTCTACCGAATATAGTCAATAGCTTCCCTATCCTCTGTGTTACGAGCTTTGTTCTTAGTAAATAAGCTTTACCTCTCAAGCTGCTCTTAACTCGGAGTGTAACAGTTGGCACAAATTCAAGGGATTCTGTAACCCAGTTCTACCACCTTTCTGTAGGGCGTCATAGCACTGGAGATGGTCCCTCCCATCTTGAACACTTTTCAACTCTAACACTTTCTTTCCATGCCCTTCATGTGTGAAACAGGCATGACTTATTACTCCTGTAGTGACTCAGATCATATTCTAGTTATCTTGGCTTAAGCTGGTACACCTCATCTCTCTGATCTAGATATTCCCTTTCAGGAAAATCAGAAAGTTCGGGGGACCTAAAATGTCATCTCACTTGACTTGTGAATGCACAGGTTAGTGTTCAAATCTGTTGACTTATTTGACAGCTCCCTTTCCTGCCCCTGAGAGGTCTGTATTGCTTGAGTTTTCACTGACAGTCACATGCTAGGGGTACAAAACCAAGCTTCTGCCCTCAAGGAGCTGCAGGCTATCCTGGGGACACAGATGAGTATGACGAAAAAATATTCTCCCCTGTCACCCTACCCTACCCAGTCATTCATTAACTCAGGGAAGGGATGAGGACCTGAAATAGAGAAGCTGAGTCATCTATGGGTTTTTGAGTTCCAAAAGCCTCACACTCAGAAGGGATAAATGGAACTCGTGTGTGCAAATACCATTGATGGTGGAGAATATGAGATAAATTAAAGCAGTGCTTTGTCACCCTCTCTCAGCCACTCTGCCCCACTAGATAATTCCCAGGAGGGAGGGAATTGGCTGAGGGGCAGTTATGCGTGCAGAGATACATTTTGGGTTTTACACCCCCTCCCTCAGAAGAGCCTGGAGCAGACAGAGGACAGACAGAAGCTGTGGCAGACACCATTGGTTGATGCTGTAACAAGGTGCTGAGCCCCAGGGAATGAATCACGCTTGTTCTAAACCAGCCAAGGTAATCCTGCTCTTTGCCAGTCGGCGGTTTTGGGGGTGCCCTGTGTCCCAGTTCTGCCCAGTGAGTTGTTAAGGAGCAGGGTTCCAGAAAGGTTTTTCCTCCTCGAGAGAAAGCAGAGGACCACTGCTTCCTGCTTTGGATGCAGTCACGGAAGAATGTGATACTTAGCGCCGCAGCAAGTATTTTAGGACGAAGAGAGGGAAGCCAAGAGAATGGCAGAGAATTAGCCTGTCTACTTCCAACCTTCTTGTCATGTGAGATGATTCAGTCCATACTTCCTGCCTCTCGACATGCCGCCAAAAGCCTTCTAACTAATACCAATCCCACACAGGATTCCTAGAGGAGGCGGGAACAAGACCCCAGAAAAATATGGCCTCATGGTCTCTGGCAGAGGGGTCTCGGGCAGCCAGTCATAGGCACCACCGGCTGTTCCCCATGTGTCTGAGGGTGGCAGAAGGGGACGGTGTCTCAGGGAGCTCCACAGAAGTTCCCATGGACAGTCGCTTTTTAAAAAGACTATTAAAAAATCACCACATTGCACAAACTTGCTTACATTTCAGCAGAGCCCAGTGAACACTTCGCTGTGGGTTGGCACTGGTTCTAAGGACCAGCATTTGGGAACAACACATGGAGGACACATCCCACTGATCAATTTCTGTCTCACTGTGGCAGAGACTGCCAGTTGTACCACAATATGCAACCTTTTTTTTTTTTTTTAATTTTATTTATTTATTTTTGCGGTACGTGGGCCTCTCACTGTTGTGGCCTCTCCCGTTGCGGAGCACAGGCTCCAGATGAGCAGGCTCATCGGCCATGGCTCACGGGCCCAGCCACTCCGCGGTGGGTGGGATCTTCCCGGTACCGGGGCACGAACCCGTGTTCCCTGCATCGGCAGGTGGACTCTCAACCACTGCGCCACCAGGGAAGCCCCTGCAACCTTCTTTCTTCCATAGTAATAGAAACCCTGATTTTTAGCTGGATGCATGGAAAGACTACATTTCCCAGCATACCTTGCGATTGGGTGTGGCCATGTGACTGTGTCCTGGCTAATGAGGTCCCATGGTTGCTGCCAGATACCTCCTTTAAAATACAGCTGGCACATGCCATTGTGCAGCTTCCTTCTTCATCCCTTCACTCTCCTACTGCCCAGAGTTCCAGTGTGGTGGCTGGTGTCCTGACCTTCATGTTAGACCGTAGGTGGAAGGTCACAACACCCTGGGGGTTGGGGAGCAGTGAGATGAAAGGAGTCTGGATCAGCTCTGGACCACCCTGTCTTGACTTTTACGTGACAGAAGTAAATTTCTATCTCCTTGACCTCTTCTGATTTAGGGTCTTTGCTACCTACAGCTACACCTAATCCTTTCTGATACATGCACCCTTCAGCCATACTGTGAGAAAGCCCTATGTCAGGACAGTCAGGATCTGGGCTGTTCAAGATGGAGAGCAGCCATGGTAACTTCCTCCCATCATCAGCGCACATCCTCTGCTCCCCTTAATCACGTTTATAGTAACTTACTTTGTCTGACTTTTCTATTTCCCTACACATAGTTACTTTCTGTTTTCTGTTAGAACCATTTCGTGAGATGATTCAAGCTGTTTTTTTTTTTAAGTACAGTAGAAATGGAAGTAGTTACCAAATAGAAGCAACACAAGTAGCAGAGAATCTCGTTGTAACCATGCATGCAGTGAAAAGCAAAGGCGTATAAAAATCAAGTTTCTAAAAAGAAACCATAAAAGGCATTACTGTTCTCTCATCTGTGATTCCTTCTGCTTTCCCTGGGGTAAATGGCACTCCCTGTGCAAGTCTCTCTTGATGGTGGACATGCACATCTGTTATTTCTGTTTTAGAATATGATATGTCTCTTTGGCTCACAAAAGGCGATTGTTGCCCAAGTGATGAAAAGAAGAATATTAATCCATCATGAGCATTTTCCAGCACATAGAACTTTTCTGTCATGTTTCCAGCAAAACAGTTTTGTGTACTAATTAGAAAAACAGATTTTTGATACAACATTCTATATTCTGTACTTAGTCTTGTTTCATATAAGGAAATAAATGTACTGAATAACTATAGCCGCAAGACACCCGTTCCACAAATTGGGCATTGTTTCAGTCTTTCACAGTAATTTGTTAGGTTGTGTTAAGAACCTAAGGAAGTAAGTTAGTGCATAGAAATAATAATTATCTGTCGTGTTTAAGAGCCTGATCAATTGCCACCCTCTTTCCACCCAAGTTCAGAACCAAGTGAGAAATAAATTTAGGAGTCCAACCGATGGAGATGGAAATATCAACTTTGTTACTGAAGAGATGATTGAAGAATGTGGCCTTAAATCCAGGGGCAAGTGGACTTCCCAATACATTCCCACTGATTTGAACTCTGGGCTCCACTCTTTCTGGGGCAACGCTCACCCCATAAGCAGCTCCTCTCGTAGTGGAGAGCAGACCTACTCTATGGACCCTCTATGTGGGCAAGCAAATCTGAAAGAGAAATAACTCAAGAAACCCTGAGCCAAGCATGTTCATCTTCTTCTTCCAAATTCACCAAACGGATGTGCCACTCCTTCTCTGGGGAGAGATGATTAGTCAGGTGGGGGCGTGGAGAGAAGCTGGACTTGTCCACATGTCCTTTTCCCTCCTGTAGCAGACCCTGTTCCTGCCCTGCCTCTATCCATCAGGATTTACCACTCAAGGCTGACTTCCAACTGCCTGTATTGCTATCTTTTTGCTCAAGGGATTTCTCCAAAGTGAGGGAAGCAGCAGCCCACAACCAGTAACTGATGGGAGTTGAATACCCTTGCTCCCTTGCCCATCACATAGATAACTCTGTGGTACATGTTCTCTGATGCTTCACAGAGCTTTCTGGTGGGATTAAATCCCAGTCACCCGCAATGATAGTCGGTCGACTCAATAACATACTCTTCTTTTTTTAATTGAACTATAGTGGGTTAACAATATTGTGTTAGTTTCAGGTGTACAGCAAAGTGATTCTCACACACACATATTTATAAAACATAGTTCCCTGTGCTATACGGTAAATCCTTGTTATCTGTTTTATATATAGTGGTGTGTATCTGTTAGTCCCATACTCCTAACTGATCCCTCCCCTCCCTCTCCCCTTTGGTAACCATCAGTTTGCTTTCTATGTCTATGAGCCTGTTTCTGTTTTCTAAATAAGTTCATTTGTATTATTTTTTAGATTCCACATATAAATGATATCATATAATATTTGTCTTTCTTGGTCTGAATTACTTCACTTAGTCTGATAATCTCTAGTTCCATCCTTGTTGCTGCAAATGGCAATATTTCATTCTTTTTTATGGCTGAGTAATATTCCATTGTATATATACGCCACATCTTCTTTATCCATTCATCTGTCGATGGACACTTAGTTTGCATCCATGTCTTGGCTATTGTAAATAGTGCTGCTATAAACACTGGGGTGCATGTATCTTTTCAAATTAGAGTTTTCATCTTTTCTGGGTATATGCCCAGGAGTGGGATTGCTGGATCCTATGGTAACATTTTTTTTAGTTTTTTAAGGAACCTCCATACTATTTTCCATAGTGACTGCACCAATTTGCATTCCCACCAACAGTGTACAAGGGTTCCCGTTTATCCACACCCTCTTCAGCATTTATTATTTGTAGGTTTTTTGATGATAGCCATTTTGACTGGTGTGAGGTGATACCTCTTTGTGGTTTTGATTTGCATTTCTCTAATAGTTTGCGATGTGGAGCATCTTTTCATGTGTCTATTGGCCATCTGTATGTCTTCTTTGGAGAAAAGTCTGTTTAGGTCTTCTGACCGTTTTTTGATTGGGTGTTTTGTTTTTTTGATATTGAGTTGTATGAGATGTGTGTATATTTTAAAAATTAAGCCCTTGTTGGTCGCATCATTTGCAAATATTTTCTCCCGGTCCATGGGTTGTCTTTTCATTTTCTTTATGGCTTCCTTTGCTGTGCAAAAGCTTATACGTTTGATTAGGTCCCATTTGTATGTTTTTGCTTTCATTTCTTTTGCCTTGGGAGACTGACCTAAGAAAACATTGCTACGATTTATGTCAGAGAATGTTTTGCCTGTGTTCTCTTTTAGGAGTTTTATGGGGTCATGTCTTATATTTAAGTCTTTAAGCCATTTTGAGTTTATTTTTGTGTATGGTGTAAGGGAGTGTTCTAAATTCATTGATTTACATGCAGCTGTCCAGCTTTCCCATTACCACTTGCTGAAGAGACTGTCTTTTCCCAATTGTATATTCCTGCCTCTTTTGTTAAAGATTAATCGACTGTAGTTGTGTGCATTTATTTCTAGATTCTCTATTCTGTTCCATTGATACATATGTCTGTCTTTGGTGCCAGTACCACACTATTTTGATTACTGTAGCTTTGTACTATTGTCTGAAGTCTGGGAGGGTTATGCCTTCAGCTTTATTCTTTTTTCTCAGGATTGCTTTGGCAATTCTGGGTCTTTTGTGGTGACATGTAAATTTTAAGGTTATTTGTTCTAGTTCTGTGAAAAATGTCATGGGTAATTTGATAGGGATCGCATTAAGTCTGTAAATTGCTTTGGGTAATATGGCCATTTTAACAATATTTATTCTTCCAATTAAGAGCATGGGATATCTTTTCATTTCTTTGAATCACCTTCAGTTTCCTTTATCAATGTTTCATAGTCCTCAATCTTTCACCTCCTTGGTTAGGTTTATTCCTAGGTTGGTTTTGTTTTGTTTTGTTTTTGAAATAATTTTAAATGGGATTTTTGAAAATATTCTCTTTCTGATATTTCATTGTTAGTATAAAGAAATGCAACAGATTTCTATATATTGATCTTGTATCCTGCTACCTTGCTGAATTCATTTAATTAGTTCTAAAAGTTTTTGTGTGGAGTCTTTAGGGTTTTCTATATAGAGTTTCATGTCATTTGCATATAATGACAATTTTACCTCTTCCCTTCCAACTTGGATACGTTTTATTTCTTTTTCTTGTCTGATTGCTGTGACTAGGATTTCCAATACTATGTTGAATAGACGTGGTGAGAGTGGGCATCCTTGTCTTATTCCAGAATTTAGCAGGAAGGCTTTCAGTTTTTCACCATTGAGTATTTTATTGGCTGTGGGTTTGTCATAAATGACTTTTATTATTGTTGAGCTGTGTTACCTTTATACCCACTTTGGTGAGAGTTTTTATCATGAATGGATGTTGAATTTTATAAAATGCTTTTTCTACATCGATTGAGATGATCATGTGGTTTTTGTCTTTTCTTTTGTTGATGTACCCACTTTGGTGAGAGTTTTTATCATGAATGGATGTTGAATTTTATAAAATGCTTTTTCTACATCTATTGAGATGATCATGTGGTTTTTGTCTTTTCTTTTGTTGATGTGGTGTATCACACTGATAGGTTTGCATATGTTGAACCCTCCTTGTGACCCAGGAATAAATCCAACTTGATCATGGTGTATGATGCTTTTTATGTGTTGTTGGATTCAGTTTGATAATATTTTGTTGAGTATCTTTGCATCTATATTCATCAAAGATATTGGCCTGTAATTTTCTTTTTTGGTAGTGTCTTTTTCTGGTTTTGGTATCAGCGTGATGGTGGCTTCATAGAATGACCTTGGGAGTGTTCCTTCCTCTTCAGTCTTTTGGAAGAGTTTGAGAAGGAGCGGTATAAGTTCTTCTTTGTATGTCTGGTAGAATTCTCCAGTGAAGCCATCCAGTCCTGGACTTTTGTTTTCAGCGAGTTTTTTAAATTACAAATTCTATTTCACTTCTAGTGATTAGTCTGTTAAATTGTCTGTTTCTTCTTGATTCAGTTTTGGCAGGCTGTATGTTTCTAGAAACTTGTCCTTTTCTTCTAGGTTGTCCATTTTGTTGGCATAAAACTGTTCATAGTATTTTCTTATGATTTTTTTTATTTCTGCAGTATCAATTGTTATTTCTCCTCTTTCATTTTTTATTTTGTTTATTTGCGTCCTCTCTGTTTTCTTCTTGGTGAGCCTGGCTAGAGGTTTGTCGATTTTGTTTATCCTTTAAAAAAGACAGCTCTTGGTTTTACTGATTTTTTTTCTGTCATTTTTATCTCTGTTTTATTTATTTCCTGTTTGATCTTTAGTATTTCCTTCCTTCTGCTGACTTTAGGCTTTGTTTGTTCTTCTTTTTCTAATTCCTTTAAGTTGTAGGTTAGGTTGTTTATTTGTGATTTTTCTTGTTTTTTGAGGAAGGCCTTTATTACTGTGAACTTCCCTCTTAGGACTGCTTTGGTACATCCCATAGATTTTGTAGGGTTGTGTTTTTGTTGTCATTTATCTCAAGGTATTTTTTTATTTCCTCTTTGATTTCATCGTTGACCCATTGGTTTCTTAGTAGCATGTTGTTTAGTCTCCATGTAATCATTTTTTTCTCATTTTTCTTTCTGTGGTTGATTTCTAGTTTCATGCCATTGTGGTCAGAAAAGATGCTTGAAATAACTTCTATCCTCTTAAATTTGTTGAGGTGTGTTTTGTGTCCTAGTATGTGGTCTATCCTAGAGAATGTTCCATGTGTACCTGAAAAGAATGTGTATTCTGGTTTTTTTGAATGTAGTGTCCTGTAGATATCAATTAAGTCTAACTGTTCTATTGTGTCATTTAGGATCTCTGTTGCCTTATTGATGTTCCTTCTGGAAGATCTGTCCATTGATGCCAATGGGTTGTTAAAGTCTCCTATTATTGTATTTCCATCAGTTTCTCACTTTATGTGTCTTAGTGTTTGTTTTATTTATTTAGATGCTCCTATATTGGGTGCATATATGTTAATGAGTATTGATTGTTTTATCATTGTATAGTGTCCTGCTTTGTCTTTTTTTGTAGCCCTTGTTTTAAAGTCTATTTTGTCTGATATGAGTATTGCTACCCCTGCTTTTTGTCATGACCATTTGCATGAAATATCTTTTACAATCCTCTTACTTTCAACCTATGTGTGTCTTTCTCCCTAAAGTGGGTCTCTTGTAGGCAGCATATTGTAGGCTCTTGTTTTATTATACAGTCTTCCACTCTTTGTCTTTTGATTGGAGCATTTAGTCCATTGGCTTTTAAAGTCATTATTGATATGTATGTATTGATTGCCATTTTAAACCTTGTTTTCTAGTTGATTTTGTATTTCTTCTTTGTTCTTTTCATTTTTCCTTTTGTGGTTTGATGGTTTTCTTTTGTATTATGCTTGAATTCCTTTCTTTTTGGTTTTTGTGAATCTATTGTATGTTTTCAATTTGTGGTTGCCCTGTTTTTCAAGTATGTTAACGCATAACTATATATACTTGCTTTAAACTGATAGTCATATAAGTTCAAACACATTCTAAAAAATCTACATTCTCTTACTCCCCTCCCCACATTTGGTGATTTTGATGTTCTCTTTTACATCTTCATGTTTATCCTTTGCTGTTCATTGTGTTTATAATCACCTTTACAAAATTTCTTGATTGTTTTTTAATTTATGTACTGGCTTGCTTAAGTGATCTTCAGTCTTTTTCTATATTTGCCTTTCCTACTGTGATTTTCCCTTTCCTATAGATTCTTACTTCTTTTCTATTTAGAGAAGACCTTTCAATATTTCTTTTAGGATAGGTTTAGTACTGCTGTATTCTTTTAGTTTTTGCTTGTCTGAGATTCTTTGTCTCTCCTATTCTAAATGATAATCTTGCTGAGTAGAGTATTCTAGGTTGCAGGCTTTTCCCGTTCAGGATTTTGAATATATTTTGCCACTCTCTTCTGTCTTGCAAAGTTTTCGTGGAGAAATCAGCTGAAAGCCTTATGGGGATTCCCTTGTAACTGACTCTTTGAAAAATACACTCTTTATTGGCTGTCTTCCTTACCCATCTCACTCCCCACTCTCTAGTGTTTCTAGCTATTGCCACCCAAGTAAGCTACTTGTTCTCAAGTATTTATCCAAGGTCTTCTTCTAGAGTAGGGGTCAGCAAACTTTTTCTATAAAGAACCAGATAGTTAACATATTAGGCATTGCAACTACTCAACTCTAGTGCAAAAGCAGACATAGATACATAGACCATATGTAAACAAATGGGCATGGCTATGTGCCAATGAAACTTTTTATTTACAAAATCAGGTGGTGGCCAAAGTTCCCTAGCCCCACCAGGGAGAGGAGGAAGCCAAGGACAAATAACGTTCTAAAGGGGTTTGGAAGCCACATTCTCATTTTGTGGAAGTAATTTAGTGAAGAGCTGATTATTTGACTAAACACTTATTAAATTTCCAGAAGTTATCATAGATGCCTTAGAGATTTTCTTTGGAAGATCACTGCCTGTGCAGTTACTTTTTTGTGTGGCATAAATAATATGTTAACCTGTTACAACTGACAACATTGGTTTTCTGTAGCTAGGGAGTCTTGAGTTGGCAGCCTGCTCAGCTTAATGACTTAATGTCCTTTTTTGGCAGATGTGTTGCTGTTACCATGACATACCTGTATGCTATACCCAGGGGGAGGGTTGGGCCGAAACTGCAGGCACACATTTAGGTTGATCACCTTGGCTTCCAAGCCGTTCCGGGTGGTGCTCAGTGTGGGGCGAGAGCATCATATAGGACCATGGCGCTTAGCAGCATTGTTTCTTTGGAGTCCGTGTAATGGAATATATTTTTCAAATATTGATATTTGCATTTTCTGTAACAATTCCTTATAAATAAAATGAGGTAAAATTGTACATTTAAAGTGGAAACCTTAATAACACATTTGTAGTTCCTTTTAATGCAAAAAGTACCAGTAAGCATTAAAAACAAACAAACAAAACATCAGGTGGTGGGCTGGATTTGGCATATGGGTGAGGCCATAGTTGGCTGACCCCTGATCCTGAGGAATCAAGCTATATCATCCCCTGTATTAGTTCTCTAGAGCTATGTAACAAATTACCGCAAACTAAGCAGTTTAATACAACAAAAATTTATTATGGGCCAGGACTCTGGGCACAGTGTTACTGGGTTCTCTGCTCAGGGTCTCACAGGGTTGAAATCAAAGTTTTCGCTGGCCTGCATCCTCATCACAGGCTTGGAATGCTCTTCCCTGCTCACTAGTTGTTGGTAGAATTCAGTTCCTTGCAGTTACAGAACTGAAGTCTTAGTTTTCTTGCTGTCTGTCATCCAGGAACCATTTTCTCCTCCTAGAGGCTGTCCACAACTCCCTGCCATGTGACCCTCTCCACAATAGTGCAGTTTTCTTTAAGTCCAGAAAGAGAATTCTTATTTTAAAGAGCTCCATTAATTAGGTCGGCCTTCCCAGGATAATCTCTGTTTTTATTTACTCAAAGTCAACTGATCAGGGACCTTAATTACATCTGCAAAATTCCTTTACCTTTGCCATATAATGCAACCTAATCACAGAAGAGATATTCTGTCATATTCATAAGGTCTGCCTGAACTTGAGGGGAGGGGATTATACAACATGTGTTCACTAGGAGGCAGACATATTGGAATTCTGCCTACTACACTTTTTGAAAATGGAATGGAAATTCTCTCCCCTTATGGAAATATGCGGAGGGCAGAACAAGTGCCCCCCACTCCATAAAACAAACACCTGTTGAGTACCCACTATGCGTCAGGTGCTGCACTAAGCAGTTTGCCTGCATCAACGCTTTTCAGCCTCACAGCAACTTTATGCAGCACGTCCTATTTTTATCCCATTTATAGGTGGGTAAGTTCTGCAGAGTGACAGAGCTAGAATGGAGTGATCAAAGAGTAAAACCCAGAATCCTGACTCCACAGCTTATGTTCTTACCCACTTTTTCATACTGCCTTGCCTCTGAGAATTTACATATAATTCTCCACACCCCCAACATAACCCATCTAATGCAGACAGTGTCATACTGCATCAATTTCAAAAATAAAATTCAAAAAACTTTTTGGGACTTCCCTGGTGGTCCAGTGGTTAAGACCTGTGCTTCCACTGCAAGGGGTGCTGGTTCAATCCCTGACTGGGGAACTAAGATTCCGTGTGCCATGTGGTGTGGCCAAAAATTTTTTTTAAATAAAAATTTTGAAAACAAATTCGAACAATATTCACACAAAGAGTGTTGCAGACAAACCTTTTCTTTAACTAGAATTAATCACTTGTGCTGAATATAAATGAAAACTCAAGACTCAGGTTGGAAAAATGATATAACCAATATTGCATTCTTCTTGCTTACTTTCTCAGATGAAACAATGACAGTGAAAGTCAATAAGGAAAGGGGAAAGGAAGGAATCAAGTGTCAATAAAGCACCTACTATGTGCAACGCATTACAGCCTTTATTTCTTTTAAGCCTGACCTCAGCCCTGAAACACTTGTTATTAGTCTTCTTTTGCAAATGAAACTGTACTTAGAGAGTTTGAAAAGCCTGCAAATTATCACCTAATATCTGTTCTCCCCTTTTTCCTGAATAACAGAACACTGGATTCCTTCAGGGTAAAACTATGATCAACTAAAAGACCACATTTCCCAGTCTTCCTTGCAGCTAGGTGTGGTCATGTGACCATGTTTTGGCCAGTAAGAGCTAAGCAGAAGTGTTATGTGGGACTTCTTGTGAGGCTGCTTAAAGAAAGCTAAATCAATCAAGAGTTACACTTTTTGACCTTTCTTTCTTACACCTTCCTGCTATTTGGAATTCTAGCATGATGGCAGGAGCTCCAGGTGCCACCGTAAATCACGAGGTAACCTTGAGATGGAAGCCACTTGCTAGGAGGATGGAGCAGGAAGGTGCAAGGGCTTAGGTCCCTGATGATCATGGAGCCGCCATGCCAGCCCTGCAGTGCACAACTCTGGAATTATTTTTTTTTTTTGGAATTACCTTTTGTGAGAGGGAAAAATACTCTCTTTTAAACCACTGTTATTTAGGGTTTGCCTCATATATAGCTTAATAACTATAAGCTATATATAGCTTATAGATGGAGAGGGATTAAGTAACTTTCCTAGGTCACCCTGTAGTAATAGATTGAGAATGCAAACCTGGCTGTCACAGTCTACAGTATGCTTGGGGCTAATCATTTATGTCTTTTTTTTTTTTTTTTAATTTTTGGCTGCATTGGGTCTTCGTTGCTGCGTGCGGGCTTTCTCTAGTTGCAGCGAGCAGGGGCCACTCTTCGTTGCAGTGCACGGGCTTCTCATTGTGGTGGCTTCTCTTGTTGCGGAGCAAGGGCTGTAGGTGCGCTGGCTTAGTAGTTGTGGCTCACAGGCTCTAGAGCGCAGGCCAGTAGTTGTGGCGCACGGACTTAGCTGCTCCGCAGCATGTGGGATCTTCCCAGACCAGGGCTCCAACCCGTGTCCCCCGCATTGGCAGGCAGATTCTTAACCACTGCACCACCAGGGAAGTCCCTCTATGTGTTTTGATTGGAAAGTGGGGATGTTACTTTAGTTGGGAGATGAAGATATCCTCATATGACCTCGTGGACTTTGATCTTTATTTCATGGATTCTCTTTTGATTCCAGCTTCCAGCCTCTGCAAAGCTCTTTTTGTTATTACTAACAAAGATAATATGAGTGAGGAGTAAACTGTCTTCCATAGTTGAACTTCAGTCCTCTACAATTAGGACAATTTTTAGAGTGTAATTTAACTGCTTTTTTTTTATTGTTATAATACATGTAACACATGCACATTGTAAGAAATGAGGACCAGAAAGGGGCTATAAAATGAGAGGCAAAGTTTTCTCTCCCCCAAGATAGACCCAACTCCCACTACCCAGAAGTAACATTATGGATCTTTCCAGAAAGTTTTTTATACATGTACAATAATATATACGGATATATATTCTATTACAAATGGAAATACACTACACATGTTGTTTGCATTTACTATATCTTACATCACATAATTGCATATAAGATCCCAGGTCATTTATTGAATGGCTATAGAGTATTCCATTGTATGGATGCAGAATAGTTTATTTAATCAGTGTTTCCTTATTGGACAATTAGATTTTTATTTTTTTAATGCAAACAGTGCTACAGTGTATATCCTTGAATATACATCTTTTTTCACTTGTCTCTATAGTACAGATTCCTAGATGTGGAAGTGCTGGATCAAAGAGCATGTCTAGCTTTAATTTTCACAGAAGTTGCCAAAGTGCTCTGCAAAGAGGTCGCTTGAAATTACCCTCCCCCAACAGTGGGTGAGAGCACGGACTTCTCTTCCTTGCCTGTAGCAACTATTAGCAAATTGCTGGATCTTTGCCCATCTGATATTGAAAAAATGTATTTTCTTGATATTTGAATTTGCATTTTTAAAGTCGTAAATGAAAGTAAGCATTTTGTCACTATTTATTGGCCATTGAGATTTCTTGTTCTGAGAACTGCTGCTTCATGTCCTGTCTCATTTTTCTGTTAGTGTCTTTACCTTTTTCTTATTGATTTATAAGAGCTTTTTGTAACTTTAGGAAATTAGTCGTAAGTCATATAGCTTGCAAAATTTTCAATAGTATGTGTTGTCTTTTTACTCTGTTTTTGGCAATTTTTCCTGCAGGGGTTTTGTTATTTTTAGTGAAATATATTAATCCTTTCTTACATATCTTAATTTCGTGTCTTGCATAGAAAGGCTGTCCCCATGATTACAAATTAATTCCCCCCAATTTTAGTGTTGGATTTTTTGTGATTTATTTTTTACGTGTATATCTTTGGTCCATCTGATGTAAGAGACATAGAGATTTCATCTTATTTTGTCCAAGTGACTAGACAGGTATTACTATTCTTGAGTAATCGATCTTTTTTTCTTATTTTGATTTCATATGTGACTTTCATTATATTTTAAATTTTCATATGGATTTAGATCTGTTTCTGAACTCTGTTCTGTTCTTCTGCTCAATCTGTTCTTCATCCAGAGACCAAACTGTTTTCATTATTGTTGCTTTATAGCGTTTTACTATTTAGTAAGCTAATAACACCTTTTACCCTTTAATCATTCCCCCCACCAGAGTTCTCCTAGCCATTCTCACATGTTTATTTAAACCAATAAATGTTGAATGAGCACTCACTATGGGTCAGGCTGTGATCTAAGCACTGGGGATGCAGCAGTGAACGAGAACAGGGAAAATCTCTGCCCACATTATGCTTCCATTCTAGCTGTGAGAGAGAGAGAGACCAATTAGTCAAATACAAACAGGGTCAAAGTGTGGTAAATGAGTTGGACAGAGACAAGATAAAGAAGGAAGATAGGAAGTGGGGAGAGTGCAAAACCAGGTGGTCAGGGCAGGGCTCATTGAGCACATGGCGGTTGAAGTGAAGGAACAAACCATGCAGATGCGTAGGAGCAACGTGTACAAAGGCCCTGAAGTCGGCAGCCAGTATGCCTGGAACAAAGTGAATGAGAGAATGAGAAGGAGATGAGGCCAGAGGAGTAACAGGGCATGATCAAGGAGGGCCTTGTGGGCAAATGAAAAGATTTGGGCTGTTTCTCTGGGCAAGGCAGGGAGCCACTGGGGCAGATGGAGCAAAGGGGCATCCTGAGCTGACTTGATGCTCTGAGTATTTTGGTTGGGCTCACTTTGAAATACTACATTAATTTATGGAGGATAATATCTTTATAACCCTGTGTCCTCATATCCAAAGATATGTGGCAATATTATCCATGCACAGGGTGACAAATTGGTGTGCTTCAGGGAACGTATTCTACAGATACAATCGCATGTACAAAATGACTCATGTACAAGCGTTGTTTATGATGGCAAAAGACTGGAAACAGTGCAGACATTCAGCCATCCACCAATATGGGACTGGCTAAGTATACTTTGATGCATGTACACAGTGGAATAATATGCCACTTTGAAAAGAATAGGAGACTCTTTATGTACTAATTCAGAATGATCGCCTAGATATACTAAGAATAAAAGCAAGGTATGGAGTGGTGTGTGTAGTATGCTACCATTTGGGTTAAAAAGGAAAGTGTATATTATGTATGAATCTGCTTTGCTAAGGATAAAATATCTCTAAAAGAATACATAAGAAACTGCTAACAGTAGTTGTCTCTAGGGAAGGGCACTAAATAATTGGAAGATAGGGATATAAATGAAGTTTTTCACTGTATCCCCCTTTCTATCTTTGGACTATTGAGCCCTGTGAATATACTATCCATTCAAAAAACAACTAACTATAAATTTTAATGAAATAAAGTATATCTTTCTATTAGGGCCATGTTGGTAATGTATTCGACAATGACAAACAGAATTAGTAGAGACCTAAGTCATATACGGTGACCTGTATGATGGATCTTTTCATGTCCAGTTGTAATAAATACACAAATAGACAAATGTTAGGCCAGATACACAATGTGCTCATCTCTCTGCTCCCCGCCCCAGATTTGCACATTGTCGCAGTATTAGTGTGCTAGAGAGTTCAATCTCCTGACCTGCCAATTACAGGTTAAGGCCCATGATGAATAAGTGGAGCGTGTAGTGTGTTAACAGATGATATGTCCTGTTAAAAGCAAAAATGGTATCTAGTAGGAGGGATCAGGAATGCGGGGTGGATGTCTGAGATGAGAATGTCTGAGAGAAGAGCCTTCCAAGCAGGGGAAAAGCCAGTGCAAAGGCCCTGAGGCAAGGACAGGGCGGAGGCCTGAGTGGCTGGAGAGAGGGAGCGTGGGTAGTAAGGAGGCAGCAGATGCCACGGGGCTTTGTCAGCTCTGCTAAAGACCCCACCTTAATGAGGTGGGAAACCACTGGAGAACATTGAGTTGAAGAGTGAAATTTGCTCTCTGATTTTAAGAGCATCCCTCTGGCTGCGGTGTGGAGAACAGGCTGTAGGGAATCAAGGGTCGAAGCAAGGAGGCCAGTGCCAGAACGATTCCATTACTCCTCGCTTCACTCCCGGAAACATATCCTTAGAGCTGATATTCACAGTAGATATTTGTGAACTTATATTCAGCACAGAAACAGAGTCTTGAAACGCCCATTTCTTTCTGATTTATAAGAATCACACATACTCATTGCAGAAGAGTTGAGAAAAGCAGAAAAATATACATGGGAGAAAAAATTTACCTATATGCTACTTCCCAGATACAGCTCCTCTTGACATTTTGGCGTGTCTCCATCGCATCTACGTGGTTTTACGTAGCTAGGTTCGTAATACGCACATGCATTCGTGTTCCACTTGATCTCTTAACCTAATATAATAAGTATTTTACCACTAAAAGAATTATTTATTCTAATGGAAGCATAATATTCTATTTTATAGCTGTCTAAAATTGAACTCAACCAGTCCACTAAATAATGTATCAGTGAAAATTTTTATGCAGAAAATTTGATCTGCGTTTTAGATTTGCTTTCCCTAAGACAGATTCCAGAGGAAAAACTAGCAAGTCAAACAGAGAATGTATTTTAGGTTTTCGATACCCATTGTCAAACTGTTCCTCGAAAGGGTTGTACCTGTATAAATTCCCATAGGTTTACTAAAGCCATAAACAACCTTTAAGGAAAAAAATATCCTTTGTTAGCATCATCCTCTTAAAGAAAAAAGAAGTCTTTAAGGAGAAAGTGTCAGAATTTCACACATCATATGCATAGCAGAGAGGGTGAAAAATCAGATTCTGAGTATGAAAGAATCATTAGCGTTTTTAGACCAAAGCTGCAGTTAAATTATGATCCAGCTCGAGGAGTACATATGAAACCAAGTGCGTGTGGGGTGTGCTTTATAGGCAGAGAAGTAGTCATCACTAAATATATGTGGTTGCTAAGAGACTAAATTGGGGACTAGGAATTAAATTTAACACACGCTCCTCAAATTGAGTTATTCCAGGACTAGCCTCCTCTTCTTTCTAGATGGTATGACATGGAGACATTTGTGACAAATTGGTATTCAGCCAGAAGGAAAGAAACATGTAGAGATGAGATAATGAGTAGGAAGGTGTGAGTTCTAGAACAATTCATTACTTCCTTACTCCAGGTCCATCACTTGGCCCTTTGGGTCAAGTGGGAATAATATTGCCTGTCTTGTCTCGTCTACCTCACAAAGCTTTTATGAAGATCAAATACGCTAATAACCGTAAATTGTAAATAGTCAACACATAACTGTATCGTATGCAAATCTGTGACTGTTGGCAGTGTCATCTCAGAAGAACAAATAAAGTTTACTTACTATATTAAAAAAATGCTAATAAATGGCAAAGTGATATACAACCATAGGGTGTTATTACCATGTTGAAGTCTCAGGCACTCTGTTTTGGAAACTTATATATAATGAGGTGCTTTAATTCCTCTCGCTGGGTTTGTCTTGTATTCAATTATAGCAGATTCAACAATCTGCTTTTGGGGAAATCCATTCAAAAAGGAAAGCATGGTGATCCAGGTCATCGTTCTGAGCCCCCGATGAGGCTGAAATTTCCTAAAGAGTAAGGATTGTGTCTCACTCACCCATGTGATGTGTCCAGACCTCCTGTGTGAGGAGGAAACAGGATTATACACCCCTGTTTTATCTTGTTTCTTAATGGTATATTAGAGATGAGGGCAAGATGGAGGCCCAGGGAGTGATTTCTTTCTTTCCTGCCTCTGAGCCTACCCTACCCCCATCTTGCTATTCCATCTCCACCCTGAGCTGCCAGACAAGCTACTCCTCAGCCCTCAAGTCTCAGGAAAGTCATCTCTTCTAGCACTTCCCTGTTGCCGTCGTCTAGTCCCAAACCTCCATTTGCACCCAGGACACCTCGTTACACCATCTCATTGGATGCGACTATGCCCTAGTCCCCCACAGCCTGGCTGGGCTCCACGGGCTTACCATGTTTTCTTATCTTCTGTGGACCTACTTCAGCACCCAGGACAGTCTTAACACATGTTCCCTGAATAAAGGAAAGGATGAGTTTTCAAGGGCCCATGTCACAAAAGGAGGCAAATGCCTCTGTGATAGAGATGAAGCCATTATGTACTTTGGTTCTAGAAACATAGTGATAAACCAATCTCTTTGCACAGATACATGACTATATACTATATACTTAAATGTGTTCATGCATACGTAGAACCAGTAATTCTCTTGGTAATGCAAAATGTTGAGAAGAGCAAGAAGTTGAGGTCGGGACTTCCCTGGTGGCACAGTGGTTGAGACTCCGCGCTCCCAACGCGGGAGGCCCGGGTTCAATCCCTGGTCAGGGAACTAGATCCCACATGCATGCTGCAACTAACAGTTCGCATGCCACAATTAAGGAGCCCGCATGCCGCAACTAAGGAGCCCGCCTGCTGCAGCTAAGACCTGGTGCAACCAAATAATAAATAAATAAATAAATAAAATCAAAAAAAAAAAAAGAAGTTGAGGTCACTGAGCCTGATACTGCTCATGCCAAGGTTTTATAGCTCAATAGAATTGGAGTCTACTCAGAAGAGCGGGGCTTTTTCAACCTGGTCCTCCAAAATCCTCTACCAGAAATCGAATTCAGTGGTTCTCAGTTGTCTGCTGATTCTGTAGCAATGGGAAATCTAATAAATACTGATGTCTGTGAACCAGCCCCAGAGATTCAGATTTCATTAGTCTGTGGTAGGCCTTGGGCATCTGTACTTTTTTAAAAGCTCCCCGGGGGGTTCTAATGTGCAGCCAGGCTGAGAACCGCTGCTCTGACGTGTCTGGGGTTGAGGTGACGGATCTGACTAATTAAACCTCAAGGCTGAACACACGGGGCTTCCTGGACATCTGCATAGAGTGTCTTGCTCTCTCCCACGTTCTCACTCTCTTGTTCCCTTGCTCTCTCCCTCTTTCTTATATTTATCCAATAAATTGGTTTGGAGTGACTCTGCTGCTTTTCAGCCAGCTGGGTAAGAATTCAGATCCTGACGGTTCACATTGAAGCATCCTGAGATCTTTAAAACCCAGGCCATCGTGGGGTGAATCACGGACTGTGAAAGGAGGGGACAAGCCATTGGGTTCCCTTTCCTACTTCAGCTTGTGTTATGCCGGTGGCCTCGTTAATGGGAGGGGACAGAAGAAACCTGGAGAAAACACTCCCATACCGGGATTTGCCAAACCTTCGTAAAGTTTCACTCTCGGAATCGGGTATGGACCCAGTGCAATACCATCTGACTCCCATGTGATTGATGCCACAGAGCCAATAACCATCCTAAGGTGCTCTGAACCAGGCAGTTCCTGCTTTTTTATTACGAGTCCCAGGATCCTAAAGAGCTGTGACTCTTGGACTGAGGTGTCTCGGTGTCAGTGACACGAAAGCGCTCTTTACATAAGATCATCCTTGCATGAGGTGAGTCAGTCGAGGTACTTTTTCAAAAGCCAACCTCTGATTGTAAGTTCCCGGATGGCTGGGTTCCTGTTTCCTGACGCTCACTGCCTTTCACAGCGAGATGGCCATCTGGCTGAAGATCAGTGAGTATAGAAGAGATGCCCTCCAGCTCCTCAGTATTTCAATAAGCCACTGAAGCCCCCTGATTGGCTTCTTTGCAGCATCAGAAATTGTTAATCTAGAGACAGACAAGCCCTGAGGTTTCTTCCACTGGCCTTCTTAGAGCTGTAAGGTATGACACACAAGAACACAAGAGTCAAGACTGAAATAACATGGGTGCCTCCCTGGCCAGGAGTCACAGCATCCCCACACCGATCATCTCCCTGACAACCAGCACGTCGGCCTGATTCTGATGCAGATTACTTTGAAAGCTCTGAGCTCCACAGTTCTCCTAGAGCTGCGTTATCCCGGGAGCTGATTCAACTGTTACTCCACTCGACTTTGATTGCTACAATCAGGGCCTCAACCATCATGAGGATGAAAAGAAGTAAAAAGCCGGTCAGATCATGATACTTTTCAGAAAACATCAAATAGAAAAATTGTGCCATGCCTTTTATCTCAGCGTCTTGGGTCCATTTTTTCCCCCCTGTTGTTTCTTTTATCATTGTTACATCGTCTAACCAAGACTTTTATGCTAAAAAAAAAAAAAAGTTCTAAGAGAATGCTGTTTCCACTCTATGAAAATGGAAGAAGCTAATTGTAAGGCTTCTGCTGGAAGGAAGCCCTATTTCTATTTTCATTGGAAGGTTCTCAAAGCAAGATAATGAGGATTTCTCAGGGCCATGATGTTCCTTTCCCCCACTTGCCCTCTGTAAAATCAGCAGATTCTCACACTGATACATTTCATACATTTCATGAAATAGATACATTTCATGGAAACTTTTGCTACAGCATCATTTCTTTTTTTTTTTTAAGCTTTTTTTTAAATTAATTAATTTATTTTTTGTCTGTGTTGGATCTTCGTTTCTGTGTGAGGGCTTTCTCTAGTTGCGGCAAGCGGGGGCCACTCTTCATCGCGGTGCGCGGGCCTCTCACTGTTGCAGCCTCTCTTGTTGCGGAGCACAGGCTCCAGATGCACAGGCTCAGTAGTTGTGGCTCACGGGCCTAGTTGCTCCGTGGCATGTGGGATCTTCCCAGACCAGGGCTCGAACCCGTGTCCCCTGCATCGGCAGGCAGATTCTCAACCACTGCGCCACCAGGGAAGCCCTACAGCATCATTTCTTGCTAATTCTGAAACATGCCATTTCCCCCAAGAGATAACATAGATAACACGGCTGTTGATAACACCGGATGGCCGGACTCAAAGCCCCGTGAGCCAGGGCTAAACCACAAGAGTGCCAGTGGAGACTCCTTGATATCCACACTCATTTCTGGATTTGATATCACACCAGCCTTATGGCTCCCAATTTCTGTTTTTGAGTTGGATTTTGGTTTTCATCGTCTGCCAGAAATGAAGCCAGCATTTTTGCAGGGTAGGAGTCTGTAGCGTTTTAGGAAACTCTGCCCTGATGAGTGTTAGGAAAACTGTCAGACAGAGCAACGCATTGGTTTCCTTCTGTCTGATAGTGAATTTAATTCTGAGATTTTAGACTATTGAATCAGCCTAAGTTAAACAGAGCCCTATATAGATTTGCAGACATTGCTAATTGTGATAATAATAATAACATTTCTCAAACATCCCTTCATTATGAACTAGGCATTCATATGTGCAAAAATCTACCATCTACAGTTCTAAGTAGATACAAATTTTCCAAACCTCACTTGGCCAAATTTTACAAAACGAAAAGAAGAAAAGACAAAAGAAAGAAAAGATGAAAAGGAACCAAACCAATAATTCGGGCCTTTCTCCCTTTTGCTATTCTTTGAGTTCTGTGACTGTCATTTTTCTTCTTATCATTAAGTGGGAAGGATAGCGAATTAAAAAAAAATAAAAAAAGACACAAATGGAAAGCAGAGGCACAGGAAGGGAAGAG
This sequence comes from Grampus griseus, assembly GCF_964374135.1. NCBI lineage: Eukaryota > Metazoa > Chordata > Mammalia > Artiodactyla > Delphinidae > Grampus > Grampus griseus. The sequence continues at coordinate 11,070,245 of NC_138999.1, read as the reverse complement.
GCAGATAGGAAGAGCCAAGTAGTGAGGCGACAGAAGCAGCGGCCCCCGGGCCTGCTGTTCCCCTCCTCTGCCAGCAGCCCTGCCAGCCGTGGCCACACGCAACCATATGAGATGCTTTGAGCTGACCCAGCGGCATTGCCTCCTCTTCCGGACCATAATGTAACTCAGTTTAACAAACACTTACAGATGTCCTCCTTTGTGTATAAGGAACGACAGCTTCAGGCCTTAGGAACTTGCAGGGAGATGGGGAGACAAGTGTTAACAGAGAGAACAGTCTGAGGAAGCAGAGAGTTAAGTCCAGAGTTGTGTGGGAGGCCAGGATGCTGTGGAGGCGGTTAGGGTTAGGGTTAGAGCAAGGCCATGTATGTAGGCTGATGAGGGTCTGGGGAGGATGCAGGAGAGAGGTGAGACTTGACCGTACTTGAGGGTTGGGTGGCAGGGATGTGTGCAGACAGGGAAGAAGGGGAAGGGCCTTCTAGATCCATCTCTCTCCTGACACTGCTCTGTTATATGGCAAGGGCCTTTGGGGGACAGCATCTGCACTTTTCTTCAGATGCTCAGCTATCATTTTAAATCAACCTTCATACATGTGTCATTAGTAAAAAAAAAACATCGGCACTTTTATTCAGAAAGGACCATTTGTCCAACACATGGAACATTCCTATTTCCTGTCAATGTGGGACTAATTTCCTGACACATTTTATTATTTTTTTTCCATTAAGAACTTATTCTGCAGTAGATTTCACCAGGCTCAGTTGATGGACTCATCCTCCCATTTGGGGTATTACGTTGTTGTTTGCAAGATCATCCTGCTAAAATGTGGAGGATTTATTACTTCTTTTTGCCATTCCTCCATTTCTGGAGAGCTGTGTTTAGGTAGGAAGGCTAAGGGGGCACAGGAGGGAGAAAATAAATTCTCATTTGTGGTGTTGCTTCCGTTTCACTCACTGTAAGAATCAGACCGTCCTAATCAGACAAACAGGTCAGACAGGTCTTCTTCTGCTCTGGGACTCCATTTTAAAATGCTGCTTAATGTCTGGATTTAACACACACACGCACACACATGTGTGCGTGCACACCAGAAATTTATGGTTGAAAGAAAACCAAAAGCAAATTTCTAAATGCTATAGCTTCTTTTATGTGTAGACTAAAAAACGTGTACCAGTGAAGACAACCCACAGAATAGGAGGGAAATAATAATAGAGGATGTGACATCATAGGATGTGAAGAGACATTTCTTCAAAGAAGGTAGACAAATGGCTAATAAATAATGAAAGAGGTTCAACACCATTAACCGTGAGGGAAGTGCAAACCAAAATCACAGTCAAGTACTACTTCGCACCTACTAGGATGGCTGTAATATAAAAGACAGACAGTAACAAGTGTTGGTGAAGATGGGGGGGAAATGGAACCCTCATACACTGCCGGTGGGAAAATAGTGCAGCTGCTTTGGAAAACAGTCTGGCAGTTCCTCAAAAAGTTAAACAAAGAGTTACCATACCACCCAGCAATTGTACTCCTGGATATCTACCCAAGAGAAATGCAGACATACGTCTGCACAGAAACTTACACATGGATGTTCATAGCAGCATTGCTCATAATAGCCCAAAACTGGAAACAACCCAAATGTCCACCCACGGATGAATGGATAAACAAAGCCGGTCTCTCTATACACTGAAATATTATTCAGCCATAAAAAGAATGAAATCTGACACATGCTAACACATGGATGAACCTTAAAAACATTATGCTAAGTGAAAGAAACCAGTCACAAAAGGTCACATATTGTATGATTCAATTTTTAAGAAATATCCAGAATAGGTTACTCTCTAGAGACAAAAAGTCCATTAGTGATTGTCTGGGGGATGAAGATGGGGGAGGCTTGAGGGACAATTGGAAGTGACTGCTGTTTGGTCCAGGGAATTTTTAGAGGTGATGCAAATGTTATAAAATTGATTGTGGTGATGGTTGTTATTTAAAACTATTGAAACTGTACACTTTAAAAAAGGGGGCACCAGGGCTTCCCTGGTGGTGCAGTGGTTGAGAGTCCACCTGCCGATGCAGGGGACACGGATTCGTGCCCCGGTCCGGGAAGATCCCACATGCCGCGGAGCAGCTGGGCCCGTGAGCCATGGCCGCTGAGCCTGCGCGTCCGGAGCCTGTGCTCTGCAACGGGAGAGGCCACAACAGTGAGAGGCCCGCATACTGCAAAAAACAAAAATAAAAAAGGGGGCACCAGAAAAAACCCAAATCTTTGTCCCACTTTTGCTTTCTGACAGGTGTGAAAAATGAAGGGACATATATAAAATAGATAACCAACAAGGACCTACTGTATAGCACAGGGAAGTATACTCAGTGTTTTGTAATAACCTATAAGGGAAAAGAATCTGAAAAAGATATATATGCATAACTGAATCACTGTGCTGTACACCGGAAACTAACACAACATTGTAAATCAACTATACGTCAATTTAAAAAAAATGAAGGGACAAAAATCAAATGATGATGACTTAACCACTGCTACTTTCTAGTATGATCCATCAAAACAGTTAAAAATGGTACCCATCTATTTCCATGGACCAGTCCTGTTGGCGTAAACGATCAATGGGGCAAGCACACCTTATAACCCACTTTGTTGTGGAATAACGCTGACAGCCGAGGACGCTGTCTTAGAAAACAAGAATCCCAGGTTGGGAGCGAGTGGTTCCTCACAGCAGTGTCACCAGGCATCGCCTAGAGCCAGAATCATTTTCACAGGCTGAACCCAGGCCAAGTTGTTCAAGAGACAGAGGTGAGATATTATCACTCTGTTGCAGAGTCTAGATGAAAAAGATTACATTTCTGTGCTCCCCAAACAAGTTCCTGGTTTACACACGCACACACGCACACACACACACACTCAAACACTCAAACAATGTACTGCTGATTTCTTAAAGTGTGCTTTTTTTGAAGTGTTTATTACCAAGGACCCATTAATTCCACTTTTGGAAATCCACTCTAAAGAAATAATCTTCAATTTAGACAAAAGCTATATATGTGCACAAAGACGTTTATCACAATATTCCTTAGATTAGTGAAAAATTGCCCCAAATTGGGGAATGGTGAAATAAATCATTCCACTCTCATAAAGCCATTGAAGTAATGGTGGTAAAATTGTGGTTTTCAGACTGTGATCAGTGAAAAAAACCTTTCAAAAGAATGAAGAGTGTCGGGGGCTTCCCTGGTGGCACAGTGGTTAAGAATCCGCCTGCCAATGCAGGGGATACGGGTTCGAACCCTGGTCCCGGAAGATCCCACATGCCGCGGAGCAATTAAGCCCGTGTGCCACAACTACTGAGCCCACGCGCCTAGAACCCGAGCTCCGCAACGAGAGAAGACACCACGATGAGATGCCTGTGCACTGCAACGAAGTGTAGCCACCGCTCGACGCAACTAGAGAAAGCCCGTGCACAGCAACGAAGACCCAATGCAGCCAAAAATAAATAAGTAAGTAAATAAAATTTTTTAAAAAAAGAATGAAGAGTGTGATGTGGAGATACAATGTATGTGTGTGGAAATGTACACAGATAAAAATAGCAGTGACATTAGGATGTTGGGAGAGCAGGTGGTTTTTTCTTTTTCCCCATTTTTCCGAAATGAGCTTTTAATACTTTTAAGATAAAATAATTAAAAGTTTTTTAATCATTACAAGAATTAAAATGGTGCTTTTTGCTTATAGAAAAGAATTATGACTATGGTCTACTGCCTGTATCTTCTGTTGCGTGCAGATCACACGAGATCTTGTCCAAATGTGGGATCTCAGTCAACAGGTCTGGGCTGGGTCTGAGGCTCTGCATTTCTAACAAGCTTGCACGTGATGCTGATGCTGGTGGTCTGTGCACCACACTTTGAGTGGCAAAGGGTCTAAGAGTTTCTTGAGAGAGACTGGCTAAAAGTCAAAACCAAAAGCAGACAAAAACACGGATTGAAGATTGTTAAAGTCAGGAAGAGGTTCCTATAAATTGGTACCACGGAGGGCCACGTAGCCAAACTTCCCCTGGGGTTTTCTTTTCTCCCAAAGATGCTGTTATTCAAGTACATAAGCTTGAGGATATGTCAGTTTTCTATATCATTACATACTTCACCACATTTAAATTTAAAAAAATTTTGGCGAGAATACTTAGAGTGAATAGAATGGCCTCTTTATTGTCCCTGTTAAGTGACTTGAGTTCAGCTCACGTATCCCTGGAACCAGTCAGTGATTCCTTCCCTTTCTACACATTGCCACTTAGCTATTGGTTTTCACAGAATAAAGCAATCAAGAGTCAGGAGCCCTTTTCTGTGAAATATACCGTACTTCCTCCCTCTCTCCCAAGGGCTTTCATCAGGCAATAACTCACCTGAACTTTCTGAAGTCTGTCTCCGACACTAAAATGTGGAGAGGCTTTTCTTCTCAGCATCCCTCAGGTTGCTCATGGCCTTTGTATGCTGCTTGTGGAATTGCCACGCTGTTCGCAGAGCGGTTGTACTAGTTTCCTGTCACTACCGTAACAAAGTACCATGAATGCAGTGGCTTAAAACTACACGAGTTTATTCTCTTACAGTCTGGAGGTCAGAAGTCTAAAGTCAAGGTGCTGCGTTCCTTCTAAAGGCTTCAGGGGCGCATCCTTCCTGCCTTGTCTAAGAGCATCACTCCCACCTCTGCTTCTGTCCGCACGTCTCCTTTGTCTGACTCTGACCCTGCTGTCAACATAGTCACAGGCTCTGGGGATGAGACTGTGGACATCTTTGGGGCTGGCCATTATTCATGTTATCACAGTGGTCTATTCACAGCCCACAGCTACTTGCACCTTGTTGAGTTTTTTCCTTTCTATTAGTAGCTTTATTGACATGCAGAGTTAGCTATAGTCAAAGTTATCAACCAGAGAGTGGTGTTTTGTTGGTTCCTGTGAGTATTCCGTGTCAGTTTTCTATTGCTACATAACTAATGACCATAAACTTAGTGGCTTAAAACAATGCAATTGTGTTATCTCATAGTTTCTGTACATCAGGAGTCCAGGATCCTCTGGCCAGGATCTGACTGGCTGAAATCAAAACATTGGCAGGGCCTTCCCTGGTGGCGCAGTGGATAAGAATCCGCCTGCCGATGCAGGGGACACGGGTTCGGCCCTGGTCCGGGAAGATCCCACGTGCCGCGGAGCAACTAAGCCCGTGCGCCACAACTACCGAGCCTACACTCTAGAGCCCGCGAGCCACAACTACTGAGCCCACGTGCCGCAACTACTGAAGCCTGCGCGCCTAGAGCCCGTGCTCTGCAACAAGAGAAGCCACTGCAATGAGAAGCCCGCACACCACAACGAAGAGTAGCCCCCACTCGCCGCAGCTAGAGAAAGCCCGCGTAGCTACAAAGACGCAGCATAGCCAAAAATAAATTAATTAAAAAAAAAAAAAACATTGGCAGGCCTACATTCCTTTTTGGAGGCTCTGGGGAAGAACATGCTTTGAAGTTCATTCATTGGTTGTTGGCTGAATTCAGTTCTTGTGGATTTAGGACGGAGGTTCCCATTCCTCGTTGGGTGTCAGCCGGGAGCCTCTGTCTCAGCGTTGTAAGGCGGCCCACGTTCATTCTCACCTGGCCCCCACCATCTTCCAGCCAGCAATGGCAAGGTGAGTTCTTCTCAGGCCTCCAGTCTCTCCACCTTCCTCTTCTCTCACCAGCCGGAGAGAGCTCTGCTTTTTTTTCTCTTAATTTTTCTTTTATATTGGAGTATAGTTGATTAACAATGTTGTGTTAGTTTCATGTGTACAGCATCTTGATTCAGTTATACATATACATGTATCTATTCTTGTTTGGATTCTTTTCCCGTGTATATTATTACAGAGTATTTAGGAGAGTTCCCTGCACTACACAGTAGGTCCTTATTGATTATCTATTATATATATAGTAGTGTGTACATGTCAATCCCAATCTCCCAATTTATTCCTCCCCCACCTTCCCCCTTTGGTAACCATGTTTGTTTTTGAAGTCTGTGAGTCCATTTCTGTTTTGTAAATAAGTTCATTTGTATAGATTCCACATATAAGTGATATCATATGATATTTGTCTTTCTCTGTCTGACTTATTTCACTTAGTATGATCATCTCTAGGTCCATCCATGTTGCTGCAAATGGCATTATTTCGCTCTTTTTCATGTCTGAGTAATATTCCATATTATATACATGCCGTATCTTCTTTCTCCATTCGTCTGTTGATGGACACTTAGGATGCTTCCATGTCTTGGCTATTGTAAACAGCATTTACAGCTTATGAGAATACAGATTCATGGACCCCACCCCAGACCGGCTGAATCAGAAGCCTATGGTTTCACTAGGCCTCCAGGTGATTCTGATGTACACTACAATGTGAGAAGCACTGTTCCGATTGGAATAAAAAGGCTCCATCCATGGACCACAGCAAAGTCATCCCCTACGTGGCTTTAGTGAGAATGGCTGCCTCACACGGCCCTCATCTTGTGTCAGCTCTGTGAGTGTGGGCGAGTCATTTATGTGCCCAGTGCCCTGGTATCCTCAACCGATTTCCTCAAGTGACCGTGTAATAGGAATGATCTAACAACCCTTCCGGCTCACGGGATTGCCTGAGGAATCAACAGGACAACCCATGTGAAGTGCCCAGACAGTGAAGCACTTATTCAGCGGGACCCTCAGGGAGGCCCTCACTCGCCTCTGGAACTGCAGGGGTTAATAGGATGCGTAAGCGTAATAGGACCATAAACACTGGTGCACTGGTTGTCAGGTAACAATTACACATTGACAAGGACTTCGTTAGATACTGCCTGTGGAAGGCTGAATAATGCCCCTCCCCAATATGTCCACGACCTAATCCTTGGGAAGCTATGAATGTTACCTTATATGGCAAAAGGGACTTTGCAGACGTGATTAAATTAATGGTCTTGAGCTGGGGGATTATCCTGGATTATCCTGGTGGGCTCAATGTAATCACAAGGGTTCTTATAAAAGGGAGGCAGGAAGATGGGAGAGAAGTGACGTGATATCAGAAGCAGAGGCTGGAGTGATAGACTGACGAAGGAGGAAGGGGCCACAAGCCAAGAAATGGACAGGCAGCCATGAGAAGCCGAAACAGGCAAGGAAGTGGATTCTCTCCTGGAGCCTCTAGAATGAACGCAGCCTTGCCAGCTCCTTGACTTTATCTCAGTGAAACTGATTTCAGACTTCTAAGCTCCAGAACTGTAAGACAATAGATTTGTGTCATTTTAAGCCACTAAGCTTGTGATGATTTGTGACAGCAGCAAGAGGAAACTAGCACACGACCTTACCCAGCCTATCATTCGCAGGCATCAGATCACCGAGAGCCCCAGGCTCTGCCTCCGAAGTGTCTGATCCGTGAGGTCCAGGATGAAGCTGTGAATTTGCGTTTCTAACAAGCTCCCTGATGAGGCCGATGTTGCTAAATTCCAGGTCCGCTGTCTGAGTAGCAGGGGCTCAAGAAACTTGTTAAGATCCATATTCCCTGGCAGATACCTTCTGATTCAGGAGGTCAGGAGCCTACCCTTCCACAAGAATCCCCAGATGATTGTACCGAGTGGCTGCCAGTCTCACTCAGGCACAGACTTACCCTAAGTGGCCCCGAGAGTGGGAACTCCTTCCTGTCTAGCAGGTCAGGGGCAGAGAAAGACTTTGCGGCCCCCTTGTACGTACTAATTCATCAATTCATGGCATCACTCACTGTCCTGAGTCGGTTAACCCGAATGACCATCAGATTGGTCGCTGGGGCCACCAGGGCTTTGCCCACTGGCTACGCAGAGGAGATGTTCACGCAGAGCATGGACTGCCTCTCCTCAGGACCACTGGACACACACCATCACTTAGACTCATCCCCCAGAAAAGCAGAAAGGGCTTGGAAGAGTCCACCCGTGGCAACGCTACCGCAGGCTCCATCCCACCGACGAGCCTGAGAGGGCCGCCCAGCTCTCTCTGCAGTATTGGCCTGGTTGGCATGGAGGGAGCGTGGCAGGAGACGGGGAAACTTGCCAAGCGAAGCATGTCATCAGCCTGGGACTGGTGGGAATCAGGGGAGCAAATGGAAGTAAAAAAAAAAAAAAAAAATTGAGGAGGTAGAGGAATAAGAAAAGGAAAATCAGAAAAAGACAGATTGAGAACAGTCAGTGATAATGAGTAAGATGTGGGAGCAGCAATGCAGACAACTGCCATGTGGTCCGAGCCAAGGACAGGGTGGGCGTGGGAGAGCTGGTCTGTGCAGCCAGTGGCTTCTGTCAAAGCCACCAGGCTGCATCAGGGCACTCATCCCCCATCTCAAATGCCCCTTTCTACATGCAAGGACATGCCTGCTCCCTTCCCCCACTGTGGGCAGCCGTAAGCTGCTGGATGGTTTGACCTAGAAGAGAGACAAAGCTCTCCAAAAGAAAATTGAAATTAATGCTGGCTTTAGAACTTCGCTCTAGAAATAAATCGCTGCTACTTGTGATAAATGCTTAACGAAATGAGACAACCAAGAGAAACACCATTGGATGCTAACAAAAGGGAAGAGTTGTCGATATACGTGGAAGTGCGTACACTTGTACCCATCCCTACATAATCTCCATGTACACGGGGCAGAAGTGGGAGGGCGCTGTCCCGCAGGAAGGTGTCCTTGTTCCACACAAACACACCCCCACACACAAACTAAAGTGCACCAATAAACAAAGCCTTCTGAAGATGCCAGGCATAAGGAGTGAAGATGAGGCAGGATTCACCTGCGCTGGGTCCGCCCAGGGCCACTCCGGCTGCTGTGGAGATGTAGTCAGTGTTTATGGAGCACTTACTGAAAGCGAGGCTGTGCACTACGCTCTCTAAGTGCGTTAACTCACTGCATCTTCACAACAAATCTTCCAGGAGAGGCATGATTCCCCTCCCATTCTGCGGGGGAGGAAGGCCACTCAAAGTGGGTTGTCACTCATCTGAAGTCCCCGCAGCTTTAATGAACTGGATTTGTACCCAAGTCTACTTGACTTCAAACCCATGCTGTCGGCTGAATCACCAGGTCTCATCTCTCAGCTGTGCATGTTTTCACCAGCACCCCGTCACCACTTGCCCTTCTTACTAAGGTGTGACATTTAACTTCTCCAAGGAGGGAGCCGGGCTCCACTGGACCAGCAGAGAGGTGAGACAATGCAACAGGCACCAGGAAGAGGTGGGGAGATGCATCTACAAGGACCTGGCCCCAAAGACAGACCCAGGGGAGGCAAAGAAACCGTGTGCACAGCTGCTGTGGAGGGGAAAAGGAGGCTGGCTTTTTAAAACGGCCAATCTGCTCCCACAGCAGACTCCTTAACAAAGTGGAAACCAAATGCAGAGAGAGGATTAATCGTACCTCAACAGCCCACGCCTACATATTTTTTTCCTGGCCCTTTGCTGTGGCACAGAGACATACACACTGAAAGGTCGATTAGCAAATTGGCTCCTCGATGGCATTTTGCTTGATAGGTTTAAATCACAAAACCACTGTTTTCAAATGCCAGCAGGGCAGGCAAACACAGGGAACTATGAGGGCTAATGGGCGTGCTATTCAGTTGTAAAAAAGAATGCATTGCTGTATAATTGCTTCAGAATCAGTCATTTGACTATACAAAGAAAAAAATTAACTGAGATGAAGTTCCCTTTCGGGGAGGTAATTATGATTATTCTAAAGCCATCATTATTCATTTTACATATTGGGAAATTGCTCCCCAAATGTGACCTGTTTGGAGATAAAGAGAGACTTCAATGTAATTCTGCTAAAGGATTTTGATTCTTTATCTCAAATTCAGTGGCATTTTAAGAAATCAAAGGAAATGTAACAGTTTTTAGAATTCGAATTAAGGTTTTTGATTGCCTTGTTAAAAAAAAAAGGACATTATGTAGGTGGACTGATATGCTAATATTTTAGCCTTGTGTGCGCTCTGCTTTTATTTGTGACCCACAAAGCACAAAGGGTATTTTTCAACTCCTGACTAGACAAAGAAGGGACAGACTGGAGAGAAGTCCGGTTTGGGGCAGATCTGATGGCAGAGAGAAGGCAGAATATCTACCTCCTAGTTTGTTTCTGCCTTTGACAAGGAGCAAAAATTGAAAAGAAAGAACAAAATGTAAAGCAGATACCATTGTGAAAAGGGAAACTGAGGGTAAATTGAATGTAAAAAAGAGAAGGATACCAAGCAGCTGATTGAAATTCTCCTCCCAACCCTGCAAGGAGTGGATCGTCTTCCATTTGCAGATTGGGAAACTGAGGCTCAGCTAATAAAGGCCCAGGGTGAGGTTTGATCCCAGGTGTGTCTGCTCTTTATATTTCTTCATTCACTCATTACTTCATTCAACAAACATCAGTGAAGTATCGAGGACACAGAGAAGAGCCGGAAGAGTCCAGCTGGTCTTTAGAGCATCTGCAGGTGAGCTGGGAATGAACACCTCCTGTTCCTTTATCATGAGTCCTGATTTCGAGCCTGTCAGTTTACATCCCTGGTCTCTTCAGGGCTTTGTAGATATAATCACAGACCCTTTGGGTCACGTGAAGATGCACCAGAAGATGAAACTGGATTGAAGCAGGAGTCTCCATCTTGAATAAAGAGAGAGAGAGAGAGAGAGATTGACTTGACCAATCATGACAAAAACAAGAAAAATATAAGCCTGGAGGCAGTGCTTTATCTTAAACCATGTGTTTTCAAATACTTTCTGATGAGCCTCCTCAGAATTCCACAAGTTTGGGACTTCTGTTAGACCTGCGCGGTCTCCTAGGAGTTTCGACTCGCCCAGGAAACAACAAGAGTCGGAAGTCGATGCAAAACGCAAGAGGTTTATTGAAGGCCGGTGCACCGGGGTTCCTTGGTCCTCACGCAGGAGGTCGAAGAAGGAACCCCTTTTGGGCGCGAATATGTCAGTTTTATAGGTTCCCACTTCCCCGTATGTAAATTATAGATTTGGTTGTGTTTTCCTGCTGATTGGTCCCAGCTTAGGCTCGGACCAGAGAGGGAACTTGTCCCCAGCTTCCTGATTGGTCTTTGACAGATACCTTTTTTACATTTTGTTTATCTCCCTCCTTCTCGGAAGGGGGCCGGACATCCTGGAAATTCACCCATTGTCTAAGAAGCCCCTATTGTCTGGAGAGTTCTTAATCATTAGCTGGAACAATGTCCCTCGAGTCCCACACTTCCCTGATGGTCCAGTGGTTCAGACTCCACGCCCCCAATGCAGGGGGCCCGGGTTCGATCCCTGGTCAGGGAACTAGATCCCACATGCGTGCCACACCTAAGAGCCCACATTCCGCAAGGAAGATCCTGCACTTGGCAACGAAGATCCCGCGTGCTGCAACTAAGACCCAGCGCAGCCAAATAAATAAATAAATATTTAAAAAAAAAAGAGTTCCACACAAGGTAGCATGGGCCAGTAGTATTCCTATCTGCCTCTCAAGCATGAGGAAACAGTTTCAAAGGAGTTAGGTCACTTGTTCCAAAGAAAACAGCAGGTCGCCTAGTTACAGTGTCACACTTCTACCCGGAAGCTGATAGTGGTAGGTGGAAGAGGAAATTGCCAAGGAGTCATCATGTGCTCCAGTCAACAAGTTCTGCTTCTAATCATCCACAAGTCTTATATGCCTGGCTGAGGTGCTCCAGCAGTCCCATTCTCAATGATCTCTTCTGCAGAAATTTGATAATGCTTACCCTGCCTACCTCTATTTCATGAATCCATTGGGGGAATATTTGGCAACATGGACAGTGCATCTACAAATGTAGAGTTACACTTAGTATGATGATCTCTAGGCCCATCCATGTTGTGCAAATGGCATTATTCTTTTTTACGCCCGAGTAGTATTCCATTGTATATATATACCACATCTTCTTTATCCATTCATCTGTGGATGGACATTTAGGTTGCTTTCATTTCTTGTAAATACAGTGCTGCAATGAATGTTGGGGTGCATTATCCTTTTGAATTATGGTTTTCTCTGGAAATATGCCCAACAGTGGGATTCCTGGGTCACATGGTAGCTCTATGTTTCGTTTTTTAAGGAACTTCCATACTGTTCTCCATAGTGGCTGTATCAATTTACATTACCACCAAGAGTGCAAGAAGGTTCCCTTTTCTCCACACCCTCTCCAGCATTTATTGTTTGTAGACTTTTTGATGATGGCCATTCTGACCAGTGGGAGCTGATACCTCATTGCAGTTTTGATTTGCATTTCTCTAATAATTAGCAATGTTGACCATCTTTTCATATGCCTGTTGGTCATCTGTATATCTTCTTTGGAGAAATGTCTATTTAGCTCTTCTGCCCATTTTTTGATTGGGTTGTTTGCTTTTTGATATTGAGCTCCGTGAGCTGCTTGAATATTTTGGAGATTAATCTCTTGTCAGTTGCATCGTTTGCAAATATTTTCTCCAGTTTCTATAATTAGGATCTCTGATCATTTTTAAAAGAAATGGTCATAGGGCTTCCCTGGTGGCGCAGTGGTTGAGAGTCCGCCTGCCGAGGCAGGGGACACGGGTTCGTGCCCCGGTCCGGGAGGATCCCACATGCCGCGGAGTGGCTGGGCCCGTGAGCCATGGCCGCTGAGCCTGCGCGTCCGGAGCCTGTGCTCCGCAACGAGAGAGACCACAGCAGTGAGAGGCCCGCGTACCGCAAAAAAAAAAAAAAAAAAAAAAAGAAATGGTCATAGAGAACCAGCATGTATTACGGCATGGTAGTTACTGCCCCCCCGCCCCCCGCTTTCCCCGCCACTTCCAACTTCATTGCTTTCCTGGATAAAGCTTCTAGATGGGCGAATAGGGACATGTTCCACACCGTCTTTGGATTTCAGGAAAAGCTGAAGCAGAGGGCTAGCCATTCCCAGGAGAGGAGAGAAGGAGAGCCCTGAAAACATACTGTTTGGGCTCATGAGAGGAGCAGAAACAGTTGCACTGTGGGTACCCGTGACCTTGATGTCAGTATGGCACGAGAACTGGTTCCTTCCCCCTGAGGCAGTTTGTGGTCATTGAAATATGCAGGGTCTGCATAATTGCTACTTCTCCTTCTGGGATTTTTTAAAAATAAATTTATTTATTTATTTTTTTGGCTGCGTTGAGTCTTTGTTGCTGCACGCGGGCTTTCTCTAGTTGCGGCGAGAGGGCCTACTCTTGGTTGCAGTGCACGGGCTTCCCATTGCGGTGGCTTCACTTGTTGCAGAGCACGGGCTCTAGGTGCGTGGGCTCAGTAGTTGTGGCACGTGAGCTCAGTAGTTGTGGCTCGTGGGCTCTAGAGCACAGGCTCAGTAGTTGTGGCACACGGGCTTAGTTGCTCCACGGCATGTGGGATCTTCCCAGACCAGGGCTCGAACCCGTGTCCACTGCATTGGCAGGTGGATTCTTAACCACTGTGCCACCAGGGAAGTCCTCTTTCTGGGATTTAAATGGGCCTTGTTCACATTGCATTTTGGAAATCACCTTATTAACAGATGTCTGCCCCAACTGACTCAACCTAGAACTTTGTGTGTGCAAAACTCATAATGGCCTTTTTCCACAACAGAACTTGTTATTTCCTTGTGGACAACATAGAGAAACGTGTGCTGGGTGTCAACACAATCAAGGATTACCCTGCTGGCTGAAAACAGTCATGCTCAGAGAATACTGATCAATGAGTCGAGGTCAACCTGAAGGAAGAAAGAGTGCCAGAATCAGTATTTTTATCCCCAAGATGGAGGAAATTGAGAGAGGGTTGGGGTAGCTAATATATTAGGTAGAAGAATCGAAACTCAGAACGATACATACAAGATGTCAGAATATTTTTTATACAAAGAAGAAGTTTAAAGATCCTCAGGATCAAAATTATATAAGTTCAAATGGAGAAGATATTCATTCATTTAATAAAAACTTGAGCATCTGATACGTTCTATGCATGGAGGTTAAGCGGTGGTCAAGATAAACACGGTTCCTGGCCACCTGGAGTATCCAATCTACAGGGTAAAACTGAAAATAAGAAATAAACATAATCATGACAAGATAATTTTCAGTACTAACAAAGGAGACTGAGAAGTTGCATGCAGTGAAGGAGAAAGAAAACCGGAAACGTGTGGCTTCATGGAAGCTGAGATAACATGTTTCCAGGAGAATGGAGGCATCCACTGGAAGAGTGGCAATGATGTGTGTCCTTGACAAGAACAGTTTCAGCAGGATGATGGGGACACAAGGCTTATCAGAGCAGGCTTCAGACAGTGAGAAGTGAGGAAGTACAGGCAAGTATGGACGGCTCTCCCAAGAGGTCTTGCTAAGAAGGGGAGCAAAAAAATAAGGCAGTGGCTAGAACATGTGTGTGAACCAGCGGGAATGATCTGGGTCAAAGGGAGATATTGATGATGCAGGAGAGACATTGTTGGAATAGTGTCCTGGGAAGGAGGAGATGGGACATGAGTTTTAACACTTTATGTTCAAAAGACTTTCAGACTTTAGTTAGCCGTAAGTTCAAAGTCTCCCAAGGTTCCTCAAAAAGTTTTTCATTCATTAATCAGCACATTTAATTTACTCCCGCTGTAGTCATGGCCCAACAGAGGAGAAAAATATATTCATATAATCCAGAGTAAATTGCAACTGTAGTAGGTCCTAGGAAGGGGAGGTGGATGGTGCCTTGAGACTGTCATTTGGGGCATTTGACCGAATGGGGAGATCAGAGAGGGCTTCCTTGAGGAGGTGATGCTCAGCTTTTGAGCCAAATGGTGAGTGGCTGTAGCCAGGCAAAGAGGCTGCGGAAACAGCATGTGCAAAGGCCCTGCATTGGGAGGGAGGGCCTGTGAGAGCAGTGAGGCTGGAGAGGGAGAATGGGGGCATGCAGTGGGAGATTAGGGTGGGCCTAGACAGGGCCTCAGAGGCCATGTCAAGGAAGTCTTATAAACTAGATTTCTTAGAATACCACTTCATTCCCAGTAGGACAGTTATAATTTTTTAAAAATTCAATTAAATTTTAAAAAGTTTTAATGGAAAATAAGTATTGGCAAGGATGCAGAGAAATTGGAACCCTCAAACACTGGTGTCGGGAATGTCAAATGGTACGGCTGCTATGGGAGACACTATGGTGGTTCCTCAGAAAGTTAAACATGGAATTCCCACATGACCCAGCAATTCTACTTGGTATATACACCCAAAAGAATTTAAAGCAAGGACTAGAGCAGATACTTGTACACCAGTGTTTATAGCAAGATTATTCACAATAGCCAAAAGGTGGAAGCAACTCACATGACGGATGGATGAATGGATAAACAAATTGTGGTCTATCCAGACAAGGGATATTTTTGGATATTCTATCTCTACAGTGGATATTCTATTCATACAATAGAACATTAATCAGCTATTTAAAAAAGGAATGAAATACTGGAACGTGCTACAACCTCATGCTAAGAGAAAGAAGCCAAGGTACAAAGGCCACCTACTGTATGATTCCATTTATAATGAAATGTTCAGAATAGACAAATCCCGAGAGACAGAAAGTAGATGAGTGGTTACCTAGGGGGATGGGGAGTGACTGCATAATGAGCGCAGAGTTTCCCTTTGGGCTGGAGAAAATGTTTTGGAGCTAGATAGTGATATTTGCACCACGTTGGTAATGTACTAAATACCAGTGAACTCTCCACTTTAAAATGGTTAATTTGATGTTGTGTGTATTTTACCTCAACAAACAAAATGCCTGTTACTTAGAATGTTTTCAACTCGAGAAGAAACAGTTCCAACCTAAGCAGCTGGAGATGTACATCTTACTCAGAGCCCACTACTTGAAGAGGAACTTTGCAAAACTAGAGAATGTCACCCATAGGACAACCAGGATGGCGAGAGATTTTTCAAACTTTTCTGATGCAGAACAGTGAAAGGAGCGGGACCCAACTTGGAATGAAAGGAGCCTCTCTCACGGATAGGCGATGGAGGTTGAGAGGCACACAGTAACTTGGAGTGGAAAACATTTTAACAGTCACATTTGTTGAGAAATAATAGTAGTGAGCTTCCTGTCCTGAGAAGTATTGAAATATACCTGAAGGGCTGACAGCCACAGACAGGGCACAAGGGATTCCTGAATGTGGATGACTAGACTGACGGACTTATAAAATTCCCTTTAACTTAGAGATTCTATGACACATTTACAAGAATCAGTCAGGAGGAGAGAGAGGAAAATTCTAGCCCAAAGCAACATTATGTTTTCCAAGAGGCTACCCAAAATGTTGTTACCAGGCAAGTGGGAAGTGTGGGATGGTTCAGAGAAATCATTGTCAGCTAATGAAAATGACAGGCTAGTTAAACAATTTTGAGCTGGGTACATTGTTGCATTTTAAATTTCGTCTGCAAAAGCAAGGACATGCTATCAGATTAGCTATATTCTTTGGTGTTCGCTGATGCCACCCTGTGAACTCTGATCTTGATTCATATGTGTGGGGAGCTCAGCCACAGTCCGAAAGCAGAGTGTCCTGTGAAAGACAGAGGTGGACATAACCCAGGTTTATGGATCGAACTGCTCAGTACAAGCCAAAGGAAAACCACCTGCCTTTCGCTCTGCCTCATAAAAGGACAGAAGGGAGTGAACTGTGTATTAAAGGCAGGATCTGTTTTCAGCCAGCTTGGAAATCCAGGGCCCCCTGGGATGCTGCTGTTTTTCTGTTCTACCTGCATCTTCATCACGTTCAGCTGCGACTCCATAAGACACACGGCAGGGTGTAGCCGTTTCCCCCATTCTCTAAGCCACAGCTGAATTGGAGACTGATTCTGAAAGAAGGCCCCAGAAGGGAGCCCTGCTGAGGTCTTGCACTTGTTCCTCGTAGCCCAGACCAGCAATCTGACAATCCAGGAACATTTTCTATGGATGGTAACGACGTGGAGGGGACGGATTTTCCGTGTACTCAGTGTGCGACCTGGGACACATGACCTAATATCTCTAAGACCCCGTTTCTTTCTTTTTTTCTTTTTTCTTTTTTTTCCGTTTCTTCATCAAAGGAAAACTGAGGAAAGGTCAGGACACCATAGATAACCAGGAAAGTGTGAGAGGGAATCTCGGGGCCTTGCCCTGGGTGCTGAGGAAGAGGACCTCGGGAGAGGACCAGGGGCACAGAGAGCTGGGACCCCTCCGTCTGTCACCTGCAGGTGACCAGAAGACCCACTGGAAGAGTCACACAGGCTCTGTTTTCTCCCACCCTGGGGGTGATTAGCCCCTTAAAAATCAGGCAGGCACGGCTCCCCTGGTGGCGCAGTGGTTGAGAGTCCGCCTGCTGATGCAGGGGACGCGGGTTCGTGCCCCGGTCCGGGAAGATCCCACATGCCGCGGAGCGGCTGGGCCCGTGAGCCATGGCCGCTGAGCCTGCGTGTCCGGAGCCTGTGCTCCGCAACGGGAGAGGCCACAGCAGTGAGAGGCCCGCGTACCGGAAAAAAAAAAAAAAAAATCAGGCAGGCAAAAATCACATCTTCTCTTCCATCCCAAAGTTGAGTGTGGTAAAATGTAGGCGGGGAAGGCAAAGTTGAACATCCTGGGAGTGCTTTTATCTTTATCTCAGCTTTGTCTCCAAGATCTGGGCAGCTTTTCCTTGTGGGTCTTCCTCGCGGGCTGCAAAAGGCCCCCCAGCCCCGCCCCTGCTGCCCCCAGGCTGGGTGCTGAGGGTCCCTGCCTTTAGAGTGCTATGCTTTTCACTGTACTTCTTGTCTGCCCTTCTTCCATTCAACCTGCCTGCTCTCAGGATGGCTGATCACACGTAGGGCAGTCAGAAAACCATCTAGAGTCACACTCAAGGTTCTGAGTGATCTTTAGTCTTTGGGGGCATTTGGAGTCTTAAAAGATGTGCATTTAAGCTCATTTTTTCCCTCATGAAATGATGAACTGTCCAACTACATAGGAAAGTTAATTTTTGTTAATTTCCTGTTGCTTCTTGCTACATTGGGCTACATTTGCTTACTACTCAAGGCCACCTGACCCCCATCCCTCACCAATTAGTAAATAAACATCCAAATAAAACACAGCGTAATAGAAGAATGGAAATCAGTAACGTCCCTCCACCCTCTAGCACAGATGTGGAGCCAACTGAGGGTTCCCCTGCCTGCCTAAGAGAAAATAAGGAAAAAATTTGGACCAATACTTCCAATGCCTTTTGGCACTGCAGGATCTCGGAATGCCCTCGCCTTAAAGCTGCTTTCTGGCTACCTCAGGGACCCATCAGCCTCCCCAGGGTAAAAGGCAGAGATAACAATGCTAACTTCACCAGCAACAACGTCTGCATCAATACCTACCACTTATTGAGCCTCCTTTAATCCCTACAACAACTATATGAGGTAGGGACCATGAATATACCCATTTTACACATGGGTATGTCTGGAAATAAGGTCTCAGGAGCCCAGAAATCATAGAACTAAACATCCAATGGATATAGGTGCTTTACTTAATTATATATCTATATTTATATCTATCTATAAATAATACGTAACATACCTGTGATAACAATTAAACAGAATGGTAGGGCTTGATGAAAAACAGCCTCACGGCCCTTCTCTCCAAACTGATGGCCTCGCTCCAAGAAGCAATCTCTCTTAACTCTTTCTTGTTTGAGTTCCTCTGGAGGTGCTTCTGCAATCTAGATGCAGGGAGGTGAGACAGTTTGGATACTGGTGTGGGCATTTGGGGTTGTCACTGTGATGGGGAGGGGGCGCTACTGGTATTTACTGGGTTCAGGATGGGCTGACGGGCGTGCAAGGCACAGGAGAGCCTTGTACAATGAGGACATGTCCCCATTTCTTCATCAATTTTTTAGTGTCCTCTGGACATTGATATAGCTGAAAAATCTGCTTCTAGTTGTCAGCACCTAAGAAATAAGTCCATCTGACGTATAAACACAAGATACTTTGGGGTGGTTTTAAGAAATGTAGATTTTTTTTTTCAGGACTGCAATTGCCGTGTCAATTGAGGGAAGACTGCACTTTGTTTCGCTTGAAACCTTACCAAGTTGTTCGCCATTTTGGAATGTCACGACACTGATGGCAAGACCACCCTTGGTATGTGGATGACCAATACTATACATCTCTGTAGGGCTGGCGTCTTAGCTGTCCCACTCATGGGGATTCTACAACTCAGTTGCTCATCGGATGACTTCATTCCGTCTTCCGGTTGAGTGTTTACACATCGAGAAAACACTATTCATTTTAAATTACTTTCAGTTCTTCTTTATATTATAATCGAGGTGTTGTATTGATCTTTTCTTTCATTTGGATTTCATTTGTGGAGTGCCAAAGGGGCATTATAAATGTTCGTTTATAAATGACATCAGATCTGATGGGGTTGGGAACCAATGGCTCTGATCTTGATAATGTGCTGAATTCTCTCTTTCTTGACTTATCAACTTTAGACAATACCTACTGACTCCTTGACGTGAATGACGAGGATCTACGTCAGTTACATCATCCCTCCTCACAAATCTCTATTTCTTTCTCCATCGAAGTTTGACTGTATCCTCTGATCCCCGCTTGAGCAGCTGAGGATATCAATAGTGCTGCTTTTTCATTCATATTCTCCCATGCCCCCCTTTGTGTCATCTATGCTTTCATTGGCATAGTCAAACATTGTCAAGGTTTGCTAACATTTTCATTTAGTTCTGCAAACAGAACTCAGTCTTTTTTTTTTTTTTGCTTTGTCATAAGGTGACTATAAAAGTTGAAAACCAATTCATGGACTTCCTATTAGTTTGAGAAAGCAGCTGTTTTTCTGAGTGACAGGAGAAAAGGCTAGAAAGGCTAGAAATTATGCCTGATGTGCTGAGAAAGTAACTAGAGAAGCAAGAAGCTGAGAGGAGATTTTAAGAATCAAACGTCAAGGAAGATTCTGCCCATTAAGGAGACTTTTGCTGGAGAGACAAGCCTCATGAGTAATTATGAAACAGGAAGCAGTGATGTGCACACATGTGATTAAATGCCCCCCAGAAGATTAGGGCACACAAAATGTGTCCTTACAGTTTGTAATTAGTTGTACTCCTAGACGAGGCATTGAGGGTCAGTAAGAGCTCAAATTGAATAAAATCAGTTGGAAATACGATTTCATTGATAGTCTAAAATTAATAGGAGACTGTCTCTACTGTGGAGTAAGATACAGCTATATACTTTTCCCCCCGATTATAAAAGTAATATTGCTCTTTGTAGAAGTCTGGGAAAACACAAAAGGGTATTAAAATATAACTAAAAACTCCATTAATCCCAGAGATAAACCCTGTCAGTATTTTGGTATATGTTAATATATTAATATATTAGTAAGGGTAGGGCCACTGCTATAACAAATAGGCCCCTGAATACATAATGGTTCAAACATCACAGCAGTTTATTTCTGGTTCACATAAGTGTCCAGGTCAGTTCTGGGCTGTCAGTGTATATTGGGGAGGAGTGAGCCTCTGCTGCACAGAGTCATTCAGTCACCCAGGCTGGCAGAGGCAATTCCATCTTCGCCTGTGGTTTTCGAAGGCACCCTGGGTGTCAATGTCACGTTTCAGCTGAGAGGAGGGGAAGGCATGTAGAAGCACATGCTCTGGAGATTCTGTGGCTAAGGCCTGGAAGTGGTGGACATCACTTCTGACTTCACTGGCTAGAACTCAATCACTTAGCACCTAACTGCTAAGAAGTCTGGGAAATGTAGTCCAGCTGTGTGGCCAGATAGATGATAGATGTTTGGTGAATAAGTAGTAATCTCTACCCTAGTGTATTTTCTTTCAGTCTTTTCCAGTACATATATATATATATGTACATATGAATATGACTAGGATTATATTGCACATTCAGCTTTTTACTCTGCTTTAAAAATAATAAAACAATCTCGAGCACTTTCCCACATAATTCTTTGCAAACATGGCTGCATGATATCTGATCATATAGAAACAGCAGGGTTTCTCAACCTCAGCACTATTTTTTTTTTAATTTTTTTATTGGAGTAGAGCTGATTTACAATGTTGTGTTAGCTTCTGCTGTACAGCAAAGTGAATCAGTTATACATATATCCACTCTAGTTTATTTTATTATTTATTTATTTGGCTGCACCAGGTCTTAGTTCTTTAGTTGCGGCATGCGGGATCTAGTTCCCTGACCAGGGATGGAAACTGGGCCCCCTGCATTTGGGAGCATGGTGTCTTAACCACTGGAGCACCAGGGAAGCCCCTATCCACTCTTTTTTAGATTCTTTTCCCATATAGGACATTACAGAGTATTGAGTAGAGTTCCCTGTGCTATGCAGTAGGTCCTTATTAGTTATTTATTTTATATACAGTAGTGGGTATATGTCACTGTTTTCTGACATTTGGGGCTGGATCGTTCTTTGTTGTGGCGAGGGCTGTCCTGAGCATGGTAGGGTGTTTAGCGGCATCCGTGACCAACACCGACCACATGCCAGTAGCACCCCCTCCCCAGGTGTAACAACTAAAACCGTCTCCAGACATTGCTAAGTATCTCCAGGGGGGCAAAGTCATCCACAGCTGAGAACCAGGGAGCTAGATCAATGATAATTTATGCAACGGCGTACCTTCTATCGAACAGTTGTTGCTTCCTTTCTTGTTTTTATTGTTTGATCTGCTATTACATCTTGCTCTGTGCTAAACATCTTTTTACGTTAATTTTGACTGAAACAGTCATTATTTACTCAGGAGAGAGTCCCAGAAGCAGATTATTAGGCCAGAGGCTATGAATATTTTTAAGTCTGTTGATACATCCTGCCAAATATCTTTTCAGAAAGGCTCTACCAATTTACTCATCCACTTGCAACGTAGTCTTGCTTTAATTTTTAAAGGTTTTAGTTATATGAGAAAAATTGGTTATTATTTTAAAATAGCACTTCTTAGACTGATAGTCAAATATGTACATTAGCTCTCTTCTGCACCAGGTCAGTAGTAGCCTTGCTAATTTCCCAACTGCTGTTTTGTTTTTCTTAAGGGTTTTAGGGACAACTGCTTGTTGAAACCGGTCCATGACATTTCCAAAGTGAGTAAAAGTTTCTATTAAAATGTGGCTTTCCTTTGACAGTGTGTACACAATGGCTATAACTTGGTTTTCAATCACAGTATCCCATTGTGACTGGCTCCAGTATTTGGACAGCTGTTATTTCTTTTCTTTGGTTAAAAAAAAAAATTCAAGACTTCTAGGGAATGACGGAAAGTGGACCAAAGGGTTTACTTTCATCTCAGTGCACACAATCTTAGAGTTCTTGCTTCCAGAGTGGCTGAGGGAGGTCATATCTTGCCAAAAGACTATTTCAGATTGTGCGCCCAAGTCCCGTTCTGTTGTTTTCACTGTCTCCTAGGAGCCTCCCAAGATGTAGGAACGAACCAAACCGAACGCTGTTCCCTAAACCAGGACTTAAATGAACTCTTCGTGGCCGTCACCCTCTTGCAGGTGATCCCAGTTATTGTCAACTGCAGTTGGATTCCTGCATGCAGGTGCTTTCAGGTCTCTTTCAAATGGATTACTTTTCTGTAACAGGAGGACAAAAAGTTAAACCTGTGAGCTCCCTGCTGTTTTATTACTGCATGAAGATTGGTTAGGAATGAGTGTTCCCCGTGGGATTGTGAAAATGAGCCAGTGATCTGCCTAGCACAAATCTCTGTCCTTTACTGCAAAATATTATTAGGATTTCTAGAGCTTTGCCTTGATAAAATCTTTCCTAATCCAATAAATTTCATTAGATGAAATGTTTGCCTGCTGCACCCTTTCTCAGTCCTAAAGCCTCCTTCTTCTGGCTTAAATGTCCCTTAAGTGTACTATCTACTGTTACTGTTTATGTAACCCTCTGTTCAAGTAACACTATGTATTTTCAGAACAATGAAAAAGCACAACATAAACTATGGGGGGGGGAGGTTGGGCTCAGAAATGTCTCAGAAAAGCATTAACCAGAGTAAAACTGCAGGGATCTCACAGCTTTGCTAATACCTTTGGAGACAGGAAAATTCTTGTCTAAGGAGACAGAAGGAATTTAAGACCTGGACACTGTTAAACCATTAATTCACTTACAGGCTCAAGCAGGAGGCCTCAGCCGCAGGAGAAGGGGTGCTTTGGCCGGGTCTGCAGAGTCTCCCGGAGCCTGCCAGGGGTGGGCTTCCAGGGATCAAGCAGGCGGATTATGGACACCACCAAATCTGTCACCACCCCAGATGGGAGAGTGCCGTCTGTGCCCTTCTAAGCCATTTGTTACCCACAAGTCAGTGTTGACGACCTTGGCCGCACATTGGAATCACCTGGGCACCTTCTGGGGCACGAATGCCTCGATCCCGCCCGCTGAGGCCCAGATGAAATCGGGTTTCAAAAGCTCCCCAGCTGATTCTAATGTACAACCAGGGTGGAGACCCACCGAATTAAGTAGCCCCCGCGTGAACAAAAGGTTCCGGGACTGTGGGTTGGGTCAAGGCTGCTCAAACACAGGGAGTCCTTGGAGCAGTGCCTCCGGCCTCGGTTTCTTTATCTGCACAATGGGTGATGACTAGGACGGCAAAGGCCCCTCCAGCTGTAATAGTTCTCTTCTGGGACGCGGATCGGCGCCTCCGAGATCCTGGCAGCCCGCTCCCCTCTCTCCCCATCCCCCCGCTGGCTTTTCCGGTTTCCGCGCCCCTTGGCCCTCGCTCGGGGGTCCCAGAGGAAGCCGCAAGCTTCGCCGCCGCCTCGGCGCGCGCGCTGCCCGGTTGGGGCCCCGGCTGCGGGCGCACAAAGCCCCCGGCGCTGACGTCAGGGCCCCTCTCGGCGCGGCCGGCCCCCAGTGCAGGCGGAGCCGCGCCGCGCTCCCACCCCGGCCCGGAGCGAGGACCAGCAGCCAGCCCGGCAGCCCAGCGCAGCCCGCCCGCCCGCGCACGTGCCCGCCGGACCTGCAAACTTGTGCCACCGGCTCTGCCCGTCCCCGGGGAGCCCGAGCGCCCGCAGCCCGCGCCTCCCGCCCGTCTCCAGCCATGGGTAAGCCAACGCGCTGGCCCCGCGCCACCGCCACTAACACGGCCACGGCCTCGCGCCCCCGCCCCGCCCCCGCTCAGGTGGGGCCTCCTGCGGGCACCTCCGCGACCCGGCCCGGGTGGGAGGGTGGGGTGCGGAGGTGGGAGGGGCGCGGCGCAGGTGTCCCGAACGCCCAGGTGCGCGTCCCCGCCCTATCTCGGGGGCGTCCCCACCCCGGCGGCGCTCGGCTGCGCCCGAGGGCGTGCGGCTCGCGGGAGAGGAAGAGAGGGAACCCCGGGAGGGGGAGCCCAGGGCGCGGACGGAGCGTCCCGGGCTGCGGCTCCGGTTTTATTTTCAGGGGGTGGGAGAGAGTAGCTTCTTGCCCTTTTCCCGGGACGCCCTCCTGTCGTCCGAGCTCCGAGTCCGATCCGGTCCCACCGTGCCGGGGTCCTGTTCGCCTTAAACCCACCTGAAGCCAACGCCCAGTTCCCCAACCCTGGGGTCTTCCGAGAGCTCGTTTGGGCACCATGACCCTTGAGACCAGGAAGGTGGGAGGGAGAGGGACAGGATGGGACTGAGGGTGAGCCTCTTTGTCTCCCGTTTCAACTATCAAAATAATGACCTGGGAGCAGGTGGAGACGATGTGCCCCGCGGGTTTCGATGCAGTTGGGGGATCGACTACTCAGGGTGAAAAAGCCGAGCTCTGGGGGTTGAAAACCTCCCACCTGGCCCGGGGCAGATAACAGGCGGCTGTAGGATTCTGTCTGTCACCTCCTGATACCCCCGAAATCCTGCTGTCAGCAACATGTCGTTAAATGGGGACGCTGTATCGCTCGGAAAACTCGTAAAGAGTGCGTTGGAAATCAAGCTTTTTCCGCTGCACCCCTGGAAATGTGCCTGGGAAAGGGTTTTCTTTCCCTGCTCTGTTATCCTTCTCTAGTGGCAGACAGACTCCAGCCACAAGCGCCACAAAAGCTACAAGACTCAGGAGCCCCTCGGAAGTATTCCTAATGAGGGAGTCAGTGCGTTTAACCATTGCGGCCCCTGGGGAGGGCTCGGGAATTCCTTGCGGAGCCCCCGGCCCCCTACCCGCCTCCTACATTCCCTGTGCTATTGATTGTGTAGGTGGTAATTTTGTATCGATTAACATTTCGGTGAGGGTTAGTAAGGAGGGCACATTATTTCGCATTTAAAAGAAAGCTCAAAGAATTTTAGAGTTAAACCTTTTTTTTTTTTGGTTTGTTTTTAAAAATTTACTAGGTGATCAAAATCAGAAAGGAAATAAGGCCCCCCAAATCCAACAGGACAATTTCTTACCAAAAAGTTAGGTATGAGATAGGTTAAGATCCTTCTAGAAAGGGCAGAATTGCATGACCTGTATCTCTGGTTCCTATTTAATGCCCGCACTGAGTGGTCACAGCCTGTAACTGTTTGGGCAGTGCTTGGCACAGACATGTTGAAGTTACACAGAAGTGCAGGCTTGAGGAAAGCATTAACTAATTTTCCTGAAATAAGTTAACTCTGGGGTTTTTTTTGTTGCTGTTTTTTGTTTATTAAAGCTAGGCATTCGGATTCGTTCGGGTTAGAAATTGAGCGTCGAATTACCACTTGGGGACCTTCTTGGGAACGGCTTTCTCAATACCCTGGTCTTCATTGGGGCGGGCTTTATTTTTAAGTAGGTGTGGAAGTTCCATGCGGTACTCATGAAGCAAATGCCCAAACCAGAGGCCTGTTCTCAAGGAAGTACCTTGTGTCTGAGACAATTATCGCTTCTACACTTCAATTACCAATTTATGTTAATTTGTGCATACCTCACTGGTTCTGGCAGTCTCCTTGGCTTTAGTTCTTAGTTTTTACATTAAAAAAAACACAAAAGGTCCCCTCACGTCAGAAGAGAAACATACTGATTTCCTTTGGTAGGTTCTTAGTAAATACACCACAGGGCCGTGAACTGGTTTTATTTTTCCAGATGTATTTAATTACCGAACATACCCTGATGAATCGAACATACCCTGATGAATGTTGTAATTGAAATGATTTAACGCTGGGAAAACTCTGACCATTTGTCCACTGGCGGGGACTTTGGTTCTTACACAAGTCACTTCCTTAATGTGGTATCAGTTAATTTACTGGTAAAATGGGTGAGGTTTGTGGAAATAACTGATAAAAGTCCCTTTGGACTCAAATTTTAAGGTATTCAAAACCTTTAAGTTGACAAAGAAAATAATGAGCAGTGGTGGTGCATGCAGATTTATCTTTCAATGCATCTTAAAAGAAAACATGTTTTTCAAAAATTGTTGAGCCAGTTGACTTTTTTTTATGGCTTTGTTGAGATAGAATTCACATACCATGTAATTCACACATTTAAGTGCGCAAAGTCAGTGATTTTTTAGTATATTCGAGTTGTGCAACCACTGCCACTAGCTATCATTGTCATCACCCCAAAAAGAAACCCTGTACCCATTAGAAGTCCCTCCCCGTTCTCCCCACCCCCCAACCCCTAGCAACCACAAATCTACTTTCCGTCTCTATGCACTTGTCTATTCTGGACATTTCATGTAAATGCAATGAGCCAATTGATGTTTGAAGTGTGTTTGACTATTCAGTGCCGTTGGTTGTTTTGCACAATGGGAAGATGTCGATGTACTTTTTGTATGCTGTACAACACCTAAATGAATCAGTTGAAGCTAATGATTTCACTGGCTGAAGAGTTCCACATTTGCCCATTGTGCACGTGTGTGCTCCCACTTGCCCCGAGCTCGCACTCGAGCGCGCTTGCTCGCTCTCTCTGTCTCTCTCTGTCTCTCTCTCTCTCTGTCTCTGTCTGTCTGTCTCTCTCTCTCTCTGTCTCTGTCTCTGTCTCTCTGTCTCTCTGTCTCTGTCACTGTTACTCTGATGGGAACTCAGGTTGCCTAATAGAATTTTGAGTCTGTTACTTCTTCATCGGCCTGGAGACATACCAACTAATTGGATTCCCTGCAGTAACCTCTTAAGAGGCATTTGTAGACTATCCACCCAGCTTTGATATGGATCGTGTATCCAGAGAGAAGTGCCGAGTTTGTTTCCTTAGTTGCCTGTAATTTTAAATGAAAATTATATGTGAAATGATCAGATACAGCAAAACAGCTAAATAGTTGTTTTGATCCGTGGTTGTGATAGGGAAGTTTTTATGAGGATTATGAATTTAAACACAGTCAATCATTTCACTAAATAGCATTAAAAAAAACTGGTTGAGAGCAGTTCTTTAACTGTAACGTGCATACAAGTCATCTGGTGATCTTCTGCAGAAAGCAGTGTCTGGTACTCTGGGCCTGGGTGGGGTCTAGCAATTGCTTGGGTGGCGCTGGTGCTGGCGGTCCCCAGGGCCAGGAAATAGAGGGAAAGCAGACCAAGTCCGAGGCCCGGGTGCCTGGCCCAGCAATTCCACGAACTTACCATGTGATTTTGGGTAAATCATTTTGTCTTCTTAAGCTCGGTTTACTGCACAATAAAAGGGTTTGATGAAATCATTTCTTTGGGCCCTTACAGATCTAAAAGGATGTAACTTAGAAAAAAGAAATGAGAGGGTCATGTTAGGCTTGAAAAACATGAGAAAACAGCTCCCTAATTATTTAAACACTTTGTTTTCATGAAGCCAGCATCACAGGCATCACTGGTAGTTGCGTTGAATGCTGGCATCTTGACGTGCCCGCCAATAGGACAGCTGGCCCTCCTCCAAGGAGACTGGTGGAGGAAGTGTTCACCCTCTTTAGGGCCTCCAGCTTTGACTTTTCCTGCCCTCTTTTTAGAGCTGACCGCTCCAGAGAGCCGTTCTTTTTTTTAATTTTTTATATATATTTTTAACATCTTTATTGGAGTACAGTTGCTTTACAATGGTTAGTTTCTGCTTTATAACGAAGTGAATCAGCTATACATATTCATATATCCGCATATCTCCTCCCTCTTGCGTCTCCCTCCCAGCGTCCCTATCCCACCCCTCCAGGCGGTCACAGAGCACCGAGCTGATCTCCCCGTGCTATGCGGCTGCTTCCCACTAGCTGTCTATTTTGGTAGTATGTGTAAGTCCATGCCACTGGAGAGCCTTTCTTGATTCTGCACACAGGGCCCAGGCCATCTTCAGAGGCCAGAGTCAGAAGGAAGCACGTACACTGAGGACCCACACATACAACATTTGCTTCTGGAAGTTTGCTCAGGAATTCAGATGCAGCTGGAGACGAAGGAATGGTACCTTAAGGAATAGCTGGGCAGGAAGTAGTCCCAGAATGGGCTAGCCTCCCTCCCTCGGAGTGTTAAGACCTAGTAACAGCCCACCTTCGGGTCCAGGAGAGAGCGCCCTTCAAGTCTTGGGATGTGGACTGAAATTTTGAATAAACCTCTAGTCCAATAGCACAGAGTACTGTTTGTGACAAACAGGAAGTAATTAATTACTTGGAAATTATTTTTTTGCTCCAGCAAAACACTTGCCCAAACCACTTGACCTCTCTAAGGGGTTCTTAGAGGACATCCTTATCTGCTGCATCCGAGGTCAACCAGTTAGATGGTTTATTGAAAATGCCAAAGTGGTGAATCATTAAAAGTACCATATATGTGTCTTACACATTTCATTTAATTTTAAACATTAATTCACCGGAATTTTGTTGGAAAGTCAAGGTCTTTGAGTGTGAGCCCTCAAAGTCTTCGTTGTGTATAAATCACAGCCAGAATTCAATGGCTTTTGATTTCCAGTTCGATGCTTTTAGAGTGAGAGCCAATCTCTGCAGCATCCTTTTAGGTCACCAACCCCACTCCCCTTAAACCTTTAAAATTGCCCATACTTATTCTAGCGACTGTTTTTCCAAGTGAGTCATCTTTTAAGGCATTTCAAAGCCATTCAACTTGGTTTTCAGAGAAGTAAAAACTCTTTCTTTTGGCACTCATTTTATTAGTTTGTGTAACACCTAATTAAATTTCATAATTCTAGTAACAAGTACAACTGGCGTAAACAGATTTGAGAGTAAATAGACTCTTCTGAGGTACACAGTTCAGCTGGTGGATGAAGTAGTACATAGATGTCTTGGAGAATAGCCTAGAAACCAAGTTCTGTGGGCGATGGTCATTATGGTTTACAAAAAGAATAGAGAGTATGGGGTAATTGGGTGGGTCCATTAGGTGAACATTGGTAAGAGAGCTCTTACTGTATCTTCAGCCAATGTCATCCATTTAATAACTTTAACATGGTTTTTCTGGTTACTATTAGCTGGCTTGTTAGTGTTTATAATATGGCTTTTCTGTTCAAATGTCAAATTTGTCAAGAACAAAGATTGCTTTACCCGTTGTTTTATCCCAGTGTTCATTCAAATAATTGACGTATTGTAGCTACTCCACAAATATTTGTTGAAGGGATAAGGGTTTTATCATATAAAATGCATTTTATTAAGGTTTGTCTACATTATAAGTGTACAGATTTCAAAGTATATAAAATTATGTATGGCAAACTGTGATAAACTAGACAATTAAATAGGGCAAATCACATTAATTATTCTTTAATAACATTAATACGTTGAGCACAGATTTGCACAGAGTAACAGAATTTCAGAGCTTGAAGTCACTTTAGAAGTAAATTGGGGACTTCCCTGGTGGTGCAGTGGTTAAGAATCTGCCTGCCAATGCAGGGGACACGGGTTCAATCCCTGGTCTGGGAAGATCCCACATGCCGCGGAGCAGCTAAGCCCGTGCGCCACAACTGCTGAAGCCTGTGTGCCTAGAGCGTGCGTTCCGCAACGAGAAGCCACTGCAATGAGAAGCCCGCGCACCACAATGAAGAGTAGACCCCGCTCGCTGCAACTAGAGAAAAGCCCGTGTGCAGCAACAAGACCCAGTGCAGTCAAAAATAAGTAATTTTATTTTTAAAAAAAGCAAATTGATTGCTGTAGGCATATACAGACACAGAAACAATTTAAAGAACAGTGTGAATGTTATTTCATTACTGAATTTTGCCTTTAGCTTTTTTCTTTTAATGTTATAAAATATTTTTCTCTGGTGACAAGTACTTCCTTGTCAAGATTTTTGAAGTGCAAAAAAGCTTGGAGTGAAACATTTTGGTTCAGTGAAATTCATTATTGCCCTGAGGATTGAAAGGCAACAACGGTCTTGAGTTTTCATTCTCAGCTTGTGTAATTGGGTTAAATGAATACCTACCACAGTGCCACGCAACAAGCATGTACCAGTCTCTGAGTGTTTGAGTTCCTGTCACATGGCCATCACCGTGAAGGCTTTTGGGAATATAAGACATCTGCTCACTCAACAAGTGTTCAGAGCCCTACTCAGATGAGCGAGGTACTGTGCTAAGTCTTGAAGCAAAAATAAAAAAACAAAACCCAGTCCTGTCCTCAGATCACCGCAGTTATTTTGCAGATGCAGATAAACAGTTATAATAGAAGTACAAGGTCCTGTCGAATAATTTCCTCTGTCTGAGGGAGAAAAAAAGGGTGGGGTGGTATTTCTGAGAGGGATTTTCTGGGGAGGGTGGTTATCCTTGATCTGAGTCTTGAAGGATGAATGGGATGACAAGAGTCAGTGTCCGGGAGAGGACATCCCAGGCCCTGGCTACAGATGTGCAAGAGCAGGAGGTGTGGCAGAGACCCCTGCATGGGTAAGTTGAGGTGGTGGGCATGGCCTGAACGTGGGCGAGTGGGGAGAGCTGAGGCTAGAGGAGAGGCCAGGCCAGATAGTGAAAAGCTAGGAAAGAATTTGATCGTTACCCTGTTGGTCACAGAGAATCACAAAGGGATTTTAAGCAGGGAAGTGACAGCTGGAGAGAAGTGACAATCTACCCGAGGAGATAAAAGAAACCCAGACTCGGGTAGCTTGTAGGAAGCTTCTGGGGGAGACTTGTATTTGAGTTGTGTTGAGAAGGGTGGAAAGGATTAGGGTACGCGTGGAAGAGAGGTAGGAGTGAGCAAGGTTTACTGGTGGGATCCTGAAGAGACTGGCCTGGCCGTAGCAGAGACTGGGTGTGGGGAAAAGTAGGAAAGGAAAAAAAAAAAGATGGGGGGAGGGGCACTGGAAGACTGGATGAAGAGTAATGCTTTAATTGATTACACATGGGCACACATAGGTGCATCTTGGAGGAATATTTATAATGTATTGCCTCCTACCTTTCAAAAGATAAAGTGGAGAAGGAAGGAAGTGTGAGCCTTTTGGGGATGGAAAGAGTCTCTTTGGTGCGACTCCAGAGGGGTTAGGCATTGAAAGGAAACCCAGTTCTTGCCTGTTTATACATTTGATTATTTTGAAAGTGTCATTATTTCTTCCTTAAATATTTGAAAGAATTCACCAGTGAAGCTATCTAGGTCTGGAGTTTTCTTTGTGGAAATGTTTTAAACGATGAATTATATTTCTTTAACAGAGAGAGTACTGTTCAGATTTCCTGTTTCTCTTTGTTTCAGTTTTGATAAGTTGTGTTTTTCAAGGACTTCTTCATTTTATCTAAGTTATTAGCTCTATTGATATAAAGTTGTTCATAATATTTTTGTATTATCTACCTAATCCTGTTGTCTGTAGGATCTGTAGTGATGTTCCCCTGTTCATTCCTAGTGATGTAGGTAATTTGTATTCTGTTTGTTTTTCTTGATCAGTCTTGGTCATTTATTTTAAAATTTATTTTAGTAGGTTGCTATTACATCTGATACCTACATCTGATAGATGAGCTGATCACTTAATTAAAAAGGAGTACTTTTCTTGTAATGAAAAAATAGGATTTTACTGTCTAGAAGTAAACATTGCTTGGTTAAAAACAGAATCTGCTGAAGGACAAAGCATCTAAACCTGATCTTTTGAACTTTTAATGGCTCTATAACTCGTGTATTTGAACTTGGTTTGACAAGATCTGTTGTAAATGATCTTGCATGAGAGTTATTGCTTAGTATCTGCTTGTGCGTTTGTTTTGTGTAGGACTGTTAAATTCTGTTTTCCTCTTCGGAGCAACTGGAGACAGATACTGAGACAAAAGAAGTCTTCTTTCCTTCCCTTTCAAGTGTACTTTTAGCTCAGCGTTTCTCAGCCTCAGCACTTTTGACATTTCGAGCTGGACGATTCTTTGTTGTGAGGGACTGTCCTGTGCAGTGTAGGACATTTAGCAGCATTCCTGGCCTCTACCCACTACATGCCAGTAACGCTCCCCAAGTTGTGACAACCAAAACTGTCTCCAGGCGTTGCCAAATAACAACTCCTGGGGGGCAAAATCACCCCATAGTGAGAGCCACTGCTTTCAAGTAAGAGGAATTGAAAACCTTTTGTGTTTCACAATATTATAAAATCTGAGTAATGGCATCGTTGAAAACACACCTACAGAATAGAAAAATCTCTGGTTCAAAAGATGTTATCCTTCCGAAAGGGATACTTGATTTTTCAAGTTAAAGGAAGTTGTTTTTTTTTTTTTTTAAACCTTTTTTCAACATCATCAGAGAATCTGGAGATACAGTGGGGAGCCTTGCAGACCACCTAATTCACTCTTTGGAGTAAAATGGTACCTAAACCATCTCGACAGTGAGAGCAAACACAGAGTGTCTGGCTTTCCTTGGTAAATTGTTCTGATGTTCAGGATGCTTTATCTCTGAAAGAACTGAATCTATGTGAAGTTCGTTTTGCTTGCTAAAGTTGGTTTCATTATCCTTTGTTCTCTTCATTAAGTAGAAAGATCTCAAGGATCTAGTCACCTTTCTTAACATCCTTAATTACCTTGATGGCCTTTCCAAATTTAGAATTCATCTCCTTAGCTATAATCAAATCTGCCCAGATTAAACCTTTAAGGCAACCTCCTGAACACTCTGTTTCATCCTTAGGGTCTGTAGTAATGACTTCTTTACATTTTTCCGTGTGTTTGAGAAACGCAGGAGTTAAAGGGACTGATTTCCCCCTTCTTGCTCACAGAGATCCTTTTTGAACAGCCATTGATCTCCCTGCCCTCAGATGGAGACGTTAAATTGGTGTTTTCTGAGGGATCTGAGCACCCTTGCAAAATAGTTCTAGTGTACAAAGAGCAGGAACCTTGGAAGTGAAAGTCAGAAGCAGGCTACAAAATCTGCTATTTTGTGTGTGTATCAGGTCACCCTTTTAGGTTTCGGACTGTGGTGTTTCACGACTCCCTGAAAAGAATGTTTAAATGGAGGCTTTTAAAATGGCAGCTTAAATTCAGGCGTCTGTTCCTTCACACAATGAGCGAAGAATGGAGATGTAATTAGCAAAGAAACTCACACCCTTAGGATGACCTTATTTGATGCAGCTGTCTATGTTACATTTTCTTCTTAGTTTTCTCCTGTGGAATAGTCTGACAGTATCCACAGTTAAGTAAAGCAGAATTCAGAACATTAAAGAGATGAGTTTTCACTCCACGAATTACTGTCATTTTGCAAAGCCACTGCCCTGGATTACCAAAAACTGTTTTGAGCTCTATTATATAATGATATTTTGTCACAGATAATTTTAGATGTTTTGCAAGAGGCACAAATATTATAAAAATCACTTTCGGTATTGAAGTATAATATACGCATAAAAAGTGGGCAGATCGTAAGCATACAGCTTGATAAATGTTTGCAAACTTAACCAGTATATAAATGAAGAAGCAGAATATTACCAGCCCCTCAGAAATCCCCTGCAAGCTGCACTTCAGGTAGCCGCAAGCAAGGGTAATCATTCCTAATTTCTGCCAGCATACTTTGGCCAGTTTGTGCTCTTTATATAAATGGAATCATACAGGATGAACTCTTAGGTCTGGCAGCTTTTGATCAACATGAATAACATTATTTAAAAACTCAGTGATGTTTTCTGTCTGGAAAATAGACCTGTTTCTAAATCATTATGGTTAAAAGCATTTATTAAATGCCTTCATGTGTAGAGCTGTGCTAGGGAATACATCAACCACTGGTTCCTACCCTCTGTTTTAAGTAGAAAACATTGACACAGGGGGCTTCCCTGGTGGCGCATTGGTTGAGAGTCCGCCTGCCGATGCAGGGGACGCGGGTTCGTGCCCCGGTCCGGGAAGATCCCACATGCCGCGGAGCGGCTGGGCCCGTGAGCCATGGCCAATGAGCCTGCACGTCCGGAGCCTGTGCTCCGCAACGGGAGGGGCCACAGCGGTGAGAGGCCCGCGTACCGCAAAAACAAAACAAAACAAAACATTGACACAGCAGGTGTGAGGACTTTGAAAATAATTGATGGGAGATGAGATGGGTACATGAAAAAGCTTACAGATGACGGGATTATAAAGATAAGGTACCCTCACTAGCCACCTCGGAAATGGAAAAATACATCATGAGGGTTTGTGAATAAAGAGGAAGTTATTGATGTGTATTTGTTCAGGATACGATCATTACGAATAATTTCTGGCTTCAGGGTGTAAGGATGTAACATGTTAAGACCTCCTCCCAGTTTCTTGAAGAAGATAGAGTTTTAGGAATTGTCTGAATTAACAGTAGTTAGTGAACTGTTAGTTAAGTGGGTGTTCCAGGTGTAGTGCAGGTTTGGAAAAAGGGTTGAAGGCCTAGGATGATTTCTGGTTATCCTCCTGAAAACTCTTAGAAATAGATACAAAACTGTTTTTGCTAAATTACCTTTTCTTCTTGCATTGTTGGGACTTAGTAATAATCTGCCTTCATTCCTTCAATGAGGATTTTTGTTATCTTACTGACTGAAGTCATGATATAGTTGTTACCGAAGCAAACTTGGGTCCTCTCGCCTGCGCACGATAAAGCCAATCTACTGGCCCTGGGTTGTGGTGAAGGAAAGTGCAGCATTTATTGCAGAGCAGCAGGCAAGGAGTCTGGGACAGCTAGAGCTCAAAAGACCCGAACTCTCCAGTGGGTTTCAGTGAAGCATTTTTAAAAGGCAAGGTGAGGGAGGGGAGTCCCAGGGTATGTGATCAGCTCTTGCACAGTTCTCTGACTGATGATGAGGGAACAGGGCGGTGTCACAGGGGTTAATATTACCGGTCCTTAGGCTACAGGAGGCCTGGGGGCTATGTGCTCATGGGCATCAAGCAGTTAACGTCTTTCTTTTAGTGGGAGGTTTACACATCTGTAAAATAACTCAGGAAATGTATATCAGGTACTGTTATCTAGGTTACTTCCGAGAGGAGCCAAAGCAGAGGACTTGGGGGGAGGGGTCTGTCCCAGGAAGGCCCCATAGGGTCCTGCTCGGTTACATAGCAGAATGAATGCTTTGTCATCACGTGGAGCTGGCTTTAAATTGTGTAGTGTCACCACTGCTTCCCAAGTTGTGGTGACAACTTACACTCCCCCCAGGAGTGTCTGAGCATTCTAGTTTCTCCAAATCTTCTCCAGCATCTGGTGTTCTCACCGTTTTTAATTTTTTCAAGAACCTGATAGGTATGAAGTGGTATTTCATTGTTTTTTATATGAATTTCCCTGGAGAGGTTGAAACTTTTTGGTAGGTTATTGGCCATTTGGGTTTTCTCTTTCATTTATATCCTTATTTATTTTTTTCTATTGATTTGTAGCAATTCTTTATACATTCTAGATAATAACCCTTAGTTAAATGTGTTGTCAGTATCATCTTTCTCTCTGTGGTTTATCTTTTAATTTTGTTGAGCACATCTTTTGTTGTGCTGAATATTTTTTATTATAATAAAGCTCTAATTATCAGTCTTTTCCTTTATTCGTGTATGATTTGTGCCTTTTATTGTAGCCTTGTTTTAAAATTGTTCCTATCTCCAAGGTCATGAAGATGTTCTTCTATATATTCTCTTTTAAAGCATGCTTTTCAGAGACCTACTGTATAGCACAGGGAACTATACTCAAAATTTTGTAGTAACCTATAAGGGAAAAGAATCTGAAAAAGAATATATATACACACACACACACACACATACAGATACATATATATATATAACTGAATCACTGTGCTGTACACCTGAAACTAACACAACACTGTAAATCAGCTATACTTCAATTTTAAAAAAGTGTTGCATAAAAAAAAGAAGAAAACCTATGCTTTTCAGTTTTCAGTCTTTATTCCATTGGGATTTTAGTTTTTTGGTATAGTATGACGTAGAAACCTATTTATGTTTTACATTTCCTATACAGAAACCACCACATACTTAATATTTCCTCCTTTCCCCACTGATTTTTATATATGATCTCTTGTGTATTACATTTCTCTACTGTACCTATGCACACATCTCTGGACTCCATTCTGTTCTCTTTCTCTATTTTGCCATCCATCTGCTAAGATTGTGCTGTCGTAATTAGTATAGATTTAAAATAAGCTGGGATATCTCCTGGAAGTTTTCTCCTCTTGTTCTTCTTTCAAAGTGTCAGAGATATTCTTCGTTTTGTGATTTTGGAATCAGCCTTTGATGTTCCACAAACGTCCCTGTTAGGATGTTGAGTGGGATTACAGTGAATTTATAGAATAATTTTCATGGTAGTGTGTTCACTGTATTGAACCGTCCATTTGCATACATGGTGCATCTTTTCACACAATCAGATCTTCTTTTTCATCCCCCAGTAATGTTTTTGCACACCTTAAAAAAAAAAAAATCTAGTGAAGGTCCCTCATAGTTTTCTATGGCTTTTCTAAAGAGAAAAAGTAAATCAGTCCGGGTCAGAACTAATTCCATGGAATGTCATGTTTTCCTTCCACAGACCTGTGGCAAATTGCATCTGAATGTACAAAATGGTTCACATTAATAGAGGCTGTAGGGAAAGCTGATTCTGAATTATCATCTACCAGCCTGGTCATAAGAAGTGAAGTGAGGTACTCTTACTTAAACCAACCCTTGATATATTATAATAAGTTAAGAAAATATAACCCTCAATATGTTAAAATGCAGATTTCTCCTAAAAGAAAAATATGGCCCTATTTGCTCCACTGCAAAGACCAAGTTTACATTCAAGATGCAAACTCTCAGTTCAAAGAGAAAGAAAGCAAGCCAGGCTTCTACTCATATCTTACGGCGATGCAGCTAAGGTTACCCTAGAGTGATTTAACCACGCCTCTTCTGTAGGAGTGTCACTTCCACGTTTGGCAGTGTCACTCATGAAAATGAACTTTGCTTGGTCGATTCAAGATTACCTGGTTTCCCAAAGTGCTTTAATGGAAAACTTTTCCTGGAATGTTTTTACGTAGCTGCTCACCCTGCTGAGAGGAGACCAACATCAGGCTGGGGTGCAAGCTTGATTTATTCCGGAAAGCGATTTATTCAGCTGTCAAATGAGATTACATGTGTGGCTGTTACCCATCACTTGACAGAAATATTCTTAGTCCTCCACAAGGCCTCAAACTTTTATTTATTTATTTGGAGGCAACAGAAATCACAAATGTAAATTCTCCTAGAACACATCTTTGGAAATGCAGTTTTTAATAGAGTGCAGTTACCCCCTTACTATTAATGATGATGATGGCCAGAACGAGACTGGACAATTTCCACACATGCCTGCTGTCCCAGGACACCATCCCCTGCCAACCCTCTCCCCTGCCCCCGCGATGCACACACAGACTTCCATACGTTTAGATTTGAGTAATCCTGAAACGCCCCAGTCATAAGAATCCGTTCTTAAAATTCACTTCTTTTTGTTACATGTTTTTGTCTTTGAGTGGTCTCTCATTGTAGAAACTCTGGAATTTAAAATTGAAGTCTAATAGAAAACAAACTTATGGTTACCAAAGGGGAAAGGGGATGGGGGAGGGATAAATTAGGAGTTTCGGGTTAGCAGATACTAATTACTGTGTATAAAACAGATACACCACAAGGTCCTACTGTATAGCACAGAGAACCATTCAGTATCCTGTAAGAAACCATAATGGACAAGAATATTAAAAAAAGAATATATATGTGTAACTGAATCACTTTGCTGTACAGCAGAAACTAACACAACATTGTAAATCAACTATACTTCAATAAAAAATATTTTAAAAATTTTTAAAAATTGAAGTCTATATTTAGACATGAAAGTTAAGTTCTTGTTACTTTTTTTTTCCGGTATGCGGGCCTCTCACTGTCGTGGCCTCTCCCGTTGCAGAGCACAGGCTCCAGACGCGCAGGCTCAGCGGCCATGGCTCACGGGCCCAGCCGCTCCGCGGCATGTGGGGTCTTCCCGGACCGGGGCACGAACCCGCGTCCCCTGTATCAGCAGGCGGACTCTCAACCATTGCGCTACCAGGGAAGCCCAAGGCCTTCTTTATGATAAGAAGGAAACAAACAATGATAGTGTGTATGATCTAAAACCAAATCATAATCAGCTTCAGAAAATTCTTTTTGCCTGAACGGTTTTGTTTATTATTTCAGCCTCTGTCTAGCAAACTTGCAAATATTCCTGTAACAAAAGAAGACAGCATGGAACATTGCAGTGAACAATTAGTTTTTCATTCACCATTCAGTTTCAAGCAGTAGATTTAACCATTTTATTTTCTTCTAAGAGCTGCTAATGAATAGTACAGTGGCCGGGTTAAGTAGCGTATTTCCCCAACCTTGGTGAAGATACTAAGTTGAGACACTTGAAATGGAAAATATTTGGCCATTTGGGGGCATACAGTATGGCATTTTCATATGGTTCAGTCTAATATAGCCCAGGAAGCTAAAAAGAAGGTAGTGGCCTAAATATTTCCTCCCAAGGGACTTTTTCTAGCCTGGAATTGCAGTGAGAAAAAAAGTGCCCGTTTATTTTTTCTCTGAAACTTTGCAGATGCCACTAAAACCTCATTCTGATGAGTCTTCCGTGGACTGTGGCTTTAAGTGTCTCAGCCCCAAACCTGGGGTTTCCCTCACAGACACCTAAAAACCAAATACTGCCGTCCTTCAGCAGCTCATTCGGCAAAGCAAAGAATCGTCCCCCAGTTTATCTACCCTGTAAATGTGGATTTGTGTGCTGCGTTCCCTTTAGGTGTGTGATACACCTGTCTGGGTAATTGTTAAGCAGGAGATGTATGAAGCTCTTGAGTTATGTTTGGTCCGTTATTTCACTTAAATTTAATGAATGCTTCTCGGTGGTTTAATATTGGCGCAGCAAATTCACAATAGCTGATATTTGTAGGAACGTTTGTCCTCCATATTTTTAGCTGAAACTGCTAAAAATGTGGTCATTTCCAGGTAAGGGTCAGGTTTTTATGTCCATACAGTTGAGTTATTCCTAGACATATTTATATCTCTTACTGTGCGTTTGCAACCCGTGCACCTTTGATATGTTCATGAGAAAAGTCCAGTATAATTCCTCATACTGAGGCTTCTCCACAGGTTGTTGGAAAGTCTTATTCTTTTGTAATTTTTCCCTGCTCAGCATTCCCGAACATTACTTGAAATATAAAATTGCTCTTTGAGGATGAAGTGAACAATGGGGAAATCTCTATCTTAGTTTCCTAGCATTGAGAATTTATCCTAATATGAAACAGCAAGCCATCCGAACCCTGTTTATTATAGTCCTTATCCTTGTATTTGGAAGCAGGTGTTTCATCATGAAAATATTATCGAACAGAAACCCTAGAGCCACATGTCGGCCAATGAAGAAACTCTCTCCTTCCTGCCTTCCGCCCCCGCCTCCAGTCCATTGGCCTGATCCCCGTTTGTGCTGTCCGCCATACTGGTGTACTATTATTTGAAATCTCTGTGATAAAAGGTTTGGCCTCTCTTGGCCCTTCCCCGAAATTGAAGCGTTGAGACGGCTTCTCCAAGTAAGTAAATCAAGGGAGGAAAGAAAGATTTGCCCCACTGTAGCTCATCTGCCCAGGTAACTGGGAGTTGTGTGTGCTTCCATTCTCATGAGGAAACGTCTCTATAATGTTACAGAGAAGGGCTACCGTTCGGTCATTGTCACAGTCAGATGCCATGCTGCCTGGGAAGGAAGGAGATTGGTCCAGCTGAGCCCAAGCTCTGAACGTCCACGGTAGTTCTTTGCTGTGATGCGACTGCTTTTGTTGGCCTCGTCAGAGGCATCATGTGAGACATAGCTTCTTTGACCAGCCAGCTTCCCAAATTTCATTGCACACTTTCATTGCCCAAGGGCAGCTCTAACTGCAAGAACTATGGTGGTGAATAAGAGAGTCCTTGGCCTTTGAGGAGGAGTCTGCAGTCTGGTGGGAGAGATGGACCTGTGAGCAGAGAAATTATGATAAGATGAAAAGAGAACAACAGAAATGTATTCAGAAAAGGATTTTCTTCTGATGATAGGGACGGTGCCAATTCTGCTCTGCGTGCCTACCACATATATTACCATATAGGGGACATTTCTCTCTTCTTTCACAAAGTAACTGGCTATTGTAATGACAGTATGAACAGATTTCAGATTTTGTTACATCTGAATGTTGCTGCTTTTGCAAGTGGACATCCGGCTGAAACATATTCAGCTCGGCACACTCAGACCTTCGCCGAAGGGCATTTTCTGAATGTAGCAAATCATCACTGATAGTTTAATGCAATTAGGAGAGAAATAGAGATGGTTGGTCATAAAGCCGATCGAAACCACAAGTTGCGTTACCAGATAAACCATCAGTGATGTCAGTAACTGTAATGACATAATGAAACATCACTGTTACATGATGCTTCTTTCTTTAGAAGCCTGGTGACACCATCACAGGAACCTGAACATTAATTAAGGTGTTGCTTGAATGGCTGACGAATTCTAATCTCTTATATAGTTTAGTCTTAAATGGAATGCTTCATTTAATTATTTCTATAATTTTGTTACCTGTGACAACTTATTTTGAGGGTAGAGGAGATAGGGTCTATGTTATCGTTGCCATGGTGACTTTGTACTTAAAATGGCAGGCTGTGCTTACTTGGTTTAAAAATATCTACAGTGTGATTGCCGTAAAAATCTCTGCAAGTAACTTGCTCACGTCCAGTGAGTCACTCCTCGTTTGACTGGCATTTCAGCGAATGACTTGATCACAGGAGTTGTTGGGAGAAATGCCAGAGGTTATTACTATAAAGCACTAAAGATACTTTCAATTTCCACCACTAAAAATTTGAATATTGCAGAATGGCTTACATACGTCCTTGCCACGTTTACCTGAGTGAAACAATCTTAACATCATGTCGAGAGACTTGAGGGACTCAGGGCTGAATTGTACTTGGGCAGTATACGGGGTGTCTTCAGTCGGCTGCCTGTTGTTGAGGCCGCGTGCCCACTTTTCGCTTGAGTCTCTACGACACTGGATTGGAATATTTCAGTCGATTGCTCTCTCCCTTCTGCTGTCACAGAGGTCCCATGATAGCCAGTCGGCTACCTGATTTTATTTATTTTTTGAAGATGGAACCTCCTTAAAACACACACACGAATTAATAAACAAATATGTGTTCTTTGTAAACTAACTTTAGCAGCACAGAAAGCTGCATTATTTTGCAGGCGACAGCCTGGAGTGGGTGCCTGGGAGCTTTTGGTTCCTTTGTGGAGTGGGCTTTGTGGCAGCTGTTGACCGCTCAGAGTCTCTCCAGTTGACTGTTTTGCCAATGACGAGGCTTCGGAACATTTCAAGTCCTGGGGAAGTGGGGAGTAACAATTGATGCAGATGCATCGGTGCATTCTGTATCCACGTGGGCGATATAAACATGTCGCTGCCCATGCGGCCCTCCCCCTTTCGTAAATATCCATTCCAGTGCCTTGGGGGCAATGTGGGAAAGAGTACTGCTTCACTTGTGAGCATCCCTTTCGTCCATTCCTGCCTGCGCGGAAATCTTTCTTCGGCAGAGTGTGTTTGTCTTTCTGTATTAGCATCTTTTTTTTTTCTCTCTGATGGCTCAAATCAGCGCCCTTGGTCACTGAGAAAATAAAAATATAGTCAAAGCCTCGTGAGGCAGGTCTAGAGACGGCTGCCTTGGACGCCTTGTCTGCTCTGTACCCACAGCTGCCTCCCGCCCCTGAGGTTGGTCCACAGCAGCTGAAAACCCTGCTGGGCCTTTCCGAGCCCATTAGGGGACATGTAAGAGGCAGATGCACTTAATTATTAGGTATATTACAAATGCAGGAGGTTAAGCTTTGACAAGGTTTTGGACTTGGAACAGAAGGGCACTTTGTTTTTATGAATCTGCTTGGTTTTCAAAAAAAATCACAACGTAGATGTATATCAGTCAAGAAATGGAGATATACAGATACATATATACATACATAAACTCATAAAATGAATATATGTTAAATGTAACATACGCATCTGTAGACAGACATGCGTGTATATACACGTGTATAACATACATATCTATTACATGCAAATATATGTATATGCACATATATGTACCCATGTATATGAGACATATATGAAACCTTCACTGAGTCCTTACTATGTGTGGGCAGTGATCTAAGTGCTTTACCTGCATCAACCAGTGTAATGCTCACCATTTCACAGATATGACCACTGAGGTCCCAGAGCCAGGAAGTGGCAAGGCCAGTATTTGAACGCACGCACTCTGGCTCCATCTCTGTTCCTTACCTCTTCCTGTTGGAGGTGGTGCAGTCAATATCATTTAATGGTATGGTTGGTTTGTTGGGTGTTGGTGCTTAAAACCACAGGGAACGTTGAACTGGTGGTGGGCATGGAGGGATGTGGAGAATGCCATTTCTCCCACCTATTTTCTTCTGCCAGCACAGGAAAGGGATAGGGAAACCTGGAGCTCATTTGTTTTAATGGTCTCAACGGTGGCACACTTTTGATGGTGGGTTAGATTTTGGGGAAGTGGTCACAGTTGATTGGGGCAGATCCAATGAGTAAGGGGAGTGACCAACTTGAGGACTGCCATTTGGAGACCCAGTAAAATAATGTAAATTGTTTATCTTCTCTGGAGATAATTCAGCAGCATCATTGGATGCCAGGTGGCTTGGAAGAACAGTTCTTTATATGTACACTTTAGTAATTATTATTTTGTTGAAGTATAGTTGATGTACAATATTATATAAGTTACAGGTGTACAATAGTGATTCACAGTTTTTAAAGGTTGTACTCCATTTACAGTTATTATAAAATATTGGCTGTATTCCCTGTGTTGTATAATATATCCTTGTAGCTTATTTTAAACATAAAAATAGTTTGTACCTCTTATTCCCCTACCTTTATATTGTCCTTCCCCCCCTTCCCTCTCCCCAGTGGTAACTCTAGTTTGTTCTCTCTGTCTGTGAATCTTTTTCCTTTTTGTTATACTTACTAGTTTGTTTTATTCTTTAGATTCCATATATAAGTGATATACAGTATTTGTCTTTCTCTGTCTGACTTATTTCATTTAGCACAATACCCTCCAAATCCATCCATGTTGTTGCAAATGGCAATATTTCACCCTTTTTTATGGCTGAGTAGTATTACATTATACACGGACACACACACACACACCCCACATCTTTTTAATCCATTCATCTGTCGATAGATACTTAGGTTGCTTCCATATCTTAGCAATTGTATATGATGCTGCTATGAACATTGGGGTGCGTGTATCTTTTTGAATTAGCATTTTTGGTTGTTTTGGATATATACCCAGGAGTGGAATTGCCAGATCATATGGTAGCTCTATTTTTAGTTTTTTGAGAAACCTCCATACTGTTCTCCACAGTGGCTGCACCGATTTACATTCCCACCAACAGTGTAGGAGGCTTCCCTTTCCTCCACACCCTCGATAACATTTGTTATTTGTGTTCTTTTTGATGGTAGTCATTCTGACAAGTGTGAGGTGATACCCCATTGTGATTTTGATTTGCATTTCCCTGATACTTACCGAGGCTGAGCATCTTTTCACGTGCCTGTTGGCCATCTGCATGTCCTCTTTGGAGAAATGTCTATTCAGGTCTTCTGCCCTTTTTTTTTTTTTTTTTTTTTTTTTGGGTACACGGGCCTTTCACTGTTGTGGCCTCTCCCGTTGCGGAGCACAGGCTCCGGACGCGCAGGCTTAGTGGCCATGGCTCACGGGCTCGGCCGCTCCGCGGCATGTGGGATCTTCCCGGACTGGGGCACGAACCCGCGTCCCCTTCATCGGCAGGCGGACTCTCAGCCACTGCGCCACCAGGGAAGCCCTGCCCATTTTTTAATCAGTTTTTTTTTTTTTTAATGTTGAGTTGTATGAGCTGTTTATATATTTTGGATGTTAACCCCTTATCGGTCATATCATTTGCAAATATTTTCTCCCATTCGGTAGGTTGTCCTTTCGTTTTGTCAGTGGTTTCCTTTTCTGTGCAAAAGCTTTTGAGTTTAATTAGGTCCCATTTGTTTATTTTTGCTTTTATTTCCTTTGTTTCAGGAGACAGAGCCAAAAAAATATTGTTATGATTTATGCGAAAGAGTGTTCTGCCTATGTTTCCCTCTAGGAGTTTTATGGTTTCCCATCTTACATGTAGGTCTTTAACCCATTTTGAGTTTATTTTTGTGTATGATGTTAGAGAATGTTCTAATTTCATTTTTACATGTAGCTGTCCAGTTTTCCCAACACCACTTATTGAAGAGACTGTCTTTTCTCCATTGTGTATTCTTGCCTCCTTCATCATAGACTAATTGACCATAAGTATGTGGGTTTATTTCTGGCTCT
Organism: Grampus griseus; assembly: GCF_964374135.1. Taxonomy (NCBI): domain Eukaryota; kingdom Metazoa; phylum Chordata; class Mammalia; order Artiodactyla; family Delphinidae; genus Grampus; species Grampus griseus. The sequence continues at coordinate 11,025,859 of NC_138999.1, read as the reverse complement.
GTATTAATTATTCTTTAATAGAACAAAACAGATAATTTCATTACTTTGTCATCATACAAATTAGCTGGGATATAGGTTTACTATAATGAACCCTCCCCAAAATGTTAATAATAAGTTCAGCATGCCAGAAGTTTCCACCCCTCTGATGTAAAAATGCCAGATGGTATGGTGGCTGTCCTCCAAAAAAAAAGTCAGAGACTTGGACTCAGTCTCTTATTCTGTCCTACTCATGACTTGGCTTCCATTTCATGGTTCAAGACAGCTGCTGCAGCTCCTGCCATCACCTTCACATTCCTGCTAGAAGGAAAAAGAAAAGGTTAGGCAAATCCTTCTTTTAAAGGCCATTCTTTGGAAGTTGCACATGTCACTCCTCACATCCCGATGGCCAGAACTTGGTGCTATGATCACACCTAACTGCAAGTGATTCTGGGAAATGTAATCTTTAGCTGGGCAGCTAGCTAAAAATATTATTACTGTAGAAGAAGCGGGCATAGATATTAGAAAAAAAAGGAAGTGGTGTCTGCTACACTTACATTTTAAAAAGAGAAGTAAAGTTGGTGAAAATATACAATGTAAACCTTCAGATTTAAAAAAATCTCAAATGTTGGAATAATTTGATTTTTCTTTCACAATAATGAAATGCTTGCAATCCATGTTCCATGTTAACGTTACAAATGTAAAACTTAAAAAAAAAAATCCATGTAGCTTATAACTCTTACTAAATCCATGACGGAGAAAAGGAAAAGTTTTTGAAGTAGCTGATAGTGTTAACACATTTTGAATATAAATTCCCTTGCTTTGTGAAATGTCCCCAAATGAAGACTGTAAGCAAGATAGAACAAGAAGACACTGAAGTGTTTATTAACATTTGAACAATATATTCCCAGGCTGGCTCACTCCTTCTTTTGATTCACATTTTGGCTGGTGTAAATTGAGGAATTTACATACTTTTTATATGTAAAGTTACGCTAATTGGAAGTTACATTCAGTACGGAGGCAGAACCCTACCTCTAGATGAGGTGTAATAGTCTAAAAAAACCTGAAAGGTCTGGGATGTAGCTGAATTGTCTTTCAGCCTTGCAAACTTTTTATTGTAAATATTTAGTACTTTTCACCTGAATAAAACGGAACTAAGATATATACAGCCGTCCCTTGTATCCACGGGGGACTGGTTCCAGAACACCCCACGGATACAAAAAAATCTGTAGCTGCCCAAGTCCCTTATAAAGGGGCTAGTATTTGCATGTAACCCAAGCACATCTTCCCATATACTTTCAAATCATCTCTAGATTACTTACAATAACTAATACAATGGAAATGCTATGTAAATAATGGCCTACGGGCAGCAGATTCAAGTTTTGCTTTTTGAAACTTTCCGGACTCTTTTTTTTCCTGAATATTTTCAGTCGAGTGTGGTTGAATCCTCCGATATGGAACCCATGGATGCGGAGGGCCGACTATACTATATTTTCCTCCCGCTGGTATTATAAAATGGATTCAGTGATTTTTTTTTTCCCCCCTTCCCACATGGAGTTTTCTTCAGGCCGAGATGTGGAAACAAATAGGTTAGAAATTTGAAGTTTTCCTCTTAAAGTAACCATACGGGGAGTCATTTTGAAATAGCCCAAACTGGGTCAGCTATAGGGTATGATGATTATCTTAGTGGCATGTATAACATGAAGTGACCATTTCGGGAATTCTGGCTAAATTCCCTAAGGTAAACACCCCAACTATTACTTTCATTGGGTCACTTCAGTTTTCCCTTTTGCCTTTACATTATCCCCCCCATTTCATTTAGATCATTCTAATTTTTTTCCAAATTTGCAATAATACCGACCTTCTTCCTTTTATGTCTGTCAAAAAGATTGCAACAAAAACATCTTGGTCCCTAGTCTCTTACTTAATTGTTCTATGTACAGGCTTCAGACAATCCTCCAAGTAGGTTTCTGCAACTGGATTTTAGATGCTAATAAAGCATTGTGTGTAGACTGCTTTAAACAGTGACAACCGTTAAATAAATCTTTTATTGGTATAGCACTACTTTGCTCTCTGAACTAGAGAGATTTTTCAGCAGTGGAGCATACAGCAACAGAGAAACTACAGAAAAACTGTCCTGTTTTCTTTAATGGAAAGCAGTGCTTTCCAGAATTCAGCTTGAGAAGTAGGAAGCCAACATTTTGGATTTGATTCTTGGATTTACTCTCAATTAAGCCTGTGATTGTTTGGTGAGATTGTTCACCTTTGTCTTGGCCTCGCTTTTCTCAGCTGTGGAAAGAAAACGGTGAGAGGATAGAGGAAATAATGAACACCCTATGTGGTTGGTGTCTGGGGAAGGGCTTGGGGTGATAATGTCTTAAATGCCACAGTTTGTGGCATTAATTTCAGGTAGGCCAGGCGATTGGCTCCCAGTCAGTGGAGTTCCAGCTCTTGGGAAACAAACTACATCCTCAGCATGCAAAGAAATGTGCGATGGCGTTTCTTCAGGAAATATTTTCCTTAACTTTACTCCATTTTGTGAATCACGTATTGCAATTTATAGCCGAGCTTGCTGTGGTGGTTTGTCCGGGCACATACCCAGTGAGATAATGGAGATCGAGTTTGTTTAAATCCCTTGGTGGTCTTTTATTTCAATCGAGCTTGAGATGCACTGATGAGCTGTTAAATGAACGTGGAAACAGAGCCTGGAAGTGCATTTGGTTTGAAAAGTAATTGTAAAAGGCGACGATGACAGACCTTTCATGGCCCGTCTAGCTGTGTTTCCAATATGATAGTCACTAGCTATTTCGGTTTCAATTAGTTGAAATTAAATTCAGTCCTTTAGACACACCAGCCACATTTTAAATGCTCCGCAGTCACATGTGGCTAGAGGCCACCATATTGGACAACACAGACCCAGTGTATTTCCATAATCATAGAATATTCTCTCGGGCACCGCTGATCTATGGATCGGCACCTAGGAAAGAACTCTTTATGGTAAAGCAAGGAGGAGGCTGGGAATGGAAGTCAAGAGGTGATTCTGTTCTAATGTGAGCCCTTAAGAGCTCTGTGATCTTACCTCTGAAGCATTCTAGGCCTCAGTGGACGTGTCAATACCTCAACCACTACTTCTGTATACTTTTGTATGTTATAATGCTAACTTGAGGATCAGATGTAACAGTGTCATTTTATGGTCTAGAGAGTGGCCTTTGGAGTCAGACTGCTGAGTTGAAATACCAGTTACCTGCAAGTAGACTTCTCTGGGCCTTGATTTTCTACTGAAAAACAGGGACAGTGAAGTATGTATTTGGTATGATTGATAAATGGTTTCATCTACATATACGAAACATATACCCGGCCCGTGGAAAATACTCGGTGTTTAAGCTGTTATTATTACTATTATCACTTATTTCATCTATTGAAAGGTATAAGGTGCTATCAAAAGGTCTTGTTGCAAATGATATTTTCAGTTTGCTGGTGTTTTCTATTTTTTAAACCTCTTTGCACCGTGTTGTGCATCAGTATAAATGTGCCACGTTGTAGCTTCTTAATGCCTATGTTGTCCTGCATAAATTAAGCCCCTTTGGGGAATAAATTACTTACAACTTAGAATGGCAGGCTCAAGGTTTGTTCTTTGATATTTCAGCTGTATAATTGGTTCTTTGCAAAAGAAATTAATGAGCTTGATGTCAATGCTGAGAAGTGCTAGAGCAGACAGTCTTTCAGTGCTATTTACGTGCATCTCTCTCCAATTCCTTAGATTGTGGAGTGAAGTAAATCCCTCGGACCAGTATTCTATTTGGAAAGGTGTCGCCACGCCCCACAGGGTGCCACAGCCTTAATCAGTAGGCGGTTTGACCGAAAGAGGAGGTTAATGCTGAGATCCGGAAGTCGGAGTCCAAACTGTGTTTGACGCAGTAACCACCCCCCGCTCCGCCGTCTCCTTGCGGATAAAAGGGAGATGGGCAGTAACCCAGCGGTTCTCATCCCAGCTGCACTCCAGTCACCGGGAGGAGCTTTCAAAATGCTCATGCCTGGCTCCACCCCTAGAGATTCTGATGTGATTGGTCTGAGGTGCTGCCTGGGCGTAGGGACTTTTTAAAGTCCCCAGGTGATTCTAATGTGCCACCAGGGTTGCGACCCACCGGGCCAGCCTCTACCTGGTGAGATGGAGGGGACACCTTTTGAAATGTGGCCCAGACATGGCTGTTTAATGGAGCCACACCGCCCTGGATGGAGGTAGCTGGTGGATTTCCACAGAGTCCTGTCCAGGTCTTCATTGTTCTCAGTGGTAGGAGTCAGGACAAAGCACGCCGATCAGCCCTACGGACGTGCAGTTAAGCTGGAAGGAGAGAGAGGACCTGTTAGGTGACAGGTGCCAAAGGCATCATCGACAGGTCGGGGCAGGATGGGTGAATCCAGGGAGAAATCCGAGAGGAGGAAATAGAAGGCCTTTCAGTTACTTTAAATAAAACCACGTGGCAACGTATAGGCTCCGGGAAGCTTAGGTACACGGCTGCCGCGAGGGTTGGGCTGACTGACAGCCTCAGTGGTCAGGAGTGCGCACTTGGAAACCAGTCCTGTGTTTTTGTCCCGGCTCCCCCATCTCCTGGGCGATCTCCAGCACGTCCCTGCGCTTTGCTGGGCTTCAATCTCCTCCTCCATTTAGTGGGACTAACAAAAGGCACCTGCCAAATTCTGTGGTTGTGAGAATTCAAGGTGATGATTTACGGAGCCTGTGAGTACAGGCTGCTAGGTAAACACGCGATGACCTGCAAGTTTTCTCATCCACGTGGTGAGCCTTGCCCCCGGAGCCTGCAGGGTCAGCTGCTGCGTGAATAGAAGTATCCAGGGGGCTTGTTATTAATTGTGACGGATGCCCCATACTAATGTGGGATATCAAGAACAGGGGGGACTGAGTGCGGGGTATATGGGAGCTCTCTCTACTACCTTTACAATAATTCTGTAAATCTGAAACTGTCCTAAAATAAAAAGCTTATTTTAAAAAGTTATGGTTTTAACACATTGTAAATCACCTATACTTGAATAAAATCAATTAAAAAAAGAAAGTTATTGCTAAGGTAGTAAGTACTGCCTTGTTAAGTGGGCATGAAGTATTTATTCATTTTTCAGTATACATTTGTGTGCCAACTCTGTTCTGTCAGCGGGAAGTTGGCCCCGTTCATAAAGAACCAAAATGTTTTCGTTGTAAATATTTCTGGGGCGGAGATTTCTAAGATAGTTATTTCCATATGTGTGGGGAACAAAATTGAATCGATTTAAACTTTTTGTTTATTTTGCAATCATTTTAGATATAGTTGTAAGAACAGTACATAGTTTCTGTATATCCTTCACCAAGCCTCCCCCAACGTTAATGACGTATGATTCTCAAAACCAGGAAGTGACCATTGGTGCAGTACTGTTACGGAAATTACAACCTTTATTTGGATTTCACCAGTTTCTCCTCTAATGTAATTTTTCTGTTTTACGATGCAGTTGAGGATCCCACGTAGCGTTTAGTTGTCACATCTCCTTCGTGATCTCCAATCTGTGACAGTTGTCGGTCTTTCCTTCTCGGTCTGGACCTCTGCTCTGTTGAAGAGTACTGGTCAGGGATTTTGTCATGTGTCCCTCAATTGAGATCTGTCTGATATCTCATGATGAGATTGAGGTTATGCGTTTGGGGCAAGAATGCCACAGAATGTCTGACGTGCCCACGGCAGGATATCGTATCAGGGGATACATGATGTCCATAGGTCTCATTCCTAGTGATATTAACCCTGATCATCTGGTTAAGGGGGCATCTGTGGCTTTTGATCTATTGTAAGTATCTTTGGTAATGGATGCTACTCCTGTGCCATGTTTCAGTGTAAGAATGAGATGGGAGGAGTTACGGTCAAGCATTAAGTGGTTTCAAACTGGTGTACTTTGGATGTTTTACGTGTTAAGTCTCATCATTTCTCCTTTTAATCTCATTTGTACTCTCAGCGCTGGCTTCTCACCATTTGCAGAGTTCTGCCCCAAGTCGATTGACTTGGTCAAGCTGTTACAAGTATGTGTAAAGTAAAAACGAATAGGCTGTAAATCGAGACTCGGGAGAGTCCTCTGGAAATGAAGTACATGAACTTTAATAGGTGTTCTTTGAAGCAATTTTTTTCTGCTGTCTTTAAAAATCAAGTGCAATATTTGATAGTCCATTCGAAAGTTAGACAAACCTGGATTTGAATCTAACTTTAAATTTAAGCTGTTGAGTCGTTGTTAAAGGCAGACAAATGTGGATCTGAATCCTGGTATTGCCCTTCGCTAGAAAGTTATTTAGCTTCTACGAGCCAGTCTCCACTCCCATCAAACCTTCTCTGGCTTGTCGTGAAGAGGAAATGAGAAGATGTAAGACCTGTGCCAGGCACTGCGTCTGGACACGATAAGTGCCCAGTAAACGTTAGCTGCTATCTGTGATTTTATCCCACACAGGGTTCGTGTGGCCTCTTAAGAGCTGACAGCGCACAAAAGGGTAAACAATTAGCTTTATGTCCTAACTAATCTGCAGTTGGGCTGTAGAACTAATAGGAGACGTAGAAGCAGAAAGAGCATACAGCCTCTTTTGTGCATGTATCCCCGTAAATTTAAGTGCAGTCGGATCGTTCTCAAGTTAGTGATCTTTTTATGACCATCTTTCCAGAATCTTTCTGGGGATGGCTGTAAAACACAGAAGAGCACTTTTTCCCATAATTACCACATCACTCGCTAACAAAAGAATGATATCCTGAGATTAGCTTATTGTTCTTTGGAATCAGTTTGGAAAGTAATCTGATCATTGACAGGAGTTTATGAACCGGAGTGGTGAATTTCTTTCTCAGCAGCTACTCTGTTTTCTGAAGTACTAGATATTTCTAGTGGATTTAATCCTAAAATGTGAAGGTCATTAGGCTGGACATTTCTTTAAAAAAAAAATGCTAGATTTGCTCTGTTTGTAAGAAGGTAAGGTCTAGTTAGGTGTAGTGTGGAAAGTATCAGAATTCTGTGTACAGCCACTGAGTTTAAAATTTCATCTAATCGTAAATTGTTTCAAACTAAAAATCTCTTCATTGCTTAGCTCTGTGAGAAATGGTTTATTTTTAATATGTATCAAATCTTCCAAACATGGTGGCCAGTAGAATCAATCTCTTACCCGCCCCTTTCCCCACGATAGGGACATGGTGTCCCAGAACCAGCCAGGCCTATACTAGGGCCCATTTTAGTCCTGAGACTCCAAAATGGGTCTTTAGAATTAAATTTGGCTATTAGCCCAGATTTACTCAAATTTTTAACAAGCGCCGCTTTGTATTTCAGCATCCTCCCCCCAGACCCCAACTTTGTCACTGGTTAGGGGTGGGGAAGTGGGAGGGGGCACATGAACAAGAAACAAAAGCAGCTGCTGGAGAGAAACCCCAGTGAAAGGGGGTGAAGAAAAACAGTTCTGCCACGGCAGCTGCTCCAGTTATCAAAAGAGGAAGTCCTCACTTAACATTTGATAGCCCTCAAGTTTGGAAGGTTTATCCTTCTTCTTTATTTGGGGAGCAATGAAATGAAGTCCGTGGAGGAAGCTGGTAGATTGGTGCGGAAATGAAATTGACATGAGACCAGGGACTCTTCAATCAGCCTGGCCCTTCATTTTAAAGTTCTGAACCATCGCTTAATATTCAGCCTCGAGATGAATTTGGAAGTTTGTTTTGTTTTGTCATATCCCCACTGTTTCACAAATGAAAGACGTGGCTGTCTCAGGCTAAATCTTCTCATATCCGAGATCACATAGAGGTTTTGAAGCTTGTAACAGGAGAATAACAAGTATTATAACAGGAGAATAACACGTGGTATAAAGCTGGGCAAACTGGGAAGGCAGGCAGTGGGGTGGCACTTTGATCCATTTTGTGGGGTGCTCTTGTTATCACAAAATGCATATATGGCTGCTCTGAAAAATCGACCCGGGGAGACATCAAAGAGGCAGAGTGGCTCGCTGGACTAGAAAAGGCTTTCGTGGAGACGCTCATTTCCATGTTGTCCAGATGGCTTATGCATATGCAATACGTTTATCATTGCATTTCTTAGTCCCATGGGCGAGTTCTTGCATTTTACAAGGGGGCCCACTCCGAAAGGCGATTTTATCGTAGTATTAGGAAGTATTCCACGTCAGCTACCTAGTCTAAGAAACTGTAAAGAGCTAAAAGTCTGAACAGAGCCGCGTTTGAGTACAGGACGATGTGGTCTATGAAGGCCATAGCACGTCCTTGGAGCGCGTCACAGAATTTGATTTTTCATGAAGGCAGAAGCGGGCCCCGACAGCACGAAGCCTGCCCTGGCCTCAGTGTCTCTCAGGCCCAGGGGCAAACATCTTGTCTCGAGGTTCAGAGACTTCAGGAGGCCCAGAGGATGGATGTGGCCGGGCCTTGAGGGCCTGCTTGGGATCTGCCACCCCCAGAGTGTCAGGGCTGAGCCCCAGATGGTCCCAGAGGTTTAGAGAATCCCCAGCTCTCTGAGTCTGTCTAACACAGGGGTCAGGAAGCTCTTTCTGTAAAGAGCCAGGTAGTCAGTATCTGTCACAACTACCCATGTGTGCTGTTGCAGGGCAGGGGCAGCACCAGAGGGCCCCTAAATGTGGGTGTGGCCATGTGCCGGTAAAACTCAAAACTGTCTCAGAACAGGCAGCAGGCCGGATTTGGCCTTTGTGCTATAGCTTGCTGACCCCTGGTCTAGAGCAAGGGCTTCTCAAGGGCTCCTGGGGAGAGAACTCAGGAGGAACTGGGTTAGGAAAAAGATACACCCCTCTATTCACTAACGTCCAACAGAAACTGAGCATTTGCTCTCGTATGAATGTGGGCAACACTTTTGCAGACCTGTGACTTTGCCATGAATGGGAATCACGGATACATGGGCACACCGTGTTTTACTGCACTTCACTTAGTTGCGCTTCACAGGTATTGTGGTTCTTACAAATTGAAGGTTTGTGGCAGCCCTGTGTCGAGCAAGTGCACTGGTAGCATTTTTTATAATTAAGGTGTGTACTTTTTTTTAGGCATAACGCTATCACTGCACACTTAATAGACTGGTATTGTATAAACAGAACTTTTATATGCACTGGAAAGCCAAAAACTGTGTGATGTTTTATGGCAGTGTTTGCTTTAACGCGGTGGTCTGGAACGGAACCCGCCATATCTGCGGGGTCTGCCTGTATCCATATCTCATTACAGTTGTTGCAAGAATCTCCAAATATCGTTATACTTGTCACGACTTTGAAATTGTGTACTATACCTTTGGCAGCATTAATAGAGTACACATATAAGTATATATAATTACGTATTTTATGATTACATATAAAGCTTTGACCCTGACATCGTGTCTGGTTGTGGTCATTTCTAGGACCCACTGCCCAGCCCCGGAGAACCCTGGGATGGTTTCACGATCACCTGGCGGAGTCATTATCAACATACCCTTTAATAGCCAATGGAATGCCCTTACTTGAGTCCTCTTCCATCTTGATGGAGCCTGAACTTCAGTACCTTCTCTGTGGGATTGGCTCAAGTGGGCCCCCTGCAGTTCACCCCTTGGTACTGCAGCTCTAGTGTTTGGAGGGCACCAGTCACTGTCATTGGGACAGAAGCCTGACCTCCTCCTTCTGGTTTCCTTAGTGATTTTCTGCTGGCCTTTCGGCAGCTCCTTCAGTGGGGCTTGTTGTGCCCGAGTAGAAGGTGTGCCTGACAAGGGCCAGAGGCCTGGGTGTTAGCACTGTGACTTCCACTGTGTCTCGTGATCTTAGGCAAGCCGCTTAGCCTCTGTGCTTAAGTGACCTTGTTGAAGTTGGCTAATACCCTCCGCGAGGAGTAGATGAGGCAGTTCTGAGAAATCACTTTACGGGCAAGCCATTTTCATTAGGACTTGGGGGGAAGCATGCTGTCTCTAGCTCAGAGTGGCTGAAATGATCGAGATAATCAGCATAAATGTGCAATAAATTCAATCCACCTTTATGGAATCCCTTTAATAACAAATTAAGTGAGAGGGTACATTCCTGAATTTAAGCCTGGAGTATTTCCCACTTGTGTTTGAAGGCACTCATTGTCAGGTAGGAATAAAGACCTTAGTAAATAGGGTCCTATTTGTATTTCTACTGCCAAGGATATGCATTAAAGGAGATTCTGCTTCACTGACGGTGGACTGAATATGGAAACCACCCACTTGGACTCCTGTTATACAATCTCCTAATTTTTCCATCCACTAATAGCCCAAAGATTGTATAGGAATTCTGAACTCAGACCAACAAATGATGCGTCTTGATACCAGAAGTTTACATTTCTAGTGTAACCTTGTATTGTCACCTTTGCTTCCATGTGGTGCTAAACAGTTCTCTTTTAAAAGTAAAACTTAAGATCGGAGGTCATTTAATTAATGTGTAATGAGAGAAAACCAGCAGGCCGACTTTGGCCTTCAAAGCGTCTCTTTCTTGGTTGGGAAAACTCCCTGGGGTCTAAGTTTCAGGACCGGGTCAAGCAGAGAGTAACAGGAAGGAAAATTCACCGAGTTCACAGCCCCGTTCTTGCGGTCTGGGTCTGTCTTCAGGTTCACGTGCATGTTCTCTGTAGAAGCGGATTTGAACGCAGAGTCCCCAAAACAAGCAGAAATCTTGGGATTTGGCAGCATGACCTTGGCTGGCTGGCTGGACTTCAGGAACAAGAGCTCTTGCTTCCTGGCAGGTCTAGGGGAAGAGGGAAACCACATCATATGACTCGGGAGTTCCTTCAAAAATGCTACCGACAGGAGGAATGGATTGAGCAAGAATAATTTGTGTAGACTCAGGAGACTGGAGCTTCTTTTTTAGATGAGGAAGTGGGACATTCCAGACTGTAAGGCAAGAATCCGAGGAGACCAAAGCTAATGAAACCCTGAGGGAGGAAATGCAATTCTCTCTGGGCTGGTAGAGGTCCACGCCTTCCTGTGCCTGTAAACTGCCTTAGTGTTTCACATGTTTATTTTCTATTCTCTCTGCATTTTTATAGCTACCTCAATGACCATTTTATGCCAAGGCAGTGAAATAAAGGATGTTTCGGATACGGTGCTCCTTACTTTGTAGAAGGATAAGGTTGTGCTTTCTTCACGATGATCGGTCGGTCTGTGTCCAGATTTACATTCAACTGATACTTTTCAAGCACTGGCCCAGGTAATTTCAAGATACGTTATCTCATCTCATCCTCGAAGCAACCTGAGTTCAGAGATTTGATAACGGGGCTCAGAGAGGTGAAGGGATGTTGCAGGTCATACAGACAGGGCTTTGCATATAGACCCCTCTCTGTAATCTAGAATCCTCTTCACAGCTGCCTCTCAGGTTCAGCATGTTGTGTCACTTTTGTGAATTCTTGAACTCTGTGGCGACTCAGGAATGGTGTGAAATGCTGTTCCTTTGAAGCACTGGCGTACAGGAAAATGGCTAGATGTGTCTGGAGGTTTAAGACTCTAGCTGATGGATCTGATTCTGAATGAAAACATTCTTCAGGAAAAGGAGCCTTTCTTTTTGTAGAACATCCAAGGGGAAGAAATTAAGCAGTCTGGGGAACACAGTCAGTTCCATTGTAGCTCTGTTTCGAAACCATAAATGTGTTCCAGTGGGATTGATATAGTAGGGAACCGCGTACGCATAATGGGAATTTCACATTTGCTTATGTGCCATTTGCTCCTCGTGAAACATTGGGTGAAAGCAGAGACCCAACTGAGCTGAGCAGAGTCGGAACACACAGAGCACACCAGCACTCACACTTCGTGCGTCTCCAAGCTGGCCCAGCTCACCCGGTACGTTAGGAGCCGCATCCCCCCAAACCTGGGTGGCAACACCCGCTGCCCCCCAATTTCAGGTCGCCCTCTTCACAGTAACTCATAAGCTGCAGCCCCTCTGCCGCCCACCCTGCAGGCACACTTCAGGTCTTTATTCAAGGTGAAGTAAAATATTGATAGTTATATACTTCTTAATCATTTCACATGTATAAAATGATGTTACCATTTTTAGTAGGTTTCTATCTTTTTTATATATGTGGCACTGATGAAGTTTTTGAGTGTCATGTCTTGAACCTCATTTTCTCCCATAAGACCTGTTTTTTTTTTGTTGTGCATTTTTGCAAAGAAGGATGATTTTTAGGACCACCTGTGTGGCATTATAGCCCTAAACCTTCCATCTGACTTCGGCCTGTTGACTACATTATCTGGGCGGTGAAAATACTCTATTATAGGATATACTAAAGTTCTATTTATGATTTATTCAGAATCCAAACAAGGATTACATTCATTTACCAAAAAACCCGAAATTAATGACATTTTAAAAACCCTTACATAGAATAAACAGCAGGGTTTTACTGTATAGCACAAGGAATTATATTCAGTATCTCGTAATAACCTATGATGGAAAATAATCGAAAAAAGAATATATATACAGATATATATGATATAGATTCCAACCTACGGTATTAGAGAGTAGGGCTCTTAACTGAATCACTTTGTTGTACATCTGAAACTAACGCAGTATTGTAAGTACTATACTACTAGTATGGTAGTTGTAACTACTATATACTAGTAGTTGTAACTACTAACAACTATATTTTAAAAAAAATCGGGCTTCCCTGGTGGCGCAGTGGTTGAGAGTCCGCCTGCCGATGCAGGGGACACGGGTTCGTGCCCCGGTCCGGGAAGATGCCACATGCCGCGGAGCGGCTGGGCCCGTGAGCCATGGTTGCTGAGCCTGTGCGTCCGGAGTCAGTGCTCCGCAGGGAGAGGCCACAACAGTAAGAGGCCCGCGTACCGCAGGAAAAAAAAAATCTTACAGCTGGAGAGGATGTTTAAGAGGAAAAGAGGGGGACTTCTCTGGCAGTCCAGTTGTTAAGACTCAGCACTTACACTGCAGGGGGCGTGGATTCGATCCCTGGTCAGGGAACTAAGATCCTGCATGCTGCGCAGCACGGCCAAGAAAGAAAAAAAAAAAGAAAGTTAACATTCCACTAAAAGTTACCTTAGGCCAGATCGTGTTGGGCGCCTTCAATAATCACTGCATCTCATCCTCATGACAACGTACGCGGGTAGTCGGGAGTTGAGGCTTGGAGGGAGAGGGGCAATTCCTACAGCATGAAGGTGACCGGGCTGGGACTCAGGGCTGAGGCGCAGCCCCTCTCTCTGTAGCATCGTGGACCCCAGACGGTTCCCACTCTCTGTTCATCATCTTTCCCATTCCAACTTGCGTGTTTCTGTCTACTGACACGACACAGTACTAGTGAGTTTTACCCAAGACTACGTCGGGGTCTTAGAAGACTTTGTCTTTTGAAGAGATCATTTTTTTAAATCAGTGTTTCTCAACCTCTTTATTACTACTTTTTGGAGATTTTTTTTCCCCCGCAAAAAGACTTTGTAGACATTTTTTTCCTGATTGCCTCCCTGTGAAATCTTAATACCACAGATATACTGTATATATGTTTATGTACTGTGTGCTTTTATGGTTATTTGTGCTTTATATGTAAAAAGAGTAGTTTTATTTTGCCCCTCAAGAACTCATTTTCATCTTATTGGGGGTGATACTGCCCCTGTTGAAAATGCACATCCCAGATCTTCAATTATCTTAAATAGATCTGCTTTGAAAATTAATATCATACTACATGAGAATGGTATCCTTAAGTTGGTGGCGGTTGAGGACTTTTGTTGGGACTGTGTTGCCTGGCTTCATGTGAATGAGCCTGGAAGGAAGTACAGCTGGATGACTAACAAAGGCTGGTCCCTATGAGAAAGTGGGGTGTAAGAGTGAGCGCCTGATTCCCACCCCTCTCGGTGTCTCTGTATTAAAAAAAAAAGAGCACCTATCTAGTCAGAAACAAATGGGAAGAAATCAGCTGTTGAATAATAAATGATTCTGGCTTGTCAGCCTATATTTAGCACCTTTAGTTAATGAATCATCTTCTTTATAACATACTAAATGATAGATTCCAACCCAACATATTGAAGAGTTGGTCTTTTTCAGACTTCAGTGTGCAGGAGAATCCCCGGTGGGTCTTGTTAAAGTGCAGATTCTGATTCAGCAGGAAGGGGGTGGGGCCTGAGAGTCTGCATTTCCAACAAGCTCCCAGATGCTGCAGATGCCACTGATCCAGGGCGAAATCCTAAGAGAACATGAAGACGGTTACAAGGGGTCCTCAGACTATTCTCAGAATTGCAGAAAGTCTAAAGCGGTGCTTCTGAACCAGGGGCGATTTGCTCTCGAGGGGCCATTTGTCAATGTCTACAGACATTTTTGGCTGCCTATCTAGGGGGCACTACTGGCACCTAGTGGGTAGAGGCCAGGGATGCTGCCCAACATCCTACAGTGCACAGGATAGCTCCCTTCGCAAAGAATGATCCGGCCCCACATGTCATTAGTGCTGAAATGGAAACCCTTGCCTAAAGGAAATCGCACGCTTGCCCCCAGTAAGGTGACACAGACTAATACAGGTAGCCCCCTCTCCTCCTTCACAAGAGTAATATTAACCCACTTTGGTAGCACCAACTCCTCTGTGGTGGCCAAGCTCTGCAATTGACAGTAATAGGTGTCGCTAATCAATTTCAATGGGAAAGTAAATTAATGGTAATATAAAGAAACACAGTTAAGTAGATTAAAAGGAAAACACTTTTGTAATCATGAGGTCTGCAGGGAGATCTACATGTGCATGTAGCAGGGGCCCCGGCTGGAGGAAGGATGAGCATGCCTGCACCTCGTGGAGTGTGAATGGAGTGGGTTGATCAGGCTGCGCACGCCTGGCCGGCAGGGTTTACTGGAGTGGTATGCGAGTGAGCCCATCTGGACATTTTTGGAACAAACTTGGAACATTCCTTTGGATTCTTGAATACGACTTGCAGCTGGGTAGGAAAGTGGTGCAGTGTTATGACCCACAGATTGAAGATGCTTTTTTAACAATAGAAATAATTCACTGTGGAAGATTTTCCCTTCAAGAGAGTGACAAATACAGATTGATGCATAGGTCTAGGTATGCTGATTCACAAACCAGTGTTGTTTCGTGGGATGTATGTGTGGGAACATCTGGATTTTTCAGTGTAGTTATATAATCCATTTATATTTGAATCATTTGAAACAACAACAGCAAGAGATAAAAGTAGCTTCTCTGAGGATGGCTTGTTTGAAAATTCTCTTCTGTCGAGTGTAATTTTCCATTTGGGTTGAAAGAACCTTAATATTAGGCAGTTTGCTCCTGAGAGAGATCTGTAAGTTTATTCTAACTGCAGTCTTTCTTGGAAGATAACATGATAGTCACCTAATGTCAACTGAGTCATGCCGATCCATTCACAGAAGGGAGAAAAGATTTGTTGGGTTACTTTAAGATGATTTTAAAACTTGTTAACCCTGAAGGAGAGAAGCATCTAAAATGCACAATTCTAAAAAATCCCAAGACCAGTGAAATTTTGTAGACTGAGCTCAGCTGTTGGTCAAGGATCATTGAGCCTGTGTGTTACATATACTTTAGACAAAATCCAGACTTTTCCTACAATAAAACCATGTCTGGGGCTGCCCTGGTGGTACAGTGGTTGAGAGTCGACTGTCTGCTGATGCAGGGGAGATGGGTTCGTGCCCCGGTCCGGGAAGATCCCACATGCCGTGGAGCGGCTGGGCCCGTGAGCCATAGGCCGCTGGGTCTGCGCGTCCGGAGCCTGTGCTCCGCAACGGGAGAGGCCACAGCAGTGAGAGGCCCGTGTACCGCAAAACAAACAAACAAACAAACAAACAAAAAACCCATGTCTGCTGAGCAGTTGACTCTGTCATCTGGAATAGATGTTCCTTATTTTTTGTTCCCACTGGTAAAATCAGATTAATTATCTGAATCATCACAATTTCTGTTGTTTAATTTTTAAAACACTAGTCAACCCTCTCTTCACCTTTCTCAGTGTAATAAAGCACATGAAACTGCCGACATGGGGCCATTTCCTGCCTACAGAACTGGTAATCTCATGTGGTTCAGTCTAATATTATTTAGTAATGTATTTTAATTCTGATATTTAAAAATAAAACTTTGAGAAGCACGAGGGGTAATATCTAGGTATAATTTGTATTTTCCGATTAGCTGGCTCTGTCCGCTGTGTTTTTCCTCTGTGTACAGGATACGGTTTCACACTAGTAACACCTTTCATACGGGGGTGGCACCTGAAACTTCACAGTGCGTGAGTCACGGTGGTTGGTTCTGTTATTTTCCAGCCATACAAGGTCTCATTTCTCTCACTTAGTTTTTAAAATGATGAACTACCTATCTTCTAGCTGTATATATTTTTAATTGTTGTTCATAAGCACCATATTTAAGATTCAAAAAAACCCTTATTGTATCCCAACATTACTATCCTATCAACCAGACACCAGTATCTCAAGATACTGATAGAAATTCCTTGGGGGAAAATGGGGATTTTGAGGTCCTAGAAATGTCTGGAACACTGAGCTTTTTTTTTTTTTTTTTTTTTTTGCGGTACATGGGCCTCTCACTGCTGTGGCCTCTCCCGTCGTGGAGCACAGGCTCCGGACGCGCAGGCTCAGTGGCCATGGCTCACGGGCCCTGCTGCTCCGCAGTATGTGGGATCTTCCCGGACTGGGGCACGAACCCGTGTCCCCTGCATCGGCAGGCGGACTCTCAACCACTGCGCCACCAGGGAAGTCCACACTGAGCTTTTTAAAATGGTTGCTTTGCTGCTAATATTCTAAAGTGTGTTACTAATTTCCATGATGGAGATACAAATTATCATTTTTCAAAGCTATTTAGCTATGGAATACTTAGTAACATCCCAGGGTACTAGCAGTCCTCATTGTACAGTCCAGGAAATCCTGTTCCATGCTAGTCACTTTCCAGAAAGGTTTGTCCCTGATGGATTTTCCCCTCCAGATGATAGCTGTTCTTTTTTTCCAGCTTTTGGCCCATTCCAAAATACACATGAGCTTGACCTAAGAATTTTGCCAAAGAAATATTATTCCCCTCTAGGGAAATGAAAGCAGCGTGTTTCAACACAAGTTGAGAAATCTTAAAACAACTCTAAGTGAAAAAAAAAAAAGGACCAGATTTTTATTATGTTCAGTGGAAATTAGATTTTCAGGTTAATTGTGGCCATTGTTGGTGCCTTACTGTGGGGCAGGATCATAGCAGGAAGGTGTTAAGGAGCTTATTGACCCCCGCACCCCAGGCTGTTGCGATTATGTGGGTATATTTAGAAGCTGTAATGAAAGCAAAACGTCAGCCGAGATGCCCCAGCAGACACTCTCAAATTAAGATCGCTCCCATTATGAGAAAAACCCCCCAAAGAAAATATTTGCATGGCAAGTAAGGAAGAGCCCATTTCTCACCAAAATGATGTTGTAACATTTCAGGGAAAACAGTAACTGCAACTCATTATTGTCATCTGTATCTCCCGGGGGCTGAGCTGTTGTCAGAGAGGATAAGAGCCGGGGAGCATATGGGAGGCCTGCTCTGGCTCTCTGTTGATACAAAGCTCCACGTTTTAGCGAATTTATATGTTATTTCCTTCCAGTAGATTGAAAGCAGCAGACCTTTTTGTCGCAGACGCAAGATATAAACTGGAAAGTGATTCCATAGCCAGTTCCCATCGAGGAAAGAACCCAATATTGCGTTTCTAACCAACTGTTTGATCTGCTGTATTATTTCTTACGTGGTTTTGTGAATTTTTGTTCAGCATGAATAATCACTGGCAAATGAATGTATGAAGCTATGATTTAGTTGGTAACAAAAAGTTACCAAAAACCCCTCAGCATGTGGTTCAACTATCTTAGGATGAGTATGCTGAATAGGAATATTCATCTCTGACCATAAGTCAAATGAAATACACTCTAAGATCCACGGGTGAAAAGAACTGCCTTATACAAACTCACACAGGGATCGAGTTTGGGTGGCAATTGTGTGATAAGCTTCTGCTGTCTAGCTCGTCCGATTAGCCAGATTTCACAGCATTTTGTTTAGATTTACGACAGTGACACAGCATAGGTTTTTCCAACTCTTTTGATGTAAGAGTTGAGGTTTTAGTTTGGAGAGGAAGAGTTCTGTGTCATTCGTACGGGGGCTGTGATGCACGTTCATTTAATCTGTGGGCTTGCTTAAAGGCTAGGGGGGCGAGATGTTTGGGGTCACCTGGAGGGGATCAGAGTGGCCAGGCTTTGCTTTCTTTCTCCCCTATGCCCTGTGGAAACAGGGAGTGTTCCCTGAGATGTCCTGGAGAGGGAACCCTTCCCCCAGTGACAGTGACTCACCGTTGCTCTTGGAACCAGCTTCGCTTAGCCCTGGGGAGGATCCAGGCCTAGCACCAGCAGGTTCTTCCCTACAAGGTCTCTGAGGGCGTGGAGAGATGGGCCGCCCTGCAGAGTTGCAGCCTATTACTCCAAATCTCCAGGCCTGTTGAAGACCCTCTGGGAGAAGAGGAGACAGATGTCTGTCAGCGGTACAAACTCCCCGCAGAGAAGGCCACCTCTCCTCCCTTGCACAGCATCCTAATGACAAAGGTGGACGTGGACGGTGCTTAGTTACTGCCGTGGAGGAAATAAGCCAGCTCTCTGGAAGGCTTCTCTTCACTGACGTGGGGACCTTCAGTGCATGGGTAAAGACACCAGCTAGTAGGTGACCTCTGGGGTATGAGCCCTTACTTGTGGAATATTAAAAACCTTTGGCCCTCTGGGGACCAGTAACCCAGGACAGAGCACTTTGTGATTCCTGATTTGCTTCTTTCTCTGCTGGCCTCTTTGGCCATTCAGTCACACGTGACCATTGCTTTTCATTAGTACTGGTCGTCAGATACAGAGCAGGGAAAAGGAGTGACGTTTAGGCTAGGACATTATATAAATTGTCATCAACTCCAGTAATGTGTTGGTCAGAAGCCAGTATTTGAAAGAAGGAATGCTGTCTCACTCTAGCTGGTAGCTCAATTTCAGCTAGAAGGAAGAGCTGGTCCTTTGAGAAACTCAGATGGAATTATTAGACATGAGATCTTGAGTATCCTCAAGACCATGTATAAGAAATGATTCATTTGTAGTAAAAATCTTTAACTCGATAGAATTCATAATAAACACAACTGCCAATACGTAATTTGGGGATGAAACCTGGTTATAAAATGGGTGCCTAGATCAGAGGTTGGCAAATGATGACCTGTGGACCAAATCTGGACTGCCACCGGTTTTTGAGTGGCTCACAGGTTAAGAAGGATTTTTATATTTCGAAAATGGTGGAAAGAAAAATCAAAAGAATAATCTTTCATGATAGGTGCAAATTACATGAAATCAAATTTGTGTCCATAAATAAATGTTTATTGCAACATGGCCACACCCCTTCCTTTTCGTATTATCCCTGGCTGTTTTTGTGCGACAGTGACAAAGTTGAGTCATGGCGACCGACTGCGTGTGGCCCACAGAGCTTAAAATATTTACTCTCTGGCTCTTTACCAAAAGCGTTTGCTGATTCCTGATTAAAATGATCCAGAATATGCTTGTTTGAAGTTTAGTTCGATGACCTTCCAAGTGAAGTCACAATAGTTAAAATTGCTTGTGGAGATCTGGTCGATGCTTGAGAATAAATTGGCTAAATGCTGACTCAGAACAGGGCTACAGGAAGGCATCATTGTCGTGTCCAGCCTTGAGCTGTTCAAAGCTTCTGCCCTACGAGCAAAACCCTGCAGTTACGCCAGATGGCTCACCATGCATCAGCTGCACTTAACCTCCCCTGCAAAAATCTTCCCCAGATCTCCTAACAAAGAGTGACTTCTAAAATGGTGCCTCTACTTAGGAAACATCGCAGGCAAGCCCGCTCTGCCCCCCAGTGTCCGTCAGGAGTTTAGCCACGGGAGGTAACAGGGTAGGGGGCCTCCGGCAAAAAACCACCCCCGAGTTTAAATTCTGGCTACTAAAGGGAGAAGCGATCTCTACAGCATTCCCACCACCTCACTCGGAGCCCACAGGAACTTTCGGTTTCCTCTTACAGGGTTTACGGTGTTCAACCTTAAACTCGAGTGATTTGGGGGATTATTTCATTCCCCTGGCCACCCTGGGAATTTTGTTAAAAGTCTCAGAAATGGGGCTTCCCTGGTGGCGCAGTGGTTGAGAGTCCACCTGCCGATGCAGGGGACACGGGTTCGTGCCCCGGTCCGGGAAGATCCCACATGCCGCGGAGCGGCTGGGCCCGTGAGCCACGGCCGCTGCGCCTGCGTGTCTGGAGCCTGTGCTCTGCAACGGGAGAGGCCACAACAGTGAGAGGCCCAAGTACCGCAAAAAAAAAAAAAAAAAAAAGTCTCAGAAATGGATTTGATCATTGATACAAAGGATAGAGATACAGTTTTTACAAGTCTTTGTTGGCTTATATCTATATTTCTGGTCACACTTCCTAACGTATTCCCATGTATACTGTTTACTGCCATCATGGCAACTCGTTCATGCCCCCCTAAAGTCGCCATAATCTTTCATAATGCTCCACCTTTGCATATTCTTCCTCACCTTGTCTGCCTAACCCCTACTCTTGCTTCAGTGTTCCTCCCAGAACCCTTTTCTTTCCCTCTCTATAGGCAGTTTCATTATTCTCTCCTTTGTGGTGTTGTTCTGCATAGGCTATGCCTCTCTTACCCATGGGATCACATGGTATTACCATTATTTGTGTACATGTCAGTTTCCCTCATGAGCCTGTAAGCACTTTGAGGGCAGTGATTGTGACTTATTAAATTTGGCACCAAGGCTGATACATGATAAGGTGCTTAATAAACCCTGGTCTAATGGACGCGTGGTTACGTGCACATTCCCTGGTTGTTTCATTCTGTACTTAGGCTGGAAGACTAAGCATGTTTCCTATTGTAGAAGACCATTCTTGGAACTCCCTTCTCCATAATTGGAAAAGTTGGTGCATCTTTTTGAGCTCATAGAAGTTCTATCCTTAAGCCTATCTTTGGCTTGCTGCCTTAGCTGTGAGACCAAACGGAGTGATGAGTGTCACCCTCTTACCCTGTTGTTGTTATTTATTTTTTATTGCGGTATAGTCAATTTACAAAGTTGATTTACAAAGTCAGTTTCAGGTGTACAGCAAAGTGATTCAGTTATACATATATTCTTTTTCATATTCTTTTCCATTATAGGTTATTGCAGTTCCCTGAATATAGTTCCCTGTGCTATACAGTAGGTCCTTGTTGTTTCTCTTTTATTTTTTTATATGTAGTAGTATATATCTGCTAATCCTAAAGTCCCAGTTTAACCCTTCTCACCCACTTTCTCCTTTGGTAACCGTAAGTTTGTTTTCTGTGTCTGTGAGTATTTGTTTTGTAAATAAGTTCATTTGTATCATTTTTTAGATTCCACGTATAAGTGATGTCATATGATATTTGTCTTTCTCTGTCTCACTTCACTTAGTATGATAATCTCTAGGTCCATCCATGTTGCTGCAGATGGCATTATTTCATTCTTTTTTATGGCTGTGTAATATTCCATTTTGTATATATATACAGTGGAACATTGATATGGTAGGGAAGATATAGTATATAGATACATATATCTATATACCACATCTTCTTTATCCATTCATCTGTCGATGGACACTTACATTGCTTCCATGTGTTGGCTATTGTGAATAGTGCTGCTATGAACACTGTCTTTTTGAATTAACGTTTTCTCCGGGTATATGCTTACCCTCTTGTTAATAATGAGTTACCCCACAGTACAGCAAGTGCTGCAAGGAAAATGGAACAGGAATTCCATACCAGAACATTCTATAAAGGAAAGGAAACTCTCAGAAATGCATTTAAGGTTAACACTAAAATGTCGGGCTTCCCTGGTGGCACAGTGGTTAAGAATCCACCTGCCAGTGCAGGGGACACGGGTTCGAGCCCTGGTCCGGGAAGATCCCACATGCCGCGGAGCATCTAAGCCCGTGCGCCACAACTACTGAGCCTGTGGTCTGGAGCCCACGAGCCACAACTACTGAAGCCCACAAGCCACAACTACTGAAGCCCGCGAGCCTAGAGCCCATGATCCACAACAAGAGAAGCCACCGCATTGAGAAGCCTGCACACCGCAATGAAGAGTAGCCCCCGCTCGCTGCAGCTAGAGAAAGCCCACGTGCAGCAACAAAGACCCAATGCAGCCAAAAATAAATAAATAAATAAATAAATAAAAAACACAACTAAATTGTCACGACACCAATCAGAGAACAGCAGATTCATATTTTGTCTTTCTCTCATTGCCTTAAATTATCTTTACCTAGTGGGACACTCTTGAGTAGAAAGTGGGGGAACAGAGCCATGTTCGCCACAGCAGGATGTACGAGGCACTTCACAGGGCACAGGAAGAGAATACTGACACCTCTATGTTTATTTAAAAACAACGAAATTAAACTTATATTTACCATACATCTAGTACTTTTACCTAAATTTACATGTATTAGGAATATATGAGCTTTTATTTCGAAGTAATAGAGGTATATCAATAAAAATTGGAGGGGGGACTGTTGGGAAAAAAGAGTCAATGTGATTACTTCCTAAAGCTTGTGTGCTACATACGAGGCCATTTATTTTGGATCGAGTCCTCGGGAAAGAGGCCTCAGTTTCTTTGTGGAACCAGTCGGTACCCCATGGAACCTGCTGGCACCTCAAGTGTGTTTGAGAACCGCGTGGGGAGGGAGGGTGGGAGGTTACCGTAGATGGCTGTTGGCTTCATGAAAATTGAATGGACCAAAGCTCCGTACTTGAACTGCGAAGGAAAAAGGTATTGGAAGGCATATAAATGATGCCTTTGCGTGTTTCACGAACAGTTTGCTCACCACAGTTGTAGCATCCCAGGTATCATTTGAGCTGTTCTTCTCTCTAGAAGTCACATGGTATAGGCCCCATCCTAAAATCCAGCATTCAGCTCAGGAGGCTGAGCTCTCAAGCGGAGGCAAATGAACACGCTGTCTTTGACTCAGGCATGTTTGAATGTTTGATTGAAGAAGGGAAGATTTTGTTGTTTGGAAGGAGCTTTACAGAGAGGGAACCAGACTGAAAATTTTTCCTGTGTGTACCAGGTAGACATTAGTAAAGACCCCAGTTTTTGTCTGAGTAAGTCAGCATTCCTGGACTTCTCAAAATGCTAGTTTAGGGGGGCTTCCCTGGTGGTGCAGTGGTTGAGAGTCCGCCTGCCGATGCAGGTGACACGGGTTCATGCCCCGGTCTGGGAGGATCCCACGTGCCGTGGAGCGGCTGGGCCCGTGAGCTATGGCCGCTGAGCCTGCGCGTCCAGAGCCTGTGCTCCGCAACGGGACAGGCCGCAGCGGTGAGGGGCCCGCGTACTGCAAAAAAAAAAAAAAAAAAAAAAGTGCTAGTTTAGGGACAACTTGGGCAGGCCACCTGGTAACAGAAATGGATGATTTCAGTAGTTGTGGCTCGTGGGCTCCAGAGCACAGGCTCAGTAGTTGTGGCGCACAGGCGTGCCTTGTATTATCATGCTCTTTTTTAGTACTTGCCAGAACTTTTTCATGGAGGATACTGACATGACTTGTCAAGTTAGTTGACAAATAATGACTGAAGGCTCAAAGGCAGACTGATGACGGCCAGGCTGTGCCCAGGAGGCGGTTTAGTTGGCAAGCAGATTCTCGAAACTCTTTTCAGCTCACCAGACAGCCACTGCCGTTTTGAGCCCTCGCTTCTACTTCAGAAAATGGTTTCCAGAAAAAGAAATCCTGTCATACGCAAGGACTCTGCAGGACAGGCAGTTCAAATGTTCATTTTCCTGGCCCTGGAATGAAATGTTTCCTAGGTATACAATTCGCTGCCCAGATCAAGAGCACAGCCCAGAAAGAAAAATGCCCCGTGCGTGGTAGGCAAAATTTTCTGCCCGTGGACATTGACAAGGCTGCATTGTGGAAACAGAGGCCGCTCGGATTGTTCATTGTTCTGGGGCTCCTACTTCGGCAGCCAGAGCGAATTCATTAGGCGGTGATTGGCATACTTTTCTTCTGTTTATTTCATGCCCTGAGTACAGTAATGCATTCTGTGCTCTCGGCAGCCTCTTGCTTGGCCTCTTACTGTTGCAGTCACTCCCTCGCCTCCGTGCCTGCAGCCCCACTGCTTTCCAAAACCCAGAGTCAAGCCGACTTGGGACTGCTCGCCCTAAATCGCAAGAAATGGTTACGTCGGTCCATTTACCCCAACTCGGGGACACACTTTGTTCTCACATCTGGGCTGGTCAGCCAGCCAACACATGTTTATTAAGCACCCACGGAACGCATAGCAGTGTGTCCAGCCCCCTCTGGGCGACTCTAAGCTCAAACAATGGCAAACATGCCCCACTTCTCCCTTGGCGTTTCCACCCCCGAAAGTGTGGCCTCTTGGGCTTGGAGGAGGGAAATTGAGAAGCAGCTCTTTCAAAATTACCACTTGCAAGGTTGGGTTTTTTTTCCCCTTTTTATTTATTTTTTTAGGGGATTTAATCTGAATTGCTCTGTGCAGCTGGGAAAGAAGGAGTAGCATGACTGCTCACAAGGCAGGGTACTGTGCTTCATGAAGTCCAGAGCAGCGTTTCTCAAAGTTGAATGTGAAGTCACGGGATGGGGGATCTAGTGGTGATGCGGGTTCCCATTCAGCAGGGCTGTGGTGAGGCCGGAAGCTCTGCATGTCTCAGGACCTCCCAGGTGATACCGGTGGTCCTCCGCACTGCCTCGCTTGAGCAGCAAGTGCTAGGACATCTACTGATGTCAATAAAGTAAATTAAAAAAACAACAACAAGGTCCTACTGTAGAGCACGGGGAACTATATTCAATATCCTGTGATAAATCATAATGGAAAAGAATCTGAAAAAGATATATATATGTATAGCTGAGTCACTTTACTGTACAGCAGAAATTAACACAACATTGTAAATCAGCTATACTTCAACAAAATAAATTTTTAAAAAACCTACTTATGCCCAAAGCCTGCCCCCAGAGATTCTGGCTTAACTGGTCTGGGGTATGCAGCCTGGGATTAAAAAAAAAAACTCCCAGGTGTTTTTCATATGTACTGTGGTGGGGAGATGCGGCTTTGCACATGGTGGAAGTGGGTTTGTCCTCTTGGAAGGGAGAATACGTCTTCTTTTTGGGTCCCGAGTGAGACTGAACCCCGTTCTTCAGCCCTTGAAAAGGTAGTACTTGAAGACAGCATCCTTCTAGCTCACTGGTTCTCCACCAGGCACTGGTGCCCCCCAGGAGACACCTGGCAGTGTCTGTGTTTGTTTGCCACAGCTGGAGAGGATGCTACCGGCGTCAAGCAGGTAGAGGCCAGGGATGCTTCTACACATCCTACAGTGCACAAGGACGGTGCCCACACAAGAATGATTCAGCCCAAATAGCGATGGTGTCGGGTAGAGAAAGCTGGTATAATTTTCCTGCCCTCAACGGGCTGGCAAGTTCAGCCCATCTCTGTCCAGCGACTACTAAGAGCATGTAGCTAAGAGCTTTTCTATTTTTTGTTTTGTTTTGTTTTGCGGAACGCGGGCCTCTCACTGTTGTGGCCTCTCCCGTGGCGGAGCACAGGCTCCGGACGCGCAGGTTCAGCGGCCATGGCTCACGGGCCCAGCCGCTCCGCGGCATGTGGGATCTTCCCGGACCAGGGCACGAACCCGTGTCCCCTGCATCGGCAGGCGGACTCCCAACCATTGCGCCACCAGGGAAGCCCCTAAGAGCTTTTCTATTTTACCACATTTTACTGTGGCCAATATTCTGAACTGCAAAGTCAGTTTTCCTCCTGTAGAAAATCAGGCTGTGGAAGTACAAGCTTCCAAAGTCCCTTTCAGTTAAAAAAAAAAAAAAATTCTACGATTGGGAGAGTGAAATGGGGAATTATTGTTTAATAGTTACAGAGTTTCTGTTTCTGGTGCTGCACAAGTGCTGGAAATGGATGCTAGTGATGGTTGCTTAACACCGTGGATGTATTTAATCCCACTGAATTGTGAAGTTTGTGTTATGCATATATTACCACAGTTTTTTTTTTTTTTTTTTTTTTTTTTTTTACAATTCCGTGCTTCTGTGATCACTGATTCGACAATAAACCGTATGTTTGCCCGGTTCTCACGTGAAACTAGCACTCCGCTCCACGTTCTTGTTACACTCAGTACTTTCTTCCTAGCGCTTATGGTGGCTTAAAATCACAGGGATTGGGGTGATTATTTGAATAATGCCCTTGCCCAGTAAACTGTCCGCCTGGCGAGGGTAAGGACCACGTCTGTTGTGCTCTGCACGGTACCCCAAATGCCCAGCAGGGTTTTCCTGGGATTTAGTAGGCATTCCACAAATTCTCGTTAGATGGATGGATTTACTATGGTATATATGTTCACCTCCCTGGGAACGGGAACTGGCTGTTATCCGTACATTCAGACTTAGCACCTTCTGTCTTCTAGCCTCTGCTACTGGAGGAGTTGTAAGATGGAGAGTTTGCGACTGAGCACTGTTTTTCTGATGTTCTTCTCTAGGAATTGGCTTAGATTAGAATCACCTGGAGTGGTTTAATTATTCATGCCAAGGCCCCGCCCCATGGGCTCAGGTTCCATTGATCTATGTCAGGGTGGGGGCATCAGCGCGCCCCGAGGTCGAGAACCACCAAATAGGTCCTTGCTTTTCAAAATGTGGTCCTGAGACCAGCGGCATCAACAGCACCTCGGGAACCTTGTTGGAATTCCAGAACTTCAGGCCCCGCCCCAGACCTGCAAAAAGAAGCTGCCTTTTTCTGTGTTTGTCGAAGCCTCAGAGGGTTTGTAAGTTCCTTTCTTGTTCATGTCCCATTATTCTAGTTGGCCTGGAGGGCTGTTGACTGCAGGGTGAAGGAAGGTGCTGTGTGTTTTTGGAGGCCAGAGCGAGGTCTAAACTGCAGAAATATCTTACAGAGAAAGAGGTGTCCTTACCACCTCCATCAGTTGTGATTTTAGATAATTGGCTCGGGAAACGAAAGGCCAAAACCACAGTGTTTCTACTTCATTTTTAGTCTTGGTTTTTAAAACCACCACCAACCAAAACGGGGGAAAAAAGGTCGGTGCTGGGGACGGAGGGGGGCAGTTGAAAAACCAAATGAGTGCACTTTTCAAATCATCTTGCCCCGTGTTGAAGAAAAAGAAAAGGGAGAAAGTTCCATCTTTCTCTTCCAGAGAAAAGAATGTGTTTCCTGTTTGCCCTCGCTGAGGGCCAGAGCATAATGCTTCAGTGTGTGCAGGGCTGCCGAACAAAGGATATAGAACAGAGTGTTGGCTCCGCTAGAAACCATGTGACCAGTGCAACTCCTGATTTCACGTACCAGGGCGAAAGAGGCAGAAATGTGTGCGTTTGTGTCTTCTGAGGCTTCGGGTGAAAGACGATTGAAGATAATTAATTTTACTTTCCGGAGTTTTGTATGTGCTTTGGAAGATCGGTTAATAATTGAAAGGGTTTTTTTTGGGTCAGGACCAAGCTTGTAACCAGATGGCCTTCTGCATGAAAGCGGACTTCCCAGTAACCCGCGGCCACGTGGAGAAATGTTGCAAAGCTCTGCCGCCTTCCATATAGGATGTGAGATGCTACTAGAATCACAGACAGTGAGACCTCGGCTGCTGACGGGGGGCTTAGGGATGATCGAATTCAGCAGTTCTCCGTCTGTATTTCTGTCCCCAACCCACCTGTAGAATCTAAACCTCTGCCACTAGGAGCGTTGGCTTCGTAGTGCATGAATTTTAAGGGTGGAGATGTGTTTGTTGGGGAAGCAAAAAATCCTGACTTCTAATACGCCCCACGTACCGCTGGTTCTCAAACTTTGCCGTGCGTTGGAATCAGCTGGGGAGCTTTACAAGCTACTGCTCTCTGGCGTCCGTCTGCAGGGATTCAGATATAATTGTTCGAGGGTTCAGCCTGGCGGGGGTGGGGGCGGGAGGGAGGGGACTGTGACGATTTCCCCAGGTGATTCTCACGTGCAGCCAAGCTGGAGATCGCCGCCTCAGCCCACCGTCCTCCTCTCCCCACACTGCAAATCACTGTTTTTCCACCCAGGGCTTCGAGAAGAAGGGCAGGAAGGCTGGGCGATCGTGTGGATGGCGGGTCTGTGATGGAAACCGACGCGTGGGCCTCTGAGCCTTTCCTGTAGAGAGAGGTAGCCCTCCCGCCGCTGGTGATTCCGGTGTACTCAGACTGGGATGAGGAAGTTCACACTTCACTCCAGCATCCTTACCTGTGTCTCCCTCCAAGGTGGCCCCAACGCCGTCCTGAAGGAGCAACTCAAAGTGATGAACTTGATTAACTCTTTCCACTTGGGTGGTCATCCTCTGAGCTTGATCTCCTTGTTTGTTACTTGCAGTGGAAACATAAAGCATGTGTCAGTGGTCACAATTGCATGGACAGGACTGCAGTTCATGTAGTTGGAAGATGAGGGCCACTGAGAGGGAGCATGTGTGGCTCAGTACCCGAGTTCACGCATCAGCCATTAAGGATAAGGTTTCTGTATTTTGCTATCATCTCTGATTCAGCAGTGGCTTAGGATAGAGAGAGGTGGGACCCAGAAGGCGGCATTCTCTCTGGTCTGATGTTGCTGGTCACGCTGAGAGCTGGAGAAGTGACGTCAGCAGAAGGGTGGCTGCTTAGGGTGTCATGGCCTCTCTCCATGTGGGCTAAGAGAGGAAACGTCTCGAGATTTGAGTACAGAGGCCTGGATTATCTACGGACTCTATCCCTCCCATGCCCTGTGATGCCAACAGGGCTGGGAACTTACAAATAACTGTGTATGTGCGGAGGCATTTTTCACGTGCTCAAGTGAAGCGGCCATATCCTGATCCATGCAGTACTATACACACAAAGGTGAAGGAATGCGGTATTTAGGGGGGAATGTGTGACGATTTCACTGGAGAAAAATGTGGTGTAGCCTACGAAGGTATCACTTGAGTTCCTAAAGGCATTGGGTTAAATTAATCATTGATTAAACATGAAACTTAAGGACGAGATTTTGCTTCCTAATTCATTAGCTTAAAATTTGGATAAATTTGCATCAGCGCAGAAGTAGAATGCTAATTTGGTGAAATCTTTTTGCAGCGCATAACCAGAAAAACAGTGGGTTTTATGCTTGTTCGTTGTAGACTCGACAGAAAACGGGTAGATAGCAAGGTCAAAGTGGCATTTCTGTTGCTAATTGAACAAATTACAAGTGCATCGCCAAAGCATACAGCCTAAGTTTTTGTGCTCTTCGGATATTTGGGGGTTTTTTGTTGTGCATGTTTTCGCTTTTAAAAAGAGAGGCCGGCTTTTCACTTGGGTCCATGATGATGACAGTTGGAAGCCATGAGGGGGTGAGAAAGAAAAACTTCTCAAAATTCAAACGCAAAACATGCCACGGCTTTTCCGTATAAGGCAAGCCGGGGTCCTCTGCCAGGCATACTGTCCTCCCCTGCTCGCTCATCGCTGTTAGATTTACCTCACTGCACGTCCACCGCTCCATCCATTGCTCTGGTCTCCAGCGACTGACCCTGGCACTGGGGTTTGTTTACACAGATGTAGGGTTATAAGCACTTTGGGGGGGGAGGGGATGACGCCCGCCCCCATTCATGCATCCCTCGACCTTCCTCTGGAGATCTTGCTGAGGAGGGGTTAGAAATAGCAAAGGACTCCTGGATGGGGGTAGGGGGCAGGTCCACTTCTAGAGTCCTTGCCTGCTAACTTCCCAACCAAAGCTTCACGGCGCCCCCCTCCACTACTGTAAAACTGTAGGGGATACTTCTGGAGGTAGCCTCTGTTTGCTGGGGTGAAACTTATTGGGGGCAAATACTGGGGGTATTTAGCTGACACTTACTGGACATCTACTTGAACAGCTAAGAATTCCTCTTAGGGGGGCACAAGATAACTATTTAGTGCTTGCTAATATGTTCTGGTTGAAATAAAGGCACAGAGAAATTTTGTTTTCCATATGATGTCTGTATGTCTTATATTAAACCAGTCCTCCGTGTATCTGTACTTAATAGTTTACTTATGCACAGTTTATAGAATTTGCTAGAAAAGGGGTGCAGAATGGTTTTTTAAAAAATGCCCTGGCCTTTAGTTTCTTCAGTTGGGTGTTCGAACAAACTGACCCAGTGAAGTTCACTAGTGAGAAGGAACCACAGGGGTCGTTCACACTACACTGTTCACTGTGGGTAATTGCGTTTGAAAAGATACCTAAGGAAGCTACCGCCCACCTATGCAAATATTAAAGGTGGCGGCAGAACTGGCCAAGGACCCAGTCAGTGAAGGAGCAAATATTCCTGTCACAGTCTTAGATGATTCTTTTTGTCATAGACATTTAATATTTATCGGAGTCCGATGCGTGGATAGGACTAACTTCTCTCGTTGGCCTTAATGACAGTTCTGTGGAAGGCAGTTCTTTTGGTGTGTATGTTTATTTACCTGTCTAGCTAATTGTTTTTCTTAGCGTGTGTGAGATTTGTTTCATGGGTTAGTGTGGATTAAAATGGGTTTTTATTTAAAATACTAAAAACAAAAATGCCCTGGCTGGGAATGCAGAGTTTAGGAACAAGACTCAGGTACTAACAGGTTACTGGATTTCTCCTGAAGCAAAATGCATGTGGATACACAACAAATGTTGTTTTCCTAGCCCTTCCCTTCCCTTGGGTTCCTGTTTCCCCTCATATAAATCTTGGGGCGGGCCAAATGCTCTGGTGTGGCCTCCTCTGGGTCCATCTACTACATGGATCCTCCTGTCCTATTTGAAATACTTGTGCAGGCTGGAGGTCGTATATTTCCATCTGTCACATTTATTTACACGCCTCTGTCTCTGATTTGGATCCTTGGACAGGAACCCAGGCTCAGTTATCTAACATCTGTGGGAACACTCGGACCACTAAATGTCCTGCTGCATCATTTTGTAGCTCTCAAGGGAAAATGTGTTAAGAAAATGGAGAATGCTTGTTATTTCTTCTTACACCGTGTTTCCAGAATCTTCTAACGCGAGTAAAGAAAGACGAGGTGAGATCTACGGAATCTTGAGGGAGTTTTGCATTATTGGTTGATAGGACCTTATAAACATTTCCATCTATTTCAGAACAAGGCAGAATTGCTATATGGTCACTAAATGCACTGCTCTTGAAATAGGAGAATAAAGTGTAGAACGTCAGATTTGTTAGTTTTGTGCATTCGGCTAAGTTGAAGGAGGCCTGGTGAATCCTTGTGACATTTAGAATCTAGAGGACTCTGATATTTGTTTCTAGAAAAAAACCTGATTAAGAAAATATGCATTTCCAACATGGATGGAAAACTATTCTAAAAAAAGACATACATAATCATACAGACAAACGCAAATAGATACAGTATCTTTCTTTCCAAAATTGTAGCCATGAGTCAGGAAAACTGAGTAATGTAAAATCAACTGTTTATATATAAAAAAAAGAAAATGTGCATTTCCAACATGGAAAACTACTCTAATGTGAACCACTATGTCATTTTTGACAGGCTATTACAAATTATTTGAAAGGATAAACAGGTGAAAAAATAATAACATTTTTTATTTAACCCAATATATCCAAAATGTTATTTCAACGTGTAACCAATATAAAAAGTTGAGATAGTTTACATTATTTTTCACACTAGGTCTTTTTGAAGTCTCGTGTGAATTTTACAGTTTCCAACCTTCTCAATGGTGACATGTGGCCAGTGGCTACTGTATTGGATAACACAGCTCTCCATCTTCATTCCTAAGTCCAGATAGTGAGAGATGGATAACTAACCAAGATTCTGGCCCTGATTTAGAAAGGTGACTTGCACACTGAAAAAAGGAACTCTTGGAGAAGAAATGTGATAGAAAACTTAAACAGTTGGCCTTAGGAGCTAAACCACTCTGCCCATAAATCTTTGTTTTCATCTGAAGACCATGGTGGGAGACAACTAATGTCTGAAATGTTTCTGGGGACTTACCTGGTGGTCCAGTGGTTAAGACTCCAGGCTTCCACTGCAGGGGCTGTGGGTTCGATCCCTGGTCGGGGCACTAAGATCCTGCATGCCGAGCGGCGCGACAAAAAAAAAAAAAAAAAAATGAAATGTTTCTGTGAGAACTGGAAAGGCATCTTCTCTCAGTTTGCACTTGTGAAAATGACAGGTTCCGGTGACATTGGAAGGCAGATGGATTGCACTTCAGTGTTCAGAGCATGATCTCTGTAGCTACAGTGCCTGGGTTCGAATCTCACTTGATGGCTTTCTGATCTTGGGCAAATTCCTTTTCAGGCCTAGGTTTCGTCACCTGAAGGCTCAGGCTAGTTAGTAGTAGTAACCAGCTCCTAGGTTTGTGAGGATTAAATAAGCTAATAGACCTAAAGGACTTTGTCCTAAGCGGTGAGCTATTGTATCATAGCATTAGCTCTTTTTTTAAAAATTATTTTATTGAAGTATAGTTGATTTACAATGTTGTGTTAATTTCTGCTGTACAGCAAAGTGATTCAGTTATATATATTCTTTTTCATATTCTTTTCCATTATGGTTCATCACAGGATATGGGATATAGTTCCCTGTGTTATACAGTAGGACGTTGTTTATCCATCCTGTATATACTAGTTTGCATCTGCTAATCCCAAACTCCCACTCCATCCCTCTCCCACCTGCCCTCCCTCTTGGGAACCACAAGTCTGCTGTCTATGTCCGTGAGTCTGTTTCTGTTTCATAGATTCATTTCAGTCATATTTTAGATTCCACACATAAGCAGTATCATATGGTATTTGTCTTTCTCCGTCTGACTGACTTCACTCAGTATGATCATCTCTAGGTCCATCCATGTTGCTGCAGGTGGCATGATTTCATTCTTTTTGATGGCTGAGTAGTATTCCATTGTATATATGTACCACACCTTTTTTATCCATTCTTCTGGCGATGGACATTTAGGTTGCTTCCATGTCTTGGCTATTGTGAATAGTGCTGTCATAGCATCAGCTCTTACGTGATCATCATCCTCATTGAAAAGTTGTTCTGTTACCCCATGTCTCACTTTGGACCGGCTTATCTGTTCATTCGATAACTATTTACTGAGTGTTTTCTGCATTCCAGTTAGAGCTTGTGTTGTTGGGAACATCGTGGTGATGGAGGCGAACAAGAGGCCTGCTCTCGGCATCTGGCAGTTCTGTGAAGGGCAACAGGCAGTAGCAGACGAGCAGGGAAGTGGACAAGAGCATTTCAGAGATCAGGCCCAACTCTCCATCCCTGACTGAGCACAGCCGGCTCCCCTGCAGCTACCTCATCTGCCAGCCCTGGGTTCCGAAAAGTATCATTTTCTGCCTGTAAAAGGTGTGTGGTGAGGCCTTTACCCTTCAGAATAGGGCGTGACCAGGTACATGCTGGCATATTCCTAGGAGAATCAGTGGGTGTGTCAGCAGAGGTCTTTTGTGTGCTTTGCAAGGGAGGGAAAAGAAACCCTTGCCACTAGCCATTCAAATGGCCGGACTCTGTTCTGGGTAAACAAGAGGCTGGTTTTGATTCCCCCTAAAGTGAAACTCGTTTTTTGGTAGGGATGATGGATTTATACTAGTGGTTTTCAAAGTGTGGTTCCCAGACCGGCATCATCATCACCATAACCATCACCGGGGAACTTGCTGGAAATGCAAATTCCCGGACCCCCGTCCCAGCAGATCTGTTGAATCAGACACTCTGGAAGGGCCCAGCAGTGTTTTACCAAGCTCTCCAGTCAAAATCGAGGGAACCACTGCTTCTTGCTGATAGAGCTGGTTGCCCGGAATGAATATTGTCAAGTGCCTGAGGAGCAGAGCCCCATTCCTTTCAGGGTAATCTTTTAAAGTCCATCTTGAGCATTTGGGTAGCTTTTGGATCCAAGGGTTTGAATCCAGCTCTTCGTGTTTTAGGCTATTCGTGTTTTATTTAGGTCTTTCTCGTTGTATGCTACTGCATGGGGGTAATATGGACAAGGTTTCTGAGCGGGCTGCTTATCAGAATTTTCAGAGTTGTAGAACT
Source organism: Grampus griseus (assembly GCF_964374135.1). Classification (NCBI taxonomy): domain Eukaryota; kingdom Metazoa; phylum Chordata; class Mammalia; order Artiodactyla; family Delphinidae; genus Grampus; species Grampus griseus. The sequence continues at coordinate 10,991,933 of NC_138999.1, read as the reverse complement.
GATGTAATTACGTCCTCCCTGAGCTGAATTTTACGGTGTAAATTGGTAGAAGCCTCTGGCGGTCCTGATAAAAAGTTCCTACTGGGAGCAACCAGCAGCACTGTGTTTGACTTTAAAAACCGGATTCTCAATTGCCTACGGGTGGACTGTCTACACTACAGCTTCCCTCTATGAGTTTTTAATCCCTGGGTGCACCCTGCCAGCAGCCAACCTGTTTGTACATGAATCTTATACTTGGTTATAAATTATCTGCTTCTCTTAGTCCGTTGGGGCTGCTATAACACAATACCATAGACTGGCTTATACTGATGCCACTTTCTTCTGTCTCACTGCTTTGTGGAGCAGGAATTCATGTAGCACTTGACTTGCTTCCTCTGCTGCCTGTGGTGTGGACTGGGTCATTCAGTGGTATTCAGTTAGCGATAGATAGCAGAAATTAATTTCTCACAGTTCTGGAGGCTGGAAATTCCAAGATCAAGGTGCCAGCAGGTTTGGTGTCTAGTGAGGGCCCACTTCCTGGTTCCTAGAGGGCTGTCTTCTTGCTGTGTCCTCGCATGGTGAAAGGGGGAGGGATCTCTTCGGAGCCTCTTCATAAGGGTACTAATCCCATTCATGAGGACTCCACCCTCATGACTTAAGCACCTTCCAAAGGCCCCATCTCCTAATACCATCACCTCGGGGGTTAGGATTTCAGCATATGAATTTGTGCGGGACAAACATTCAGACCAAAGCACTGCTTAAGGAAAGCAGCTGACTGTTTTAGCTTAAGTACACTATAAAAAGTCCATCTACCTCTTTGTCAGAAGTCCAGCGGGGATCTCAGTGGGCTACAGCCAGGGGATCACCAGGGCCATGTTCCTTTCTAGAGGCTCTAGGGGGAAACCCATTTCTTTGACCTTTCCGTTTTCTAGAAGCTGCCCCCATTCCTTGTCTTGTGGCCATCTTCCATTCTCAAAGCCAGCAATGGCTTTAATGGGGTCTGGGAGTGACCTCTCTTGCCTCCCTCCTCCACATTTAAGGAGCCTGTGATTACACTGAGCCCACCTGATCATCCAAACTACTCCCCCTATTTTCAGGTCGCTGATTAACAACCTTAATTAGGATGGGGACATCTTTGGGTGGTGGTAGTGGTGGGGAGCCATGGTTCCGCCTATACAGCAGGCCACTGAACTTCCTTACAGCCTCAATTTCTTGATCTGTATAATGAGGGTAGTAAGAAATTCCTGAGGGATCTCCTTGAGAATTAAATGAGATATTTGTGAAAATATCTGACACAGAGCTGCTCTTCAGTAAATGCTGGTGACCTTTTGTGAGTGTCTGAAATCTCCCAGCACTTTTTTTTGTGTGTGTATTCCCAAAGTCTCTACATTGGTTCTTTTAAAAATTACTTAAATGCTTCCTTCTCATCCCTGACACCCCCATTGGCGGCTGGTTCCGTGCCCCGCCCACCCCGGCCCCCTGCTGTTAGGGTGATTGAGGGATAATCCGAGCATTTGTAAATGGAAGGGGGGAGGGAACAACCTTTCCTGCCCCGAATAATCTGTGCCTATTTTCCCCTCTGCTTTAAACCCTGGCTAGAAAAAAAATCCACAAAAGCGTGTGTGCTTCATTTGAGTTTTTTTAAAAAATCAGCTTTAGTAAGGTATAATTTTGATTTTTTTTTTTTTCTCTCTCTCTCTCTGCTTTCTAGATTTGCTTCTGTCTCATATCCAGGCTCTTGTCAAATCCTGGTCGGGTCAAACCAACTGTGAATGACATTTGGGAGGGGACAGTTAGCAAAATTTGAATGTGTACAGGTCTCACACGATATTAAGCAGCTGTTGTTAAACTTGTGTAGGGGTGATAATAGTATTGTGGTTATGTAGGAAAATGTGCATTGGGGGCATGTACATACTGAAATATTCAGTTGTGAAATGTCTTTAGAAAAAAGAGATGAAGCAAATATGGTGAAATGATTTTTAAAATATTATATACAATCAAGTGAATCAAAGGACCCAGGTGGCCAGAAATATAGTTTCTGAAACAATTATCTGTTTCTTAGTACCGCACGGGAGAAATAACTTGGATGCTTGGAGCTTTAACGATAACAGCCCTCACGCTCCCGAACTCTTCTCTGTTTATATAACTCATGCTTCATCAGGCGCCCTAAGGAAGTGCTCTACCTCAACATCCCTGTCAAGTTCACATGCTCTGGTTGCTCTTTGGTGGGACATCATTTACCTTTTAAAGAATGTTGATCTTGTTACGTTTGTTCTGTTCCATATCACAACCCGCTCTTCAACTTCTAAAGGACACACCCCCCTTCTAGATGGAAAGCATTACTTACTTGGGCAGAAAGCCTATATGATCATGTACAGTCCTAGCCGGTATGCATTTGCCAGTGGATCTTCAGCTGTGTGGGTGCAGCACGGGGCTGCTTGGTGGGAGGATATGGCCGGGGAAGTGTCCTCTGCTGCCCTATGACCCAGGCCTTGCAGTGGCCCTGAGACACAGCTGGAAATTGGGTGACCCAGAAAATGGTCTTGCCCGTGTACTCATAGGAAACCCGGACTCGCCCCCCAGCTCGGGAGTTGAGATGGTGATCGCACATTACCCCAGTGGCTTGCCCATTATTCCAGGCACTGGAGAGGGGGTGACACAGCATCACGGTATGTGCATGATGTCATCTCGGACGTTGCTGGACAACACGCCCACTCAAGTCGGCCATGCGGCACTCTGTAACGGAGGCTGGGTTCCCCTGAGAAACAGCCATTCTCTTGTCCGCTGTCCCCAGCGTTGATAGATGGATGTGCTATGAGGAACTTGCACAGGCTTGCAGAAGGTTCCTTATGCCTCCAGAGTCAGCAGCAGGCCATCGTCACAAGCGGTAGATTGTTCCAGACCACCCTTGACCATCTGGCTGGATCCATCCCACCATCTGCCCTGCACGCTGCTGGTATCTCGTTCCCTAATGTTTCTGAGAAACAGCTTCAAGTTCCCTGTGACAGGATCTACTTAGGGTTTTGGGTACCACTCCTGGGTGACCAGTTATGCTGGGAACACAGGACCTGTGGGCATTCCTCAGAGAACATTTGCAGGTAGAAATTTTGAACAAGTGAGACTTAAAATTTTGAAGACGAAGATGTAGACACCTTGTCTGTTCACCCGTGTGCGTCCCCTGATGACTAACCAGCCAATAACAATTTATCAGTGACCTACAGATGTATTAATACCCTTATGAGTGATCCAGAAGTAGTGGAGGACCCAGCCTGTAGGTTCAAACTGTGTAGAGCTTCGAGGATGTTGCATATGGCTTTTCTTCTGATCTTGGATATTGAAAAATTGCCTTAGGTGTTGTACCAAGTTCATCCCATCTCGGTGACAAATGAATTACCATTGGTTCTCTTATTTCCACACAACACATCACCCTGTCACACTCAGCATGGCTCTTCGTTGTTGTTCTTGTGGAATCTTTCCTTCTTTTTCTTCCTTTCATTTAATTTATTTTTATTTTATGGTTAAAAATATATGTAACGTAAAAGTTTCCATCTAGCCATTTTAAAGTATGCAATTCAGTGGCGAGTAATACATTCATAATGTTGTGCAAACATCACCACTGTCTAGTTCTAGAACATTTCCATCACCCCCCAAAAAACTCTCTCCCCGCTCTCCGTCTCCGTCTCCCCTCAGCTCCTGGCAACCATGAATTTGCTTTCTGTCTCTGAATTTGCCTATTTGGAATACTTCATTTAAATGGACTCATACAACATGTGGCCTTTTGTATCTGCCTTCTTTCACTTGGCGTGTTTTCAGTGTTCATGCACGCTGTCGCGTGTATCAGTACTTTGTTCCTTTTTATGGGTGGATGCTGTTCCGTTGTATATTTGGTTTATCCATTGATCGGTTGATGGACATTTAGGTTATTTCCACCTTTTGGCTCTCGGGAAGAGTGCTGCCATGAACATGTGTGTGTAAGTTTTTGTTTGAACACCTGTTTTTATTTTGGGGGGCTGTATATGTAGGAGTGGAGTTGCTGGGTCATACGGTAATTTGATGTTTCGCGTACTGAGGAACTGCCCATGGCCTTCTGTGCACGCCAGTCCTCCTCCGCCATATATGTCCATTCTCTTTCAAACCCATGTTAGGACTCGCCTCCACTGCGATTTCTTTTCCTGGTGGTTCCCTGCAGCTTCTGCTGACTCGTGTGTCCCACAAAGGCCTCTCATTCAGCTCTGCCTCAAGAAACTTTACTTTTGTCTTTTCGTATCTTCGTTTGCCTCTGCCCTATTTCTTTCGGCTTCGAGGATGTGTGTCCCTCTACCAGCACCCAACTGCAGCGTCTCAAGGGCGGAGATGGACACATGTTCTCTGCGCTCAAAGGCACTTGTTACTATTTTTGCCTTTCTATTGTTGGGCTATTCTAGTAACAACTGGAGATGGCAAAAATAGATTTGATTCTGTTGTTCGTGAAGCTCAGGTTTTCATTGAAATAGAGGCATCGTAGATTCTACCATGTTTGAAATACTAAAATGTCCGAGAATTAAAAAGTAGGCCAGAGAGGGAAAGGGGGTTGTTATACATGTAGGGTAAAAATTTTCAATTCCAGAATAACGATAAAAGCATTCATACTGCCTTCACGACTTTGATCTCATTTACTCTTCCTGACAACCATGTGAGGCGGATCCTATTATTATCCCCACTTGAAAACAGGGAAACTGAGGCACGGAGAGATCTAGCCCCTGGCTCAAGGCCATGCAACTCTTGTGTGGCAAGGTCAAAATGTCTGACTATAGAGTCTGTGCCTGAAGAAGGTATGCGCAGCATGAGCACTTAAATTCGTTTCCTAGGGCCGCCGTAACAAAGTACAACGAACAGGGTGGCTTAAACAACAGAACTTCATTCTCTCACAGTTCCATGGTCTAGAAGTCTAAAACCAAGGTATCAGCAGTGTTGGTTCCTACTGAAGGCCCTGAGGGAGAATCTGTTTCATGCCTCTGTCCTACTTTCTGGTGTTGCCCACAATCCCTGGCACTCCTTGGCTCGTGGAAGCATCATTGCAGTTTCCGCCTCTCCCTTCACATTTTCCCTGTATCTCTCCTCTGTGTCCAAATGTCCCACTATTTAGAAGAATACCAGTCATCAGGTTAGGGCCCACCCTAATCAAGTATGACCTCATGTTGACTTGATTTCATTTGCAAAGACCCTTATTTCTGAGTGAGGTCACATTCACAGGTACTGGAGGTTAGGACCTGAGCATATATTTTTGTTGGGACACAATTCAGCCTACAACAGTGTATAAGTTAATTTTTCAACAGCGCATAAGCTCTTGCCCTGTGCCATACATTGTCATTTCTGAGGCTGGACCACTGTCACCACCTCCTACCCCAGCCTTGCAGGAATTACCCATGAGCCTCCAGCATTCAAAGTTGCCCACCAGTTCTTGTGTCCCCCAGCACCTTCCAGAATGTGTTGTGTATACTCGATGCTTGATGAATATCTGTTAAATCTAATGGCCAAGGGACAGGCCATTGATTGTATTAATTTCCCCTAACATCCATTCTCTTCTTTTGGTAATTTTTTTTCCCTTGAGCCCCAGAGAAATGTCGGCTTTTGTTTATGAAATTTTCTGATTTATTCTTAGATGGGAGCTTCAATCTTTATTTGCATCTGTTTACAAACTGTTGAAACAAGGCTTTTGACTGCCTCATAATGTCTTTCTTAATCCCATTCTTTTTGGATAAAAATAGTATTAATATATCCATTGTAAATCACTGGCAGCTCGATTTGAAATGTGTCTTTTGCACAATATATACTATTAAGTATTCTCTGGTGGTGCTGCTCAGGGTAAAAAAAGATGACACAGTGCTTTTTCTTATTTAAAGGAGGCCAGTCTTTTTTTTTTTTTTATGCTGTATTTAATTTTTTTTTTTTTTTGTGGTACGCGAGCCTCTCACTGTTGTGGCCTCTCCCGTTGCGGAGCACAGGCTCCGGACGCGCAGGCCCAGCGGCCATGGCTCACAGGTTCAGCCGCTCCGCGGCATGTGGGATCTTCCCGGACCGGGGCACGAACCCGCGTCCCCTGCATCGGCAGACGGACTCCCAACCACTGCGCCACCAGGGAAGCCCATATGCTGTATTTAATTTTTAAAAGACGAAATACAGCGTAATGAAGTGGCAACTTGCTATTTCGATGATGGAAAATGTGGAGGACTGGATACTTGGATACATTTCTAAGAGGAAATGCATTTTTAACTCTAAATGTTTGGGTTTTTATCACTCATTAGGGAAAAACAGACACTTGAGTGGTCTAGATCCCTGAAGCGCGTTTTCATGGCACTTAGATGGAATGAAGCAGCTGGACGATGATATCATCGTGATCAGTCTCATTGGAGGGCTTACTGTGTGGCAGACTGTGTTGTCATTGCTTAATGTGGCTTGCCTGACCCATTTCACCCCAGGACCACCCTATGAAGTCAGTAGTCAGCCCTTTTTTAAAAAAGTGAGATGAAATTCACATAACATTAACCATTCAATCCAATGGCATTTAGTATATTCACAGTGTTGAACGACCACCAGCTCTATGTAGTTCCAAAACGTTTTCATCACCCCAAAGGGAAACCCTGTTATCCATTTTTTAAGCATCAGGAAACAGAGACATGGAGACGATACACCCATGTCCTAAGTTTACCCAACTGGTAAGTGATGGAGCCCATTCTGAGCCTGAGCGCTGGGACTCAGGCCACTTGGTACCACTGTTGGAAGCTCCATGCTTGAGTCTGAGCGACACCTCACTCCTGGGGGGCAAAGCATTTCGCTTCTTTAACGTCATGATTTTCAAATGGAAAGCAGGGAACGTGCCTGCTAGTCGCTGAGCCCTCAGGGCTACTCCAAATTTACTCCAAATTCCCTGCCCTGTTCCCCTTAGGAATAGGAATCAGGCCATAGGTTTTCTTCCTCTGCCAAACCTCCAAACCCTAATTCCGCCGAGCAGAGCGCACACCCTGTTTCTTGCTTCCCTACCTCCACATTTCTCTGCGTCAGCACTCTTCCACGCATTTCAGAAGAGTCCCACCCCCTTCACCAGTGCTGGGACTCTAGGGTGCAGCAGGAGAGGTGCCCAGGGTGCAAAATGTTTAGGGGGTCGTGTACGCTCTGGGTTGGGGCTCTCTTGGCCCACCTAGTCCCAGCCTTGCTGTGTACCTCCTCCAAGATCATGTTCAGTTGTTACTGCCTCTCCTTCCTTGCCTCCCCTTTGAACTTCCTCCCTCTGTTGACTTCTGGGATCCTCCCCGCTCCTGACTCTTAGTCCTGTCTCCGGTCGCTGATTTCAGCCCTCTCTGAGGGTCCTCCTGCTTTGCCCGCCCCCTTAATGCGGGCGGTCTCTGCTTGTTTGTCTCCTTCCCTTGTTCTGCGGACGCAGCTGGGTCATCCCATCCGCACCGTGTTCTTCCATCTGTATGTTGGTAACTCTCACGCTTACAGTTCCAGCCCTGTCCTCTCTCGCACCGTCACCCTCAGTGGCCATATATCCTGGTTGGCCTACAGAGTCCCAATTCATGCCTGTTGTCTTGGAGTCAGTATTGGCAATGTCTCCCGTCACTCTCAAAAGTGGTATATGGTCATGTACTCAACCCTCCTCCCCAGGGCCTCTCTTCTAGTAGAATGTCCCACAGGCATATGGAATTCCACAGATCAAAATTAGATTCCTCATTGTCTTGCCCAGAGGCTGCACCACCTTGGCTTTCTCCATCTTGATTAATTATATCTAGAAGGAAACCTGTTTTCCAAGGATGAGGGGGGACTGCCACACCTGGAGGAACAGCTGGACCCAGCAGCCTCCACCTCCGTTCCTTGACATGGACCCTCCCTAGGATGCCAAGGGCTACTGCTGATTCAACACTCTAGCCCAGTGTTGTCCAACAGAACTTTCTGCCATGATGGAAATGTTCTAGGTCTGTGCTGCCTAATATGGTAGCCATGAATCATTTGTGGCTGAGCACTTGCAATGGGGCTCATGCAACTGAGGAACTGACTTAATTTTTATTTCATAGTAATTAATTTCAACAGCCATGTGGATCTCTGTGGTACAGAGCAGCTCTCAATACCTCTCAAACTTTACCGTGCAGACAGACCACCTGGGACTCTGCTTCAGTGGGTCCGTGACAAGACGTGAGTTTCTGCATTTCTCACAGGCCCCCGGGTGAAACCGACGCTGCCAGTCCGAGGACCACATTTTGAGAAGCCAGGCTCGAGTCTATCCCAGTGATTCTCAGCCCCGGCTCACATTAGCCACCCCTGGGAAGGGTTAAAAATCTTCCAGATGCCCAGGCCCCGCCCCAAACCAGTTCCGTCAGGAGCTCAGGGAGTAAGCTAGCCACTCAAACAAGACTTCGTAAAAGGTTGAGCGTTAAGAAAATCGAAGGAGGACTTCCCTGGTGGTGCAGTGGTTAAGAATCCGCCTGCCAAGGCAGGGGATGGGTTCAAGCTCTGGTCTGGGAAGATACCACATGCTGCGGAGCAACTAAGCCCGTGCGCCACAACTACTGAGCCTGCGCTGTAGAGCCTGCGAGCCACAACTACTGAGTCCACGTGCCACAACTACTGAACCTATGCTCTAGAGCCCATGAGCCACAACTACTGAGCCTGCGTGCCACAACTACTGAGCCTGCGCTCTAGAGCCCGTGAGCCACCAACTACTGAAGCCCGCGTGCCACAACTACTGAAGCCCGTGTGCCTGGAGCTCGTGCTCCGCAACAAGAGAAGCCGCTGCAACGAGAAGCCCGCGCACCGCAACAAGGAGTCGCCCCCGCTCGCCGCAACTAGAGAAAACCCGCGCACAGCAACGAAGACCCAACGCAACCAAAAATAAATAAATAAATTAATTAATTAAAAAAAGAAAAAATCGAAGGAACCAGTGAGGGTGCGTTAGGTGGCCTCTGGCAGTTCCCTGATAAGGACTCCCTGCCCACGTTCTCCCCCAAAGCTCCTGATCCCACCAGAGGTTGGAGCAGCTCTAACTTCTTTAAAGCGATTTGGAAGGTGCCAAGCAGACTTGGCCTCACTGTTGTCAAGGAGTTCCCTTTCTGCAAAGGAGTGTTCTAGACAGCATGGCTTTTCTGAAAAACACACAGGCCTGGGAAATTTTCTTTGCACACATAGGTTCATCGTACAGTTTTAAAAGAAGTAAGTACAGAGATCAGTGCTGTTTAATAGTCAGGTCCAGGGAATCAGACCCTCCCAGAAGCAGTGCTGGGACTCCGTTTTCTGTGCTCCCACGGCCCTCAGGACCTCGTTAGAATGGCTGTCATCACTTGATGACTTGTCTGTGTCCTCTTCTTCCTCGTAGACTGAGAGCTCCTCCAAAGTAGGGCCACCATCCTATTTCTGTCTTCCTCTTCATCCAGGCCACTGCCAGGATCTCCTGGGAAGCCTCTCTCAGACCTACGGGCTCCGAATCTCGAGGGGCTGGGCCCAGGAATGTGTGTGCGCGCATCTAAAAGGCTTCACAGACCATCTGGCTTTGCAGACAGGAGTGCGCATCGCTGCCCTAGAGCCTCACGTTCTCTCTGGCACTTGGCAGACGGTGGAGGGATGCGTTACACTGATTTCTCTGGTTTCCTTCCCAGTAATGCATAACCTCAGACAAATCAAACCGAGGGACATTCTACAAAACGCATGACCACTACTCTTCAAAAGAGTTAAGGTCATGGAGAACAGAGAAAGACTGAGGAACTGTCACAGATGGAGGACGACCGAGGAGACGTGACAACTAAATGCAGTGTGAGATCCTGGAACCGAAAAAGAGTATTAGTGGGAAAACTGACAGAATCGCCCAAAGTTCTGTACTTTAGTTAATCACACTGTATCGAGGTTAGTTTTTTTTAGTTTTGATAAATGTTCTGTAGTTATATAAGTCGTTAACATAAGGAGACGCTGGGTGAAGGCTACGTGGAACCTCTCTGCAGTATTTTGGCTTAAAGTTATCCCAGTGCCCTGCCAAAAAGTGTGGTTAAAAATAAATTATAAATGAAAGGCTAGAAAGTAATTGCAATGTCACTGAACAGGGTGTGCTGGAAGGGAGAGTAAAGAAGCCCAAGGGGAGATAGTTAATTCAACGTAGAGACCCGACTGGATAACCGCAGATGACACAGTGATGGCTTCTCATTTTCATCACTGCTCCCGAATGTTTTTTTTTTTTAATAGCTTTAATGATATATACTTCACATACCGTACAGTTCACCTATTTAAAGTGTACAATTCACAGTGTTTTAGAATATTCAGAGTTGTGCAGCCATCCCCACAATCTAATTTTAGAACATTTTTGTCCCTCTAAAAAAAAAAGTATACCCATTAGCTGTCACTTGACTTCATCCCCAACTCACTCCCCTGGCCCTAAGCAACCGAGCTAATCTGCTTTCTGTCTCTATAGGTTATTTTCTGTTCGTGTCCTATTCTGGACATTTATCAGTATTTTAAACGGCACCATATGTGATCTTTTGGGTCTTGCTTCTTTCATTTAGCATAATGTTTTCGAGGTTCACCCATGTCGTAGCATGTATCAGTACTTCATTCCTTTTTATGGCCCAGTAATACTCCGCTGTGTGGATGTGTATCCCATTCAGTGTACCCATTCATCAGTGGAGGGACACCTAGTATCTTTTGGAGATTACCCTGATGGCTTTCGGTCAAAGCCTACAGTAGAATTTCCCCTGACCCTCCCACCTTCTATGCATCTGTTGCTCCAGGAGATAACTCTTGGGATAAAGTGTTTACATCTTCTGCAAAGCATCCCATGCAGTATTGTTTACTTACATTAACCACTTGGAAACGTCTTTTGAATCGAGGCAAGCAATGACCCCAGGATCCCAGAAAGGAAAAAAGTGTGGTTCATGTTATGTCCAAATCAGTAGCCACCACTTCAGGGAGCTTCACAATGAATCACTTTATTGAATAAGTGTGAGAAAAGAGAGATATTAGTTGTCCAACAATGCTCTTGCCAAATTTTGTGGAAACAGAATCTTTTCTGTGGAAACAGCATACATTTTGTTCTGTGCCATGGAATTTCCCCTCATTTGACCCAAGGGGTAAAGAAAAACTCTTATGCAACCATCACATTTTAAAAGTTATTCTTTTATATGTAGGCTGGTTAATAACCAACAATAGACAGTTTTATCTAAGAAGAGGTGACTAAGACCCTGTATTTCACTTTTAGTGAGAGCTGATTTACATATCTAATTCACGTTCCATTCGCCAAAGTTAGGGGAAATAAGGAAATGCAAGAAAAGCCCAAGACTGGTTTTGGATCTGATTTCAATTCACTTGTGGAGATTACCTTCCAAACTCAGAAACTGAGTAAACTGTCAACTTTTTGCTGAGGTGTTGACTTTTTATTTTTGAAATCCAGCAGTTGTCAGGGACTGTTCTCTAAAAGTTATTTTTAATACAAAGCATTTCCTCCCATCATTTAAATAACTCTTTTTCTAGGAGGACCTACACACACACGCACACACTCACACACCCTCACTCTATTTCAGTGTCTATGGAGAACTTTTCACTTTCTGGAAAATTCGGTGCCCAACTTGAATCTTCCTCAGTAATCTGATTTCATACCTAGATTCGAAATGGAGACATTTCACAGAATCTAAGAGTTCAGAATGGGGCGCTGTGCTTGATACTTGGGAGCATAATTTCTAATCTTGCCACCAGCCCTTCCACCCACTTACTGGACTCCTTATAGCTACCCAGAACTGCACCCCAAACAACAGATCCCATCTTGCTTTCACTTTTTTGGTCATTCAGCGTATAAGCTCTCATTGGCCTTTTTGGGTGAACGTATTATTGGGCTCAAGTTGATGTTTATCTCACCTAACCCCTTCAGTCCCTTTTTATGTGTCGCTGATGCACGAGCTTGGCCCACAGCCACCTCCTCTCACCCCCCTCTTGCAATCATGGATTTGGTTCCTAAGACCTAAATTTAGGATGTGACATTTGTCTCCCATGACACTTAACCTTTTCAGATTCTCGTTTTGTCAAGTTCCTTTTGGCATCCGATGATTTTTGTCATCGTGACAAAAGGGAGTGGGTTGGCCTCACTTCCTAGTTTCCTATCACCTACAGACTTAACCGAGTGGGTGTCAGTGACTTTGGTGAGCCGCGGATGAGAGTGCTCATAGCAGAAGGGCCAGCCCCACACCACTCCGGTCACTGGACGCTTCCTGGCAGCTCAGTGCTTCATCCCCACGGCTGGACACAGCCTGCGGTGTGTGGGAAATCAACGTCACTAAAGGTCGATTCTTCCACATTTTCTCGTGAACAACGGCAGTCTGAAAGACCTTTACCAAGTGCCTTGCTATATCCACATAGTTTGCGTCTGGAAGATTCCCTCAGCCTAATAATTTAATTACCTTCGAAAAAAACAGGAAGAGAGGCTAATCTTCTTACATCTGATCATCACTGCATCCTCTCCTAAGTGTGCACAAGACATTCTTTAATAACCTCTTCTAGACTCTTCAGTAGGATGTATATCAAATTCAGCAACCCATGGTTTTAAAGCCATATGTCTTCTTTTTCTCTTTGGAAAATTACCAGTGCCTTTCCTCGACTCCGTTGGTATTACAGAGGAGGGTTTAGCTATTTTTTTCTCCAGGTCTCCAAGTACCTGGCATGTAATTTGTCTTCACTGTAATGCTTAAATTCCTTTAGAATATCTTCTACTAATTGATTTGGGTCTTCCTAGTTCTCTCTTCCTAGGAGTTTTGCTTACTCTGTCCTGGCTGAAGGTCATTGTTCTTGGCCAAGACGTCAGCAGCAAAATGCAGTTGAGGAGACAATCAGGTTTTTCTTGTACCTGTTGGAACGGAAACATCAGCCCACGGATTTAGCCCATGACCTCTTTGCTCTTTTTCATCATGATGTCATGACCCGCTTCGTCGTTTACAAAGTGCCCTCGTGTGCGTTTGATCTTTACAACCCCCTGGTAAGCCGGTGACTTTACTAGCTGCCTTTTAGGAATTCTGAAGAATTGCTTAGAATTCACTTGAGGAAACAGAATTGAACTTAGATCTGGTGACATGTAGGGTTGAGTGGCGTTTCCTTTTTCTGCTCTTCGTAGCAAAGCAGCCACCTCCTGGCCTTTTCACCACGCGACCTTTGCTGTATTTCGTCACCTGCACTTAGATGCTCTGGAGCTCACCTTTCTGACTTTCTCCTCCAAAGTTCTTGTTCATCCTTTAATACAGGCCCTTCTCTCTGTCTTTCATAGACACTGCGTGGGGAGGGGGATTCCCATAAACCCTTCCAACTCCCCTGTTCCTCTTTCACTTCTTTTGGGGCTAGTTGACGAGTATATTACCAGAATATCAGTTCTGAGATTGTCCCAGTCCTCTAAAACCGTCTTCCTTTGGAAACTTTTGACCCTGGAATCAAATTGGCCATTTTCTGCACCTTTGGAAAACCTGAAGGCCGGAACCCTTCCCTTCACTGTGCCCCGTGTGCCGCCCCTCAATGTGCGACGACATAGCCACTTTCTCCCAAGATTCCCTTTGCTTCACCCACTTAGCTCCCAAGGGGGTTGGCATTCGGTCTAGTATAGCAGCCCCCTCCCCGCCTCCTCCCCCTGTCTGCCTTCTACAGGAGGGAGTTGGCAGCATTGCCAGGGAAGGTGATTCAGAATTTATCAGCTCCTCTGCTTTTTTGCTGAATAAGATGCTCCGCAGATCGGCTTCAGTGATCTACTTACGTTACCGGGCATGTCCTTGGAGAGTTGGGCAGAAGGTTAAGGGTCAACATCGATTTCTTTCAGAGTTGTGAAGCCTCTTGCTGACTTGCCACTGTTCCTTTTACTATGAGAGTGGAGAGTCGAGCACCAGGTGGCCTTTTAAACGTAACTTTATTGATACAATGTTGGCAACTTTTTCTCTGGCCTCCACTGACCTCTCACTGCTTTCCAGAAATAAATGGGCCACATGCTGCTGTTACTCGTTATCAATTCTGAATATAATGAAACGAGGTACCAGAAAGAATTGCTTTGGGAAAAATATTGATTTGGTTATCACATATGATCCAAAAGATGATACGGCAACGTTGAGTCTTTCTTTCTGGTTTCTCTCACCATTTCACAGCAAACTTAAGAAAAGGAACAAGGATGGACCAGAGGGAAATTATTTCTGTGTTGTTTTGCCAAAGGCTCTCTCTTTCCTTTTCAAAACCCCACACATCCTGGCGTTTTGAAAACCACTATAATTATACAAGGCAGCTCTTTCTCTGGGAAGAAAGTGAGTGAGTTTCCCATTAGGCGATGATGGTTAAAATAATCCATCGGCGCTGGGACCAGATGTAACTAGAAAAGTCCGTTCAAAAGCTGCATTCATTTGGGAGCGAGAGAGAACAACCTTTCTCATAATGAGCCCTGGGTAGCGGCCAGCGTGGAAAGAGGTCGCACAATTGACCATTTGGCGCCTGAATAACTACTACGAGCTTAGTTTTGCTTGTGGTGTTACAGCTTTTGTGGTTTTCTCTGGGGCTGAATCCCTGGTGTCTTCAAACAAAGTTTCCACTGAGTCTGACTGTCTATTTTTGAAGCCTCTGTGCATTGTGGGACTGTAATCTACCACTTTCGTAGGAGGTGGAGAGAGTTACTGTGGCATGAGCGAGCAGAATGGGGTGCATTAAACTTGAATTTCAAGTGGATGTAGCATGTGGCTAGGCCATTTGTTCTTTTCCAGGAATGAGACGTTCTGAGACGGTGTAAAATTTTCTAAATCTTTTGCTGTTTATTTTTCAAAGATTGCCCCTGGAGGATGGTTTGGTGAAACTCTATGTAATGTGTCAAAATGTGCAAGATCCCTTGTCATCCCAGCAGAACTGAGAAGGATACTGTTCCTGAAGGTTCTGCTTTGCTGCCTATCCGAGATGCAAAGTATTGGTGGGCTTGAGGGTGTGGGAGAGGGGAGATGACTTCAAGGCTATATGGCTTTCTATGGTTATACCAACTTTTAAACTTATTTTCACAATTGAAGTCAGAAGCAAAAGAGACAGCTCTTTGGGGAGAACAGTCATAATACTTGGCTCATTGGGTATTTTCCAAAAGCTCTAAAATGTACTTTTATTTATTATTATTGCTTCATATTATTTCTTTTTTTAATCAATTTTTATTTATTTTTGGCTGCGTTGGGTCTTCGTTGCTGTGCACGAGCTTTCTCTAGTTGCGGCAAGTGGGGGCTTCTCTTTGTTGCAGTGCGCGGGCTTCTCATTGCGGTGGCTTCTCTTGTGGAGCACGGGCTCTAGGTGCACGGGCTTCAGTAGTTGTGGCACGTGGGCTCAGTAGTTGTGGCGCACGGGCTTAGTTGCTCCGCGGCCTGTGGCATCTTCCCAGACCAGGGCTCAAACCCGTGTCCCCTGCATTGGCAGGTGGATTCTTAACCACTGCGCCACCAGGGAAGCCCCACTTCATATTATTTCTGTTGTACCTGCCTGCTGTGTTGCAGTCAGCATTTAATGTTAGGAACATGGTGTTGGGGATTTAAAGCAGAAACCGGGGGAGGATTTCTAAGAAGTCGCAGAAGCCAAGATTGCTGAGGCCTCTGCTGTCTTCATGAGAAGAAACAGTCACTGACTGCAGCGGGTCCTGTGAGAAGTACAGTGACCTCTCCCGTGATGGCATGTGACCTCAGCAGAGGAGGGAGAAGTGCCAGGGTTTTCCCTCGTTGTCTCCCCCCTCATTCCACCTGGATCTTGACTACCCCGCCCCCAGGAAAGGGAGGCCACAGCCGAAGGCAAACAAAAGTTTCCTTTTGGCTTTTGCACTTCCAAGGACCAAGACCCACTTGGTAGACTTTATGGTTTTAACTTGGTGGCATTTTTGCCTTATCTGCTGGCTTGAGAACTGAGTCCGTGACTCTGCCCCTCTCCCCACTACACACACCTCTTTTACCCTAAGATTCAAGCCCACCGAGCTGTCCTAAGCCAGATGAACCAGTCTATTGGTTCTTACCATTCCTGGGTCCTAGACCACCTAAGAATCTGTTGAAAACTTACAAATTCCCTCCCCCTAGAAAGTGTCTCTACAAATGTATGTAGAGTTTGCCTATAGTTTTGCAGGGATTCATAGCTTCCATGAAACCCATGTTGAGGGATTTACTATATACCCTTATTTGTTTTGAGTTTTGTTACCATCTGCATATATTTTTAAAAAAATTTTTTTTAATTATCTATTTATTTATTTTGGCTGTGTTGGGTCTTCGTTGCTATGCGCGGGCTTTCTCTAGTTGCAGTGAGCAGGGGCTACTCTTCATTGCAGTGCGTGGGCTTCTCATTGCGGTGGCTTCTCTTGTTGCAGAGCATGGGCTCTAGGCGCACAGGTTTTAGTAGTTGCGGCATGTGGGCTCAGTAGTTAAGGCGCTTGGGCTCTAGGGTGTGCCGGCTTCAGTAGTTGTGGCGCATGGGCTTAGTTGCTCTGCAGCATGTGGAATCTTCCCGGACCAGGGATTGAACCCGTGTCCCCTGCATTGGCAGGCAGATTCTTAACCACTGCGCCACCAGGGAAGTCCTGCATATATTACTTTTGTTAATTGGATCTGTCTCGGTCACTTTTGCAATTAACAAATTAGTTGAATAGAAGACCAAGAGCCCAAAACAGGTTTTTCTTATTTAAATACAATATTGAGTCCTGAGAGTCAATTTGAAAGCCCACTGTTCATTATTGACTGTTTCAATACCAGAACATATCAGTGTGACTGCCAAAGTGTTGAGAGCCAAAATAGTATTAGAAAAAATGATCAACAGTTGAATTTTTGTCTGAATTATTTTTAACAAAGAGTATGAAAAAAATACCTCCTTATTTAAAAGCAGACATAAATATGTTCAGGGTTTGACTGTGTTAATGGTCTCCTATTCACAAGGGAATAATTTTACAGTTGCCGAAATGGCTCCTTGACAGCATGGAAAGGATGAGAGAGGATAATTACCACATCAGGAGCAAAGATACTGGGAAACCTCCCTACAGGGTTTTCAGCAGAGCTTATCTTATGTGACTGTCTTTTTTATTTAAAAAGCTTCTTCTGAACTTGTAACAAGTGCTTTGCCTTGGTTGGACTCCACCCAGGAGCCATGTTTTATAGTAAATCTTTCACTGTACCAGAGTGTTGTAAGATTCCTGTATATTTCAAATGACAGTTATATTTTGCTTTTCCCACCAAAGTTTATGAGACATTTTTGTGCTCTGTTCTTAAAATCCATAAAACTGAAATAACTAAGGGGAGGAAAAAGAAGGAGGTCGATGATGAAAGAGAAAAACTCTAGTGAGGATTCTCTAGTCTTCTAAAATTCCTTCCTATATAAAAATCAGCCGGGCAACTCAGAGCTTTTCTTTCAACTCGCTGTGAACTATTTGTCTTAGCGCGTGTTAGCACTGAATGATGTTTAAGTTGTTGCTATGATGTAATATCATTTGCTGAGGTGATGAAACATGGACTTCTTTTTAAATCTGGGACTGGAATGGAGGATGGGGAAGGAAAGGAGTGAGGCAATGACAGGGATGATGCAGCTGACAGGCATACATTTATTTCAGTAGCTGTACAGATTTAGTTTGAAACACTATTGAATACTCTGTGGGTAGTAGAATCATATGTGGCCAAGAGTGTAGTTATAATAGCTAACATTTATTGAATGCTTACTTTTCTAAGAACTTTATATGTATTAACTCATCTGTGCACTATGACCTCATTCAAATTCTGGCTCCTCCACTTCCTAGCTGTGTGAATGTGTGCAACTTACTTCATTGTTTTTTAAAGATAAACTATAAGTACCCATCCCTTGGGGTTGATGTTACCATTAAATGAGATGGTAGGCATAATACATCTATAATTATGCCTGCTATATAAAAAACTCAAAGAGGTAAATAAATTAGCTGTGAAAAGAAGCTGCTTACACAAAGACTTACACATGAATGTTCATAGCGGCATTATTCACAATAGTCCCAAACTGGAAACAACGCAAATGTTGTTTCAGCTGGTAAATGGATTAAACAAACAAACAAACAAACAGTGGTATATCCATACTACGGGACACTACTTAGCAACCAAAAGGACAGACCTGTGGATACACACAGCAATAGGGAAGAGTCTCAAACAAAGTGAAAAGAGACAAATGCAAACATACTGTATGATTTCATTTATGGGATAGTCTGGAAAAGCCAAACTGTAGCAACAAAAAGTAGATCCGTGGTTGCCAGTGGTCGGAGAAGATCAGCTGCAGAAAGGTAGCAGGAAGCTCTGCAAAGTGGAGGAACCGTCTGTGTCTTGATTGTGGTCATTACACAACTGCATACAATTAGTAAATTTCATCAAACTGCACACATAAAAAATAGGTGAAGTTTAACACATGTAAGTTATATCTTAAAGCTAAAAAGCACACTTGCCGCAAATTGTAAGGCTACATGATACTAAATTTTCTTGTATTTTAAAACTGGGGTGAATGGGTTTGAACACAGATCCAGTTTGGGGAACTGTTTAGATTATTTCCAAGGAGAAATAAAGCAGATGCTGTTGAGTGCTTACCATATGCCTGTCTGTCGTGAAAGAGACAAGGAATGATGCCACAGGGACAGATGCGAGTCTTTATTCTTACCCAAATTGTAGGGAGGTTCCAGACAGTTCACGCACACGAAACCATCAAGAAATCCCATGAGCAAATAGAATTCAAGGTGTGAGGTGCAGATAAGTATTGGGGCGGATCGGAAAGAGGGGAGAGAGTTGAGTGGAGATTGCAGTAGCCAAGGAGGGTCCCTGCCAGAGATAAGACTTGAAAGGGTTGGATAGACTATGCTGGAAATAATTGGAAGAGAGGCGTGCAGGTCACCATATATACTTCAAACTGGTCGGACTGGAGCGTGCCGGGAAGACCCAGATTGACTCTGAGGTCTGTCAGCTTCACAGATCTGGTTGCGGGGATCAGGGGTGGGGTTCCCGATCGCCCGGTGGCCTGGCTGGCTGGTTCTTGCCACAGTGACGAGTGTCTCCTCCCAGCTGCAAGTTCAGCCACATCACATTGGTAGCTTAAGGTTGGCCGTGGCGGGACTATTTACACTGGGGACAAGGACAAATGGTATACAGATCCAGGTGCCCCCTACCCCCTGGTGTTACCCGTGTACCAGCATACCACTGATGGTAATCTTAAATAATCATGAACTTGAGAGACGGGAGCACGCAGAAGGATGAGAGGTGGATGGGAAGGTGTTGAAAGAACAAAAAAGAAAGAAAATTATTCTTAAGGGGGATGAAGAGGCACAAATATTTAATGCTGAAAGAGGAAGCGGAGGATGATTTTTGTGTAGTTTCCTAGAGAGCTGAAGCAGTGGCATGCCTTTTCACAAGCACAGGTGTAATCACTTCTTCCGCACAATGGGGTGTTTTCACACCTTCAAGAAAGGGGGCTCCCCCTTGCTTCAACAACTTCTTTGAGGTACACACAGCACTGGAATTGTCAATGCATGCGGTGCCGGTCGAGTCCTTCGCTCTCTGTGCCTCCTGGTACTTTTTAGGTTTCTGGCACATGGAAGGCAGTCAGTGTGGTGGATGAACGAAACCATGAATGTATCCTTATCACAGTATTGCTCATACTGTGTGCTTACAACATCACACCTTGCTTACTTGTTTGTCTCCCCAGTAGTGTGAACTCCAGGAAGAGCCAGGAATTTTGTGTCTTTGTGTATCCTAGCGCCTACTGCTGTGCTGATTGAACTAATGAATTTAGTCGGTTTCAGTTTTTAGATAACATGCAGTTAGCAAGAGATCAGTTAGATTCTGGTCGGTAAAACAAACCACAGCCTTTCTTAAAATATTATAAAAAGGTAGCTTTGGGTTGTGTAAAACGTGGGTCAGATTCTCGTCTCTGCTGTTGGAGGGCACTAGTCTGCCAATACCTCAGTTTTCTTCGTAGTATACGGAAGCGTTCCACTATCAAGGTCTCTTCCGAGTCTAAGATGCCGTGATTCTACGAGCAAGTAAAGTGCAGACTTTATGGACTTAAAACCATGGGTCCTTTATTGCTGCATATTAAGACGCAAAGTTATATACTGCATGGAAATTTTCTATATTTTTGTTTGACTTCTTTGCCTCAGATTCTTTTACCCATATAAATGATCATTGATAAGCGATGCTGGCTAATAATTACTGCCTTACGCTATCCCATTCCTCTTTCTCCTCATCAGCGGTAGGCTGAATAATGCCCGCTGCCTCCAACCTCCCACGCCAAGGTCATACTCCCCGGAACCTTATATGGCAAAAGAGACTTTGCAGACATAATTAAGGATGTTGAGATGGGGAGATTATTCAGGTGGCCCAATGTGATCACAGTGGTCCTGGTCATTTAATTGTCTTTAAAACTAGTGAACTTCACATTAAAACTATGGTCAACATAACAGCGGGGAGGCTTGTACTGCAGCACAGTGGGAAGCTCAATGCGTCTGCCCACACTGTGCCTGGTTCAACCACTGCTAGAAGTCTCCGAATTTCATTAGTACTCAACAGTTCACCCAATTCCCCAGAAAAGGAGAAAAACCCAAGCACCAAAGCCCCTCACTAATTATGGTAAATGCTCCCAGGTTACAGTTTTGCGGGGGGGACGATAATGGCAGAATCATGTTAAACTAGAACAAAAGCTGAAGAAAACCAGGAAGTTGTCCCCTTAGAGCCTTCAAAAGGAAGCAGCCCTTCCAACACCGTGACTCAAGCCCATAAAACTGATTTGGGACTTCTGGCCTCTAGAGCCGTAAGAGAAGAATTTGTATTGTTTTAAGCCCTGAAGTTGGTTGGTCATGTGTTATAGAAGCGGTAGAAACCAGTAAATCATCTCTTCTCAAGGTTTACTTTTTTTTAACCGTGTTAAAAACCATTCAATTTCGTTAACATATGTTACATTCATAAATATTCTAAGTAAAGCCTTTCACAATGCACTGTATGATCCTAAATCAAAATACAGATTACAAGAGTTCAGAAGCATTCTTGTTCTTCTGATCCACTGATCTGAGAATTGTGATTTCTATGGTTTACAAAATAGAGGCTAATTATTTAGTAAACACGGATGTACCTTAATTTTCTGACCTTTTGGGGAAGGGTTACCTACACTTTTCTTGAATATCTGTGCAGATGTCTTTATTTGCACCGTGTCAACTAACATTCATGACTTCTATTGTTTTTATGAAGATAGATCGTGATTTTAATGGACTGCCATCTTTTTATGCTAAAAAGGCAGTCGGAACAACCATTTAAAATTTAGAGTGATCCTCGGTCTAACTTGAATACAAAGCATGATTCTCTGAACACTTAACCAGTAAATCATCACTTCTCCAGATTTACTTTTATTTTTTTAAAATTTTTTTCCAAGGGATGACTATATTTATTAAGTTAATTTTATTGGAGTATGGCTGCTTTACAGTCAACGTTGTGTTAGCCTCCACTGCACAACAAAATGTATCAGCCATACACATACAGATATCCCCTCCCTTTTGGACTTCCCTCCCATTTAAATTACCACAGTGCACTAGGTGAGTTCGGATTTACTTTTTTTTTTTTTTTTTTTTGCGGTACGCGGGCCTCTCACTGTTGTGGCCTCTCCCGTTGCGGAGCGCAGGCTCCGGACGCGCAGGCTCAGCGGCCATGGCTCACGGGCCCAGCCGCTCCGCGGCATGTGGGATCTTCCCGGACCGGGGCACGAACCCGTGTCCCCTGCATCGGCAGGCGGACTCTCAACCACTGTGCCACCAGAGAAGCCCCCCTGATTTACTTTTAACTAGAGCATCCTTTGCTTTCCAAACTTCACTGTACATAGGATCACCTGGATATTCCGTGAAAATGCAGATTCTGATTCAGGGGTGTCTGGGGACGAGCTTGAACCTTTGCAGTCCCAGCTCACACTGAAGAGGAAGGCTCTGGAGGCCGTATTCATGGTCCAGGCTTCCGTCTCCTCCATCAGTTTGGTCAGCCTTCCTAAAATATCATATCCTGTTGGGGCTCTTTAGTTTCTGGAGGCATGTGGAGAATTAGAAAACGTTCCAAAGCGAGCCACAAAGACTTACACAGCGACGGAGATGAATCCCAGAAGCAAGACGTAAAATGAAAGAAGGCAAACAGTAGAGAACATTCCATGTATTTCCATTTATGTAAAACTCAAAACTGAGCAAACGTATCGGTGGTGTTAAAAGTCAGGGTAGTGGCTAGCTTTGAGAGGGGTGGTAGGGGCACAGGAAGGATGGGGTCTCGGGTGCTAGTAGATATAGTTTTAAAAATCTGGCATCTGGTTGCACGGGTATATCCATTTTGTAAAAATGGAGTGAGGTGTATGTGTCTCATTTCTGCATTTTATTTGTGTAGATTACATTTCAGTTAAAGATTAACATTAAAGTGGGACTGTTAGAAGGTTTAGCGGGGAACCTCTTACAAGCCTTTCTACTGTTAAGCTCTGAAGAGTTTAGTTTTAGGATTTATTTTAAAGGTATGCAGGTAGACTGCATTAGAGAATGTGTGCTTTCATAGAATCATTAGAAAATACACGCTACAGAGAGCGATCTCCTGTTAAGGAATCTGTATATTTCAATCTCAGCAGTTGTAAACCAAAGGAAATTCATTCCGTAGTCGCTTGCTTCCTGAGCTAGTACAGTGTTCCTTTCATGAAAATCTATGAAGCCAGCACCAGCCCTCAGTTCCTTTTTGGCTCTTTGTATTTCTATAGAATGAAAGAATGGGGTCATTTTTTTCAGAGAAGCAGCTTGCCATAAAGAGTAAGTTTGTTAGGAGACAGTTTTGTCATGCCGGGCACATTTTCCAGCAGCAGCGACTGGAGTGCTGCATCGGGGTTCAAATGATGGGAAGTGGCTCAGGGCAAGCAGCCGAACAATCAGAACTCGTCCCTCTGAGCCAGAGTACGCCAGTAGCCACATCCACTTCCGGCCATTGGCCGGAGAGTTTCAAGCTAGCTGTTAGCTTACCTGAGAGTGTCGCAGCCTGTGAGATGGTGCAGAAAGGAGTTAACATAGTGGGCCTGATACTGCTCTCCTTAACGAGGCCTGCTTGCGAGCTTGGCCCTTGGCTGGTGTCTGGGAGCTGGGCTGGTGAACAGTTCCCTACGTGGATGCGAAACTTGGCCCTAAGTGATGAGGCTGGATCAGGGCGCCTAGACTGTCCAAACAGATGGCTTCTGCTTAACACCCACTTGCCTTCCCGGAGCCTGGGGTTTCACTCTGCCCAGGCCCAAGGTGCCTTTGTGGCCAGCCGGAGTCTTTCTAATAGCTGCCCTGGCAGAAGCATCTCATACCTGTCGTATTTTTGTCACCGAGGGCAGAGAACGCCCCGTGTGACCCTTCATGGGATAGAGAGAGAGTAAGGACGCCTGCGTGTGGATTTCTCCAGATGCCATGTGTGTCTCGTTCCCTTACGGTCTGTGTGGCTGTAATAAATTGTAACCGTGAGTACAGCTGGCTGCTGAGGCCTGAGTCCTTCTAGTGAACCTCTGAACATAGGTGTGGTCTTGGGGGCACAGAAACCTCAGTGACTATTTAAAGCAGTTTTTCTGCTTTTTTCTAATGAAAATTAGGGTAGAAGGCGCTCCCATGTGCTTCTGGTGGGAGTGCAAACGTGGACCAACCCTTTTTGAGGACATGATATCAGTCTATCAAAATCAGAAATTCATTGACCCCTTGACCCAGAATCTCACTTCTGGAAATGTAGGCTGTAGCTCTACACCTACCTGGACAAAACCACGGACGGACCAGTTTTTCCTTCTCTTCTTCCCTCAGGACTGACTTGTAATAGCCAAAGGTCAACAACCATCTTCTGCCTGCAGAGGGCCGGCTAAATCTCCAGGGGGCTCACACTAGGAAATACTATGCAGCTAGAAAAAAGGATGAGGAAGTTGTACGTGGATATGTAGAAAGATTTCTTGTGTGTATTAAATGAAAAACAAGATATGGGACAGTAAATTACTAAAAAAATTACTAAAAAAAGTACTAACGTTTTCAAATTAATTGGAAACTGGAAAGGGCCGACAGGAGGCAGCATAGATGAGGTAGGTCAAAGTCGTGCTATTAGAAGTGAAAAGAAGGAACATTTTACATTCTTCAAATTTGCTTTTCCCTTTGCTTACTTCGATTATGGCCCACAAGTTAGCCCCAGTTTCTGTAAATTAAAAAAATAATTTGGCCCCAAGCCGCGCCCATTCTTTTCCCTGTTGTTTACGGCTGTTTTTGTGCTACGAGGGCAGAGTGGAGTAGGTGGAACAGAGACCACATGGCTGACAAAGCCTCAAATATTTACTGTACTAGTGTGGTGATGACTTTAGGAATTCCTATGTGAAGGTAATTTCTAGTTGTATTGTCTGGTGTTTTTTTTTTTTGGCCGTGCCATCTGGCTTGCGGGATCTTAGTTCCCCGACCAGGGATCGAACCCGTGTCCCCTGCAGCAAAAGCAGCGAGTCCTAACCACTGGACCGCCAGGGAATTCCCTTTAGTTTTATTTTCTTAATGTAATGATGATTGTTAATGTAATCCAGAAAAATCAGTGATGTTCAGCCTGAGGCTGATTATGTTCAATTGTTGCGCTGGTCATTTTTTGGTGAGTACTTATGGTGTGCCCATGTACACATCTGGCCTCCAGGCAGTGACGGTATTCACGAAACAGTCACCTGATGCTGTAAAGCAGTGTGTGATTGTGTCAAAATGAATGGGACCAAGTGTGGATGCTGTATGAGTTCACAGAATGCCAGAGTGGGTGAGGACAGGCATCGTGGAAGTCCTGATCTGTCTTCTCAGCTTCTTTTGATGAGTCTACCTTCTTCTTAATTTCATTCCTACCTGGTCCAGGCCATGATCATCTCTGACCTGAATAGCTGTACCTGCTTCCTGACTATTTCTCCCACATCTATTTTTTAAACAACTGGATTGTATAATTTGCACACCATCAAGTTCACCAGTTTTTCTTGTGTGTGTGTGGTACGCGGGGCTCTCACTGTTGTGGCCTCTCCCGTTGCGGAGCACAGGCTCCGGACGCACAGGCCCAGCGGCCATGGCTCACGGGCCCAGCCGCTCCACGGCATGTGGGATCTCCCCGGACCGGGGCTCGAACCCGTGTCCCCTGCATCGGCAGGCGGACTCTCAACCGCTGCGCCACCAGGGAAGCCCTGCACACCATCAAATTCACCAGTTTTAAAGACAATTAAATGACTCTTAGTAAATTTGCCAAGTTGTATGGCCACCACTACCATCGAATTTTAGAACATTTCCATCACCCCAGAAGATCCCTTGACCTTATTTACAATTAATCCCTGTTCCCATCCCCAGTCCCAGCTTCCCTGGGGAACCACTAATCAACTTTCTGTTGCCCTTTCCTGAACATTTTATATAAATGGAGTGAATAATATGTATTCTTTTATGTCTGGCTTTTTTCAGTGAACATAATGTTCTTGAGGTTCATACAGGTTGAAGCATGTATCATTACTTTGTTTTTATTGCCAAATAGTATTCCACTGTATAGATGGGCCACGTTTTCTTTATCTATTTACCAGTTGATGGACACTTGGGCTGTTTGTAATTTTTAGCGATTATAACTGATGCTGCTATGAACTTTCATGTATGAGTTTTTCTTGGGTGTATACTTTGCAGTAGAGTTGTCATATGGATAATGCTGTTTAACTTTTTGAGATACGTCCATATTGTTGCCCAGAGTGGCTGCACCATTTATATTCTTGGCAGCAGGCAGTGTATGAGGGTTCCGGTTTCTCCTTAGCCTCACCAACACTTGTTATTATCTTTCTGATTATGGCTATTCTAGTTGTGGGAAAGTGAAGTGATATTTCATTCTCACATTTAGTTTTGTCAGATAGGTCCCTTAATATCTTTGTAATGGCCGTAGAATATTCATGTGGTTTCAGACCTTAGAATGTAGAAAGAAAACGTAGGTGTTAATTCTGTACTTCACCTTCTGTGTCTTGAAACAAGTATGATTGAAGAGATAACAGAAATTTTAGAAGCCAATTAATATTTAAATCACAGTATTCGTAAAATTGCTTGAAAAAGAACCTTGGTATTAAGCAAGTGTTAAAGCTCTACTTTGAAGGGCCTTTTTGGCTTTATTATAAAGTCCAATATTGTAATGACTCACCTGATGTGATATATAGGAGCCATTTTCTAAGGCACCAGCATTAATCCACTTACAGCTGAGAGGCTAATGGATTAGCAAACACTTTCATTTTCTGTAAAGAAATGGATGTTGTGAGGGCCTGAGTGATGGCAAGAAGGGAGGCTGAATAGAATCGTAATTCATGTATTCAAAGTGCAAAAATAGAGGTGGGGCCAGTGTTGCGTTGGAGTTCAGGTGGGATGTTTACGCCTTGCATTTAGAAGTAATACGGTGAATCCATAAAGAACAAGAATCCTTATTTGTTTAAAGTAGACTTGGAGAGAGAAACTCATTGGTAAATGTTAAAATTTGGTCTCTGAATACTTAATTATATTAAAAATTGTTTGGATTTTTTAAAATTGCCTTACTGCTCTCTTAACTGATTTTCTGCCAGATTTCTCTGTTCAACACTCAAAAGTTGGGCAGCAAGTTGTGTGTAAGAATGTTTGCAGACACATAAGGTGGTATTTTCGCTCATCTCAGATCATTTCATAAGGTCTCATCTTTATATTATTACCGATTTGGGGATTTGGGATTTAGAGTACCATGTTTATATATTTAAAATACGGAAACATGACAAATCCTGGGCAGAAACGCTCAGTGCAAATAGACATATTGACAGAGCAGCCAGGCCATCTGCCACGTCTTTATCCATTAGTGGTCATCTCACTGGTGTCGTTCAGAGAAAACGCTCACCTTATTGTACGTGCGTGTGATGAGGCCAAGAAATGAGCGATTACTGTGTGTGGTGGCGACCCACCACAGTACTGACATTTGCCTTAAAAAGTGTGAGTCAGTACTAGGAAAGATGGTTAGTTAAAGATGAAAAAGTTAGTTTAAGAAAAAAAATGGGTGGCGGGATAAATCAGGAATTTGGGAGTAACATATACACAGTACTATATATAAAAGAGATAACCAACAAGGACCTACTGTATAGCACAGGGAACTATACTCGATATCTTGTAATTATATGGGAAAAGAATATATATATCTGAATCACTTTGCTGTATAGCTGAAACTAACGCAACATTGTAAATCAACTATACTCCAAAATAAAAAATTAAAGGAAAAAAAGGGTGGTGAGGAGAGGGAAGAAGTCCGGATTTTCTCTAGTTGGTCAGAGTCGGTTTCTTTACCTTTCATTATATGGAACAAGAAAACAGGAATGTGAGCCTCCAGTGAGTGTAAGACAGACTTTTTCTGAGCCGTGGATGTTGCAAGAGTGTTTTTTGGTTCAAGGGTCATGAGAGTAGTGCCCAGGAACACAGATCAGAATTAGACGAATGAGTCTAGAAATTCTGGGGGTGACTGGGAGATGCCATAGAGAGATGTGTGGAAATTCAGAATTCCATGGAGGAAATGCAGGTGTGGAAAAGCAACAGGGCTCAGGTGGCAAGACCAGAGGTTTTGATGTTACGGAGAGGCAGCCAACTGGCAGAGGAAGGGAAAGATGGAAACTGAGGAAGGGAGAAGGGAATGGACGGTGGAGGGCAGGGTTGTTGGTGTTCTTCTCTGGGGAATAACACCCCTGACCCGTTCTCTCCAAGGCAAAGAAGCTACCACTTTAGACATGGTGCCCATTTGAGGCATGGGAGGAATCTTCGGAAGGACACAACCTCCTACACAGAGAGGGGGACATCTCCGAGAAAACCCATGACGAGAGCCATTGATTTGGAGGTTGTCCCGGGTTCTGTGTGGATGTGTCCCCCTTACAAAACAGGGAACTGAAAATTCAACACCTGACAATGAAAGTTTCCTTGCAAGGTTGCTGGCTGTCCTTAGTCTTAAGAAGCTAAAGCATCCCAGAGGAACGGTGGAATGCTAAACAAAACCCTAAAACTTGATTTAGAAATACATAACTAGTGGTAAGCTGAAAGCTAACTTTTAGTCGAATATAAATACAAGAAATATATATTGGAGGAGAGAGGATTTTTACTCTTAGTTTCCTCTCACACGGAAAAATCAAATCTACTGTGTGTGTGTGTGAAGCCTTTTGTTCTTGGAATAGGTTGTTGGAATAGGTGGGATCGAAGGCCATTTCATACAGATGCACAGAAATTCTGTGAGATGGAAAATGGCAGTCTGTCCTAAATAAATACTGAAAGAGCTGGAAGCTTTTCAACTGCTTAAATTTGCACTGTAGGAACGAAAACATTCTGGCAAATTTTAGAAGATACCCCAGTAAGTAAGGCAAGATGTAGCCCAGCTTTCTTGGTCAGACTTTATAATAAAGACAATGAGTTGTCTCTTTTGTTTGCTGATTTTTGTTCAGAGGATAGTCAGTGGTAAAGAATGGTTAAGAGAGCTCTAAACCACAGAGAGCTCAGCCACTATGTTGAAATCTCTTGGTAGATTCTGGGTGTGGGGGAAGACCACCTGTAGCTGTAGACAAGTGGAAAACACCCTGGACCACACCATGAAATATTTTTTCTTACCTGAGTTTGAAGCTCCTTCCAGATCCCAGCATTGACCTGGAGAATGACATTCTTCAGTTCCTTGGGCTCTGAGTCTCTTTGTGCCCAAGGCTTGGTGGTCATCTTACTGTATCCAGCTGGAATCATAATGTTTATGCTGTTTGTTCAAATAATTCTGACTCTACTAAGTTGATGAAATTCTTAAATGGAGTGTTCGACTTTCATAGGATATATATGTAATCAGAGCACCTTTTAACTGTCAGAAGATTAAGGCACTAAAAGTTTTTGCCATCTAATGAACATCAGTCCAGTGTGAAATGAGGTTTTTCCCGTCACTTTTAATATAAATAACTTTTGTGTTAAAATAGGATTCTATACAAATGGAATATAGGGACTTCCCCGGTGGCTCAGTGGTTAAGAATCCACCTGCCAGTACAGGGGACAGGGCTTCGATCCCTGGTCCGGGAAGATCCCACATGCCACGGAGCAGCTAAGTCCGTGCGCCACAACTATTGAGCCTGCACTCTAGAGCCTGCGAGGCACAACTACTGAGCCCGCCTGCCACAACTACTGAAGCCTGCTCACCTAGAGCCCATGCTCCGCAACAAGAGAAGCCACCACAATGAGAAAGCCCTGCACCACAATGAAGAGAAGCCCCTGCTCAATGCAACTAGAGAAAGCCTGCACGCAGCAATGAAGACCCAACACAGCCATAAATAAATGAATGAATGAATTTGGGAATCCCCAAATAGCCAAAACTACAAAGCTAAATCAAGGCAGTGTGGTACTGGCATAAGAATAGACATAAAGATCAGAGAATTGAATTGAGAGTCCAGAAGTAATCCTTACACTTGTGGTCAATTGATTTTCAACAAGGGTACTGCTATAGACTGAATGTTTGTGCCGGCCCCTCCCCCTCATTCATATGTTGAAACCTAATCCCTAATGTGATGCTATTTGGAGGTGGGGCCTTTGGAAGGTGATTAGGTCATAAGGGTGGAGCCCTCATGAATGGGATTAGTGCCCTTATGAAAGAATCCCCAGAAAGTTCCCTCACCTCTTCCACTTTATGGGGACACAGGGAGGAGTTGGCCATCCATGAACCAGAAAATGGAACCTCACTAGCCATAGAATCTGCTGGCACCTTGAGGTTGGTCTTCCTAGCCTCCAGAACTGTGAGAAACAAATTTTTGTTGTTTAAACCAACCAGTTTATTATAGCAGCCTGGATGGACTAAGATAGGTACCAAGATAATTAAATGTGGAAAGAATAGTCTTTTCAACAAATGGTACTGAGACCACTGGATATCCACATGCAAAAGAATGAACTCAAAATGGATCATAGGCTAAATGTAAAAGTTAAAGTGAAAAAACTAGAAAATGTGCGAGTAAAACTTCATGACCTTGGTTTCTTAGGTGGAACACCAAAAGTATGAGCAATAAAAGAAAAACTGGATAAATTGTACTTTATCAAAATTTCAAACTTTTGTGCTATGGAGGATACCATCAAGAAAATGCCAAGATAACTGACAGAATGGGAGAAAATATTTGAAAATTCTATATCTAAGGAACTCATATCTAGAATATATTTTTTTAAAAGTCTTACAATTCAATAATAAAAAGGCAACCCCAAATAAAAATAGACAAAGGATTTAATAGTTGTTTCTCCAAAAAAGATAAATGGACAATAAACTCATGGTAAGATGTTGAACATCACTTGTCATTGGGGAAATGCAAATCGAAACCACAATGAGGTACCACTTCACACCCACTAGGATGGCTGAAGTAAAAAAGACAGTAGTGGGGCTTCCCTGGTGGCGCAGTGATTTGAGAGTCTGCCTGCCGATGCAGGGGACGCGGGTTCGTGCCCCGGTCCAGGAAGATCCCACATGCCGCGGAGCGGCTGGGCCCGTGAGCCATGGCCGCTGAGCCTGCGCGTCCGGAGCCTGTGCTCCGCAACGGGAGAGGCCACACCAGTGAGAGGCCCGCGTACCACAAAAAAAAAAAAAAAAAAAGACAGTAGCAAGTATTGGTGAGGACGTGGAAACGATGAAACCTTCGCATATTGCAGGTAGAGATGTAAAATGGTGCTGCTTCTTTGGAAAACAGTCTCGCAGTCCCTCAAATGGTTAAATGTGGAGTTACCATATGACCCAGCAGTTCCACTCTTAGGTATATAACCCAGAGAAATGAAAATTTACGTCCACACAAAAACTTGTACATGAAGTTCATAGCAGCGTTATGTATAATAGCCAAAAAGTAGAAACAACCCAAATGTCCATAAGTTGATGAACGGATCAACAAAATGTGCATATCATATCGTTGAATATTATTCATCAATTAAACAATGAAATACTGATACATACTACAACATGGATGACCCCCTGAAAACATGCTAAGTGAAAGAAGCCAGTTACCGTTTTCTCCGGATATATGCCCTATAATTCAAAACGATACATGCACCCCAATGTTCGCTGCAGCACTATTCACAGTACAGTAGCCAAGATATGAAAGCAACCTAACTGTCCATGGACAGATGAATGGATAAAGAAGATGTGGTGTATATGTGTGTGTGTGTGTGTGTGTGTATACACACACACACACACACAATGGAATATTACTCAGCCATAAAAAAGAATGAAATAATGTCATTTGCAGCAACATGGATGGACCTAGAGGTTATCATACTAAGTGAAGTAAGCCAGACAAAGATAAATATCATATGATATTGCTTATATGTGGAATCTTTAAAAAAAATGATACAAATGGACTTACTTACAAAACAGAAACAGACTCACAGACATAGAAAACAAACAGGGGGAGGGATAAATTAGGCATTTAGGATTAACATATACACACTACTATATATAAAATAGGTAACCAACAAGGACCTACTGTATAGCACAGGGAACTATACTCAATATTTTGTAATAACCTATAAGGGAAGAGAACCTGAAAAAGAATATATTTTACACACACACACACACACACACACACACACACACACACACACACACACTCTGAATTACTTGGCTGTATACCTGAAACTAACACAACATTCTAAATTAACTATACTTCCATAAAAAGAAAGGAAGAAGCCAATTACAAAGGACCATATATCTAAGTCCAGAACAGGCAAATTTATAGATAGGAAAAATAGATTAGAGATTGCTTAGAGCCAGAGTTGGCGGATGGGGTAGGGCTGAGAGGAAAGGGGACTGACTGCCAATGGGATCAGAGTTTCTTTTAGGGGTGACCAAAATTTTCAAAATTAGATCGTGATGACAGCGGCAGCCATAGAATTGAAACAAATGGAAAGAGAGGAATAAACTAAAAGCTATTGAATTGCATACTTTCATATGGGTGAATTATGTGGTATGGCAATATCTCCAATTAAGCTGTTTTTTTAAACATGGATTTTGGCCTAATCATACATTTTAACCAGTGAAAGAAGTATGTTGAGTAAATGTTAGTAATCCATCAATTTATGTTCTGCCCATTGATTCATATTTTAATTAGGGAAATATGCATCTCTAATTACTGTCATTGTGTGCCTCAGGCTGATGTGTTTGGATAGATCTCTTTGTCCATGGAAATAGTTGTTCTTTAATCAGGTCAATAAAACAATTACTGCTGGCAGATGGATGTGCGTGCTGTTCAACATCGAGGTCATTTTGAGCCCCTGGGCTGCACAAACTGTAGGTGGAAAATGAAAACCACTTGGTGTTTCTACAGATTGAGCCCTACCAATGTAATATATTCGATATGTAAATTTACACTTAATAATATACTTTGCCAAGTGTTCCCTCTCTGGTAGTGAAGGGCTGTTTACTTACCAATTTTTTTTTTTTTTTTTGCGGTACGAGGGCCTCTCACTGTTGTGGCCTCTCCCGTTGCGGAGCACAGGCTCCGGACGCGCAGGCTCAGCGGCCATGGCTCACAGGCCCAGCCGCTCCGCGGCATGTGAGATCTTCCCGGACCGGGGCACGAACCCGTGTCCCCTGCATCGGCAGGCGGACTCTCAACCGCTGCGCCACCACGAAAGCCCCTACTTACCAATTTTTAAAAGAGGTGGTCCATTTTTATTTCTTTGAGACAGAAAAATGATACTCTTGTTTTAAAAGCCACTGGACATAAGCATTGCCAATATCCTAGTAATTATTATTTGAAAAATTAGGTTCTCATAGAACGTGACCATGTTTTTCTCAACCTGGGCTAGGTGCTTTGGCGTGGCACCAGAGAAGTAATGTGTGTGGTCTCTGTCCCATCAGAGGTCAAAGCCTTTGTGGACGAAAGCAGACGGACACTTAGGAGAAAAAGAATGTCATAATGTGGTCAACGAGGGGGACATAGACGTGAGACATAGTGAGAACCGAATCATGGGGAGGGTTCCCCACAAGCTACAGCTCTTGAGTTACACCTTGCAAATGAATAGAATTAGAACAAGTGCATGAGGAGAGGGAAATGTGAGGAGGAAAGTGGCCCGAGAAGCAGAGGCAAGAAGGGACACGTGGGGGGAACCAAGAGGATCCCGGAGGCTGAGCACGGATGATTTGGTTTCCAGGAGGGTGATCCACGTGGGTCTGTGAGAGCCAATCTAATCTAGTAGGCAGGGGTTCTCTTGTAGATTGTGGGAACCACTTGATGGAAGTTGTTCATTTCGGACCAATAAACCTTGATCTGGGACTTGAGATGGGAGATTGTGGAGGTTGGTAACCAGCTGGACAGCCATGGTTACCATCCAAGCCAGAGGCCGGGAGAGATTGGATAACAGGGCAAGGACGGATTTGAACTACACACACACACACACACACACACACACACACACGCACACACGCACACACGCACACACGCACACACGCACACACACACGTATCTGGTAACTAACCCAGTGTGGAGAAGTCATAGCCAACTTATATGTATTTTAGAGAGAGAAGAGAGTATGTGTGTGTGTATTGCATGTAGAAGGATTTTATGGAATTTGAGTGACTGTCCCAAACAATACAGTGAAGTGGGAATATAGTATGACCATTTTATAGATGTGTAGACATGGATGTACAGAGAGGTAGAAGTTAAATACTTCCCAAAGTGACTTAGCTGGTAAATGGAGGAGCTGGAATTCTGAATGCCTAAAGATTTTAAGTTGTTGAAATGGGGTGATGCTTGCTGATGACAGGAAGGAGAGCATTGGGAAGAATGAGGGGGTGGCATCAGATGGGGGTGGACAAGATGAATTCAACTTAGCATATTTTGAGTTTAGAAGGATGTGAAATATTTAAGTGAAAATATGTGTATGTGTAAACATGTATTGTGTGTACATGGGACACATGTATGTGCGCACACACCACGTGTTTGCGGGTGTGTCCTGTGCATGCATGTATATACCTGCATTTGTGCACAATGTATGCTTATATGTGTATACATATATACATACGTACATGTGTATGCATGTCTATATGTGAGGTGTTTGTGAGTGCATGTGTGTATGTGTGTTCAAGCACACATAGATGAATATATTACGTGTGCACGTATACAGTACACACACACACATTATACATCTGCATGCTTTCACTTAAGTATGTTACAGCCTTCTAAATCTAAAATATTCTAAGTTGAATTCATCGTCCCCATCCCCACCAGAACTTCATCCTTCTCTTCATCTGTGTATATATGTACATACATGTGAATGTATATCCATATATACACGTACATGTGCTGTGTGTTGTAAATGAGCCCCTGGTGCTTAGAAAAGAAATGATGGCCTAAAATTTAGAATGGAAGGGTTTCAACCTACAGAAAGCATTTGAATCTATTAGAAAGGCTGACCCCATGAGAAAGAGACTGGGCACCCAACCGAGGCTCGGAAACGTTCATAGTCAGGTCATATATAGAATAGGAGAGTGCCCTCCGGGGGAGAAGGGATTCCTTCTTACGTGGGCAGGTGTCTCTGCAGTGTCTGACCAGAAGTAGGAGCCCAGCAATGTTGGGCTGAATGTTTGTCAGTGTTGTGGGTTTTTATTTTTTATTTTATCAAAAGAATTTTTTAAAATTACAGTTGATTTACAATGTTACATTAGTTTCAGCTGTACAGCACAGTGATTCAGTTATACAAATACATATATCTGTTCTCTTCTAGATTCTTTTCCATTATAGGTTATCACAAGATGTTGAGTAGAGTTCCCTGTGCTATACAGTAGGTCCTTGTTTATCTATTTTGTATACAGTAGTGTGTATCTGTTAATCCCAAACTCCTAATTTCCGCCCCCCCCACCTTTCCCCTTTGGTTTGTTCTCTATGTCTGTGTGAGTCTGTTTCTGTTTTGTCAATAAGTTCATTTGTATCATATTTCAGATTCCACCTATATGTTATATCATATGGTATTTGTCCTCTGTCTTACTTCACTTAGTATGATCATCTCTAGGTCCATCCATGTTGCTGCAAATGGCGTTATTTCATTCTTTTTTATGGCTGAGTAGTATTCCATTGCATACACGTACCACTTCTTCTGTATCCATTCATCTGTCAACGGACATTTAGGCTGCTTCCATGTCCTGGCTATTGTAAATAGTTCTGCAGTGAACATTGGGGTGCATATATCTTTTTTTAAATCTTTTTGAATTATGGTTTAATCAGGGTATGTGCCCAGGAGTGGGATTGCTGGATCATAGAAGCTCTATTTTTAGTTTTTTAAGGAACCTTCATACTGTTCTCCATAGTGGCCGTTGTTTGTCTGAATGTTTGTCAGTGTTGTGGGTTTTTTTAAAAAATATTTATTGTGTGCCTACTAGGTATCAGGCACCGAGTGAGGACCCGGGGGAGGGGGGGCCACCAGGAAGTTTCAGACATAGCACCAGCCCCCAGAGTCCTGGGCCAGGCAGGGAGATCACGCTTAAAGCACTAGCATAGCCCACAGTGGGAGAGGAAGTGCTAGGGCTTCAGAGAGCAGGGCAGCTCAGGTCACTGGGGGTCACAGAGGAGGGTACCAGGGCCGGGCCTGAGGGGTGGGTGGCATGATGCTCAGCCGCATAGTCCCCACGGCGGACAGGACTCCCACCCTGCGGTGGTGTCCTCCAGAAGGAGGTATTTCCCGTAAACGCATTAGCTCTGATGGAGCAAATGTCTGGAAAAACTTTTAAAGCAAGTCTGACCTGCTTTCTTAAGCTCTCATTTTGAAGTCTACCTTGGCACTTTTCTCATTCGTGGATTGTGCTTTCAGTGCTGTCTCCAAACACACATCACCAAACCCCAAATCATGCAGATTTTCTCCTATATTTTCCTCTACGAGTTTTATAGTTGTACATTTTGGCGTATGATCCATTTTGAGTTAATTTTTTTTTTTAAGGTGTGTGTGTAAGCTCACGTTTTGGCCTATGGACATCCGATTATTCCAGCACCATTTGTTGAAAAGAATAGCCTTTCTCAGTCAAGTTAACTTTGGCAGAAGTCAGTTGACTATATGTGTGCGGGTCTATTTCTGGGCTCTGTGTTCGGTTCCACTGACCCATGTGTTTGCTCTTTTGTCAAAAGCACATTGCATTGATTGACGTCGCTTTATAGTAAGTCTTGAAATTGGGTACTGCGAGTCCTCTGACTTTGGTCTTCTTTTTCAGAATGACTCTGGCTGTCCTCATTTCTTTGCCTTTCCATAAGAACTCTAGAATCTGCTCGTTGATAGCCACCAAAAGGCTTGCCAGGATTTTGACTTGACTGCATTGGGTCTATAGATTCCGATTACAGAGAATTAAGCTATTGTTTTGAACACTGGTTTTTAAGTCGGCCTTGAAGACCTGGTATTAGGAAAGGGCCAAACTGAGAAACCCTCCAGGCCAGAGAAGCATCAGTTAACAGAGAAAAAGGGGCTGGGGCCTGTGCTGTACATGAGAAAGCAAGGTGGAGCTGGGAGCTGAGGGTTTTGGGGGTCCAGTTAGAGAAAACAGAGAGACGGGCTGACTCAGGATCAGTGACTGGGGACTGGATCGCATGCTCACAGACGCACTTTGGTCCCAGTGTGAGGGACACAGACCTGAAGGCGGGAGCAACGTTTAGGCATCTGATAAAGGCCAGAGACTTACCATAGCTCTGTGGGGCATGGTTGGGAGGCAAAGCAGGTGGCCCCCGATGTCGTTTTTGGCAGGAGGGCCTCCCCATGAGCCAGGCTTAGCCCAAGCTGGCGCCTGGCTCCATCCTGACCCTGGGGAGAGCTCTAACGCTCCGAGGCTCCCCGGGGGACCTTGAAAACCACCCACCTGGCCCTAGGGAAGGAAGTGGAGTTTGCGGGAGGGAGTCATTTCAAGTTATCCCTGATGGTGCTGGGTTACTATTAAAGGGCTCAGAGCCATTGCAAAGTTCATTCTGAGCCAGAGAAATCTTCATTTCTCCCGCCTCGAGTTGAGACGAGACTCTGTCTTTTGGAGAATTACTGTTCAGTGGCACGGAACACTCAGCATTTCTTTTGCCAGCCGCTTAGAGATTTGCTAGATTGATGTTTTTATGACCTTTCAAACGTTCCAGTCTGGTTGGCCGTAGCGCCTGTTGCAGTTTTA
Organism: Grampus griseus; assembly: GCF_964374135.1. NCBI lineage: Eukaryota > Metazoa > Chordata > Mammalia > Artiodactyla > Delphinidae > Grampus > Grampus griseus. Next base: position 10,954,833 of record NC_138999.1, on the reverse strand, counting down.
AGAGTCTCCGTTAGCCAAGACAAAGGTGACAGGGACAGCCTCCGAGGTCGAGTGATGTGAAGTGATGGGCCTCGTCAAGTCTAGGGCAGTCGGAGCATCCACGATGCCTTTCAGTCTTTTTTCTTCTTTTTATTAGTGGTGATTGGAAACGTATAAATAAACACGGCAAGGGTGTTTCCTTGGAGGATTCCCCCTTAATAAGTATTTACAATAACCAGATCTCTTCATGTCGTCAGTTTCTCTGAGAGAAAGGGCGATGTCACGCTCCATAGCCAGCTTGGAGGAAGAATTTCGGGATAATTATTACGTTTTAATCAAAGAGTTTAATTGTAATTTAGTAAGAGGGCAGATGTGGATTACTCAGTGGCCCAGTAAATATTTTATATTAAGTTTTGAGGCCCTCGGAGAGGCTCACTTTAAGAACATGGAAAAGCACACCAGCCTCTTTGAGGGAGGTACATCATTACATTTAGATACTGTTGCTAGGAACAGCCTGGCTTTTCCCCTCCTCCCCTCTCTCAGCTGCTTTTTAAAAGCGGCAGCTTAAAAGCGTCTATTGTGTGGAGGGGAGAAATATGCTAATTTGAGGCACACTTCCCCTCCGAGTCTTTTTTGAGCCTGTCATAGGTGAGATATGACTGATGATAAAGAGAGGGGGAGGCAGCAGGGCTCTTATTGTGCCCAGAGAAAGGGGCCACTCCAGGCGCCCGTGACGCCCCTGGGGTGTGCGGGCCCCCGAACTGAGTGAGCTGAGTGGGTCCCACTGGGCACAGTAGCCCGCCCCCCCCCCGCCCCCAGGGAGGCGGTGTGCTGAAAATTATGAAATGCAAGGGACTGGAGGGAGGGGGGAACCTTCCACCTCCTAGACACACCTAGCCAAGAAAAAAAAAATCAGTGTTTTGAAATGGCAGCAAAAACTTTACTATGCCAAGGCTGTGATGGAAGCGTGATCTAGATGGGCCCCCATAGCCCGTCTGCACGGTGTAATACCATTTGGGTTGTGTTCATTTTTGTTGAGTCTTCATTTACTCACTGGGCTTTCCCCTTGGATCACTAGTTGTGTGGCTCAGGTTCGAGGCATTGAACTTTGATTTTTTTACGTGGCAGAGTGAGCCAGGATCTCTGTACAATGAGATGACAGTATCCGGATGTGCAATGGTTCCTTCCACAAAAGGAAAAACATATTTTCCTTTTACTCCGACTGGCTGATTTTTAGGCAGGGAAGTGCATTGGTTTAATTCCTTGTGGACACATTTTAGCGCAGCTAGTTTTTTAAACGTGTGAATTTTATAACTGAAGAATAACACAGGCGTTACCAAGCAGCCATTTGGTTGCAAAAGTGCTTCCAGATTGAAATTTCACATGACTCATTGGAGGCAGTTCATACACTTGTCATTTATACCTGTAGTGTATTCTATCCATATAGTTCTATGGTTTTAATACCGCCGTTCGAAGCCAGGAAACGAGTGTTAATTGAATTCTAGGTTTGCTTTGAGTACTTAGTAGATATGGATGGTTGTATGCTTTAGGTGGGAAACGAATATATAGGATGTCCTTATTGCAGTGGTCTCTAAATGTACTTTTTTTAAAAAAATTAAGCATTGCATCTTTGTTTCTCTTCCGGATAAAGTTTGAAAAGCCAGAACATGAGAAATCTTTGTGTTGTAAAAATGGGAAGTTACTCACAGCCACGGAGCTTCATTGGATAGAAACGAGAGTTGGAATTCATTCATTCACCCCTACAAAGAAGTAGCTCAGGTACCTGGATGCACACATGTATTAAATTAACGAGACTGTACATTTGCTTTCTCGTTAAATTAAGGGGGGGAGTCTTCCCTTTTGTGGGTTCTGTTCGCTGGTCTGGTGAGCACGCTTTAACGTTAAAATCACAGCCTATAAACAGCTTCCATTAATCTTTTTTTCTGATTAAAGTCATAGTAGGCTAAGGCTCTCATAGTGAAGAAGCAGATCAGCCACCTTTTTTAGTGGCTTTTACTGGTCACAAGTCCAAGACTGGTCTCATTCAAACGCGCACAGATCACAAAGCAATGGTTTAACATGTTTCCTTTGTACATTTTTTTAACTTCAACAGGTCGCATAAGATCAGTGTTTAAGAGCCACGTTATTCTGAGTAACATCTTGCATGCGCTTCCGAGTCAGCTTTGGCACGCCTGTGAGCTGCGGCGTGGTTCGCATCCCCAGGAGCTGAAGCTAGTATGTGTCTTGCTGAGCATTTTTCACAACTAGCAGTGATCGTGAGCTTAGCCAGTTCACTATAAGCATGTAAAGGTTGAATGAAACTGAGAGCTAAGCAAACCCTGGAAGCCAGATTTCTTGCCCCTGATTTGAAACTCAGTGATGCGCGGAACGCTTGTCGAGTTCTCCGTGGTTCTGGCGGACTGTACATCGTGGAGCTACGACACAGGTAAAGTGTCATATGATGACGGCTTTTAAAAAGGCACGTGTAGGAGTCCAGCGGTTAAGACTCCGCGCTTCCAGTGCAGGGGGCGCAGGTTCGATCCCTGGTGGGGGAACTAGATCCCACCTGCATGCCGCAACTAAGAGTCAGCATGCAGCAACTAAGAAGCCCACGCACTGCAACTAAAAAAGTTCCTGAGTGCAGCAACTAAGACCTGGCGCAGCCTAAATAAATAAATAGGCAGGCTCGTGTAAACAATTAGCTTCAATCTAAACTAACTATATTTAATGCTTAATATTGTAGCCAGGAACTGTTCTCACCACTTGGCTGCATTCTCTTTCGTCTTCCCAGTCCCTTTAAGGCGGGTATAGGATGGGGCTAGCTCTACAGGTGAGGATCTGAGACCCAGAGGAGTTGAGTAACTTGCTTCCCAGGTCGAGGTGGAGAAACTCTTAAACTCCTAGTTTTTACAGTGGGGTCTAGGACTCCCAAAGAAACTCTGTGAAATTCCTAAAGAGAGGAGACCTCTGGTCCTTACCCCTCAGGTACCCAATCAGATGCTGCTTCTTCTCTGAAGCCTTCCTTGCCACCCATTCCCCCAGCCCACCAAGATCAGCGTCCTTGCCCCGGGGCTCCCCTACAGCCTCCCGTGGCTTGTGGGCTGTGTGAGTTTGGGGTGGCCAAGGACCAGATACCTCTTGGTGGCCAGTCAGCAACGTTCATAACAGTTGCCCTGGACCAGATGCTGGGCCTGTGCTGGGGAATGAATCAGTCGTGGAGCCTACGCCCAGGTAGATGCCCTGTGATTCCAGCTGCCATGACAGCGCCCCCTCGAGAGTGTAGGGGGGGATAGGTAAAAATTTGCTGAATCCTAAGTGAATGTGTGTCCCTCTGCTCCCAAGAGCTTTCTTGCTCCTCGAATGAGAAGCCACAATGCCTGGCATAATCCCAGGCACGTGAGAAATGTGTGCTAAGTGAACAAATGAGTTACTGAGCGAAAAGTTTTAGCATTGGTTTTAGGTGTTGTTAACATTAAATTGCAGGTATTTAAACAGGAAAGAATGGGCCTTTGTCACCTTCTGTGTATTTCCCACCAGGAGCCTTAATACGTTTTTAATGGAGAAATAACGAGGTGTCTGGATTTTTGATGAATGAGGAAGAGGAGGGCGAAGAGAAGGGAATGGAATGTTCTGGCTGCAAAGTTCAGAAGTTACCACTTCAGGCAAAGGTTTACTGCTTTTTATTCACAGTGATAAAAAAAAACTAATCATTTTTAGCGGTAATAATTTAAGCTGTGAAATCATTTTTGTCTTTACCTGCACAGAATGTATGAAAACAAGCATGGGGTTAAAGAGTTTGAAATCCATATCTCATTTCCTTTGAATACTTCCACTGGGATTAGCAGTAATTAGTGAAAAATAATCAAATCACTTTTTATTTTATTTTAACGTCTTTATTGGAGTATAATTGCTTTACAATGTGTTAGTTTCTGCTGTATAACAAAGTGAATCTCAAATTACTTTTTTAAAAGGAGTAAATACATTGGATAATTAACATATTGACTGATCAACTGTTTGGCACGGAACGTGAAAAATTACCTGTCACGCTTACCTGTGAGACTGACAGAGCAGCGGAAAAAGTCACACAGCCAATCCCTCAAATAAGATTTTTGACATTTTAAGCAAGCTAATTATCAGGATGGCCAATTAGAACGAAAAATGTTTAAATTTTCTAAATACATTTCAGTTTCACAGTGCCATGTTCAATTTATCCTCTATATGCAAACCCCTAGGATCAGGCACTAAAAAAAACACAAAACTGCAAACTCATATTTCGTTTGGGGATTTGAAGAATTAGCCGAAATCAAGAATGTGCTTATTTTTCTGCTGTTGCAAACATTAGTGGGCATTTCTCCTTTGGCAGTTGAACAACAAGAGCTTGGATTCTTTTTAATGCTTTCTCATTTTAAGTGCTTTAGTGGCATTTCGTATTCCCTTGAAGCATCCATTCTCAGCTGGGGAACATGTCACACTCGTGTGCTCCAAGTATTGGTGAGAAGTTCCAATTTGTTATTAATGATCAAGCAGGGAGATGTCCACTGATTTCCTTTTTCTTTTTATAAATGTATCATCTATTCTGTCATATACCGCTGTCACTCCCTTGCACTTTGATCTGCTTTCCTGAGTGGGATCTCAGCTTGGGAGCTGGGAATTACCCAGAATCCTCCGAGAGCAGGTAGAGCAGGTGACCATTATCCATCCATTACGCTCTGGCCAGGGCTGCTTGACAAGCTCCATGTTGGAGCTTTACTGCCTTCGTGCAAAAGCATTTCAACCCCCACTCCAGTCTTACCTATTCATCATAACAGTTACTTTTTATTGAGTATTCCTAGCTCTTGTGCAAAGCCCACGGCATGCATTAGATACTTAATCCAATGGCATGGTGTATCAGTGGCTTTTCATTAAAAAGATAAATTGACATTAACAGCATTGATTTCCAAAGATTTATGTTGTCTCCTCTCTTATACTCTGTCTTGGCCCAATATGATTTACTCTTCAAAGGTATCTTGTAAGATACGTGAACATGTTTTTGCAAAGGTATAATGTATATTTTAGGAAGAATTATCTCCATCTAGTGTGTGCATTGCAGATCTGGCATTTGGGCCTCATCCTAACAGCATATTTACTTGGATAACTGAGCGTCACGTGAAAACAAGAGCATGTTTGGCTGTGAGTCAAGAGATCCGAGTGTTTAGTCCTGTCTTTCCTGATTGCACACTGGAAAAGGGAGAGAAGAGCTACACAGTTTTAAAATTTTCCTCCTGCTTTAGAATTCTGTGTGCACGTAACGTTTATCTTGAGCAGGGCCAGAAAATTAGACAAGAATTGAGCAAAATTGTCCACTATCCAATGAATTCTCCTTGTAGTTTCTGTAAAGAAATTCTCGGTTGTTTGACTCCTGTGCCGCCTTCTTGAGTGCCTTGGTGGTAAAATGAGGGTAAGTGGCCTGCTCTCTCAGGGCCCTTGGTGACATTGCCGTGTCCACGGCCCAGACCAAGGACAAAGCCCACTGGCACAGCCCTGGAAACCTTCCTCTCTGATTTGGCATCTATCATTCAGTAACCACTTTGAACGAAAGCACATTAGCCCATTCTGATTCCGCTTGAGTGTATGATTAAGTGACCTTAAATTTTGTTGATTGAAAGCGCAGAATGAGCGTAGTGTTTTTTTTTTTTTTTTTTTGTGGTACGCGGGCCTCTCACCGCTCTGGCCTCTCCCGCTGCGGAGCACAGGCTCTGGATGCGCACGCTCAGCGACCATGGCTCACGGGCCCATGAGGCATGTGGGATCTTCCCGGACCGGGGCACGAACCCGTGTCCCCTGCATTGGCAGGCGGACTCTCAACCACTGCGCCACCAGGGAAGCCCGAGCGTAGTGTTTTAAAGCGTACTGGCGTGTTGCCAGCCTTCCACTATCTTATCCCCCAAAATACAGGAAGGGTTTTATCAAATGGCTCATGAGGGCAGCGTAGAAGATGACGGTCACCTGCCCTACTCTTCCTAGCTTAAAGAAAATAGATTCCTTTTAGCAGTACAGAATGCCATTGATGTAAAAATAATGAAGCCACCATTCAGAAGAAACCCTTAACTGCCCGACCCGTCTGAAGTGGTGAATTCTGTCGGTGGGTACTTGTCGTCTGCTGGGCGCATCTCACCATCATCCACAGATTTTTCAGAAGAGCTGGGTGTCAGCTCGGAAGGAAGCAAAGGCAACGGGCTCTGGGAAGCTGACACATGACTCCAAATGGTGCTGTTGGGGCGACAAGGATGCTGATTGGTTGAATGAATAAAGTTGAAGATGCAGGAACAGAGTTTGACTAAAATTGATTCGTAAAATGTTCATGGGAGAAAGCAGGTTTTTTCCTAACTTACTGTTGTTTAAACATGTTAAATACACAAATTACGTATTTAAATTAAAAAAAAAGAAAGGTTCATTTGGTATTACTTGTTCCTCTAGGCCGGCTTCTAGAAAGCACAGTTTCCTGTTAAGAGTGTTCCTGAGTCATCTCTTGAAAAATCTCGAGATTTTTCGGTGATCAGAGAGAATTCTATTTTGTCTGCCTTCAAAATTTAGTACAGTTTTTGTCTCAATTCCCAGCGTCTCTGGTTTCACAGTGATTATCTCTAGCAGGCATGCAGCCACCCCCTTTCAGGATCCTGCTGTACATTGTTGGGGATTGGAGACAAACCTTTACGTTCCAGCAAAATCGTCAGCTTTCCCATTTAGTCACGGTGAACACAACTCAAGTCACAGGTCTGGCTGTGCCTACCTCCCCAGCAGGTGGTTGGCCTCATGGCCCCTGTCCTTTGCCTGGCGTCAGAGACCACATAGAGGTTGTTCCTCAGATTTTACCTTTTCCTCTGAGATGCTCTGAGTCTGTAGATTCCCCAGTAAGAAGTCATCGCATGTGATTTAGTGACGTCTAGTAGTATTGATAGATTTCAGTGAGATCGCTAAGATGTACTCTGTGTGGGCTGCTTTTTCTCTGCTCTAGGATCCTTTATGTCTGACCTGGCAGGGATGGTTATTTCAAGTTATCCCAATGGTTTCCAACTTGCGAAGCCCATGAATTATTTTAGTGCAGTAAAGGGCCTTAAATGACTTCATCTCACTTCTCCTCATTTCTGTCTCAGAATAGAAACAGAAGAGGCAATTGAATGAAATATTGCACTTGAATAAATGTGAATATAAAGTATGTGGTTTTTGGTCTCTTTTAGTGTAGGTTCTCATCAGCAGTAGACTAAATGACATAGCTCGCGTTCTCGTGCAATTCATATATTTTTTTTTCTTGCGGTACGCGGGCCTCTCACCGCTGTGGCCTCCCCCGATGCGGAGCACAGGCTCCGGACGCGCAGGCTCAGCGGCCATGGCTCACGGACCCAGCCGCTTTGCGGCACGTGGGATCCTCCCAGACCGGGGCACAAACCCGAGTCCCCCGCATCGGCAGGTGGACTCCCAACCACTGCGCCACCAGGGAAGCCCGCAATTCATATTTTATACCAACCCTGGACCACCCCGCCGCTGATCCACTAAGGCACTGATGTTTCTGTGGACTTTAATCTGAGGGCTCTTGAATTATGTATCTACGAATCCTGCGTGTTTCCCTGAACTAGTAAGAATAGGCATTGTAACATCAGAAAGTAAATTTCGCATACTCTGTCAAACTAGGTAGTGGCAAATCGGAAATATTGTCAAGCTAACATGTTGGATAATCATACTCTTCCGTAAATCAGTGGCTTTCAGACTTTGGTGTGTTTATCAGAACCGCTCGGTGTGAGACTGCCTGTCTGGGATTTCATTGTCCTTCATCTGAGTAGCTGGTTTCAGGAAGGTCACGTTGACGGTAGGAGCGGAAGGTGACAGCGATGTGCTCGACCGGATTACCTCAGCCCACACTGGCAGTTTGAGGGCTGACAAATACCATAGTCCTCCCATCCTAGCCTTTCAGTAGCCTAGTTTTTAATTGTATAAAGTAAGCAAATGTATGTTTCAGTTGTACTAAAAATTATAATCCCCGATTCATGAAGAGATCTTAACCAATCTTCAGTTAAAACTTTCTACCAGATTTCTGTTTGGAAAAACCCCAGACATGAGAACATGACCTTCAGTGTTTGTATATTCTACTGGAAAGCACTAAGTTTTATCCATTTTGCTTCCCAAATACATTTCCAAGTGGTTAACAGGGTCTAGATTTAATTATAAAAGATTTTTGTAATGGTTTTGCTGGTTTCCTTTTTCTTTGTGCTGCCAGCAGTATGAAGATAAGTTTCGTGTAACTGCTTTGAGAGGCTACAGGACACAGGTTAGTCAGAGCAAAGCTGAGAAAAACTGAATTGCACCACGTCCTTCCAAAGAAAGAGTCGTTGGCCTCTTGCTCCAAAGAATGCCGGGAGCCCAGTGGAATCCATCGCAGGGTGTTGACACGTCCGTTAGAGCAGGTGAAAAATGACTCGACCTGCACAGTAAGAGAACGACTTAGGTCAATAGGAAGAGTGATGGAGGTGAGAGTTGCAGGGCTCCTTACCTGATGTCTTTTGTTTCGTATAACCACGCTGCCAAACTGGTCACTTTAGGCTCAGTGGGCGTTCGGGCCAGGACAGGCTTCGCAAAGCATCTTATCCAGTCGTCTTATAGATGAGGAAACGGAGGCTCAGGCGTGCGTTGTCCAAGTCACCATGACCGGCAAGGGACAGAGCCAGTGCTCGCTCAGTGGTAGACAGAACATCCTCACCTTGTACTCAGGTCGACTCTTCCCGTGCCTCATGGGCCCGCGGGCGTTCTGTGCATGGGGCATTGCGAACGCTGTATGCAAATAGGGGCAAGGAGCGCATAGCCCCCCTGCTCACACGGATGCTCTCCTGTCTCATTGGCTCTCACTTGCAGAACAGAAGTTCAAAGTTCAAGTTATTAAGAACTTCAAGATACTGACGGCAGCACGTGAAACCAAGCTTGAGGCCCTTCTGAGGGCGGGGCTCTATGTGATTTTTTTTTTTTTTTTTTAAATAAGCATCAGAGGCAAATCTAGTTTGGTCTTGAGTACCCAGGTATTAGCAACATCGTGTAGATTCCAGAAACCAGTTTGGACAGTTTGCTAAAGAGCGCCCTTGGAGGTACATCTTTTTTTTTTTTTTTTTTTTTTTTTTTGGAGGTACATCTTTTTTAATGCCATTGCCTTGTTCGTCTCAGTGCCATTGATTTGTTCGCAGCTTATTCACAGGCATTGTATCCAAGCCATACCTGCGCAGGGGGTTTGGGGTGGATGTGGAGGTAAGGAGTGTCCTTAGAAGTCCATTCAGGCCAGACAGGGGCACAAAAGTGAACTCAGGGACAGGGAAGGATCTGGAAGGATGGAGGATCACCAGCTATTCCTTCCCCTCTCTTCCTCCCCCTTGGACCTGTATGATGGTGGTGTGAGCGTGGAGACCTTACAAGGCAGAAATACTAGCCCTTCATGAGTGCTACGTAGGACACAACTGTCCTGAGGCTCTGTGTGCAGGATTTCACCACCCTAACGATAGCCTGGTGAAGACAGTCCTCTACGAGCCCTTTCAACAGATGACAAAGCTGAGAAAGGTCACGTGGTATCACAAGGTTGGTCTCTGGTGGAGCTGGCCTAGCAGGGGTGGTGGGCAAGGACACAGACGTGAGAGCCTTCCTCAGCTGGGCATGTACGGAGCCCTGTGTTTTTGGCCATCCTGAGTGAGTCTTTGGCGGTGACCCAGATTCTCTGAGTTGACGCACCTGATCACCTAGACTCTGTCGTGGCTGCCTGACTCTTGAGTTCCCAGGTTTGGCATCCAGTGGGCTGAGTCAGTGCTCAGCTCGGCCTCTGACCAGCTTGGCCAAGTCCCTTTGGCTCCCTGTGGTCTTGGTTCCTTTGTGCAGGCAAGAGGGGTGGTTATTCTTCCTCTCAGTGCCCTCATGAATGGCAGAATGAAAGAGCATGGGTTAAAGTTCCTGCAGCAGTGTTGGTACACAGGAGACCCTCATTCCTTGAGTTGTGGCCTCTCTCTGCCCCGCCTGAGCTACTGTCACATCTCCAGTGGCGTGGGGAGGGGGGTGTGGTGGGGCCCCTGGACACGGCCCTGGGTCTGCTCCCTGCTTTCCATGTCTAGCCAGCTCTTTCGCTGTAGCTCTTATAGGGAACTGGCCAAGTATCCCTGGTAGCTGGCGCTTACAGTCTTTGTATGACGACTTGGTGATCATTGAAGAGGAACGTATACAAAGATTGGGAAAATATCACCCACCCCTGGGGCTGTTCATTCTTTCCATTGCCCGGACCAATATAAAGTGGGCACTGTTGGAGGTGGGCCAGGAGGGGTTTGGTCCCCCAAGATGGACGTGGGAGTCTATATGTCTGCCTGAAATGGCACCTTGTTTTTCCTTTGATTTTTATTTTATATTGGAGAATAGTTGATGTACCATGTTGTGTTAGTTTCAGGTGTACAGCAGAGTGATTCAGTTATACATATACATATCTATTCTTTTTCAGATTCTTTTTCCATATAGGTTATTATAGAATATTGAGTAGAGTTCCCTGTGCTATACAGTAGGTCCTTGTTGATTATCTATTTTATATACAGCAGTGTTTATCTGTCAATCCCAAGATCCTAATTTATCCCTCCTCCCCTCTTTCCCCTTTGGTAACCATAAGTGTGTTTTCTACGTCTGTGGGTCTGTTTCTGTTTTGTAAATAAGTTCATTATTGTAAATAAGTGTATTGTTTTTTAGACTCCACATATAAGTGATATCATATGGTATTTATCTTTCTCTGACTTACTTAGTATGATAATCTCTAGGTCCATCTGTGTTGCTGCAAGTGGCATTATTTCATTCTTTTTTATGGCTGAGTAATATTCCATTGTATATATGTGCCATATCTTCTTTATCCATTCCTCTGTCAGTGGACGTCTAGGTTGCTTCCATGTCTTGGCTATTGTAAATAGTGCTGCAGTGAACATTGGGGTGCGTGTGTATTTTCGAATTAAGGTTTTCTCCAGGTATATGCCCAGGAGTGGGATTGTGATCCAACACCTTTACCCAGCAGCCCAACAGATAGAAACCCATTCATCCCCACATGGACTCCCATCAGGGAGAGGTGACAGCGACTCCTGCATGTTGAGGGCCAGAAGCCAGCCCAAGTAGCCTCTGGACAAGAATAAGGTCTCCTTAATGCCCCTGGAGTTCTCAGGTTTAAAGGGCTCCCATCCTCTTTCTCCCTACCCTGACAGGCTCATCCCATAATTTGCCACCTTCTGTTGATAATTTTCAAAGCCCAGATGTCTTGTGATTTAACCTTGAATTTGAAAATATCTGGCTTCCTTCCCACGTGTGTGGGGAGGCAGGTAAAGGCAGGTTACGTGTCTTTCCAATGGAAACAGCTGCCATTCGAAGAGCTTGCCTTTATAACAGAGAGGGATGGTTCGAAGGGAAGAGTGGGAGGAAGAGGAAGTGGGTAGATTTAACCAAGGAGACGTCCTAAAGTAGGTGGGCTTTGGGCTCTGCCTTCCAGGAAAAGGAGAAGAGCTGGGGAGACGACGTGAGTTGGGGTTTTGGCCATGATGTAGAGAAAATCCCTCACGGAGCGCTCCCGATTCACCCAGCTTTGAGGCTGAGCCACGAGCTCCCTCTGGGTAAGAGAATACCCTAGCCCCTGGGGTCTCTAGCTAACAGAGAAGGCATTGCTCCAGAGACATGAGTGGCATCCCCGTAGCAACAGTTGAACAGCTAACAGAGGGGCTCGGAAGACCCGCCTTTGTTCGCGTTGGCTGGTCCGCGCTCGGTGAATGAGTTCATTGGGAGCCCTCCAGGGAGAGCCGCTGATGGTGCGCCACTCTTAACGAGCAGTCTCAGCTCCCCACGGCATGTGATAATTTTTCAGGAAGCACATTGTCAGTGGATCAGCTGCCTTGTCTCCCGATGTATGCCTTGCGCACACAGGAAGAAGGAGAAACTTGCCCCCCCCTTTTTTTTTTTCATCAAAACCAGTTGAAAACCCCGTCATCTGGTCCTCGTCTGTGTTTTGGCCTTCAATGTTGTTCAAGCTGTTGGGGTCCACTTCTCTCCGGTGTGATGGGAACCACAGTGAGGGTATTGTTTATCTCCCTCGCTCGACCTCTGATTTCTGATTTCCTGAAGACTCAGCCCTGCTCAGGACCCCAAGCGATCTGCACTCAGAGCAAGCTGTTTCTCTTGCTATGACCAAAACTGTCATAGCTTCCCATCATTATGGGTGACATCATGGAAGCATGGGCTGGTGTTCCCTCCCTCTAGGGCTGTGATGTGAACTGAATCAAGTAACAGTGGGCCCCTTCCATTGCCTTACAGGTCGCCCTTTAACCTCCCTGCCACCACCATCATCTCTTCGAAGATGACATTCCTTAAATCTTAGAGAAACTTTTCCTTTTCCCGCCATTTCCTCTTTCCTCACTCCTACGTCAGTGGGAGAAGTGTTCCACCCTCCTACCCACAGCTGGCCCTCCGCCTCTCCTGTGATCTCGATCTGTCATTTCTCCACCTTCACTTGCTTCTCCTTAAATCTCCTTCAACCCCTGCCTTCTTTTCAGCCTAAAGCCTCTGGGGATTCTCTTCCTCACTGTGTTTCTCCCCAGGGAGAAACCTCCCTGGTTTTCACCTACTTGGGGTTGGCGCCCCTAACCCGCATGCTGTTCAAGGGTCAACTGTGGTTTGAAGGAGTATGGAAACCTCCTTTCTTAGTGATTAACGACTCCCCACTGAGGAGTCATTCTGTGACCAGAAGAAACCTAAAATACAGTTCTGAAAGTAGAAAGAAGTACACATTTGGCCAACTTCATCGATAGCTATGTGAGTAGGATAAGGACATGTAGGTAGATCATTGGACAACTTGATGAATTCCCAGTTGATTGAAGAATCATAGTCATATAAGAGAATAGTGGCTCAGTTTCCGGTATGCCGTAGATGCTTAATGAATATTGGTTGAATGAATGAATGAATCAACCAACCAACCAACCAGTCAAGCTGTCCAGGATGATGTCCATAGCGGCAGTCACAGGATTCTCTCATCTCGGTCTTGTTGTGTTCAACCCTTCCATCAGTTGTTTGGATCACAGGACTGTGTAAGAAACACAAAGCAAATTTACTATACTTGGAGACTGATATTGTAATTTATAATAAGAAATACGTATTTGGTCTTTGTCCTATTTCTGGGACACAGCTCGTAAAACCACTGGAAATTTCCCGTGATGGAGACTGATAAAGGTGTCTTTTGTTAATGAGGTGACTTTTGGAACCTAAGGGGGGGGCTAGTTGTCAGTGGAGGCAGCCAGGTGACTAGAGTTGGAACTCTCAGTCTTGCCCCCCGACTCCCCTTCCTCCCTTGTCCCCCACCCCTGACCTCCAGGGAGGAGAGAGGGGCTGGAGGTTGAGTTCCGCTACCAGTGGCCAACCATTTAATCAATCATGCCTGCGTAATGAAGCCTCCATAAAAACCCTAAAGGACTGGGTTTGGAGAACTGCTGGGCTGGTGAACACATGAAGATATGGGGAAAGTGGCGCCTGGAGAGGGCATGGAAGCTCTGTGCCCTTTCCTCATACCTTACCCTCTGCATCTCTTCATCCAGCTGTTGATTTGTATCCTTTGATATCCTTTTTATAATGAACCAGTAATCTAGTAAGTAAAATGTTTGGGTGGGTTCTGGGAGATGCTCTAGCAAATGAATGAAATTCAAAGAGGGGGGTCATTGGAACTTCCATCTGTATAGCTGGTCTGAAGCACAGGGAGCAACCTGGCTTTGAGATTGGGGTCTGAAGTGGGCAGGGGATGGGGCAGCAGTGTTGTGGGACCCCCTTAATCTCTGGGGTCTGACGCTGTGTCCTGGTAGTGTCATACTTGAGTTGAATTGTAGCATACCCTGCTGGTGTCAGAGAACTCCCTGGTGGTGTGAGGAAATCCCCCCCCAACACCCCCCCCCACACACACACAGTAAACCTAGGAAGATCATTAATGGAATAGATCATAGAAGAGAAAATGATCTTGACAAGTTAGATACTGGACCAGGAGAAACAGGCATAGGCACAAAGCCCTATGTACGAGATTAAAATTTCAGTTGGCCCATGAGAGCCTCGTATCTTGAGAGTAATGGTTGTGATCAGACTTGGGAATCTTGCTCCTGTGCCCATCATTCAACTAAAACTCTTCTTGTGGAAGTTCTAGTGGCTGTTTGGGGGTAAAGGGCACTTTCTGCGTGCCCATCCTCATCTTTTCTGCTCCTCCTACAGTATTCAACACTATCTGACACTGTTAGCTTGATGCCCTTCATGGAACCTTTTTCTCATTCCATCATCGCACTTTGGCTTTATTCCCTGGCTCTTCTGATTTTTCCTTCTCGGTCTCTTTTACCTCCCTTTCGAGTGTTTCCTTTACCTTTATATTTAAAAGCCAGTGTTCCTTAAATTCAAATCTCAGTGTCTTTCTGGTCTATATCTCTCCCTAGTCGTTTGCTGGTTGTTTAAAGTATATTTGTTGAGGACCTACTACGTGCCGGGGACTGTTCTAGGAGCTGGTAGTACAGCAGAGGACAGAGAGACAAAAATTTCTGCCCTTAAGGAGCTTATATTCTAGGCGAAGGGAGACAAATGGGTGAGTGAATGGCTAGATCGGTGTTGGATTGTGGTTAAGGTCATAATGAACAGCCAACCCAGGTTAAGAGACTGAGCCTGTCAGGGCTACTGTTTTATGCAAGAGAGTCAGGGAGGGTCCCCTGGGAAGGTACGTTTGAGCAGAACTGGACGTCTTGTATTTCCCAGGGCTACCTCTGCCCCAAAGGCTCCCAGATCCTCGTCTCTGGTCAGCCCCTCTCCATTGGAGCTATGTTCCCGAATGCCTCCTAGACAGCTCCCGCAGGACGTCCTGGGACCCCTGAAACCGTACAGGCTCAGCTCTCGTACCAAACGTCTTCCTCCTGTTTGGTTTCCCCATTGGTTCACAGCCTGACCAGCCCTCACTCACCCAGGCTAGAGACTCCACACTGCCCTTCGCCCTTCTTTTCCACTCCATGCGCAGGTATCCAATCACACGTCATCCGGATCCTCCCTTCGTCCTCATGCCCTCGTTCAGACTCTTCCCTTCTCTTGCTTGTACTCTTTAAGGAGACTTCGAATGAGTTTGCCAGCCTCCAGGATTAGTGGGGTGTTCAACCTCCCTGGTTCCCAACCTACTGGCTCAGCCATCTCCCTTCACTTCCCTCCCCCATCCAACCCCACTCCTGCCACGTACACCGTATGCTCTGGCCCCTCTGTCAAGAAAGTCATCTCCCCAACACTTTGACAAGACCCTTTTTCCTTTTGTATGCTTTTCACTTTTTCCGGGAATAATCTTTCCCTTCCCTCCCCTCCCCTGCCCTTACTGTTTCGCTCGCCTACCCGGCAGGTTTCTAACCGTGCTGAGGTAGCCAACTCTGTTCTGGGAAGCTTCTCCCGAATCCTCTTCCCCTTCCCCTCCTCTCCTTTGTTGGGATACCATAGTGCTCGTACCAGATTCGATTCCCCTGGTTTAGAAGGGTTCTCTGTGTCCCATTAGCCCACGGGTTACCTGGTTGAACCATTGAAAACTACCGTTCTTCTAGTCAATATCAGCATTCTTGTATGGTTCAATCTAATATATCCAGTTTGTGTCAGTATTTGTTATTCCTGTTTTGGCTTTCAGAAGTATTCGTACCTTCAACCAGACTGCCTTAAAGCGTGGGCTCAATGAATAATTTTCAGCTCTGGAAGACATTGCCCATCCTATTTATTCTACATAGTCAGTTTTTCTGGTCAAAAATGGATGCACACCTTAGAAATCTTGTCAGTGTATACTCTGCTTTCTTTCTGGCTGTTAACAATTTTTCTGTCATGTTTTTTCTGATTCACATCATTTGTCATAAACACCAGTGAGGTTTTGAGGCTGCTTACTCATTGTCTAATGAAAAGAAAACGATAAAGTTGTGAATAAGGCAAAAGTGACGAAAAGTCTATTTATAGTTTTTCAAGGTGAAAAGGAGATCAGAGTGTCAACTGGAGAATTTGTGAATATTTTGTCCAGCGGTTGTGACTTCCATGACTCATATAGAACTAGAGTTGCCCTTAAATTTAGAATGTCTTTCATATTCTGCCTGCCCACTTCCACCAACATTGTAAAACGCTATTCTTAATTAATAGCGCCCCCAAATTATTCTATTCTGCCAGTTCTATAATTGAATGATTTTGCTTTTGATGGAATGATTACACTTTTTAAATAAAACCCGATAACGTAGCTAATCATAATTGTTCTCTTTTGTGTTGAACTGAATTTTGTTTTGGTATTAATTCTCACTTGAACTACTGAGGGAGAACAATCCTGTCACAAAACAACAATTGGCATCTTCCTGTCTGAATGCATCTAAGCCGTCTTTGCAAAAATGTTTGAAGACCATCCTGTTTGGACATATCATCAGGTTTTCCTTTGCAGGTTAGTTACGTCAGATCTGCATCTCTTTTTGCAAGTTTGAAATCGTAGGCTGCCCTGCTTCTCAATCCCCTCACGGTGAGACAATAAAGTTGGCTGGGGCCATATTTTAAGGGGATAGTTGATTGTGGGCGTGGTCGCCTAGGATGATGCTTAAAGTGGAAAATGAGATGTAAAATGAAAAGAAAATATTGGAAAAGGCTGAACTGGTTTTCAAAATCTTTTCAGGTTCAGCAGGGCCAGAGGTATTGAATGTAGAAGACTTTCGGGGATTATCTCAAACTAATGCATTAACAGATCAGGTTGTTAGAGGATTTTGATTCAGGATCTTATACATTTTTTTTTTTAAGTGTTGAGCAACAGACCCTCAAAACTTGGGAGAGGATTTTGTTTTGTTTTGTTTTGTTTTTTGCGGTACGCGGGCCTCTCACTGTTGTGGCCTCTCCCGTTGCGGAGCACAGGCTCCGGACGCGCAGGCTCAGCGGCCATGGCTCACGGGCCCAGCCGCTCCGCGGCATGTGGCATCTTCCCGGACCGGGGCACGAACTCGTGTCCCCTGCATCGGCAGGCGGACTCTCAACCACTGCGCCACCAGGGAAGCCCGGGAGAGGATTTTTTAAGAGTGGGTGGCGTCTGACCTGTTTTTATGTTTGCTTCTAAGATGGGTGTCCAACCCAAACAATTAGTGGACTGTTCTGAATCAGGAACCCTTCACCCTGTGCTTATCAGTGGTCATCCCTGTATTTGACTTGAGTTTCTAGAAATTTTTTTATTGAGGTATAATTGACATACAATATTATGTTAGTCTCAGGTGTACAACATAGTGATTCAGTGTTTGTGTACATTGCAAAATGGTCACCACAATAAGCCTAGTTAAGGTCTGTCACCTTACAAAGTTAATACAATATTATTGACTGTATTTCCCATGCTGTACATTACATCCCCGTGACTTACTTATTGTTAAGTTATAACTGAAGTTTGTACTTCTTAACGTCCTTCACCCATTTCGCCCCCCTCATCCCCCTCGCCTCTGGCAACCACCAATCTCTTCTCTGTATCTGTGAGTCTGGGTTTTGTTTATTTTGTTTGGTTTGTTTTTTAGATTCCACATATAAGTGAAATCAAGTGGTATTTGTCTTTCTCAGTCTGACCTATTTCACTTAGCCTCCATGGATGGACCTTGAGGGTATTATACTGAGTTTCTATAAATCTTTTAAGTAGGGACAGTGAAGCTAAGTGGGTCAAACAAATGCTTTAAAAATGGTGCAGAAATTAACGATGCTTGGAAACATGGCTTATATCCACGATAAAAGCTTATATGCTTAGATGGGCTGGGAACGTTGGTCCAGCAGTATCTGGGGATGCAAGAAGACTTGTGAAAGCAGCAGTCAGTATCGTTGTTACAACAGGCTTTCTGCTGAGCATTTAGAACGCTCTTGAGAGCAGCCTTTGGCCTCGGGGTTCTACGGAATAAAGTTTCGTATAGAAATAACCACATCCAATAAGAAAAAGCACTCTGTTTTGATTTTTCATTCTAAGGAGTCACCAAAGTATTATTAATATTTTAATAATATTGTTTTGGTAACTCATTATTATTTAAAAATAAGCATATTATGATTATTTTTAAATAGGGATGGGTACTTTTGTTTGAATTGCGCTTGAGCTGAAGTTTCTCTTACTATCGCATACGTTAGCTGTAGACCAGGAAACAGGTTCTGTTGCTGAATTGCTACATTGCTGTTGTTAAATCTATGTTTGGGTCCTCTTTCTCTTTATGTCCATTTTCTTCCCTCTTTAATAGTCAGCCTAGCTAGCTCGCTAGAGGTTGTGTGAAAGACACATTTTTAAAAATTGAAGTATAGTTGATTTACAGTGTTGTTAGTTTCAGGTGTACAGCACAGTGATTCAGTTATACATATATATGCATATCTATTCTTTTTCAGATTCTTTTCCATTATAGGTTATTACAAGATACTGAGTATAGTTCCATGTGCTATACACTAGGGCCTTATTGGTTATCTGTTTTGTATGTGGTAGTGTGTATATGTTAATCCCAAACTTCTAATTTATCCCTCCCCTCTCCCCTTTGATTAGCATTAGTTTGTTTTCTACCTCTGTGAGTCTCCTTCTGTTTTGTAAATCATTTATTTGTATCATTTTTTAGATTCCACATATAAGTCATACCGTATGATATTTGTCTTCTTACGGAAAGACACATGTTAAAGAAAGAAAAAGAAAATGGAGACCCTGGGCATGTCCTTTGACTAGATCCTGCCAGGGTCAGGGGTAAATGAAATAAAACAAACGGTGATGCCCCGCCAAGGGGTCCCAGGGGCAAGAAAGAGTTTGCTTGTGCGAAGACACGCTTTCTGCTAGAACGCATACCGGCCGATCGCTGAGTCACGTGGTGGGAGGGGGCTCTCTCCCCTCCGCTGCACAGCCCCTGCTGTGATGTCACAAGTCTATTCTTTCCTGGGAGAATTAATTAGCATTCATCGGGTGCAGCTGGCGAGGAGGAAGGAGGGAGCCGGAGCGCACGCGTAGGCCAGCCAGAGGCGCAGCCCTGTCGGTCGGGGCGCGGGCCCCCCGGGAGCCGCATCGGGACTCGGCACCGGCGGGGCAGGCGGTGGCGGTTTTATAACCGGATTCTCCGTGACGTACGGCTGCCTGGCAGTTATCTTTCTGGACCAGTAGGCAGAGAGGGGGATTGACGCCGACGAGACTTCTGCATCTTGGAAGGGACTGTAATCTTCTGTAGTGAAGAACAGAAGCTCTCAATCACGCGGGTGTAAATAAGAGCCGGAGGGGGGCCCAAAAGAAAAGGAAGAGGAGGGGAGAAGTGTGTATTGGGGGGAGCGGGCAAAGCATTTTTGGTGGATGGTACGAAGCCAGCCATGGAAACTGCAGCCGAGGAAAATACTGAACAAAGCCAAGAGAGAAAAGGTACCCAGGGTTCTGACAATAGCCTGTTTAAATCTTTTCACTGGGGGCTTCAAAAGGGGTAGCCCGGTTTGCGTCTCGTGTAAAATAGCCTCTGAAACCATCCGGATGGCCTGGTCTGCTTTCACGGTGGTTTTCCTCCTGGAGGCTGATGTTAAGTGAATAGAGCAGCCTCTCTTCAGTCCCCTCCTGGTCCAAACCCTTCTCCCGAAAGCGGTATTGCACAGAAGGAGGTCCGCAATCTGTCACCTTGGGTAGCTAGATTGGGGAAACTGTTTTAATTACCATAATGAGTCCTAACTGAGGTCCTAGGTTCTGCATGTTATATCCCAGGGACATGGGACGCATTGCTTTCTGCTAATGCCAAGGGGCAACTGGAGGGGCACACGTATTAAATACGCTTCGGTTCCGCTGATGCGGTAGTGATTTTGGACCTTCTCTAATTTTCGTATTTAATACGATTGCCATTTCCGTGTATCTGACTCTGATATGTAATAACCATTTACAGTTGGAGCTTGAGAGAGAGGGAACGTCAGCTCTGTCCGCTAGTGCTGATGGAAGGCGTTGGCGGGGAGGTGCGGGGTGGGGTGTCTGCTATCTATGACTTGGACATTTGTGGGAGGAAAATCCACACAGGTCCTGTTCCTCAAAGGGCATCTTAGAAAACATCCTGATCTTGACATACGGAATGGTTTTTGCGGGGAGAAATAAAGTGTTTTGCGGTAAGAAGGTGGCAGAAAATAGAAGCTAAAATTAATCTGTCTTTTCCTAGATAATGAGCGATTCAGGTTTGCCACCCGGTGGAATCAGCTCAGCCCGTGTGAGGTTAAGAGCATCTCACTGCATTGTAATTTATCTCCCTCACCCAAAGTTACAGACTGCTGTAAAGGCACAAGAACATATTCTGTGCCTGCAGTGGCTTTTATATCAAACGCTACCCGTGCTAGGGTTATTTCTCGTGACCCTGACATCCACTGACCGTCACTAAACAATAGTCCTTCTCCCTGATAGAGGTACAGGTATGTTTTATATAAGAATATGTAGGTCTGAAATTGCTGATAGTCAACCATTTTACACCTACAAAAACGGCAATTTCACGAATCTCACCGTACCAGCGTGCTTGGGTAGGGCGATCCCTGCATAACGTTCTCTCCTAAACAGAGCAGTTTCACTTTTTAAATGAATTGCTTTTTAAAGTATGATAAAATATACAGATCATAAAATGTGCCATTTTAGCCATTTTTAGGTGAATAATTCAGTGGCATTAAGTCCATAGCGCTTAGATTTCTAAAATTGGTAGTTGTTGAGCTTAATCCCTGCGTCAAACCTACCGCCCCCCAAACAGTAACAACAAAAACCAGCTCCCCCAAAACCCCCTGCCTTTTCTTGTATGTATATATTTTTTCATTTACGTGAATGACCAAATAGCAGTAAGAGAAACACTTGGGAATATTTATAAAGTTGAGGAACTGAGATAAAAGTTTAAAGGCTCGTTTCCGTGACGATTAGAGACAAAGCTTGGGGGATATAATCATGGGATAATAGCATTGTTGTGAGGAAGCCAATCACAGTTGTAGCGATTTTTCCCTAAAACAGATGCTTAGAACACACTTTTTATTAATATGGTGTTTGCCAGCGGCAGATAAAAACCACTTTGGTCTCCGCAAAAGACATACCTTTCACTTTTCTCTCCAAAAGCAAGAAAGGGACAGAAAATCAATGTAAAATCCTTACTACGCGATTGCGGTTCTCACCATCATTTATTCTTACGGAGTGCTATTATTTTATGTTAGTTAAGTATTTATTATTTAATACGGAAATCTACAGGCTGTCACTACATCCCTGGCAATCTCTATATGAAAACTCATTAGCTGTGGTTTCAGAAACAAAATTAGAAGCAGAAGATAATTCCTGGAGGAACTTTAAAAATTACGAAATGGATAAACACTAGCTGTTTGTTAAGTAATTCAAAAGTACCAAGTTACTGCACGATACCGTCACATGTATAATACATGCTTGAGTAAGAATACGGGCCAGGGGATGGATTTTGACCACAGCAGCAGGGGTTGTGATCGCCCCGTGACCCACCAGAAATGTTGATCTGGAGGGTAGCCTGTTTACTAAGCTTCGGCTAGACGAACAAGTTCATCTGCCAGCTACGCAGGGTCAGAGCTCACATGAGTATCACATTTGTAGTTTGCCCCGTTTGTTCGCCCGTTGTCATGCAAGGCACACACAGAGGCATAAAATGATAAACATGTTTGTAGCTGCTTGCCACTCCAGGATTCCTTTAGATTTAATTTTAAATTTATAAAATCAGTGTTTACTTCATTGACGTTAACATGTACAAATTTGACACAGAGAATGCATTATATAATTCTTGAGTGGGTGAATCTGTGGGGTTTTTTATTCCTTTTTTTCTTTTAAGCCTTTCAGCAAGGGATTTAATTTGCTAAATTGAATCCTCTACATTTTGTCACTTCCCACAGAGTTTTAACGCACATGTATTTTAGCCCCCCCCCCCATTCTTCCTTTCCCATTTGTTGTCATAGTCGGTGGTAGGGGCAGTACTTGTCTCTGAATTTGGACTGTTATTACCCAGTGGCTAATACCCAGTAGCTTGTAGATTAATGGCTTCAGGTAATTATTATAGTGTTTACTAAGAATACAAATTAAACTTAGCTTTATAAGCTGACCTCAACTTTTCCAGCTGGTGTCACTTCCCAGGAGTTGCAGCAGGACAAAGAGAGCTGTTTCTTCAAACAGCCTCATAGCTTTTGTCACCGAACCCTACTGGATGATCGAAATTCACAAGAAGTAATTTAGCAGTTATTCAGGAATTTTTACAGAAAGCAAGAAGGTTTTCTCAGACGGATGTAAGAAATGCCAAATTATTACAAAAGACAGTTTTTAAATTGGAAGCATTAAATTAAATCAAAGTGTCGAGAATTGAGTGAGCATATTAACTGAAATGAAATAAGTGGAGGAAATGAATAAGACAGAATGAAAGCAACTGGATCACGGGACTCAGTAATAAAGAGATGAGAGTGAGGTTTCTATTCCTGTCGAGTATTACTTGATGTCAATTCATTTGTGAAAACCAGTGCATCGAGAGTCGCTGGGAGGGTGTAATGTAGGGCCAGAAAAACAGTTGGATCACTTGCTCTATCGGATGGAAAAAACCCTAAGTATCTGTTAAGAAAATTATTTTTATTATATGTAGGAAATTGGAATCTACGGAAACAATTGTCAGGCTAGTTTAGCTCCTCTGAATCATTGCTCAAATAAATTTCAGAACTCCAGGTATCAAATTAAATTTCTAAGCACATAAAAAGAAAAATGTAGAAAATCAGAAATAATGTGTAGTTTAAAATAAGTTGCAGGACATAGTCAAAGTAAGAAATGAATTCAAATGGTTGACCTGATTAAAAAATGAACACATCCATTTAAATCTTTTTATGTCTTAGGTGTTTGGGGTTTTTTTGTTTTGTTTTTTTTAATGTAGCAAAAGATGTACACTTATGGCCCTCCTTTTTGTCATTGTTGTTTAGGAAGGAAAGCACTCCTCTAGAATATATGATCTATAGGCTAAAAACCCAGAGGGACACATTTAACATGTTACACTCTTCCTGCTGATTTATGAATTATTTGATGTTGAGATTTTTACTGACGTTTTCTGATTTGACTACATACATATGGTATGGAGAAGGTTGTAGATGCAGTGTTTTCCTATGAGAATCTGCCAGGGAGGACATTTGAAGAGAGGGTGTCTGGGGATAAGGCTGTAGAGAAAAGCGGGGCCGGCCAGATGGTGCTGGACATATGTGGTAGGTATGATACAGCTCGCTTTTTTTTTTTTTTTTTTTTTTTTAGAAAATTTAAATGTGGAGAAGATCTCAGCAAGCCAGTTGATACCTCTCCTCCTTTGGTATTATAGTTTCCATTAGCATCCTTTTAAACACTCGGCCTCACTCATTCATTAGACAAAGAATTCGGACTCATTTCCGGAAATGTAGCTTTGCCTTCCTTGAAATTGAGTGGAAATCTTGAATTCAGATTGTAACGTTAAAAATTGTGTTTCTCTCTTATTTGGAAGTACACGCCAACTTAATAATCTTCATAACGTGACTTACAGCCTTGCTGTATCTGAGAACATGTGACATAGCCAGTGTCCCCATGACGTAAGTTTCCCCTCACTGGGCCTGGTGAAAAATTGGACTGTTCTGAGATACTCCCTTGCTTTTTTCTCCTTGGGACCCAGTGTACCTCCATGTGAGACGGTTGGCCAGAAATAAGGATGGCTGTGGGACAGAGGAAGAAGGTGGCTGTTAAGAGAGGGAGGCTACAATCCCAGCTTCACAAATGTACCTGCTTGTGTATTCATTTGTTCATTTATTTATTCATTTAATAATGTTCCTCTCTGAAACATCATCCTTCCTCTGTCCTCTCAGCTCACGTCATAGGAGCAGAAGGGTGCTAACTCATCTTAGGGACCATTCTGTGGAGTATCATCTTGCTGATTGGTGGCAAGAGGAGAATTGATGATGCCCAAGAGGAGGATTTGGACCCTTAGCCCAGAGAATATGTGATAAGAGAAAGTAAAATACTTTCCTGTTTTGTAGGATTTGATTAATTGCATTACCTTTTTTGTATATTCAAGCCTTACGAGCTATCTTTGATATCATGGGTCAGCATACTTGATCTGTAAAGGGCCCAAGAGTAAATATTTAGGCTCTGTGGGCCACACAGTCTGTTGTAACTACTCAAAGGAACGAAACTGGGTCATTTGTAGCGACGTGGATGGATCTAGAGACTGTCATACAGAGTGAAGTAAGTCAGAAAGAGGAAAACAAATATCGTATATTAACGCATGTATGTGGAACCTAGAAAAATGGTACAGATGAACCGGTTTGCAAGGCAGAAATAGAGACACAGACGTAGAGAACAAACATGTGGACACCGAGGGGGGAAGGCGGGGCGGGTGGTGGTGGTGGTGTGATGTATTGGGAGATTGGGATTGACATGGGTACACTGATGTGTATTAAATGGATGACTAATAAGAATAATAATTAAAAAAAAGCTACCAGGGTAGCATGAAACAGCCACAGATAGAGGATAAACAAATGGGTGTGGCTGTATTGCAATCAAACTTTATTTACAAAACCAGGTGGCTGTCATCGGCCGACCTCTGCTATATCCTATAGTGGTGTTATAGCTTCCTTTAATATTTTAAGTACTAGCTAAAAATGGAGGAGGATTGACGTAGCTTTCAGAGACCGGGCCCAGTGAGTATAGTCTTTCTGGGAAGCTCAGTCTTCGTCATTTAGTTGCTTCCAGTGATCATTTCCTAGATGGCCGAAAGCATACCAGTCTGCAGTTTAGTTATTCAGCCTCGTCCCTAAATTACGTCATCTGAGTAAATGGAGGGAAAAGTGTACACAGCATTATTTTGATTTCTTTTCCTCAAGTCCCCGTTGTTTGTCATACCTACTTTGGCGATGACCACCCAGTTGTGTGTCTCGCCATCAGTCACCACCGTTCACCTCAGCCCCATCCATGAGTAGCATCTGAGATGTCACAGTCTTCTGTGCTTCTTCCCGAATACCAGTCAGTCTCCTGCCCACCTCTCCCTTCTCCTCTCTAAGGGGAACGTTTGCAGGCTTCCCTCTGAAGGGCATAAGCCAGGATCTTCCTAGGTCTGTACATTTTCCCATTTCTTGACAGTTGCTCAGGAGCTGAGGCTTCTCCTTGCACTCACGTGACTCCCTTTTAAGCGTTGGGACCCTGCCCTTTTAAATGAAACATATACTGTGCTCTTTGAAATTTTATAATTTGCTATTTAATGTCTTTATTTAAGTCTGGCTCAGAAATATAAAATAGACATGATTTTCCTTCCCTTCATATCTAAAGATTAATTGTTGTCCAAAGGCCTTCCCAGTAGAAGTGGAAAGCATCCACCCACTTGCGGATCCCATCTCCACGTCTCGGGCTTGGCTGTCCTGTTTTTCTCAGGAAACACATTAGCGTTGGGCATTCCATGATTTTTCATCGTCATTGCCAAGCAGCCTGTGCCTGATTGCCTACGTGAAGAGACACGGGCAGAGAATGGATGAATCCTGTGCAAAGATCCCCTGAATTGCATGGCCTGGCTGGGGTGCAGTCAGGGTGGTGGGGGACCTAGAGGCCCATTGCTTGATCCACAGGCTCCCAGGATGTTCCCCTGCATTCAACCAAATATTTATGCAGCAGACGTTGACTGGGCACCAACTGTGTGTTGGGCTTGGAGGGAGAACTTTTTTGCAAGGAGGATGAAAATTTTTCAGATAGAAATGATCGAGTTCCTTGGAATCCTCTTGCTTGAGGTCGACACGGAGGGCTTACAGCCACTCACCAAGAGGAAATCAGCTCATACCATGAGGCCACTTGACCTCCTTCTGGTTCTTTCCACCAGCCCCACTGGGTTTCTCCGCTTTCGGGGAATGTAGCGCAACCCATGTATGAGAGAGAGTCACCCAAAATCTGAATCCAGGAAAGGCTGAGAGTTCAGAACTTTTAAGAACCCTGAAGTAACCTCAGGAGCTTGCGACCTGACAAATGTCTTTACAAGGCAGAGAAGCACAGCTCACCTCCAAAGAGACCTCAGCGGAAGAGTAGAAAATTACAGCAAGTGCACAGGCCCCTGGCTGCATGATCGCGGGCAAGGGACTTACCTTTCCGTTGCCCGTCTTCGTTTGTAGGTATCGGCGTATCCCAGCTGTTCTAAGGTGTGATCGCTCACGAGGGAATCTGATGTGAACTTAATGCACGATTAGAGGGCGTCTGAAATTCAGAACCAGGCAGATCCATCTCCTCTGACCCTAAACAGGGTCCTAAAATAAATTGCTTCAGGGAATTGGATCCCCACGATTACCAGTGGGGAATTTTGAAGTGTGTCCAGTATTCCATGAGAGATCAGAGAAGCCCAACTAAAGAAATTGTGGACTGACTGACGTGACAACTGTAGATTGAGCAAAGATTCTTTTTGAAAGGGCTGTCGTGATCATGACTCAAACATTGGAGGTACTAAGGTGACTGGCGGTGGAAAGAATCAGAACAGGTGACAGTCCTTAAAAATGTATTGACTTAGATAATTTTGCCTATGTTACACATAGAAAAAAGAACAAAAACCTTTAGACTTCGTGTAAAAAAACAAGATCCTGAGGTAACGAGTGCAACGTGCTTTGCTTGGTGACCAGCACGCGGTGAGCACGCTGTAAATTAGAGGCGTCATCATGTTCATTAAAGACAAAACCAGCAGCAGTAAAAATACTTTTATTGTGCAGTTCTGCTCTTGTCCTCGCATCGTTTTTTCCCCTTTCAAATGTCATTAAAAGTCTTTAACTGTCTTTTCAATGTCTCTAAAAGACAGTTTTACTTTACCTTGAAGCCAAAAAGGTTTGCCCTGAAACGCCACCTAGAAACGTAGGTCTCCACTTCCCAAGTGGAAATACCTCGAGAGTTTTCAGAGATTGTGGAGAGCAGAGATGGGTTTTCGTAACAGCTGGTGAGGTTTTCAGTGGACCCAGTCAGGGCAGTAGCCTTTTTGCCTCACAACATGGCAGTTTGCTTAGTCCTTAGCCTCAGTGGTCTGAGGTGCCCAGGGCATTATAACCTGCTCTTCTGATGGAATAGTTACCCACATCAGTGTCAGCACCATTTTTTTAATCCTTAAATATTTGTGGCACCCAAGAGGACGTAACCCGTCATTAGGTTTGATGGGATTCTCACCTATAAACTGGCCAGAGTGACCTTATGGTCTCTTAGGGATTTCAAGGTTGTAATTCAACTAAGAGTTACCAGCATCTGATTCTGTGTCAGGCAAGTTGATAGATATTTTCCTCTCCAATCCCCTAAGAAGTAAGAAATATAGTCAGATTACCAGATAAGGGCCTGAGTCTCCAGGAGGCCCCTTGTCACCTCATGTGGGAGGAAGCAGTGTTTCAGGCCCAAGACCAGCAGCCGTTTCTCTATAAAGACACTGGGAGATCATTGGAACAGGATTTAATCTGGAACATTCTAGACTGAAGTCCTGAGCTTAGATAAGATGAAGGGACAGAATATTGCAGATGTCAGTGGAAGGACAGGAGTTTTCATCCAAGGTTCAGCAGACCATGGGGTCATTGGCCATACTTTGCAGGCTGGAACTAGGCGCCGTCAGAGCAAGCCTGGATTCACCCTCGCTTGTGTAGCTACAATAATGATGATGCTCTGTGGGTCTGAAAGTGAAAGAAACAGAAAGACACATACGATGGTGAGAAGCCAGATTTTCCTTGTAAATAGTGTCTGCCCAAAATGATCATTCTAAGGGGCGGGACTTGGGGGGAGATGGAGAAAATACAGAAAGAAAAGACAATATTGGTGATTTTTGTCAATTTAAATTGAAAAATGGAGGAGGAGACTAACGTTCTCCGTGTATTATGCTGAGTTGATAAGGTGATACTGAAAGGTTGCAATTCAGTGGCATATTTTGTGAGCTCCCCGTTTCCTTGAACTATATGGTAAAAGAATAAATTAAAATGCTGATGTAGAATCTTTGCTGGAGATAGAGACACTGACTCTTTGCCACCTGAAATTGGCAGTGAACAGCAGAGCTGAAATGGAAATTGGCAGGTACCACTGGATGTACCCAGGCTCAAAGAACCACCAGTACCGTCCCGTGCCAACCCTGGGGGACAGGGCTAGCCTCTTGAGCAGTCCAGGTAAATACAGCCTCGGGGTGAATTCGCACAGCAAGTCAACTGTTATCTTTAATATGATTTGTGATAGCTCTTTCGGTTTGGTGTTGTTTTCTGTTTTGCTTGATGCGTTAATTTGTTCACAGGGGTAGGGGTGGAATTAGCCCCTTGAGATTTTTTTTTCATCCTCTTTCTTTTTCTCCCTTCCTTTCCATTCCACCCCATCTTTCACCTCTCTCTTCTCCCTCCTCCCTGTTTCCTCCCCCTCACCTCTTCTCAAAAGGAGCAGTGTACAGTGAGGTATGCCTTGGGGCTAAGCACGAAATTTCTAATATCTGAACCAATAATGGGTTGGGGGGCGCGTCACACATGCCCATCATGGGACCAAGAACTGAGCCAGGACATTTGAGGCGCCTGGGCTCTGAGGGTGCTGTCAGTGTCCCCACATGTCTTTCTGGCCACACTGCTCTGCAACGCTCTGATCTCACATCAGTCCATTGCCTTTGAGAAGGAAAACTCAGAGCCCATGAAATGACGAGCAGATACCTGGGTACGCCATCCCGTCAGGTAGGTCCACAGGGTCCGCTTTCCAGTCTCCTTGCTCAGGAGGAGCGCCGGTCTCTCGGAACGTCTAAGTGTTGGGTCGGGGTGAACTGTGCATCAGCCCATCTGGGGACCCGGAAGGGGAGAAGGCTGAGCGATGTGCACAGCCACCCTCCACATCCTCGAAGTCCACACAAAGCATCCTCATACTCAGCTCAGTGAGCTAAAATTCGGTGGTTTCAAGTTACTTAAAATGTGAATATAAAGGGATGGTGGTGGGTCAGAGAAACACAACAGGCTTCAAGTTCCGCTGTAATTCTCTGTGAACCCATAGCGGCATTCCTCCCAAATGTTTGCTTACTGCTGCAGGAATAAATCAGAAATGACCACATAGACCCTGCAAGTCTAGAAAGAGCGGCCCTGAGGTACAACGTAAGACACATGTTGAGTTACAAAGTCAGACCGCCTGTAATTCATTTAAATCTTTTCTTTAAAACCTAAATTGTGGCTTCAGGTTAATTAACATGAAATCTGACTTTGGAATTAGTTCTACACCTTGAGTGACGGATTCCTTCCCTCAACATCTGGCTACTAGGCGCCAGCCCTGTGTGTGCCTGTGTAGTGCCAGTTAGAAGAGGTGAGCAAGAAATGCCATCAGACATTTGTTCTCTTGGATCCTTCGAAGGATGGAAGGTTCTGGAATCTTGAGTTTTAAAAATTACCATTAGGGGGCTTCCCTGGTGGCGCAGTTGTTGAGAGTCCGCCTGCCGATGCAGGGGACACGGGTTCGTGCCCCGGTCCGGGAAGATCCCACATGCCGCGGAGCGGCTGGGCCCGTGAGCCATGACCACTGAGCCTGCGCGTCCGGAGCCTGTGCTCCGCAACGGGAGAGGCCACAAGAGTGAGAGGCCCGCGTACTGCCAAAAAAAAAAAAAAAAAATTACCATTAGACATGTATCCATACAGTGGAATACTGTGCAGCAATGGAAGGGAATGAAGTACGCATGATACACACTGCGACATGGATGGATCTCAGAAACAGGATGCTGAGTAAAAGCTGACACACGAGACCAAATACCGTAGGGGTTCCATTAGAAATGTCCAGAATTGGCAAATCCAGAGAGACAGAAAATAGCTGAGTGTTTGCCAGAGGCTGGGGTAGAAGAGGTTTTAAAATTAGATCGTGGTGATGGTTGCACCACTCTGTAAATGGACTCAAAACCACTGGATTGCACGCTTAGAACAGGTGAATTTTCTATGTAAACTTAGCTCAACAAAGCAATTTTTAAAAATAATTCTACAGCATTTCTGTTGATTGATTGGCTGTGTTGGGTCTTCGTTTCTGTGCGAGGGCTTTCTCCAGTTGCGGTGAGCGGGGGCCACTCTTCATCGCGGTGCGCGGGCCTCTCACTATCGTGGTCTCTCTTGTTGCGGAGCACAAGCTCCAGACGCGCAGGCTCAGCAGTTGTGGCTCACGGGCCCAGTTGCTCCACGGCATGTGGGATCCTCCCAGACCAGGGCTCGAACCCGTGTCCCCTGCACCGGCAGGCAGACTCTCAACCACTGCGCCACCAGAGAAGCCCAACAAAGCAATTTTTAAAACGCTCCCCCCGCCAAAGCAAAATTAAACGGGCACAATTCAATGGCAGAGAGACAGAGAATGAACAGTACTTGCTAACATGACAAGAAGGTCCCCAAATTATCCGAAAGTACTGCCAGAAAGAGAAAGGTCTTCCTTTTAAGAATGTGTCGGAAGACACCAGCCCAGTTAGAAATCGAGAAAAAAACGAAGCATCTTTCCTGGATTTGGGTGGTAAAGCGTAAAGGTCAGTATGGGCACTCTAAGCAGCAGTGGCAGCTGAGAAGAATAAATACAAGCCTCCAATTTCCTCTCTGAAACCTTTGGGGCCAAATTTATTTAAGAATTCAGAAGAGTTGAGGTTTTTGAAAAGTGACGTGGCACACATTCCACGTGTGCGGCGCCACGTCCCCAGTCAGGTCTGGGTGCATCCCCCAAGTCCAACACGTGGATCTTTCTGGAGAGCTGGAGTTACGTTTGGGCGTCAAGGAAGTTCAGTGCAGAGCAGGTTTTGCTGCCAGATGAGCTCGACCCCCCTCCCCCTACCAAAAAAAAAAAACCCTTAATTTTCAGAGCTTTCGGAATTCTGGAATGGTATGATGAGTGATCGTAGGACTCTTAACAGTTCTCACGTTGCTGGTGATATTTCAGGTGAGAATTCCACGAACGAGCAGGTTCTCTTCGGAGGGGGGAGAAACAAAATCACTGAACTTGATCTCTAGCATCATCTTGCCAGATCCTGAAATGGTCTCCGTGCGCCTGTGGTGGTAACTGTGTGTGTGCGGGGGGGACATCACTGGGGGAGACGTGCCCGTGTGGCACACGCACTGCGGCCATGTGTGTCTGGAGCCGGGGCAGAGGCCTCGCGTGGGATGGTGTGAAGAGGCCATCGCGGGCCCCGGAGTGAGGGGAGCGAACGCAGCCACGGGGTCACTTTCCTAGTTGCCTGGAGATTTTGCCTGCCCCTCCATCAGTGCAGTTGCCATTCTGTGCTTAGATCCCAAACCAGATGGTGTGAGGGAAAAAATAGAGGATTCCATATGGCTCTTGTGTCTTGCTTTTTTTTTCCCCCCCCCCCTCAACCTACTTATTCCCCGTTGGAGAAGTCAAGGTGCTTCCAGTTTGCTTTGCCTTGATCGTTTCCCATTTTCCTTCTTGGGTGTAACTTCTCCCTAGAATTACATTTTTAGCACTTGGTTAGTTAATCCTTCACCATCTGTTTCTTCTTTCTTCTTTTTTCATTGTTTAATTTCTTTGACCAGGTAACATCCCCATCTTCTCTAGGCCTCCAGGCAATCAAAGGATGGGTGGCCACAAGGGCAACCCCATGTGACGCTGCCTTGGGGACCTAGGCCTGAGATGGTGGCCTGAGACAGTGGCACTCAGGAAAGAAGGAACTGTTATGGCTACAGCTGCCCTCGACGGAATATTATGCTTCACGTGTGCTTCAAGCTACTGTGGGTTGTGTTACACAGGCTTCACTCAAGAGTGTCACCTGAGAGAATTTCGATCCTCTGTTCCAAGTGTGGTCTGTGGACCAGCAGAATCAGCATCGTCTGGAAGCTTCAGCCAAATGCAGAGTCTCAGGCCCCGCCCCAGGCCTGCTGAATCCGAATCTGCATTTGGACAAGATTTCCAGATGTTTCCTGGGCACAGTTTGGGAGGCACTAATTTAGAGGCAGGTGCAAAAGCAAGAAGGGAGAAGACAGGAAGGAATCGAAGAAGTGAATTTAGAAATCTCTATATTTAGAAAAGACGGAGAATTGCTTAAGGTGTCCATTCTCCTTTCCCTCTCTATTTATGAGGAGGCAGGTATAAGAATTGCCAGTCGTCAAGGCACTGAGTCCTGGTTAGTTTGAAAGGCCAGTGACCTCTGATTGTCTTATCTACTTGCCTGAATATGTGCTTTCTCTGATTCCTTTGTTTAAAATCTTGGTGGAGGAGAGTGGGGAGGGGCAGCGAAAGCGGGGGACAGCTTGTTTTCTTGTGGAGAGAACGAGGAGAAAGTAGTTGACAGGAGCTGGGAGAAGTTCTTTTTTCTCTTTTTTAAAGATTTGTTTATTATTTATTTAATTTATTTTTGGCCGCGTCAGGTCTTAGTTGCGGCATGCAGGATATTTCGTTGCGGCACGCGGGCTCTTCATGTGTTGCGTGGGCTTCTCTCTAGTTGTGGCGGGTGGGTTTTCTCTTCTATAGTTGTGGCGCGCAGGCTCCGGGGCGCGTGGGCTCTGTAGTTTGCGGCACGTGGGCTCTAGTTGAGGCACGCGGGCTTACTTGCCCCGTGGCATGTGGGATCTTAGTTCCCCAACCAGGGATCGAACCCGTGTCCCCTGCATTGGAAGGCAGATTCTTTACCACTGGACCACCAGGGAAGTCCCCCTCGTCACCTTCTTGAATATAATCCAGTGACATGCAAGATGCTGTCACTTAATATGGCTATAAGCTAAGGGACCAAGAATGACTATTCAGACACTGGTAAATCTGTATGTAGTTCGGCATTCAATCTGCCAGGTAAGGAGTAGAAAAATCACCCCCTTCCACCAGCTCCCCTCCTGGCCATCTTCCAAATCCAAATGGCTCTGATGCTTGGGTTAAGATGACTGTAGATAATTCCAGAAGTCCAAAGAGACCACCCTGTCACATATGGGCTAGAATGGAGAGTGTGGGGGGAGCACGGGGAATGTTGGTGTTTAGCTGAGAGTTTAGCAGGAAGCCCACGTGTTGGGATTTCCATGGCCAAGCATGGATTCCCGAGCCGCCGTGAGGGGCAAGCAAGCATTTCCTGCCTGTCCACTGCTGTGAATCAAGTCACCCTGTTGGGCTCCATGTATCTGCCCAGGTGTGACCTGAGAAGGCGGGCCCCCAGAGATCCCCAGCCTTTCTCTCTCTGGCCCCTGAGCCTGGGACTTCTCTGTTGTGGATCCACTTTATAGAGTGACACCTGGGATATGTGAGTCCTGGGAAATGCTGTTGGATTTGTTATTCTTTCATGTCACTCTGCCCTAACCTAAGGTTGTAAGGCCACTACATTTGAGGCCTTTTCTGCAAATACTTGAAATGTATTTCATGGTGGGGAACGCTTAATCTCTTCATGTGCGTCTTTGGGCTCTGTTGCTGGTTGCATGAGGACTGTACCCAGTGGTCTGACGGTGTCGTGTGGGCTCTCGGGCGGCGTGGCTTTTCCCCAGAGTCTGGTTGGAGAAGCTCTCTTGGTTTGCACAGCTCTGGCGGGGGGAGGCACCCAGTCTGTCTGATGGCTTCCAGTGATTCAAGGTGTTTCAGGTTAAATGGAGGTGAACAATGGACACAGTGCAAGCATATTCTAGCTCAGGTTAATGCTATCGATATAATGTTTCTGAGTTTTTTAAGAGTTCTTTGCATTTTGTTTTCTGCTGTGGATTAATTATTTCATTTTCAAATTACCTGCAGTTTTCACCAAAAACATGTGCCCCTATAGAGCAGGTAACTGTTTTGTATCTTATTTACCAAAGGCTATTATGTCAGCCGTATACATATAATTTTTCATTTACAAATGTTCAACTTTTTCTCAGCTGTGCTGTTGGTATATGATTAGCACTCGATTATGTAGCAGTGGCTGCGACTGTGTCTGTGATATATAGAACTCCCTTTGCCTTTTGGTCTTGTGTCTGTTCCTCAGCTCAGAGTAGGCAGACAGAGAAAGCAGAGATGAAAAGCAGATGGATCAGTATTGAGTATAAGTCTGGAGCTTTCCCTCAGGTGCAGCGTCTGGTTTTAGGGACACTGACTTGGATTATTCAAAGCAGCGATTCGCAGTCTTTTAGAAATAGTGACATCTGATCCTTGTTTCCTTTATGATGCCCCTTGTGTTGTATGTTTTCATTTTGGGTTAATTAAAATTAATTTTGTCTTGAACACTTTCGCCACCCTTAGAGCTAACTGGAGACATTGGGAAGCAGCTGAAGTCTGCTGCTAGAGGCTAGAGTCTTCCCGCCTCCCCCAGGCTGTGTCCTTTCGGGGGTCCCTGTTCACTCACACCCATGTGTTTCCATATCTGTCAAAAGCTTACATAAAATGGCTTGTGTATTAGGAAACAGCTCTGGGTGTCTGAGTCATTTAAGTGGGACGAGGCTTCCTCTGAAGAGCATCACGCTTGCGTTTTATCTGGGAACTTCCGTGGACAGTGCTTTCACCCTGAGGAATAACTCTAGTGGTGAAATGTCAGGCCAGTAGGAGAGGCAATGGGATGAAGACGAGCCTTTCCGTGGTCTTAAGACAACCTGGTTTACGTTCATGTGCTCTTTCCCAGTGGTGACACGTGGAGATTACAGAGATTCCTGTGAGGACTTGGCTTAGACCAGGCTGGTGATGCCACCCACCGTGGTTTTGTGAATAAAGTTTTATTAGAACCAGCTACGCCCATTCATTTACAGATTGTCTGTGGCTGCTTTCGTGCGAGAACAGCAGAATTCAGTGGTTGCAGCCATATGCTCTGCAAAGCCAAAGATAGTTACTGTCTGGCCCTTTCCATTAAAAAAGAAAGCCAACCCCTGACTTAGAGTAATTGCATCCTTAGCACACGTTGCACATCCAGTCTACTTATGGTAGGCAAGACCTAAAAATTTTGCTAGTCACTCAGTTTCCTAAAATCTTCTCCCTCCGAGATCCCTCACCTTCTTCTCTTCAGGCTCCAGATCCTTGCTCCCTGGGGTACTTGTTGTTCACAGGCTTTAGACTAAAGCTCAGCCCTTCTTCAGAGGGTCTCTTGGCTCTTTCTGGAAGCTCAGCCCCTCCTTCAGGTCCCTCTTTGAGTGTTCCCTTAATATACCTGTTAAATGGATGCCGTGGAGCTGTTTTCATCTATTATACCATTCATTGTACTTTAGCAAGTTTTATTTTCTGTGATATGTAAAAGATC
The DNA here is from genome assembly GCF_964374135.1 of Grampus griseus. Lineage (NCBI taxonomy): Eukaryota > Metazoa > Chordata > Mammalia > Artiodactyla > Delphinidae > Grampus > Grampus griseus. Next base: position 10,919,716 of record NC_138999.1, on the reverse strand, counting down.
ATTTATATCTTGTTAAGGGCAATATTGGGGGTCATTTCTTTTTTTTTTTTTTTTGCGGTACGTGGGCCTGTCACTGTTGTGGCCTCTCCCGTTGCGGAGCACAAGCTCCGGACGCACAGGCTCAGCGGCCATGGCTCATGGGCCCAGCCGCTCCGCGGCACGTGGGATCTTCCCAGACCGGGGCACGAACCCGTATCCCCTGCATCGGCAGGCGGACTCTCAACCGCTGCGCCACCAGGGAAGCCCAGAAGTCAGTCTTTTGAAACCTTATCGGGGAAGCTAGTCAGCAAGTTCAGCCCACACTCAGGGGGAGGGAATTACACAAGGGTATGAATATCAGGGGGTGAGGATCATCGGGGGTGTCTTAGAAGGCCGCCTGCTGCAAGCTGTATAAACATTTCAAAATGGAAATGCGTCATGTGCCTCCTTAGAGCACTGTCTTCTCTCCTTAATGACAGTAGCCCCCTCACTTTCCTGTCACCAAGTGGGGGGAGCCCACAGGTTCTGTAGCCACAGGATACGTCCCCCCAGCCCACCCCAGCCAGGTTGATGTGGCTCCTGCCTTTTGCTGCCAATTCTTAGTTTCCAAAGGGGACTCGTAACCTTTTAACATTACTAGCATCTTTTGTAAAAATCAAACTTAAGAAGCAGATCTTAAAAAGAAAAGGTGAAAAGAAAAAGAAGCAGGTCTTTTTTTTTAAAAAAAACTTTTTTGTTTGTTTGTTTGTTTGTTTTTTGCGGTACGCGGGCCTCTCACTGCTGTGGCCTCTCCCGCTGCAGAGCACAGGCTCCGGACATGCAGGCCCAGCGGCCATGGCTCACGGGCGCAGCCGCTCCGCAGCATGTGGGATCCTCCCGGACCGGGGCACGAACCCGCGTCCCCTGCATCGGCAGGCGGACTCCCAACCACTGCGCCACCAGGGAAGCCCTAAAAAAACTTTTTTGAGGTGTAATTGGTATGTGTAAGCTGCGTATACTTAAAGTGGCCTGTTTGATAAGTTTTGACATATGTATGTGCCCATGAAACCAGCACCACAAGCAGGATGATGACATGTCCGTCAATCCCAAAGCTTCCCTGGGTCCCTTTATAAGCCCTCCCTCTCCAAGCAACCACTGATTTGCCTTCTGGCTCTCTGGGTTAGTTGACATTTTCTGGAATGGCCCTTAGGAAGATTCGTTCACATATATTCTCTCATCTTTTCTTGCCAAGCCATTCCCATAAAATGTTGTGTGACACTGACTGCTTCACAGCTCCAAGCTTCGTCTGCTTTTCCCCCTTCCTGCCTCCACTGAAAACGCCCTGCCCCCCTTGAATACAACTCAGAAAGACCCATTCTGCTACCACCTACAGTGGAAGAGTTTAGTTTGCACCCACTCCAGTCCAGCCTACACACTAGTGCCAGATTAGTCTCTTAAAAGCACACCTCAGATCACGTCACTGGCTTGCTCACAAACCTTCCCTCTCTCCCCACTGCCTGCAAAATAAAGCCCATGAGGCTTCAGGTTGCCTCAGAGGCCTCCCCACAGGAGGGGCCCACCAGCCTCTCCAGCTTCTCTCCTGATGCTGTCCCGGTCCCCTTGATAAACTTGGCCACGCCCTCAGCTCTCCCCACGTGCCGCTCACCACATCGGTCCCGTTCTCCTTCGCTCATGCTTGTCAGTGTGTCCTAACCATGAGATCCTTCTGTTCTTTAAGGCCTGTCTACACCACTGCCACCCACACACCGTTTCCTAAGCTCCCCCACGCTAAGCCCAGGAGATCTGTCCCTACCTCACTCCCTGTGTCCCTAAGTCAACTCTCTCTTCATTCTACTGTAGTGATCTCTGATGTGTTTGTGTCCCTCACCCCACTCCAAAGTGTCAAGGCCGGGAGGGCAAACCAAACCCCTGCAGCCCCCAGCACAGTGCCTTGCACATAGCAGCAGTTCAATCGACACTCAACTGAATCCAGTGGAATCCAGCAGCGCATAGACACTGTCGCCCAGATGGTCAAGGAGGTTGAGTGCTGCGAAAGCTTAATACTGCAGAGAGGTCTCAGATTTCCTGAACACCCTACAGATCTTTGTGCTCTTAAAATCTCTGCCGTTCGGATTTAGAGCTAGCTTCCCCTACTCACTATCCGTTTCCCTGGTTCTTTGCTCCCCGCTCCCCACTTAACTAGTCTAATAGCACACACACGGTCTTTAGGAAAACTAAAGTCAGTTCCCACAAAAGGCGAAGGAAGAGACTAACAAGTGTCTTTTTCTTGTCTTTGTTTATTCTCACCATGTGAACATAACTTTCCTTTTATATAATTGCTTATTTTCTACTGCCCAAGCCATATTGCAAACGTGAGAGGCTCATCTATTTTAAGATTTTCACAACGTACCACAAAAGTGAAAATTTCTGATTTCATAGATTTTAGGACAAACTTTTGGAAGGATCTCCTGAAAAGCAATTCTCTTTATATCATTAAAAATAGTTTCAGCGTTCTTGGCATTATATAGTTAGACTTTTATGTCAGCGACTAGGAAGGTCAAGGGAGAACTGAGAAGCAACCTATCTATCATTTAAGTGATTCCTCAGTTAGGTCTTTAACAGGAAGCCCCCCTGTCCACTGACTTCATGATACCTTCTTTTTTTTTTTTTAAGTCTTTATTAAATTTGTTACAATATTACATCTGTTTTATGTTTTGGTTTTTTGGCCACGAGGCGCATGGGATCTTAGCTCCCCGACCAGGGATCGAATCCGCACCCCCTGCATTGGAAGGTGAAGTCTTAACCACTGGACCACCAGGGAAGTCCCCATGATACCTTCTTAATGGTGTACACCAGTGGTTTACAGACTTTGGGTTGTTAACTCCCTTTACCCTCTTAAAAATAATTGAAGACCCCAAAAAGCTTTTGCTCCTGTGGGTTATAGCTCTAAATATTTTTTGTATTAGAAATTAGAACTGAGAAATTTATTATTACTTAAGTAATAACGTTTTCATCATAGAAGTTTTAAAAGTTGTATAATTTATTTTTTATATCTTATCTATTATTTGATCTCAGAAATAGACTATATGTTATCCCTTAAAAAATAATGAACTTATTTGTTTAAAATGACAATAATAAACCCATTACATGTTAACATAAATAATGTTTGGGAAAGATAAGTCTTTTCGCAAACAAAGTAAAACTTGAGTGAGAAGAGTAGCACTCTTTTACATTTTTGCGAATCTCCTTAATATCTGGCTTAATATTAGACAGCTGGATCCTTACATGTGCCTCTACATTCATTCAGAGGCATGCCAGAGCACAAAGAAAAGTTCATATGCGGTTGAGTTACGAGCTGAACTAGCTCCTTGTTTTTTGGTGGACCGCCATTTTTTCTGTAAAGAACGACTAACAAGCTATAGTTACTAAGACTTCCCTGGTGGCACAGTGGTTAACGGCCTTTTCATATATTTGTGGAGCTCTTCCTTGATAATACACCCAAATCCAACAAATGATGGTTTCTTAGAGATTATTAGTAATGTGGAATCGGAAACTATATTAGTGAACAACTTCTACTCTGTTCCATTAAAATCTGTTGCTCTGCCTTGCACTTTGATTGGATCTGTATTTGAGAACGATTTTGTAACATCCCACATTGGTCCTTTGGAAAATACTGGTTCTCTGGGTGGTGCAGATCTTCCAAGTATTGACACATTGTTCATTATACCATATCCCAAAAGTCAAATTCATTAATAGCACCAGCGATTTCATCAAGAAGTCTTTTAAGTACTGGGAAGCTGGGACTTTTCAGTGTCACAGGTGCAAGTTTTCCGAAACTGATTGACAACGGATACTATCACTTGTTTTCTTTGAAGTAACAAGCTCATTTACATCATTTTTGAGAAAATTTCTGCCAGATACCCAAGTCTGTGTGTGTGTGTGTGCGCGCGTGCAGTGTTTCAGGTACAGCATTATAATTCAACATCTGTATACACTGCAGAGTGATCACCACCACAAATCTAGTTATGGTCCATTGCCAGACAGTTGACCCCCTTCACCCATTTCACCCAACCCCCAACCCCCTTCCTCTCTGGTAACTACTAATCTGTTCTCTGTGTTTATGAGTTGTTTTCTGTTTTTTTTAGATTCCACATGTGAGTGAAATCATATGGTATTTGTCTTTCTCTGCCTGACTTACCTCATTTACCCTAATGCCCTCAAGGTCCATCCATGTTGTTGCAAGTGGCAAGATTTCGTTCGTTCTTATGGCTGCATAGTATTCCATTTTGTGTGTGTGTGTGTGTGTGTGTGTATGTATGTATGTATATACACATAAGATATATATTATCTTTAAAAAATTTTTTATTGTAGTTGATTTACAATGCTGTATTAGTTTCAGGTGTGAAGCGAAGTGATTCAGTTATACAAGTGTTCATTCTTTTTCAGATTCTTTTCCCATATAGGTCATTACAGAATATTGAGTAGAGTTCCCTGTACTATACAGTAGGTCCTTATTAGTTATCTATTTTATTTTATTTTATTTATTTATTTTTGGCTGCATTGGGTCTTTGTTGCTGCGCGCAGGCTTTCTCTAGTTGCGGCGAGCGGGGGCTACTCTTTGTTGCGGTGCGCGGGCTTCTCATTGCGGTGACTTCTCTTGTTGCGGAGCATGGGCTCTAGGCACGCAGGCTTCAGTAGTTGTGGCACACGGACTCAGTAGTTGTGGCTCACGGGCTCTAGAGCAGAGGCTCAGTAGTTGTGGCGCATGGGCTTAGTTGCTCGGCCGCATGTGGGATTGTCCCGTACCAGGGCTCGAGCCCATGTCCCCTGCATTGGCAGGTGGATTCTTAACCACTGTGTTGCCAGGGAAGCCCTAGTTATCTATTTTATATATAGTAGTGTGTATATGTTAATCCTGAGCTCCTACTTATCCCTCCCCTCCACGTTTCCCCTTTGGTAACCATAATTTTGGTTTTGAAATCTGTGAGTCTGTTTCTGTTTTGTAAATAAGCTCATTTGTATCATTTTTTAAGATTCTACATAGAAGTGATGTCATATGATATTTGTCTTTCTCTGTCTGACTTATTTTACTTGGTATGATCATCTCTAGATCAGTCCATGTTGCTGCAAGTGGCATTATTTCATTCTTTTTTTTGCGGCTGAGTAATATTCCATTGTATATATGTACCACACCTCCTTTTTGTATTTGTCTGTTGATGGACATTTCGGTGGCTTCCATGTCTTGGGTGACGTAAATAGTGCTTCAGTGAACGTTGGGGTGCATGTATATTTTCAAATTACAGTTTTCTCCAGATATATGCCTAGGAGTGGGATTGCTGCATCATATGGTAGTTCTTGTATCATCTTTATCCATTCATCCATCAGTGGGCACTTAGGTTGTTTCCATGTCTTGGCTATTACAAATAATGCTGCAGTGAACACAGAGGTGCATATATCTTTTCAAATTAGTGTGGAGATTCTTGAAAAAATTAAGAGTAGAATTACCAGTATGACCAAAGCTATTTTACTCCTGGGTGTTTATACGGAGAACATGAAAACTGTTTTCCATAGTGGCTGCACCAGTTTACATTCCCACCAACGGTACACAAGGGTTCCCTTTTCTCCACATCTTTAATGCCAACACTTGTTATTTGTTGTCTTTTGGATAATAGCCATTCTGGCAGGTGCAAGGTGATAGCTCATTGTGGCTTTGATTTACATTTCCCTGATGATTAGTGATGTTGAGCATCTTTTCATATGCCTGTTGGCTGTGTGTCTGTCTTCTTCCCAAGTATTTTAAAAAATACTTTATTTATTTGTTTTATTTGGTTGCACCGGCTCTTAGTTGTGGCAGGCGGGCTCCTTAGTTATGACATGCAAACTCTTAGTTGCGGCATGCAGGTGGGATCTAGTTCCTTGATCAGGGATCGAACCTCAGCCCCCTGCATTGGGAGCTCGGAGTCTTAACCACTGCACCACCCGGGACTTCCCAAGTCTTAGTAACTACAGCTTGTTAGTCGTTCTTTAAAGAAGAAATGGCGGTCCACCGAAAAACAAGGTGCTAGTTCAGCTCGTAACTCAGTCGCACGTGAACTTTTTCATTGTGCTCTGGTATGCAGCAGTCCTGTATGTGTCCTTCTCTTCTCATTGCACAGAACCTTCAAAACGGGGGTTTAGATTTATTAAAGTTGATGATTTTTTACTGCATCAAGGACATTTCTAAGTGAAACTGTTCCTTTTGGTTTTTCTCCTATGAGTGTGTGGTGGTGAGCAATGCACTGCTGATTAATACTTTGGTGCCACTGCCTGATTCGCGCCAAGCCATCCGCAGTTTTACTGTGCAAACGTCAACACAGTGAAAAAAGTCAATATCTTCTAGTGCAATTATAAAGACAGTTTTGGCCTCCCACACCTCCTGAATGAGTCTCAGGGTCTCCCAGGGCTGCACAGACCCCTCTTGGAGGGCCCCTCTTTTCTGCCCTTGTGCTTCAGCGACCAGCCGATGGACCTCCAGAATAGGGTCCCCTGGGAGCAGGTGAGAAATGCAGAGACACAGTCTTCTGTATTTTAACGGGATCCCCAGGGAATTTATATGCACATGAAAGTTGGAGAACGAGTGCTCTTGAAGGGGGAGCTGCAGACTTTTCCTGTAAAAGGCCAAATGGTAAATATCTGGCAACTACTCAGCTGTGCCTTTGCAGGTTGAAAATAGCCACACACGGTACATAAAGGAATGAGTTCGGCTGTGTTCCAGTAAAACTTTATTTATGGACACAGAAATTTGAATTCCATATACTTGTGTCACGAAGTAGTATTATTCTTTGAGTTTTGGTTTTTTAAAAAATCATTTTGAAATATAAAAAAGCGCTCTGTGTTCGCAGGCCATATGGAGAGCTGAGTCTGGCCCATGGGCCACAGTTGGCTGACGCCTGCAGTAGAACACTTGTTCTCCAGCTTGAAATCACCTGGGGAGCTTTTTTTTTTTTTTTTTTTTTTTTTTTTAAGGAAAACCACTAGTTCTTGAGCCCTGCCCCGAGAAATTCTGATTCATTAGTCTGGAGTGAAGTGCGGACGTCAGGGCTTTCCAGTGCACTCCAGATAATGCTGTTGGGCAGCAAAAGTTTGAGAACTTCTGCTCTGTAATATTTTGTAAGCAAAGTAAGGTTTATTTTAAGCTCTTTTATTTTTTTTTAATTGTAGAATTTGGCAGTCACACTGGTGTCTCAGACCGAAATTGTACATGATAGCCTGAGAGCGAAGTTTCTCATCGTTCTTTGTTGTTTGTTGTGTTCGGGGCGGGGACCGTCCTGTACACTGCGGGATGTTTAGCAGCATCCCTGGCTTCTACCCACTACCTGCCAGTAGCGTCCGCCCCGTTGCGATGACTTGAAATGTCTCCACACGTCCCCTGGAGGGCAAAATCGTCCCCACTTGGAAACCAGTGATGTGAACATTGCAGAGCATGTGTGTTTGTGCTGTCTCAAGAATCCTCTGCCTCCGTGCTGTTGACATTGGGGTTGTATAGCTGTTGAGGGGCTGTCCTGTGCCCTGTAGGATGCTGAGCGGCACCCCTGGACTCCACCCACTAGAGCCGGTAGCGCCCCCTCCGCCAGTCGTGACGACCCAAAATATCTCCAGACGTTGCTCGATGTCCCCTGGGGGGGCACCGTCGCCCCCTATTGAGAACCGCTGCTTGAGCCAACTCTGAGTCAGGGGGGTCTGGGTCCCCTGACATCCGCTTTTATGTCTCTTAAGTAAGGATTCTCTCTGCCTCCGTTTTCCTGCTGGTTGTTTGAAAGTTGCAAACCTTGGTTACTTCTCCTTTTCTTTTTGAATTTGGTGGACCGTTAGGAATCAGTAAAGCAGCAAGGAAGGCCACGTGTAGAGGTCTGTGTGTGTTGTGTGTGTGTGTGTGTGTGTGTGTGTGTGTGTGAGTGAGTGAGAGAGAGAGAGAGAGAGAGAGAGAGATTCATTCCCTGGGTAAGAATCTGAGCCCTTGTTGCTGCCGGTCTTCCTCCTGAGCCAGCATTAAAGCTGCAGCCAGGATCACAGACAACTTGGGGCAAATCACTGGGCCGTTATGAACTCACAGCCATGGCAACAGCCATCCGCAAGCCCGAGGACAAAACATGTTTTATTCTGTTGTTCTGCACAGAAGGTTCTAGTGATGCCAGAGACAAAATGGCCATTGAGAGGAAGAGGCATTGAGGCCTATTTATTCTCCCTACTGTGTGGTTTATATTTAAACTATCTTAGGCTAACGCACACTGGAGTTTTAGTGCAAATCAAAACGGAAAATTCTCTTTAGCCTCAGAGACCGGCCAAATGAAGGCCGAAGACTTTATTAACCTAACAGAGTTGCTGGGGGGTGGGGGGCGGGGCGGGAGGCGGTGTTGGTGAGAGGTACTGAGAATATTAGTAAATACTATGTGCTAGAAGGCCTAGCAGTGTTTTTTTCCCCCCCACAAGTAGTTCGCACTCATCCAAAAAATGCTTTCCTTGCCTTTTCTGGTTTATGTTCACCAACGTTGTCATTGCTGGTTTGAAGCTCGGGAAAGCTCAGCCTGTGGATTTATAGGAATATCCAAGAAAAGCATCGATCTTCCGTAGCTGGCATCAACATTTCACAGCGTGGCGCTCTGCTGATACTCGGCACCATACCAGTCACCCTGGCCTGTGACTTCTCATGCTGGGGACAGCCCGAAGCAGAGATCCAGGACCTTTGTCTGCATGGGGGTGGGGTGTGATAGGTCTGTGTTCTCAGACCTTCTGCGGTAAGGCACTAAAGCATCTTTGATGTGAAAAATCGGAGGTTAACCGTGCCTGCTTGGCTCAGAAAAAACACTGTAGTTGCACTCTTTTCAAGATGGCTGAACAGCTTGTAACATTGTGTTTTTCTTCATTGCGGTCCCTGGAACTTGCCATTTGATTTGCAAGTGTCTGGAGTTACGGCCAAGCCCAGCAGGCCACCTCTTCGGGAGAAAACACCAAACACAGTTGACACAAAAGCAGGCACTTCAAAGGGACTCAGGATGCTGCACCTGGGACTGGTGGCTGGCCTGGGCTTCTCAAACTTTCAGGCACACAACTGAGGGCTTGTTCAGATGCACATTCTGATTTGGTTGGTCTGGGGTGGGGTCCAAGATTCCGCATTTCCCCCAAGCTCCCTGCTGAACCTCACGCAGCTCGTCCAAGGACCACACTTGGCAAAGCAAAGGCTTTCAAGTACTTTCAGCTGCTAAATGGTCCCCTCATGTCTTTCCTTGACCTCTGAAAGCGTTCACTGCGGTCCAGAAGCTGACAGCATCCTGCGTCAGCTCTTCTGAGCTACAGACCCACATATCCGATCGCCTACCAGAAGCGCCCCCCTTAAGATGGCATCCGGTCACCTCAAACTCAGCATGTCTAAAACTGAACTCAACATCTTTGTCCTCAAAGCCTAGCCGTCCTGGGTCAAGCCCAGCTCAGGGAACAGCACAACATCCATCGGGTTCCACGTGCAGAAGTGGAGGAGTGATCCTTGGTTCTCACCAGCCATCCCCAACCCCTTTGAGTCCACACCAAGTTGTGCCCACTTGACATCTCAAACCTCTCTCAGACCCATCCCTTTCTTCCACTTCCGCTGCTTTTGCCCTGGTCCAAGCGCCTGCCCTCTTTTGCCTGAAGCATTGCAGCAAGCTCCTCCCCTTATCCACGGCTGCTTTGTTCCCGTCACATCCGCCAGGAGGATCTTCTACAACCCCGGTCTGTTCCCTGGGGTTAAAAATGTTCAGTGGCTTCCCATGATGCTGCGGATAAAGTCCAGAATCCTTCAGGAGGCCTGGAAAGCCCTCAGTGCTTCTAGCTCCAATAAACCCTCTCCTGCCTTCCTTGCCCCACCCTCACCGTGTACTCTCTGTGTTCTGGCATCTTTTATGCCCGGGAAAGCGCCCTGCTCTTTTCCACCATAGAGCTTTTGTTCGCACTGTTCCTCTTTCCCAGCACACCCTCCGTAACCCAGCCCTCTCTCCTTTTACCTAATCAGCTCCAATCCATCCTTCAGATCTAAGCTGCAGAGGCTGTTCCTGGTCACTGTCCAGAAGCCTCGGTAAATCCTAATGGTTTCCTCTCCTAGCACTTCTGAGCCCAAAACCATGTGGATAGTGTCTGTTTCCCCCATAGGCTATAAACTCCATTAGCATGTAGACCACGCCTATGGTAGCTCGCCATCGAGTCCCCAGCGTCCAGCCCAGTACCCGGGACCTCAGAGACACCTCGGTGAGCATTGAATGTTCACTAATGGAATGAAATGGAATGAATGGGTGAATGGACAGCTGCTCCCTTCCTCCCAGCACTCTCATCCTCACCCGTATCTGTTACTCTGCTTAACTGACAGCTTCCATTCAAGCGGGCCTTTAAGAGACCCCAGTACCCAAGATAATGATAACAGCAAGATTTTGGGGCAGAGCTTCTCCTGTTCAAATGAGAGCTGGGCTGCACCTTCAGGGGACCCCGTGCCGACTGCTTCTTCGAAGTGCGTTACAGGTGACGTCATGTTGATTCGTCCGTTCTGTTGAGAATTTAATAATTGACTCATTAGCCACGGGTGCTTCTTCACACCCTGATGTCTAATACCTTGAAGACCATTGTTTCATAGGTTTTGTTCAGTTCGGTTGTGGTTTCAGGCAGGAGGATAAATTAGGTCCCTGATACTCCATCTTGGCCAGAAGCCAGGAATCGTTTCATGGCATTAGGTGTTTACTGTCGCACAGTTTGGCTGGTGAAGATATCAGGCGGGGCTGCCACAGTGTAGAGCTGGCATGATTCTTTAGGACAGTGGTTCTCAGATTGGAGCCTACGTGAGAATCACCGAAAGCACAGATGACCGGCTCTACCCCCACCCCCCCACCCCCTGATTTTCTGATTGAGTTGTTCTAGGGTGGGACCCGAGAATCTGCATTTTTACCACGTTCATAGGCGACTCTGATGCTCCTGGTCCTGGGACCACACTCTGAATGTCAGTGCTTCCAGATAGGGGTCTGCAAACTTCTTCTGTAAATAGTAAATGTTTCAGGCTTTGTAAGCCACGTGCCCTCTTGTCACAGCTGCCCAACTCTGCCATCGTAGAGGAGAAATAGCCACAGGCGATTTGTAAATGAAGGGGGTGTGAGCTGTGTTCCAATAAAACTTTATTTACAAAAATACAGGCTGTAGTTCGCCGACCCCTGGTTTAGGGGAACTTGGAGTGTTGACTCTGCTATTGGTAGTACAGCAGGTAATTTCTATTCCCTCTCAGAGTAAAGGGGAAATCAGTAATTCTAGCACATGCCAGTCCCTTGATATAGTATGATGGTTGCTGTACTCAGGATGATATGGTAGGCAAGGCAATGTCTGCCCTTCTGGGTTGTATTTCTGTCTAACACTGTGAAATGAAACAATACTACTGTGGCCATATAAAGTAGGAAGAACCCCTCCTGCCTCCTCCCACATAAGTACACCCAGGACTGGCTCCATAGTTCGTAGGCCCAGTGCAAAAATGAAAATGCGGATACCCTTGTTGAGAAATTATTAAGCATGTCCAGACGGCAGTATCTGAGTATTATACTAGGCACAAGGCCCCATGGGCCTGTGCAGGTGGTACTCCTGTGAGGCCAGCCTGAACACACCGTCAGCCTCCACCGCCACCTCTGCCGCACACATACCTGCACGTTTTTCGGGTCAGAAATGCTGTTAATGTGAGGATCCTAACAGTATTGATAGCATATTTTAGAAACACATTTAGGTTTTTCTTGCTAACTTTTTGCAGCACCTTTGGTTCCTCTGGGTTAAGTGTATGGCATACGACCAAATCGCCCCGTGTTCAGTTATGTTACATGCTGTGGGGAGAGATGGCTTCTAGATTGACATAGAAGGTACAGTGGGGAATGATCCATTTACAGATGCTTGAATATCCACCACACATGCAATTTTAGCCGTGTGGGTAACTGGTCAACCATGCTAGAATAAGCTCTGCCTCCAGCTGTATTATTTCCTATACATTTTTCCCAGGTTATTTCCTATAAATTTCACCCAGCTTCTGCTCACGGTGGCCAGCAGGGTCTGTAAGAGTTTTATCTGTGCATGTGGAACGACGATGACCAATATGGTGACTTCTGTTCTACAGGAGCCAGAGTTGTATGTTCACAAATAAAATCATCCGCTGAAAACTTAAGAGCATGGGCTTCTGCTAAGAGAGTATGATTCACTGAAGTGGTCCCCCAAATTCTCGAGTCCTTGGTTTCCCCTGCTGTTCTAAAACTAGACCCACAGCATGGGGTATACGGAGTCCACGAGAGAGATACACTGGAGGGAAACTTTAGCCTTGATCTAGTGGTGAATTTGGGACTGAACCGCATCATTCTTCTAACCCCACTTGTCTTTCTGAGCCAGGGAACAGCTGTGATATTTCCTTTGAAAGAAGCAGGATGCTCTAAGCCTTTGGATGAAAGACTGTTTTGAAGTGGCAGCTGGGGATTTGGAAGGATGAGTTCTATTGTTAAAGGGCAAGTGCGTTACGCTGCTGTAACACCTAGCCCTAACTCCAGATGGTGAGACAGGATGTGGGCTTATTAAAATAATATACAACAGAAACCTTCAGATTTCTTCAAATTTTATCAGATTATATACCAATGTCCCCATGTCAGCTGTTTACGTATTCTGCATCCTAGGTTTTTCTGTAGGAAGCCTTTCCGGACCCCTCTCCAATTTGAATTCTATTTCCTCCTGTCCTTCCGTCTCTCTCTTTTCACTCCCCGCCCCCCACCATCCACTGGCTCTCCAGCAGCCTCTATCTTGGCGCTCATCACGCTGTGCTATAGAAATTGTTACTCGTCTGCCTGCAGCATTAAACTGATCTCCTTGAAGGCAGAGGAGGCGTTTTATTTTATGTTTGTATTCCCAGTGCCAAGCACAGTGCTTAGCACCCTGTGGATCTTCACAAAGTCCTGAGTGAGTGAAATCCAAAGTAAAACTCAGAACCTAGCTCATGTCACAGAAAAGTGAATTTGTGGCAAGTCAAAATTGATCTTCCACAGCTGTGTTCTGTAGTGATGGAATGTCCTGTATCTGTTCGGTCCAACATGGTCGCCACCAGCCCAGGTGGCTGCTGAGCAGCAATGGAGGAACTGAAGTTTTGATTTTATTTTGAATAATTTAAATAGCCACATGTGCCTAGTGGCCACCATATTGGACAGCACACTCTCAAGGCCATACTTCTCTATCCAATAAGGACCAGATATAACTTTTTTTTTTTGCGGTACGTAGGCCTCTCACTATTGTGGCCTCTCCCGTTGCGGAGCACAGGCTCCAGACACACAGGCTCAGCGGCCACGGCTCATGGGCCCAGCCGCTCCGTGGCATGTGGGATCTTCCCGGACCGGGGCACGAACCCGTGTCCCCTGCATCGGCAGGCGGACTCTCAACCACTGCGCCACCAGGGAAGCCCCCCAGATATAACTTTGTTAGCTAGGGAAGCAGGCGTTCATCTTGTTCCTAACTTCATCGTGGAGGCTGAGAATGGGGGAGGTGGGGAATGATACAATACAAGAGAAAAGAGGTCTGTTTTCCCTCTTATATAATGGAATACATCGAGGCCAGCGATTTTAGTTCCTCTCGATTTGGGAGCCTGGAGAGCATTTGGACTTTTAGTTGCATTCCTCTCGCTTCACCTCAGCCCCTAGAAGGTCATAGGACAAAATAAGATTGACCTCCGTCATCCTCGTTCGCAAATCTCAAGTGTCCAAAGCTCTTTAAGGTACTGACTTGCTAGTGAACTTGAACTGTATTGTGTGCTGGGTCCCATCTTAGGCAGTTTCATCAGTCCATTTCAGGGAGGTTGGTCTTCATGAAAACAGCTGGTCATCTTTTGAAATGAAAGGCAGCACACTTTCTTGTGAGGGCCCGACCTTTTTATTTTCCAATGAACTGAAGAGAGATTGGGTAGTGAGTGTATAGTCACCGCTTGGGGTGGGTTTAAGCAAATGCTAGTTTTAGAATGGGATGCTCATCAAAATGGAAAAGCTTAGCTCCCGTGTTTCTCGCTGTGGTAGTCATTCCCTGTGTACTGTAAAGGCCGTTGGGGTGAAAGAAATTTAGCCACCTTAATGTGCTTGCCCTGAAGTCATGAACTGCTCTTGATTACTGTTTAACATCGTAATGCGTTCAGAGTTCCATTTCCCCAACAAGCCATTTACTTAAGGGTCTGGATAATGTAAACAGGGATGGGAGGTCACGAGAGGTACCGACATTATCCCGAGGCCAGCACTGCTCTACTGAAACGTAACTGTCTCCGAACTGAAAATGTCACCTGACTGCCCCCGGGGAGGTCTTTATGGACATCTCAAGTCAAAGTTGATTTTAAAAATGAATGAAACTCTTATTCCTCTCGAGAATGGAGCGTGAACTGTGGCTCTCTCCTTCATTTCACTTCATGGATGCTCATTTTGTCTCCCTGCCCCCCCCCCCCCGTGTTCCTTTTCCCTCTTCAGGTACTTAAATGTCGTCACCCACCAGTTCGCGGTTCTTTCTTACGCTGAACGTTTCTGTTGGAGGGCGGCAGGTGGAAGCCGAGGAGGGGTGGGGGAGGACTGTGATTAAACTGCTTGTGCTGCCTGGCCCGGGGCAACATTTTTATTTAAAAGTTGAGCTAATTTCTGATATTGACATGAAACTTGAGTGGACCCACTTGAGCGGATCTGGGTGACTTGGTGCTTTTAGGGACCAACATGCCCACCACCTTTCCAAAATGATTCCCTTGATATTTTTCTGACCACAGCAATAGTGTCATTACTGTATTTGACTCTTCTGGTTGCCCAGGAGGTCAAAGGCTCGGGGAAAGCCATTGGCTGCTGCAAAAGAGAGAAATAGGTACCCGAAACCCCAGAAGGCTGAGGTTGGGGGCAACTTGACGGTCGCTTTTCTTCATAGAACCGCAGCCTCACTGCAGTTCTTTTGACATTGCGAGTGGGATGACTGCTGCTCCTTGAGCAGGGGGGCCCCTAACCTGACCCCGGGTCAGACAAAAACTTGTAGAATTGTGCCTCACTCCATAACTATTCGTCAGTTGGCTGCTGTGCCACTCACCCCGAGCAAATTAAGCTACACATGTCCTCTTGGAGCCCCCGAGTCCTCACCCACAGAATGTGAGATGTCGGCAGCTCCCCCTCTGGTCCTTGGGACGTTGAGCTGTTGTCCATAAAGCATGCGCGGGAAGATGGATAAGTCGAGCCTTCTCTGTTAATGGGTGGTCTTCACGAAGTCAGGAGTTTTGCCCTTAACAGCGGCATTTTCTCTCCTGTGGGTCCAGGCTGCTTCGAATGCTGCATCAAGTGTCTGGGAGGAGTCCCCTACGCCTCCCTCGTGGCCACCATCCTCTGCTTCTCCGGGGTCGCCTTGTTCTGCGGCTGTGGGCACGTGGCTCTCGCGGGCACCGTGGCGATCCTTGAGCAACACTTCTCCACCAACACCAGTGACCATGCCCTGCTGAGCGAGGTGTAAGTACCTGCTTCCTTTGAAGACGTATTTAAAGTGCCACCACCCCAGGAGGGTTTCAGGAAGACTGCAGTGTGCTCACCTGGGAGAAAACGGATGCTTTTCATTCACGCTCCCTGGAGGCAGATGGGAAAAGGTCCGGGAGAGAAGGAAAAAGAAAGGGCCAAGAGTGCAGTGGGTGTTCGGGACCTGGGGTGGGATCTCACCAGGGTGCACACATAGGACACTCTGCACACAGTGGCCGAGGGCGACGATGGCAATGGTGCCAATCCTCCCACCAAGAGAGTTACCGTGGTTCCCAAGTAACAGTCGCCCTCCAGTGTTGTCACAGAAAACGGCCAGCCCTGGAATGACGGGAACCCTGGGGAGGACTTAGCCCAACTCTAAGTCTACAGGAACAGGACTTGGACATTCATTCAAGCAGAAGAAAACTCCCCGGGTATCCTCCAGTTCAGAAGAGGGGGCGTTGTTTGTAGGGATTCAGCCTCAGCCTTCCCTTTCTGGACTCATTCTCAGTGGAGTCACAACAACTCCCATGCATGGATTCTCTAACCGTGCATGCGTGACAGCAATGAATTTTTTCCTTCGTATATTTTCCCCTTGCCCTTCGGTGTTTTCTTTTTCCTTCCTTGACTACCAGGGTTTGACAGTCTTTAGATATCTTGTGACTGGAAGAAACTTTTCTACCAGACTTTTGAAAAAGGCACGAGTGAATTTTTATGGAACAATAACGGGATCCTCTGGGAAGAGTCCTTAGGGAACTTTATTCTTTTATCTGTTCAGGAAATGATTCCAAAGAAATGAGCAGCAGTGGGGGAGGCTATAAGGAGGATTGAGCAGGACAGTGGACTCGCTGAGTGCCAAATGTGTACAAAAAAGACCAAGAGATATTCACCGTGACTGAGCCTGGGAAAGGTGTGTTAGTTTAATTAGCTGGTGATCTCGATGAGTGGCTCTCAAACTTCCAGCAATCTTTAAAAAAAATCCCCATGTCCATGTTTCACCCCAGACTAATTAAGTCATGATCTCTGGGGAGAGGACGCAGGTACCTGTTGTCTCTAAAGCTCACCAGGTAGTTCCACTGGGCAGCCAAAGGTTGTCAGCTGCATCGCTGTTGGCTTTCATAGGACAAAATTAGATGTGAATTAACTTTTTGTATCTACTTGATATAGTATCACTTATGACATGAGAATGTCTGTGCAGAAAGCGTTTGCCCACGTTACTCCTTAAAGCAGCCCTCAGTGCTTACTTAGGGGGTTTATCAGAATAACGTTAAGCACTAGGCCTGGTTGGGAGGCATTTTGATATGGTGGAAGGAACACGTCGTCCACTGAACCAGCGTTGAAATCCTGGCTGTGTGTGTTTCCTTGGATGAGTGACTTTAACTCGTCAACGTCTGCATTTATAAGTAATCTCATAAGTATTGAAAGATTCCAACTGGGCCCCTGTGCAAAGGAAACTTCTCCCTTGTCTGGGAAGGTTGCTCACCTTGGAAGAAAGGCTCAGGTTGCGGTGGGCTGGGCAGGGATGCCCACCGAAGCCATCAGCGGGGCAAGTGATGTCACCCTCATGGCCCCCCTCCAGAGGCCAAAAACGTCTGTTAACCACTTGGACCTTCTTCTTTTCCTAGAATACAACTGATGCAGTATGTCATCTATGGAATTGCATCCTTTTTCTTCTTGTACGGGATCATTCTGTTGGCAGAAGGCTTCTACACCACGAGCGCAGTGAAAGAGCTGCACGGGGAGTTTAAAACAACCGCCTGTGGCCGGTGCATCAGTGGGATGGTGAGTACGAATCTCTGATGACTGATACCCAGCCAGAGCCACACCTCCACGTGTTTCTTTGTATTTGGTAAAAGCTAACAGAGTACGTGCAGAGTCCATGACAGGAGGAGTGTCCGTTCCAACTTAGAGTGAGGAATATGAAAAAACCCTCAACATATTATTGAGGAGAAATTAAAATCTATGGCTGGTAGGATGAAATCAAGCATTTCTCTTATCAACGTCCAGATAACAAGGGTATTGAAGATTTTTCAAAGATAAAGTCCCCACTATGAAAGGAGATAGTTTTCCTATCGTCTCACTGCTCTCCTTCATTTATCTTCGAATATGGATTGTGGCCACGAAGACTCACCCATACTACGATGAATGGTCCCAGTCCCTCTGGCAGTGCTGACCAAGCATGCTTCCTACTAAGCACCTCGCTGGGGACTGTCCTCCAGAAGTTTAGAGCCTAAAGAGGGGGGTTAAGCCGGCTCCAGAGCCGGTCCGCCACCTGTTTTTATCCACCTAGGAGCTGGGGAAAAAAACGAAGGAATAGTATCTTAGGACACACGAAATTCTATGCCATTCTAGGTTTGATGTCCATAATAGACTTTTTGGCACCCCGCCACACCCCTTCGTTGACACAGCGTCTGCGGCCGCAGTCATGCTGTAACGGCAGCGCTGAGGAGTGTCTGTGACCGCACGTGGCCTGCGGAGCCTGACCCGTCCCCTCTCGGGCCTTTTGCAGGCACTGTTTGTTTGCTGACCTCTGGTCTAGAGGAGGACAGAGCCTAAAAGGGGCTCGTTAAGAGGCAGGATTAGAAAGTGCCGTTTCACAGAAGGAAAGTCCGGGGTGGAGGGAGAGGTGGGAAAGGGGCATTCGTGGAGTTTGATTTGGGGCGCGTTGAAGTGCAGCTCGTAATAGCCTGGGCCGAGCAGCTGGCTGGCATTTGAGCAAGTGGTCGGATGTGACGAAAACACTTGGGGAGTTGAGAGAGACGTGCTCCCACAGAGGCAGAACGCCCAGGCTGGCTAAGGAAGGCAGGAAGGAAGGAAGATACGCACCCTCGCTGCGGGGCCGCGGCTCCCAGGGGGCACCGACTGAGCTCTCTGCTGTCACGAGGTAAGGACGCAGAGCCTGTCTTAAAAGACACGGAGTGCCCAGTGTTCCTAAAAATCCTCCTTAAGGGAGGCACAGAGAGTGTAGGTACTTCTTTGGGCCCAGACGGGAGCCCAGGTAGGAAGGGGCTGGGAGAGTGTGCGCTCGTTCCCGCGAGCAGCAGTAGAGCTGTGGGCCCAGGGCCGGGGGGTGGCCAGGGAGGGCGGCAGCGGCACCCGGCGTGGAGGGGGAGGACCCAGCCTGAGCAGAGCAGCCCGGAGCAGAGGCGCTGCGGCCTGGCTGGCAGGGGAGGCTGGAGCCCAGAGGAGGGAAGGGATGCTGCTGCGGAGAGCAGACCGCGGCCAGATCAGGAAAGGCGTGGGCTGCCGGGCTGGGAATGACATCGAAAGACAGGTAGGCTGTGACGGGACCATGCACAGAGGCAGCAACTGGAGGAAGGTGAGCAAGAGGGCATCGATCGTGAGACTCCGGGCTCGTGGGGAGTGAGAGCACAGAAGGGGGCACAGAGGCGAAGCGGGCTCTGGGTCTGCTGTACGGGAGTTGAGCGCGCGAGGAGGGGGCGAGCTGAGGACGCTGCCCGGCGTTGGGGTGCCCGGGTGGGTGCGCGTTCTGAAAATATCAGACGCACAGCGTTTTTGAAACAGCCTTTTCAAAGCTCTCTGAAAAGCAGTAGTCCAAGCAGGTCAGGAAGAAAGGAAAGCCGTACGATCCTGTGCCTGGTGAAATCGCCCGTGGCAGCATGTGGGCCAGCACGATGAAGCCTCTTCCCGCGGCCATCGCTGCTGTGGATCTTAAAGCTGAAAAACACAACAGAACAAAACTAGAGGGAAATGAGCATTTTATTAGGTCCACTGTGCACGAAGCTTGTGATCACGGCTATTGTAAACGTAGTGAAGGTGCAAGCATCTAGTGCTTTTTAGTAATTTCACAAGATCATGAAACTAGCCAAGTTCCTTTGGGGAAAGGGCTTCCTGTAGCAATGGCTGTTCTACGGCCCATCCATTATGTAAAAGAAAGGGAATTTAGGAAACTGGTACGGAGTTATAATTCAGTGGCCTGTGAAAGCCTCCAGCCAGTGGTGTTTAGGAGGAGTGCCTGGAGGAGGCCCTGTCACCAACTAGCTCTGTGACCTTGCACAAGGGAGATCCTCTCGTGGCCACTCACGTCCTTGCTAAAAGAGGGACCCGCAAAGTTCCAAGACTTCCCTTGTCACTGCCGTGGTCCAGGCGGTGCTCTGACCGCGTCCTACAGGTTCGGTATCGGCCAGGAAATGCGTCATCTCGCTCCTCCCGGGGGATGTGCTTTACCCTGGTCGGTGACGATTCTTTCTCCTCCTCCTTTTCGGCCTAGTTCGTCTTCCTCACCTATGTGCTGGGAGTGGCCTGGCTGGGTGTGTTTGGCTTCTCTGCAGTGCCCGTGTTTATGTTCTACAACATATGGTCAACCTGTGAAGTCATCAAGTCCCCCCAGACCAACGGGACAGCCGGGGTGGAGCAGATCTGTGTGGACATCCGGCAATACGGTACTTCCTTTTCGTCTCCTCAATTCGTTGGTATCCTCTTGTGCATGTGTCTGGGCCTTAGTTATTTACATGGGCGTCTAAGCATCCAGATGGGTTTCATCCCTTCTATTGGAAGAGGTTATTATACTCTTTCCCTCAATGTGCTCCACTCTTTCCCTCAATGTGCTCCACTCTTTCCCTCAATGTGCTCCATTTTCTGGATGGAAACATCAGTTAGGCTCTAAAGGGTCATTCAAAATTGTTATATTTGCTAGTTCAGGGTACAGTAAAAGAAACTTTTTATAATGCAGTTCAATCAAAAAAGACGTGTGGATATCCACTCTAAAAAGAGTATATATTTTTCCTTCAACTTCTTTTCGGTTTTGTACCATCCAATTTTCCATCCAGAACATTGCATGCATTGTATAATCCAGTTACTCTGCACCTTCACCTCTTTAAATCAGGTCTTTTTTAAATGACCATATTGCTTTAACATTGAAAAGCAAAACATAAAATCCAGGTGTATTTTGAAGTCATCAGAAGGTACTCTATCAAAGCCAGCTGTTGGAAAAAACCTGTTCACACATATTTTCTAATGAGTGGGATCCTTACCCTCGGCAGCTAAGCAGGCCACAGAAGGGGCCAGGGCGCCTCCTGTCCATCACTGTAGACCCGACTTCCCTGCTGAGGGAGAGAAGGCAGTTTCAGTAGTGCTTCTGGCCAGGATGGTAGGAAATCCTGTTCTTGGCAGAAACAACTAGGAGGAAAAGAAGAGCTTTTCATTAGAACTGAAGAGGAAATCATTGTTCTTTCAGAGCTTTTCTGCTTCTTATTTTTCCTATCTGGCTTCTCCTCAGCATCTTACCTTGAACCATAATACGAAACTCACCTAAAATTGCCCATCGGACTAATCTCTTCTCATAGAGCCAAAGGCTCACCCACACTGTTCTTTAGTCTCTGTTTTCAGTCCATCCTAAAGTTGATTGCTAAAGTATTTGTAAGTGAATATCTAGATGCATATATCATTTCCGTCTTCTTAAATATTCACTACAAATGTTTGGTCATCATTTTTTAAAAATGTTCTAGATTTGAAACCAGTGGTTTCGTTTCCCATTCCTCTGAAGCAGAAAGACTTACTGTTGCTCCATAGCAAAGACGGAAGGAATAAGTAGTGTTTTGTTAAAATCCTCCCTCCTTATTACCGCCTGGGCGAAGGAGAACTTGACCCATGTCATATTTAAGCACACACCTAGGCATTAACGGCAGAAAGGGCAGCAGCAGCCGCCGAGTGGACGAGGTGCCTGCAGAGGTGAGCTGGGTCCAGTGAGAGACACCACGGGCTGCGCTCTCTGTGCGGAAGGACAGTGGTTTTCCAAGTTTCCAATTGGAGCTTCAATCCAGAAGCATTTCCGAGATACTTGTAAAACACAACAAAAATGAATAGAAAAGCAAAGACACACATACAAAATGGAAACCCAAACTCTAGAACATAATTACTCTGTCGAATGGCCGTGAACCTTTCTGAGCACAGCCTCCCAGTTTCAGAACGGATCTTGGGGTGGACCACTGACATCAAGCTTGAGGGGTGAGGCCGCAGACCATGAAATTCAGGGGGAGATGTGTTGGTTTGGCTTCAGGAGGAGGAAATGCCTGTGAGGGGGGTTGTCCTGCGGCTGTTGAACTAGAGTTCAGGACTGTCAGCTCAACTAATCAAAGCAGAATTCGTAGGGAAAAAAATTGTCTGATTCTCCTATGGACTAGTTAGTTGACTTTGCTCTTGCCCTGTTGTCCAAATAGGACTTTTTATTCCCAAAAGCTTGTTCTACAGGGAGCAGGTACATCAGTTGTTGAAGAACTCAGCCGGTCATTGTGTTGTAACTGCCACTGAAAGTGGTGGGGCCCGCTGAGAGCAGGGGCGCTGGACTTTGCACTAATCACTAAGCTTCTCTTGGGATTCGCTTCTCAGGTATCATTCCTTGGAATGCTTTCCCAGGAAGAATATGTGGCTCGGCCCTGGAGAACATCTGCAACACCAATGAGGTAAACCCCGCCCCCTCAGCGGGCTCCTAGGTGACCACTGGGCAAGAGAGGCTGAGCGAAGGGGTTCTCCTAGGGACAAAGAGCGAGAGAGGGCTCTCTGCCTCCCGTTTTGACGTAGAAAATGGCCCTGGTCCATGGCCCAGCCCACTGACGGGGGAGCCTGCGCCATCAGAGAGCTTTCTCTTTTGGCAATAATTCGAGAGTGAGCCCAGTCCTGCAAATCTGAATACATATGTAGATTCTCCTCTTTCACCTTCAGATAGTGTTTCAAAGTAGGACTCTTGTCACAGAACCAAGGTAAATCTTCAGAGAAGACTGCCCTGAATTTGTTGTATACAAGCACATTTTTATACATTGGCACTTCGTCTCACGTTTCCAGACGGAGTTGCTCCTGTTTCTTGTTCATCCTTAATTGGCAATAAATCCTGACACACTATGGTTTAAAATCTCTCTGCCCTAGAATAGTCTTTAGGCAGTGGTTTATAACTGTTTATAAAAGCAGATTCTCAAATGCATTCGTGGAAGCTTGCATACTCAAGAGAATCCTGACATGCTTTTGGAAGCCGCGAGCGACTGAGACCGGCAGGGCCCGCCGACCTGGCTGCTCTGCGTGTATGTCCAGGATCAGACTGCAGGCACGCCGGCGCAGTATCATAGCCTGACGCCGGGGCGCAGCCCCCAGCTTCTCCGCTGTAACGGGTCTGGGGTCCAGCCTGGGCCGCAGGAAGTTTGGAAAGCCCCGCAGGTGATTCCAGCATGTGCCCAGCCTTCACAAAACAGCCCTAGAGGAGAAAGAGGGAGCTGCGCCCGGATCGGGGGAGGCCATTTCCTTCCACATAAAATGCTAACGTTGATGCCCTGTTTTCCTAGTTCTACATGTCCTATCACCTGTTCATCGTGGCCTGTGCGGGAGCTGGTGCCACCGTCATTGCCTTGGTGAGTACTGGCCCCAGGACGGGCCTAGTGCAGTCCCCTGCTTCCCTGCACTCACTCTTAATAACAGATTTCCCTTCCAGCCAACAAGCCTGGGACTCGACCTTGGTTCAGTTTCCCCTGTGTAGACTTACCCCATGTCTAGACTGCAGGAAGTACGAGGTGGTGGTCTAGGCATCCATGGTGGGTGATGCAATTTGGATTCTGTGGCAAGAATCAGTTTGCTTCTGTTTAAAGAAAGACATCTTACTGAGTATATATTGCCGACTCCTGAACAGCACTGTAACTCAAACCTGAACGAAGTTTAACACACGTGTTTTCTCCGTAAGGCCCCTCGCCGCCTTCCTGTGCTTAGGGACCCTAGCCAGCCCTGCAGCATGCCGGTGAGGGAATGTGTAAAGAGTGAAATCACAGAAATGCAAACTCCGTGGCACTAAATAGATGATGAAAAGGACGCTGGTTGTTTACAGCCCGAGAGTTGCCACAAGAAGGCAGAGTGGCGCCTTGCTTGCCTCAGCTTTTCCCCCACTCTGCATGTCCGAATGGCCGTGGCAGTGCCCTGAGTCCTGACCTGGGAGTTACAGAGAAATTTTAGCACCAAGGCAAATTCACACATAGGGAGGGTGCAACCACACAGGTGTATGTATGTTTGTGTGTTTGTGTGTGTGTATAACATTTGGGAGGGCTGGGTTTGTGGTGTCGAGAAATCTAAGACTCGTAGAGAAGAGGGGAAATCTCATGTGCTCGGAAATGAGTCCTTCCCAGTTTTTCCAACCTTGACGTCATCCCTTCCCCTTCCAGCCAGGGAAAGAACCACTGGCTACATCACTGGGGTGACCCGTTCTCTTCACTGAGCAACAGGCAGGCAGAGGACTAACAGCTGCTGAGTGGGCAGCGTGGGAAAGAACGAGGGCAAACAGGGCTCTTACCCTCATCTTTCTCATGCTGCTCACCCAGCTCTGTTATTTTTAAAATACATCCAGTCTTTTTCATAAGCGTACTGACGGGAGAGCAGAGCACTTACTTACACGTGAAATGCCAAATAGGAACGTGTGTGTGTGCCAGCTATGAAAAATCTCCTCTTACGATTATAACTGGGAAAAAAGCAGCACGCCGTAGGCTCTGAGCTGGCACTCATCCCCACCCGAGCTTAGAAGCGTCAGGGCGCCGGCCTTTATTGCCTGTATCTTACTGTCCTGTTCTGTTCTCTTCCACCAGCTGATCTACATGATGGCTACTACATATAACTATGCGGTTTTGAAGTTTAAGAGTCGGGAAGATTGCTGCACTAAGTTCTAAATTGCATAAGGCCAATAAGGAGCTTTAGAGAGCTATACGCAGTAGCATGAAGTATCACTGACCCCCAGACTAAAGCAGAGCCTAGGTTTCTGCAGTTTTGTTCTAGTAATTTGTAAATCGCTTTAGTCAACTCATTGTGCATGGTAGATTAATGAAATGACTTACCGTCCATGAACTACAAAATAATGAGATCTGGCTATTTCCACCTTTTGGAAAGGATTCAGTTATGTACTGACATTGGTGAGCAGCCACTGAAAAACTGAACCGAAACTACTTTGAGCAGTAGTATCTCTAAGTATTAAAACTTTGGAATACCTGCATTTTCCTTTATTTTTGCTTGTCTGATAACCAATTTCAGTGATGAAAACAAGTGCTGAAGATGCAGTGGAGGAGAACCGTTTTCATGGGGATTTGGTCTTGTCAGACTCTGTCTGGAAAATATTTTACAGTCTAAATTTGATTACAACATTATTCTAAATTTGAGTACAACATTTTCTTTATGATTACAGGGCTCACTACCCAATAAATGCCCCTCAAGTAAGCTGTTTTTCTTCAAGTTTTCGTCGGCTTATTTGTTATCTCTAAAAAGACGATTTATATGTAGTTTTATTTTTACACAACACCATCATTCCTTTCAGAGCCCCCAGAATTGATAACCTCAAAGTGTTGGCTTTGGGTGAGTAGTAACTGATGCCTCATAGCCACTTCTCAAACTGCACGTAAGAGCTTATAATGGGGAGAGTAATTTTGCTTGGATCGGAAAGTCTCAAATATGGCGAGAAGGAACTTGTATATAATATAAGGAACTTGAGATGTAGGTGTTGCAGGAAAGATGAGGAAAATAAGCGGGAAAGAAGTGTTTGCCACATCAACTGTAAAGAATGATAATAAAGATTTTGACGTTTTGTGAAATGAAATCATGGCAGTTATAAAGTGAAAACTGTAGTTGCACTACCAAAAATGTGTTAACACAGAGACTGCATGCTGGGCTTCTAGTTCTTAATTCTGGTATTGACATTCACTTCATTTTTACATGTTAAAGATGTAGTTTTATATTATTTACTCAAAATAAACATTGTTCACACTTTCAGGCCTTTGGGGGAATTATTTCTATCCACGGATAGATAGGAAAGCTAGATCTTTGCACAACACTGATTCTAAATAACCCCACAGCGTGTTTCTGAATTTCTACCTTAAAGTTACCCTCAAAATGGTAAAAAGCGCCCTGTCGTATTTCACTTTTGCCTTTTCTTAACAGTAACTTCTTTGGCCATTTTTTCCAAGTTCATTATGTGTGTGTGTGTACTAACTTTTCCTCAGCCTCTTACTATGAAGCGTCTTAGCAGAGCATGCGCTCAGTCTCCGATGCCTCTGATTGATAGCAGAAGGAGTATTAATACGGAATAACCACCTCTCCCTTTTTCCAGTACAGAGCGTCTAATCTACCTCGCAGCTCGCTTTGCCTTCTCACATGCTCACTAGCCATCATGCTCACCCTTCTTTTCCAGATCCACTTCCTCATGATACTGTCTTCTAACTGGGCTTACTTAAAGGATGCAAGCAAAATGCAGGCTTACCAGGATATCAAAGCAAAGGAAGAACAGGAACTGCAAGATATCCAGTCTCGGTCAAAAGAACAACTCAATTCTTACACATAAATGTTTGCCAGAGGGTCTCAGCCGACGAATTTACAGCTGACAAATCATCAGACAGCTGCTCTGCAGTACAGATGTGTACCCCACCAAACAAACTCACGTAGAAGTCCAAACAAACACTTCACTGTCTGTCTCAAGCTGCTGGGATGTATTTCTAGGAAAACCTTCCAGTAGGTAAATCTTTTTCTTTAGAACAGATATTGGAGGTTTCATGGGAGGCATTTTAAAAGGCAACACTTTGACAAAATGAGCGTTCATCATCCGTTTGAAAATCTGTGGCCTGTTCACGATCCTACCAAGACAGGCTGTGAGAATACATCATACCCCTATCTTGATAGGGACCATGCCATACCAGCGTCAGGGGGTGTGACCATCCGTTCTCAAATAGATAAATGTATCTAAAATAGGAGATAAAGTGGAATTGATGTGAAGTTCCATTTCTGACAGACAGCTGACATTTATGAAGCTGGGGCTCAAAGATAAAGTGATCCTTACAATTGACCTTTTTTAAAAAAATAGCTGACCTCCGCACCCGCAGGACGTATTAATTTCCTGATCCAATCAGAAATCCTTTTTTCCCCAAGAATGTTAAGATGAGCCCACTATAATAATTCTGCTACACCGAGTGTGGAAGAAGCCGGATTTCAACTGACAAACTTTCCAGAATCAACTTCCCAGAATCAATTTTATAATAGATTTCATTTTAATAAAGTGACCCAGTTGTCATCATTCTTGAGAAATGTCAGCTCTGCCTTAATGAGTATTTGCTTTAAATTTCTAAGAACAACAGGCAACCCCAAATCCTTCATAGAATTTTGTTCCACAAGTGTTTTTCTTCATGGAGAAGTGTTACCTTATTAAAATGACCACCACTCAAAACCGTTTTTACGTGGTCTGAATAGTGAGTTTACAGTTTCATACCAACTATATAGCTAAAACCGAATGACCAACAGACCGCACACCACCTACTTTTATACACTTGAATACTGAAGTAATTTCAATTAGGGTTGGTATTTATTTCACTTTTTCTTATCTAAATCTTAGTTTCCTGGAATAATAAAGTTCAGTGTTCAGCAAAAAAAAACCCCAAAAAACCCCCCACAAAAACAACAACAAAAAAACCCAACTGCTTGAGTTTTAAGCCATCTTCGAAAGAAACTTGCCTTCTAAATCATTGTGTTTCAGAACATTAAGTGACTATAGGTATCGAGTATTAGTGATGGTAAACTTTGTGTTGTTCTTTAGGAAATGATACATATAACTGTTGGGTGCATTAGTGCTTTTCAAAGGGGGCTGCATAATATAGGGTTAACTTTGTATATTCATGTTAAGAATTAACTTGTGGTTTGGCTGTTTCCTGGATTTTAAAACGTATCCATGTGCAGAAATGTGTTAAAATGAGAGGAAGCATACCTTTATCAGATGCTATTAAAATTGAACATCAAGTATAATAGTTCATTTGGATTCTTTTTGTTGGTGTTGTTAATGCCTAAAAAAATGCCTATTGGGATCTTGACTTTTTTTTTTTTTTTTTTAATTGGGAGACATTCTCTTCTGTGTAGAACAGTTGTTCCAGAATAGCTTGGTGTTTTGTTTTCCTGTTGCATGACAGACTTAAATATTTTTTCCAGCAGTGGAGGTGCTGTTTTGAGTCCAGTGTTCTAGAAGAGGCAGTGTCTAAAGCCTAATTTTACTTTTCTAATTCTGGTAGCCATTACCAGGAATTTTTGAAAGTTTTGTTTAAGTAGTCTAATATTTTTTATGTAAAGAGCATTAAATTTTGCTATGTATAAATTTTTGTAACCTAACAGTGAATCAATATTTTCTATCAGTGCCAAGGGCTTCCTGTAGTTCAAGTGTTACAATAAATATTTGTAGATAATAGTCAGTACTTGTGTATGCTTATTTTAAAGATCTATTTAGGTGGCAATAGCTGTGGATGTATTAAGAGAAATGAAATAAAAATTATAGCTTCACTCACTTGCCTTTCTACCATACATAAATAGTGTCCTTCTCTGTCCTCGGTATGGTGTCATTTTTAAACAGTGTGCGTAGTCAAGACTCCACATTTGTATGGAGATCAAGTTTCTAACTGCTGCATGTTTCATTTCTGACGGAAACCTCTTTTAAAGCAAGAGCAATTTGAGAAACCACCGTAACCCACGGGGCTGTATTTTACATCAAGTGCCACTCACGCTTTAGTATATAATTTTTCTGACTAGCTTCATACTTGGTTATGGGATTAACACAAAGCTTTAAGTTTGGGGAAAGTGGAAACAATGAGGAACCTTCATAAAGGTCCATGTCCCATTGGCTGTTTGTTTTACAAACCCAAGATCTAGACGTCTACTCCACAGCAGGGTCCTCCTGTGTACAGCACAGGGAACTATACTCACTGTTTCGTAATAAACTGTAAGGGCAAAGAGTCTGAGGAAGAGTAGATATACATAGATATGTACAACTAAATCAATTTGCTGTATACCTGAAACACAGCACTGTAGATCAACTGTACTTCAATTAAAAAACTACTGAGAGAACAACTATTTACAGCAAACAGCCATTCGCTAAAGCAACAGAGCTAAATTTGTTACTTAGTATTTCATTTTATCATCTCTTATCTGTCAGCATGATTATACATTTGGACTTTGTACAGCTGACCTTTCTTAGTAACGACCGGCTTTTGTCACTATTGACACACTGACGTTTCTAACTGAGGTGCTGCCTCCGGTCATCGCCCTTGATTCACGCTCAGCAGGAGAGCCAGCAGGAGCCCAAGCAGTACGCTGTTGGTCACACTGCTTAATACCTTCTGTTTATGGAGCATTGTGTGCGGTTATGAAGTTACAGAAGACCACATGCACTATCTTAATTACTGACAGCAATGCTGCCACAAAATATAGCAACTCCGGGAGGGTGAAGTAGAGACTTTTCCATTGCTCTAGTTAGACCTTGTGCAACTTGATGTTTAAGAAATGAAAATCAAGTCAGAATTATACAGGAGGGACCTACTCATGTAAACACCAACAAGCAAAATACTTTAAGTCCATTAAAGAGTGATGACCGAAGTTTCCACACTAGAAGTTTTGAAAAAAATCCTTTTAGGGCTTTCTAATACTATTATAGTCCTAATCCAAGCTAACCTCAGACACTCTGGGTTCAGTTCCAGACCACTGCAATACGGCGACTATCACAGAGTAACATGAATTTTTTGGTTTCCCAGTGCATATAAAAGTTATGTTTACACTATACTGTGTAGTCTAGTAGCATGTGCAGTAACATTAGGTCTAAAAAAACAATATACATACCTTAATTAAAAGAGACTTCATTGCCAAAAATGCTATCCATCATCTGAGACTTCAGCAAGTGGTAATCTTTTTGCTAGTGGACGGTTTGAAATATTGTTAGACTTAACAAAATGTGACACAAAGACACAATGTGAGCAGATGCCCACTGGAAAATAAGCACCGATAGACTTGCTCGACACAGGGTTGCCACAGACCATCAATTTGTAAAAATCATAGTATCTGTGACACGCGATAAAGCAAAGCGCAATAAAACGAGGCCTGCCCGTACTAGGATTTAAAAGAGGCGATCCGCTTTGTTATTACTTATCTTTTCCTAAATGGTGGCAGCTTTTGCCAGCTAGTGCAGGGCTAATTTGTTATTGGGAGTTTGTGAAAAATTACAGATTTAAGGTAACTTTTCAAAATGCGTATTAGGATGAGTAAAACTACAGAAAGTTTTAAGGAAAGAAAAATATAAATAGAGGTCAGTCAGGTTTGGCAAAGAACATTCTTTTTCTAAACTGCCCCTCAACCTTCCCGTTTTGATATTTAAACTTTATTGTACCTACCTGGGAAAGACTTAAACAGACTCCGTTCAGGGGGTCTTGCGGAGGCAGCAGCAGGCAGCCTGCAGGGGAGTGGCTCACATTTCAAAAGCTGTATTCACAGGCTTCCCGAGATGATACAGCCGTCTGAAATGCTACATAGAGATGACTTACTTTTCTTTAAACAGACTCTAACCTCATATGGAGTGTTAAGATGACTACTTAGGCTTATATGTGCAATCTAAAAAAAGGTACCAATGAACTTATTTACAAAACAGAAGTACACTCACAGACATTGGTAACTGTAAGTTTGTTTTCTAAGGGGAAAGGCTGGGGGGAGGGATAAATTAGGAGCTTGGGATTAACATATACACACTACTGTACAGAAAATAGGTAACTAATAAGGACCTACTGTACAGCACAGGGAACTCTACTCAATACTCTGTAATGGCCTATATGGGAAAAGAATCTAAAAGAAAAAGAAAAAGAAAAACCAGTGGATATATGTATATGTATAACTGATTCACTTCGCTGTATATCTGAAACAGCACTGTAAATCAACTATACTCCAATAAAAATTAAAAAACCAAACTACTACTTAGAATTTAAGTTGACTGACAGAAAAACAAAATGAAGCTACCAAACCCCAAGCTAGAAAACTGAAAGAATACATTATTTAGACGAGGCCTATGAAAATATAAGCTGGGGGGAAAAGTGAGTAATACTAGAAAGTGTTAAAAACTTATCTGAGAAGGGCTTCCCTGGTGGTGCAGTGGTTAAGAATCCGCCTGCCGATGCAGGGGACACACGTTCGAGCCCTGGTCTGGGAAGATCCCACATGGCGCGGAGCAACTAAGCCCGTGAGCCACAACTACTGAGCCTGCGTTCTAGAGCCCGTGAGCCACAACTACTGAAGCCCGTGCTCCTAGAGCCCATGCTCTGCAACAAGAGAAGCCACCACAATGAGAAGCCCGCGCACCACAATGAAGAGTAGCCCCCGCTGGCCGCAACTAGAGAAAGCCTGCTGGCAGTAACAAAGACCCAGTGCAGCCAAAAATAAATAACATTTAAAAAAGGGCTCCCCTGGTGGCGCAGTGGTTGAGAGTCCGCCTGCCAATGCAGTGAACACGGGTTCATGCCCCCGGTCCGGGAAGATCGCACGTGCCGCGGAGCGGCTGGGCCCGTGGGCCATGGCCGCTGAGCCTGCGCATCCGGAGCCTGTGCTCTGCAACGGGAGAGGCCACAACAGTGAGAGGCCCGCATACCGCAAAAATAAAAAAAAATAATAATAATAATGATTAAAAAAAAGTTATCTGAGGGTTTAGGTCTAAGACAATGACCTAGGAGGCTGCTGAACTCCCCCTCCTCCCATGGACACACCGAATATACCACCGCACACAGAGCAAGTTTTTCTGAAAGAAAGAAAAAAAACTAGCTGAGCTACTCTTACACATCTAGCAAACAAGAAAATACCCACATCGAAACGGACAGGAAAGGCTCAGACATACTCTCACCATAAACCCTAACTCTGGCACACGACCATACACTCAGGTGGGCACTCCCAACTCCAAAGTTCTCCCTGAAGAGCAAAGGGTTTGGACCCCATATCTAGCACCCCAGCAGCCCAACTTTTAAGACTTCCACCTAAGAAATGCACCCCCCCCGCGTGCCAAACACCTAGTTTTGGGACTTACGTCCAAGAAACCCACAAGACTATAACTGAGAGTTCTTAGTCAGCTCTAGAGGACTCACCAACTCCTACTCTTTCCCTAAAAGGGGTCTATTTGCAGGTATTAAAAGCTGTTGCCTGACAGCCAGGCTTCTAATTTAGCACACATCTAGGGGCTGACAGCCATGCTCCCCAGAGACCAAGAAATCCACTGGATACCTCCTCCACCTACTGCCTCTAGCCTGCTCCAAATCACCAGTATCTCCCAGGAAGGAGCTGATACACACATCTGTGCTCCAGCTTCAGCAGCTGCCGCCCAAGGGACAGATACCCAGTTTGTCTGGCTCTGATGCCCAATAGGGCTTGCATTCACAAGTCCTACAGGACTGTAGCAAACAAAGCAACAGTTCTTAACAGGCACAGGAGCACCCCCTACAGCTATACACCCAGGCCAAGTGCAGAGGGAGCAGGCAAAAACCCCTATATCTCCCAGTTTACGCCAGGAAAGGGCCTAACTACACACTTCCCCAGCTGCCATCTGACGGTTCAGCTTCCAATCAACCTGCATCTAGGTGCTGACTGTGATCCTCCCCATTGGGAAACTGACCAGTCTTAACACACCCTCAACTACCAAGAAGCACCAAGAACAAAGAAGGCAGCTTGGACTATTACAAAGGTTTGAGATGCAACCAAAAGCTTGGGCTGGGCTGATCAACAAAGTTCATCTCCTGCATGAGACCACTCTGTCAAGCCTGGGAGAGGTGGCTGTTTTATCTAATGCACAGAAGCCAGCACAGACAGTTGAGGAAAATGAAGAAACAATGGACTATGTTCCAAACAAAAGAACAAAATAAAACTCCAGAAATAGACCTTAATGAAATGGAAATAAGTGACTTACCTGAGAGTTCAAAGTAACAGTCATACAGATGCTCACCGAGGTCAGGAGAACAATGCATGAACAAAGTGAGAATTTCAACAAAGAAAATACCTAAAAGCACCAAACACATCACATAGCTGAAGAATACAATAACAAAAATTCAACAGAGGGCTTCAACAGCAGACTAGATTAAACCAAAGGGTAAGCAAACTTGGAGACAGGTCACTGGCATTTATCCAGTCAGAGGAGCAAATAGAAAAAAGAATGAAAAAGAATGAAGATAACTTAAGGGACTTACAGGACACCATCAAGTGAGTCAATTGTACACATTATAGAGGTCAATGACGGAGATGAGAGAGGGGCAGGACGTTTACTGAAAGAAATAATGGCTGAAAACTTCCCTAACATGGGGAAAGAAACATCCAGATCCGCAAAGTCCAGAGAGTTCAAAAAAAGATGAATCCAAAGAGACATACACAGAGACACATTAATTTTGAATTGTCAAAAGCTAAAGACAAGAAAAGAATCTGAAAAACAGCAAGAGAAAAACAACTTGTTACAGATAAGGGAATACCCATAAGATTATCAGCAGCAACTGTGCAGGCCAGAGAATGAAATGACATATTCAAACTGCTCAAAGAGAAAAATTTCCATTCAAGGATACTATACCCAGCAAAGCTGTGCTTCACAACTGAAGGAGAGAGAGTTTTCCAGACAAGCAAAGGCTGAAGGGAGTTCATCACCACCAGAGCAGTCTTACAAGAAATGTTAAAGGAAGTTCTTCAAGCTAAAATGGAAAGATGCTAATTAGTGATGGGAAAACATATCAAAGTATTGATATACAACTCACTGCTAAAGGTAAATATATTGTTAAATTCAAAATACTCTTACGTTGTTATAGTGGTGGGTAAATCACTTGTAACTCTAGCATTAAGCTTAAAAGCCAAAAGGACTGAAAATAACTATACAATAATTTGTTAATGGATACACGATGTAAGAAAGATAAATTGTGACATCAAAACCAAAATGGAGGGAGGGTATAAATGCAGAGCTTTTGTATATGTTCAAAATTAGGTTATCAGCTTAAAATAGACTGTTATAAATATAAGATGTTTTATGTAATTCCCAGGGTAACCACAAAGCAAAAACCTATAACAGATACACAAAAGATAAATAAATCTAAGCATAACGCTACAGAAAATCATCAAATCACAAAGGAAGAAAACAAGAGAGAAAAAACAAAGGAATTACAAAACAATCAGAAAACAATAAAATGGCAAAAGTCCATACCTATCCATAATTACTTTAAATGTAAACAGACTCAATTCTCAGATTAAAAAACACAGTGAAATGAATCACTTTTCTGTACACTAACTAACACAACATTGTAAATTAACTCTACTTCAATTAAAAAAAAAAAGACACAGTGGCTGAATAGATAAAAAAAAACCATGACCCATAAATATGCTGCCCAAAAGAGACTCACTTTAGCTTTAAGGACAAACCAGATTGAAAGTAAAGGGAAGAGACAACCAGCAGTTGAGTGAGCAGGACGCATTGGGATGGCAGGGCAGATACTCATGGCCAGACTGGATCCTCACGGTGCACATTTCTCCACTCAGGGCCGCAGACTGTGGACTAGCGCCCTAGAAATATATTTTTCCAATGTCCCTTGGCAGGGTCTGCCAGGGAGGGGACACATTCCTCCCTCCCCAACATGCGTCCTGGCCCATGCTTGGCTGGTTCTGGGGACTGGAATTCGTTTCCAAGTTTTACCGTAGGCCAGCCTCAGCCAGTGCAAGCACATTGAGAAATTTTTTGCCATCATCTTCAGTCAATAGCACACCCTTTGTGCATGCATGAAGAAAGTTTCCCTTTTCTCCCCTCGCTGCGGCCGCAACAAAGGAACATCCATAAACGAGACCAAAAAAAATGCAGTAATACTGAAAATTTTTATTTATTTTTTTGTGGTACGTGGGCCTCTCACTGTAGTGGCCTCTCCTGTTGCGAAGCACAGGCTCTGGACGCGCAGGCTCAGCGGCCATGGCTCACAGGCCTAGCCGCTGCGCGACATGTGGGATCTTCCCGGACCGGGACAAGAACCCGTGTCCCCTGCATCGGCAGGCAGACTCTCAACCACTGCGCCACCAGGGAAGCCCTGAAAAAAATTTTTTTAAAGTGAAGGGAGGGAGGGACTTCCGTCGTGGTCCAGTGGTTAAGACTCCACGCTCTCAAAGCAGGGGACCCAGGTTCGATCCCTGGTCAGGGAACTAGATCCCATATGCCGCAACTAAAGATCCCACGTGCCACAACGAAGATCCTGTGTGCTGCAACTAAGACCTGGCGCAGCCAAATAAATAAATACTAAAAGAAAAAAAAAAAGTGAAGGGAGGGAAAAAAAATATTCCATGCAAATAGAAGCCAAAGGAAAGCAGAAGTAGCTACACTTTTATTGGACAAAGTAGACAAAGCCAAAGACTGTAACAATAGACAAAGAAGGTCATTATGTAATGATATAGAGGTCAGTTCACCAAAAGAATATAACATTTGTAAATATTTATGTACCCAACATAAGAGCACCTAAATATATAAAGCAAATATCAACAGACTAGGGAATTCCCTGGTGGTCCACTGGTTAGGACGTGGTGCTTTCACTGCTGAAGGCCCAGGTTCCATCCCTGGTTGGGGTCCTAAGATCCCATAAGCCGCATGGTGCAGCCAAAAAACATGTATTATATATATATTAACTATATACATACATATATATATACACACACACATATATATACACACACACACAGACCTGAAGGGAGAATTAGATCGCAATACAATGACAATAGGGGGCTTCAATACCCCACTTTCAACAATGGATACATAATCCAGACAGAAAGTCAGTAAGGAAACACTGGACCAAATGGACTTAATAGACATTTAGAGAACATTCCATCCAACAGGGGCAAAATACACATTCTTCTCAAGCATATGTGGAACAGTCTCTAGAACAGATCATATGTTAGGCCACAACACAAGTCTTAACCAATTTACGAGGACTGAAATCATATACCAAGCATCTTTTCCGACTACGATGGTATGACACTAAAAATGGATTATGAAAAGAAAACTGGAAAATTCAAAAATATATGAAAATTAAACATGCTCCTGAACAACAAATGGGTTGAAAAATAAAGAGAAATCAAAAAGCTTCTTGAGACAAATGAAAATGGAAACACAATATACCAAAACTTATGGGATGCAGCAAAAGCAATTCTAGTAGGGCAGTTCAGAGCAATAAACGTCTACATTAAGAAACAAGAAAGATGTCAAATACCCAACCTAACTTAACACACCTCAAGGAACTAGAAAAAGAACTAAGCCCAAAGTTAGCAAAAGGAAGATAATAAAGATCAGAGTGCAAATAAATGAAATAGAGACTAAAAAGACAATAGAAAAGACCAATGAAACTAAGAACTGTTTTTTTTTTGAAATTGACTCCTTTACTTTTTTTTTTTTAATTTATTTATTTACTTTCAGCTGTGTTGGGTCTTCATTTCTGTGCGAGGGCTTTCTCTAGTTGTGGCAAGTGGGGGCCACTCTTCATCGCGGTGCACGGGCCTCTCACTATCGCGGCCTCTCTTGTTGCGGAGCACAGGCTCCAGACGCGCAGGCTCAGTAGTTGTGGCTCACAGGCCTAGTTGCTCCGCGGCATGTGGGATCTTCCCAGACCAGGGCTCGAACCCGTGTCTCCTGCATTAGCAGGCAGATTCTCAACCACTGCGCCACCAGGGAAGCCCCAAGAACTGGTTTTTTAAAAAGAGAACTGACAAGCCTTTAGCTAGATTAGCCAAAAAAAAAAAAAAAAAAAAAGAGAGAGAGGACTCAGAATTATAAATGAAAGAGGAGACATTTCAACTGATACCACACAAATACACAGGATCATAAGAGGTGGCAGTGAACAATTAAATGCCAACAGACTGGACAACCTAGCAGAAATGGATAAATTCCTAGAAAAATACAACCTTCCAAGACTGAATCATGAAGAAATAGAAAATTGGGAGATACCAGTTACTAGTAAGGAGACTGAATCAGTAATCAGAAATCTCCCAACAAAAAAAAGATCAGACGGATTCACTGGTGAATTCTACTAAACATTTCAAGAGTTAACTCCAATTCTTCTCAAATTCCTCTAAAAAACAGAAGAGAAGGGAACACTTCCAAACTCATTTTGTAAGTCTAGCATTAACCCAAGACACAAATCAGACGAAGATACTATAAGAAAATTACAGGTCAATACGCTTGATGAACAAAAAAACAAAAATCCTCAACAAAACATTAGCAAACAGAATTCAAGAGGACCTTAAAAAGATCACACACCATGATCAAATGAGATTTAGTCTAGGGATGCAAGGATGGTTCAACATGGGCAGGTCAATCAATGCAAAATACTTCCTTAACAAAATGAAGGATAAAAACAACATGACTATCACATTAGATGACACAATTCCACATCCTTTCATGATAAAAAAAACTCTCGACAAACTGAGTATAGAGGGAATGTGCCACAACATGATAAAAGCTACATATGAGAGACAAGCCCACAGGTGTACCTTCATTCTCAACAGTGAGAAGCTGAAAGCTGTTCCTCTAAGATCAGCAACAAGACAAGGATGTGTACTCTCGCCACTTTATTCAACATAGTACTTGAAGACCTAGCCAAAGCAATTAGGCAATGAATATTAACGATGAAATA
Organism: Grampus griseus; assembly: GCF_964374135.1. Lineage (NCBI taxonomy): Eukaryota > Metazoa > Chordata > Mammalia > Artiodactyla > Delphinidae > Grampus > Grampus griseus. The sequence continues at coordinate 10,882,815 of NC_138999.1, read as the reverse complement.
TCAGAAAGAGAAATTAAGCGAACATACCATTTACAATTCCATTAAAAAGAGTAAAACAAGCTCATGCAGCTCAGTATTAAAAAAACAAACAACCCAATCCAAAAATGGGCAGAAGACCTAAATAGACATTTCTCCAAAGAACACATACAGATGCCCAACATCACTAATTATTAGAGAAATGCAAATCAAAACTACAATGAGGTATCACCTCACACCGGTCAGAATGGCCATCATTAAAATATCTACAAACAATAAATGCTGGAGAGGGTGTGGAGAAAAGGGAACCCTCTTGCACTGTTGGTGGGAATGTAAATTGATACAGCCAGTATGGAGAACAGTATGGAGGTTCCTTAAAATACTAAAAACAGAATTCCCATATGACCCAGCAATCCCACTACTGGGCATATACCCAGAGAAAACCATAATTCAAAAAGACACATGCAACCCCAGTGTTCAGTGCAGCACTATTTACAATAGCCAGGTCATGGAACCAACCTAAATGCCCATGGAAAGACGAATGGATTAAGAGGATGTGGTATATATATATACAATGGAATATTACTCAGCCATAGAAAGGAACGAAATTGGGTCATTTGTAGAGACAGAGATGCACCTAGAGACCGTCATACAGAGTGAAGTAAGTCAGAAAAAGAAAAACAAATTCCGTATATTAACACATATATGTGGAATCTAGAGAAATGGTACAGATGAACCAGTTTGCAAGGCAGAAATAGAGACAAAGATGTAGAGAACAAATGTATGGACCCAAGGGGGGAAAGTGGGGGGGCGGGGGGGTTGTTGGTGGTGGGATGAATTGGGAGATTGGGATTCACATATATACACTAATATGTATAAAACAGATAACTAATAAGAACCTGCTGTATAGTAAATAAATTTAAAAAGAAGAGTAAAACACTTAGAAATAAATTTAACCAAGGAGATCAAAGATCTGTACACTGAAAACTGTAGGACGCTGATGAAAGAAACTGAAGACAATACAAATAAATGGAAAGATATTTCATGCTCATGCACTGGAAGAATATTGTTAAAGTGTCCATTCTCCCCAAAGCAATCTATGGATTTAATGCAATCCCTATGAAAAATCAAAAGGCATTTTTCACAGAAATAGAAAAAACAATGCTAGAGTTAGTAACTGTAAATTACACCACAAAATAAAATGAAACCCCATATAGGTAAAGCAATTTTAAGAAAAAACACAGTTGGAAGCATCATTCTTCCTGACCTCAAGCTATACAACAAAGCTATAGTAATCAAAACAGTGTGCTATTTGCATAAAAACAGACATATAGATCAATGGAACCGAATACAGAGCCCAGAAATAAACCCATGTATATATGGTCAATTGATTTCTAACAAAGGAGCCAAGACTATATAAGAGGGAAAAAATAGCCTCATCAATAAGTGGTGTTGGGAAAATTGTATAGGTGAGTGCAAAAGAATGAAACTTGACCCCATTACACCATACACAAAAATCAACTCCAAATGGATTAAAGACTTGAACGTAAGACCTGAAACCATAGGGGGTAAACATTGGTCTTGATGATGATTTTCTTTATTTTTGCTTTTTGTATCCAATCAAACAAGTGAGACTACATTAATTAAAAAGCTTCTGCACAGCAAAGGAAATAATCAACAAAATGAAAAGGTAATCTACAGAATGGGAGAAAATATTTGCAAACCATGTTTCTGATAAAGGAATAATATCCAAAATATATAAAGAACTCATACAACTCAATAGCAAAAAAAAAACCCAAGCCATTCAATTAAAAAATGGGCAGAGGAACTAAATGGACAATTTCTCCAGAGACAACATACGAGTGGCTAACAGGTACATGAAAAGGTGCTCAACTTAACTAATCATCAGGGCAATGCAAATCCAAACTACAATGAGATATCACCTTGTACATACTTAAATAGCTATCATCAAAAAGATAAGCGATAACAAGTGTTGATGATGTGGAAAAAAGAGGACCCTTGTGCACCGCTGGTAGGAATGTAAATTGGTACAGCCACTATGAAAACACTATGGAGTTTCCTCAAAAAATTAAAAATGGAACTACCATATGATCTAGCAATTCCACTTCTGGGTATTTAAAGGAAATGAAAACACAATCTTGAAGAGATATCTGCATTGCTATGCTCACTGCAGCATTATTCACAATAGCCAAGATAGGAAAGGACCCGAGCGTCCATCAAAGGATGAATGAATAAAGAAAATGTGGTATACATAACCACAGTGGAATATTATTCAACCATCAGAAAAAAGGAAATTCTGCCATTTGCACGAACGTGGCTGGAACTTAAGGGCATTATGTTAAGTGACACAAGGTAGACAAAGACAAGGTCTGTATGATCTCACTTATACGTGGAATCTAAAAAAGCTGAACTCGTAGAAACAGACAAAAATGGTGGTTGCCAAGGGCTGGGGGTGGGGAAGAGGAGATGTTGGTCTAAGAGCACAAACTTGCAGTTGGAAGATGAGTCAGTTCAGGGGATCTAATGTACAGCAGGATGATTATAGTTCATACTGTACTATCTACTTGAAAGTTGCTAAGAGTAGATCTTAAATGTTGTCACCAAGTGGTAATTATGTGGCATGATGCAGGTGTTAGTGCTCTGGTGTTTATCAGTTTGCAATACAAGTATATCAAATCAACATGTTCTATAGCTTAAACTCACACAATGTCATACATCCATTATATCTCAAAGCTGGAAGGGAAAAAGAAAGTTACCTGAGGTGCTGTTGAAAGAGAAGATGCCAAGTTCTTGGTGGCGATGAGGCTCTGTGTATGATGGGCAAAGTGTAATAATGAACGATGCCTGGACAACTAATTTCTTCACATTATTTTCAAAGGTATACTTAAATGAAAAATTCCTTAGAAGCCTAAGGAATAATAAATATCCGCAAATCTCCTTCCCGCTTTGTCATGGAACTTAAAGGCCAAACAAGTTTCACCGGCAACAACAATTGAGCCCAGTCTGTATACATAAAGGGAAAGGAATCCTCTAGGGTTTTACTGAGCAGACAGACCAGCCCAGCCCTGCCTGTGCTAGATGCTGGGTGACCACCTGTTAGCACTGAAAGTCTCACGTCCTGGAAAACCCCTAAGGCCAGGCACCCTCAGAGGAGTTCTGTGTGCACTTTTTGGTGACTATACCGGCAGTGTCATTAAAGAACTTTTCCGAGACACTCCCACGTGCAAGCCAGACGCTGGGCTGAGAGCTGCACGGGTACAAAGATGAAGGGGAGGGCGAGCAAATGAGTCCCCTCTTCCCTTTGTGGAAGTTATGCTGGTGCTGCATTTGATTGCAGTTTCCTAGATTTGGGCGATGTGTGGTTTCTAAAGGTCATTCTGGAGAGGGACATCTGATGGGTGACCCACTGCAAGTCCCAGGATGTCTTCCACCAGACCAGCTCCAGAACAGCCCAGGTCAGAGGCAGTACTGCTCTCGACACCTGGGTATACATCTGGGCTCTGTGACCTGATGGCCATGAGACCTTGGCCAAGTCACTAACCTCACTGTGCCTCGCGTTTCCTGATCTGTAAAATGTGGACACTCACAGTACCTACACTTTGTATGGCTGATACAAGCACTAAATGAGTTAATACCTATAAAGGTTTAAAACTATACCTGGCACACAGCAAGTGCTCGATAAATGTTACCTTCTCTTTTATCACCATTTCAGAAGGGTTTGTGTTGATTCTCAAGAAAAAGATGTCAAAAGTAAAAGACCAGAGGTGATATAATACTATTTCTAGAGCCTAGAATAGAAAAACCCGTGTCTCTATGTTCAGGGACAAATCACAAACAAGAGTGTCAGGGAAGACGGCCTTCTGTTTGACAGCTGGTAGCCCGACTCTGGAGAGGAAGGAACACAGATGAAACTTCCAAAATGCAGGCCTAGAACTTGACCAATAAGGTAAGTTTTCAAGTAGACATAACCTAAGACAAAAATGCAAAACAAAAAATTAGCAGCTCATTTCAGTGTAATGAAGGGCCTAAGAATGAGACATGCTGAAGAGGTGTCCCTTTGTGTTTTTTTTGAACTGTATTTTATTTTTTATACAGCAGTGTCTTATTAGTTATCTATTTTATACATATTAGTATATATATGTCAATCCCAATCTCCCAATTCATCCCCCCGCCCCACAGATGTCACTTATTTTTCATTTATACACTATAGTACCAAACAGAATTATGAAAAAAAAAAATCACACTGGATCACACATGATTTTTTATTGAGCATTTCGTCTTATCACAGAGAAATCATAGGCCTTTAGTTACAGTATCTGAGTAAGCAGCTGCACAGCAAGAACACGGTTACCAAGTGTCATCTGGTTCCTCGTGAGAAAAGCCTGTCAAACTAAATTAGGGAAAGACAAAAAATTTAAAAATTTGTTAAATTCTTGTTAAGTTTATTCAGGGATCTCTGTCATGCTCTCTTTCCTTCCCTGTGGGATTTCTGCCCTTGCTTACGATCTGCATCAGTAGCAATTTCACAGGTTACAAAATGCAATCGATTTTTTTTTTTAAGTCAGTCATTTTGACTGATTCAGTTTCTTAAAGGCAAACTCAGATATCTGAACCTTTCCCTGGCTGACAAAAGCAGCAATATGATAATGGTTTGCACAAGAACACAACGTAGGGGACGCCATACCTTTCATCTTTGTCACTAGATGGCAGTGTGTCCACCTGTGAGTCCTCTATGACCACCTTTTTTGAACTCTGACACAAAGGGGCGGGGAGAAGAATTTTGCAATTAGATGTGGATTCATTTTATTAAACACTTTATGATTTCTCTAAGAACTACTTTTGAAATATATATGTAATTTAAGCGTCTAAAAAAGCAGTGACTTTTAAACTTGACATTTAGCAAGCACATCAGAATAAACTACCTGGAAGGCATTCTCAACACCCATAGTACTTTAGACTTACATCAAATATTACTGTCTTAGGGCTAATGCGTTCAGTATTTGTTCATAGGGCTTTCATTACATTTATTTCTTGTTCTTAAAATAATAGAGACATCCCAACTTTCACAAACTTTGACAAATCAAAATCTCTTCAATCTTTTACCCAAGCAAAAGGGATGACATTTTGTCAGGAGTGTACTGAGGCTCCATGTGAACTCTGGACTATCTATGCTTTTACCTTTGTCCCCAGTGGAGAAGGCAGATCCTAATTCCCCAGGTTTCAAGTAAACCACAGAAGCCCTCGGCACCCGCACCCACAGACGCCCGTCCACAGCATCGGCACCTTATCTGTGGTATCCCGGTCTTGACCCCATTGGAGGATCTTCATGTACTTCTCTAAAGGATTTTCACTACAGACAGATTTAGATTTGTCTTTCGTTTCCTGAATGCTCATTTCGAATTCTTTTTCCATTTCCATCTTCAACGATTCTTCAATTAGCCTCTGAAACAGGTGAGGGCCAAAATAAGAAATATACAATGACATCTTTTAAAACTTCTAAGGGTTGAAAAATGCACAGTAATATAATCCTGATCCTTTAAGTACAACCTGCATGCCAGAGAACTGTTTCTTTTTTTAACTGAAGTCATTGCTACTATCAAAGGGGGATAAAAACCTGTCATCTCAATGAAGGAAAGGATGAATCTGCCTCAACTGTCCTGTGCTGTAGACCACATTAACCAGGAGGCCGAGGACCCCTCACACGGAGGATTAGTTCACATAAGCCTCAGCAGGCAGGCGAAGTGGCCCGAGTCACCCATCTGGGACCAGAACCAGGGCCAGAAGAGCACCAAACGCGGAGGGCAGGGGTGCCCCGGAAGCCACCTCCCTGGGGTTCCTTGAGTCCCAGCTAGCCAACCCTGCGAGTCTCTTCTTTCAACCTCATTTGCAACGAGAAGATCAACAGCAAAACAAGGTCCTCCTCGTTTCCGAGCCTGTTTTCAGGACCAGATGAGGATGCACATGAATGGGGCTGGCCATGCTACCCTGAACCAGGAAAGGCACGAGGCCTGCACGCCCCGCAGCCGTCCTCAGTGCTCTCCAGCAAAGAAGAGGGTCGGAGGCCACCAGTGGCTTGTTCACTTATCTGCCGCTCCTAGGACTTCAGGACACACGAAGGACTCGCCCTCCCAAGAGCAGGGCACTTACTGCAGGGGGCCACGAAGCGGCTAGGACAGAGAACTCACTGCGCATCCTCACCCTTTCCTGATCCAGCTTTTCTACTTCTTGCCGTTCCCTTTCCAGAGCTTCTTGCCACCTGCTCTGCCTCTGCTCTTCTCCCTGACTTCGTTCCTTTGCTTGTTGTTCCCATATTGTTTCTTCTTCCTCCTGTTCTCCAAGTGGTTTCTGATCTACACCTAACGAGACAGAAAATAAAGAATCAACAGCTTCCAGCAGCAGACTTTTCAAACAAACTTGGGATCGGCTTTGGCAGGGGCCTTGCCAAGCCCCAGGGAGACCGCGTGATTCTCGGCCGCCTCTGTGCACCTACTTTGAGCAACTGCTCCCCACTCACGGCCTTCGAGGCTCCAGACCCACTCCCGGGAGCGAGCGCCGCCCACCTCTCACCTCACTGAGATGAGCCCAGGTCATCCTCAGCACCACGACATCCACTGTCCTCCCCTCCGCCCCCATCTCCTCCTTCCTCCATCCTTGCCAAGGCAAGCCCTGCATTTCTGCCTCTGCATTGGTTTCCAAGCCCGCCCCATCCTTAGGATTCTGATGCACACACATTTGTCCCCATTTACTTCCACAGCACTTTTGTCACTCCCCACCCGCCACCCACTCCCTCAGAGGCACTCGAGTCTCCTGAGCCCGGAGCACGACAAAACCACCACCCTCCCCGCTTCCCCGCTCGGGCCACCTTGCCGTCACCCCACTTCCTCCGGGCTGATCCCTCCCCGGGGTTTTGGTTAGCACCTCCGTCCTGGTCATCCCCACACATTCTCTCTCATCCTGATCTCTCTCCCAGGCCTCACATCCGTGCTGTCAGCGGGGCAGTTCCCTGCCAGTTGCATTCCTGTCCCTTTCACTGCGCTCTTCCTACGCTCTGCCCAGCAAGCCACCAGGGCTTATGGCTTCTGCCTCCGGCTCCCACTGCTGTGGTGAGGGTCCTTACCACCAGCTCCTGCACAGCTCCACTACCGGAGTCTACGCTCTCCCCAACACCAGTCGCTCGGCCTTCAAACAACCCCGCTTCGTTAGCACCAGTCACTCCCTGAAGGCCAGGATTTGCTGTGTGTCGTCTCTGCTCTGGCAGGGTCCACACCCACGGCAGCCTAGGCCCCGACACCCTGCCTTTTTCTTTCTGCACTGACTTCCTCCCCATCACCACCACTCCTGCACCTGAAACACCCTATCCCTGCGCCAGCACACTCACCAATCCCCGACTCCAGCTGCTCTTGCCTGCTCCCACCCTTGCGTCCGCGGGCTCCCCGACCCGACACGCTCCCTCCCCCGCCACCCCTCCCACAAAACCCTACCTACCCCGCGAGCCCCAATCCAAGCGCACCTATGTGTCCCCACAGGGACAGGGAGCCTCTCCAGCGCCATATTCACACGGTATTTCGTGCCTGCCTTGCCCCAAACCCTGTGTATCTTTTTACTACTTCTATTCCTTCCAGGCGAGGCCCATGCTTTAATTATGTGTTGACTCCCTATAGCCCACAGCACAAGTCCCTGTGCCTCACAGGTTTAATTAAATTCCAATCCTGCTGATGATTATGCTGACCTTTCTCCACCAGCTCCAGTCTACAACCTCATTTCTTCCCCCCTAAACAATGCTGAGAAACAGACAAACTCGTAGATTCACACCAGAGGACTTTGAACCTCTTTGCCATGCCCTGTTCTACATCACCAACAGAACTGAGCTAGCTTTCCTAATAGGAGAGAGGTAACAGCCTTCTCTGTCCCTTGATCCTGGCCATGAACTTGAACACCAGAGGCGGCAGCTGGTCATTTCCACAGGCAGAAATGCAACCTTCTGCCTCCTTGCTGGGGGAGAAGGGTCACTCCCAAATGGTGTCGCTTTCTCACATGGAACAGGGACCTCAGATAGGAATGCTGTTTGGTGCCAATTTAAAAAGTTAAAGAAGGAAGAAAAAAGGGCTCCTTCTTTGCCGTGGGGTATACTTTGTGGCTGCAGAGTGGCATACAAAAACCTCTTGGACAAAAACCTCTTTGGATTAAGAGTTTAAAAAAAAAAAAAAAAGAAGCTTTTCCACTGGGCACCTCAAAGATACCAAATTTCAGCCTTTTCATTTCTCTTTGGGCCCAGATGCAGAGGTCACATGAACAGCAGAGAATTTCTCAATGATCAAAATGCGGCCACACTACTTAATAATCATTTAAAAAGCCATTATTATAATCTCCATTCCATCTCAGAGGCAGAACACCTATCTACTCAGTTGGTTTTCCTTATTCTATTATTATTTTTTTTTTTTTGCGGTACGTGGGCCTCTCACTGCTGTGGCCTCTCGCGTTGCGGAGCATAGGCTCGGGACGCGCAGGCTCAGCGGCCATGGCTCATGGGCCCAGCCGCTCTGCGGCATGTGGGATCTTCGCGGACCGGGGCACGAATCCGTGTCCCCTGCATCGGCAGGCGGACTCTCAACCACTGTGCCACCAGGGAAGCCCTATTCTATTATTTTTATTCCCATCTCTGCCAGACGGCTGCCCATCAGGTCCGCTCTCAGGTGGCCACCATCCCTACTCAGTACCCATCCGACTGGAGGTCCTTGGTGATGGCTTGCTGACCATCCCACCCTTTCACTAGAAGCTCTGTGAAGCAGGGACTTGGGCTGGTTCACTGCTGAATTCCCAGCCTCCATGAAAGTGCCCAGCACAGAAAAAGCTCTTGATCAAGCTGCCCTGAAAGAGTGCTTTCCAGAATGATTTACGTGGGAATCAGCAAAATCAACCCTCTCAAAAAACTCTTGCTTCTGTCAGCAACTCACATATTCCTGAGTACTGTGACTTCAAACAAACTGCTTACAAGAGGCTTTACGTAGGTTTGGGGGATGATGTTCTCGGAATTTGCAAACGACTAGTAGGTGGTTTTACTTGAGGAATTGCCAGTATAAGGCTTCAGCACTTTGCTCCAAGGAGAAAAGGACCTGGCTATTGGCCAAGCCCCGAACCAAAGCTCCCATCTCCCCCTCCACAGGCTGCTAAGGGAAGGGGGGAGTCTGGAGAAGGGAGAGGGAGAGACAAAGTGGGCCAGACAAGTTAAGTCTGATGATCACTTTTCCTCCAATATCATCAGCTTTTCTGAAGACTGAAATATAAAGGGTTAACTTTCCTAATTTTTTAAGGCATGAAGGAAGCAAAGAGACAGAAAGAAAAATAATATTAATTATTATTATTAACATATCTCATTAGTTAAAGAAAAACTTACTTGGGTACTGATAAGAGACACGTCTGGCAGGCACAGTGGCTGCAGCACCGTCCACATGAGGCACGTTGCCAGCAGGATGGAGGCCGTCCATCTCAAACTGCCTTGGTACGTTCCCTGCATCTACATGAGGTGCAAACGAGTCCCCCATGAGTCCTTCACAGCAGCAGCAAGAGAAGGGAGGGTGGGGATAACTCCTTGCTGAGCATTTAAGTTTCAGACAAAGCAACTGGGCCAGCTCTTTCCTTACAGGATTCTAGGAAGTCAGCCTAGCCACTTGCCAATGTATCTGTTTCTCAAAGCATTCTTAGGAGATTCATTTACAAATTCAATTTGTTACCCAGTAGGAAAATCAATCCAGTGACAGAAGAATTCACCTGGCTTGGCAGATAATCATTTGAATTCTATTTAAATATCAATGATTTAACAAAGTTAATGAAGTTGGTTACAAAGATTTGGTAAAACATACTAAGCCCTTTCGTTTACCTATTCAAAATACTATACACTCGGACTTGAGGATGAAGCTCACAAGGCAAACAATAGGTTAATATACAAATATAAAGACTTCCTGGGGGATTGGATCAAGATGGTGGAGGAGTAGGACATGGAGCTCACCTTCTCCCACAAATACATCAAAAATACATCTACACGTGGAACGATTCTCACAAAACATCGACTGAACACTGGCAGAGAACCTCAGACTTCCAAAAGGGTGAGGAAAACGCCAGGTGAGTGGGTAGGATAAAAGAAAAAAGAAAAAAAAAAAGAGAGAAAGGAATCGGGACAAAACCTGCGCCCGTGGGAAGGAACTGCAAAAAAGGAAAGGTTTCCGCACCCTGGCAAGTCCCCTCACTGGTGGGGAAACAGAGACCTGCACAGATGGCTGGTGCTGCCACCCGGCACCCCTCAGCCTGCTGGGGTGGTTGGGGGCTAGGTGCTGAGGCTCAGGCTTCAGAGGTCAGAACCGGGGAGATAGCCTGAGGGCGCTCGGGTGTGGTGTGTCATAACTGGGGGAGTATGGGAAGAAGCCTGGGACGGCCAGATAGGCAAGGCGCCGTTGTTGGGGGACGCGCAAGGAAAGGAGCGGGACCACCATAGGAGCTTCTCCATGCGCACTCTCAGGTGGCAGGGCACCACTTACACAAGCTCTGGGGGCAGGTGCAACCACTGCCACTGCTGAGGATCCCACAACCGGGCACCAATCACTGCCCCTGCCCTCCTGGGAGGATGTTTTGGCCGCACACCTGCACAGCCCCTATCACAGGGATAACAACCAGCACACACTGAGGAAAGAGACGGTAAACATCCAAACCAAAAACGGCCCTCACGCAAAAAGAATACTAAACTCACACAAGCTATGCAGGGAAGCTTTTGCATATAAATAGCGCTCCAAGACCACAGTAGATAACTGTTTCTCCTAAATTCACAGAGTAAGAGAAATATAAGTAAAATACAGAAGCAGAGGAACCACTCCCAGGTAAAAGACCAAGAGAATTCCCCTGAAGGAACAAACGGTGAAACACACCTCTTCAGTCTAACAGACACTGAGTTAAAAAAAAAAAAGAAAGAAAAGAAACTACTGAAGGAATTAAGGAAGGCTATCAACAGAAATGTGGATAACTATAAAAAGGAACTAGAAACTATAAGGAGGAGCTAAGAAAAATTAGAAAATTCATTTGCCAATACTAAAGGGGAGCTAAAGGCAATGAATACCAGAATGAATAATGAAGAAACAATAAGTGACCTGGAAGACAGAATAATGGAAATTACACAATCAAAACAGCAGACAGAAAACCAAATGAAAAAACAAAGCAATGTAAGAGACCAATGGGATAATATAAAGCAGGTCAATCTACCCACAATGGGGATTCCAGAAGGAGAAGAAAGAAAAAAGGGGATAAAAAATGTATTTGAAGAAACTATGGCTGAAAACTTGCCAAGCCTAAAGAAACAGATATCTAGATAAGGAAGCACAGAGAGTTCCAAATAAGGTAAACGCAAAGTAGACCTATACCAAGACATATTATAATAAACATGGCAAAAGTTAAAGAGAGAATTCTAAAGGCAGCAAAAGAAAAACAAAGATTAAAAGATTAATTAAAAGATTAAAAGATAATTAAGATTAAAAAAAACTTAAAACAAAGATTAATTAAAAGGGAACCCTCCCATAAGGCTATCAGCTAATTTTTCTAAAGAAATGCTGCAGGCCAGAAGTGAGTGGCAAAATATATTCAAAGTCTTGAAATGGGAAAATCTGTAACCTAGAATACTCTACCCAGCAAGATTATCATTTAGAAGAGGAGGAGAAATAAAGAATTTCTCAGACAAGCAAAAACAAAAAGAAAACAGCAATACTAAACCTATCTGAAAAGAAATATTGAAAGGTCTTCTCTAAATAGAAAAGAAACAAAAAGATACAGGAAGGACGAAATCACTATTGGAAAGTAAATCACTTAAATTAGCCAGTATATATAGATCAAAAAGAAAAAATCAAAAACCAATTTGTGAAAGCGACAATAAAACAAGGAACAGCAAAAGGATAAACATGAAGACGTAAAAAAAAAAGGACATCAAAACCATAAAAGGTGGGGAAGGAAAGTAAGAAAATGTAGACTTTTTTAAGAATGTGTTTGGGCCTATATGACTATCAGTCTAAAACAAGCAGATACAGGAAGGGGTTCACATACTTGAAAAACAGGGCAACTGCAAGTCAAAAACATACAATAGATTCACAAAAACCAGAAAGAAAACACAAGCATAAAGGGAAATCCTCAAACCACAAAAGGAACAAAGAAGAAACATAGAATCAACTGGAAAACAAGATTTAAAATGGCAATAAATACATATGTATCAATAAGTACCTTAAATGTCAATGGACTGAACGCTCCAATAAAAATACACAGGACTTCCCTGGTGGCGCAGTGGTTAAGACTCCGTGCTCCCAATGCAGGGGGCTCAGGTTCAATCCCTGGTCAGGGAACTAGATCCCACAGGCATGCTGCAACTAAGAAGCCCACCTGCCGCAACTAAGGAGCCAATGTGCTGCAACTAAGACCCAGCACTACCAAATAAATTAATTAATTAAAAAAAACAACCACAGTGGCAGACTGGATTAAAAAACAAGAGCCTACAATATGCTGCCTACAAGAGACCCACCTTAGCGCAAAGGACACACATAGATGGAGAGTGAGGGGATGGAAAAAGATATCATGCAAACGGAAATGACAAGAATGCAGCAGTTGCAATACTCATAACAGACAAAATAGACTTTAAAACAAAGATCATAAAGAAACATAAAGAAGGACACTATATAATGGTAAAAGGATCAATACAAGAAGAGGCTTTTACACGCATCAACATATATGCACGTAATATAGGAGGCACCCAAATACATAAAACAAATACTAACAGACATAAAGGGAGAAACTGATGGGAATACAATAGTAGTAGGAGATTTTAACACACACTAACATCAATGGACAGATCTTCTGGACAAGATCAATAAGGCAACAGAGGTCCTAAATGATACAGTAGAGAGGTTAGAATTGATATTTTCAGGACATTATATCCAAGAAAAAGAACAGAATATGCATTCTTTTCAAGTGCACATGGACCATTCTCTAAGACTGACCACATACTAGGGCACAAAACTAACCTCAACAAATTTAAGCATACAGAAATTATTTCAAGCATATTTCTTCTCTGACCACAACAGCATGAAACCAGAAATCAAGCACAGAAAAAGAAATGAGAAAAAAACGATTACACAGAGACTAAACAACATGTTACTAAAAAACCAATGGGTCAATGAGGAATTCAAAAAGAAAATTAGGGACTTGCCTGGTGGTCAAGTGGTTAAGACTCTGCATGCCCAATGCAGGGGGCCTGGGTTCGATCCCTGGTCAGGGAACTAGATCCCGTGTGCCGCAACTAAAGATCCCACATGCTGCAACGAAGATCCCACACATGGTGACAAAGATGCCACGTGCCACAACCAAGACTTGGCACAACCAAATAAATTAATAAACAAATATTTTTTTAAAAAAAGAAAAATTAAAAATACCTTGAGACCAATGGCAATGAAAACACAACCATACAAAATCTATGGGACACAGCAAAAGCAGTTCTTAGAGGGAAGTGCATAGCGATACAGGCTTTCCTCAAAACAAACAAACAAACAAAATCTCAAATAACCTAATATGCCACCTCAAAGAATTAGAAAAAGAACAAACAAAACTGAAAGTCAGCGGAAGGAAGGAAATAATAAAGATCAGGGAGGAAATGAATAAAATAGAGATTTAAAAAACAATAGAAAAAAATCAGTAAAAACAAGAGCTGGTGCTTTGAAAGGGTAAACAAAATGAACAAACCTCTGGCCAGGCTCACCAAGAAGAGAAGAGAGACAATCCAAATAAACAAAATAAAAAAATGAAAAAGGAGAAATCTCAACTGATACTTCAGAAATACAAAAAACCGTAAGACAATACTATGAACAATTATATGCCACCAAATTCAACAATGTAGAAGAAACGGACAACTTTCTAGAAACATGCAGCCCACCAAAATGGAATCAAGAAGCAATAAATAATTTGAACAGACCGATCACTAGAAGTGAAATAGAATCCATAGTCAAAAAACTTCCTACAAACAGAAGTCCAGGACCAGATGGCTTCACACCCAAATTCTACCAAACATACAAAGATGAACTTACACTGATTCTTCTCAAACTCTTCCAAAAACTTGAGGAGGGAACACTCCCAGACATTCTATGAAGCCACCATCACCCTGACACCAGGGACAAACCAGACAAACACACCACCAAGAAGGAAAATTACAGGCCAATATCTTTGATGCATGCAGATGCAAAAATCCTCAACAAACTATTAGCAAACCAAACCCAACAACACATAAAAAAGATCATACACCACGACCAAGTGGGATTCATCCCAACTTCACAAGGATGGTTCAACATATGCAAATCAATCAATGTGATACACCACATCAACAAAAGAAAAGACAAAAACCACATGGTCATCTCAATAGATGCAGAAAAAGCATCTGACAAAATTCAACATCCATTCATGATAAAAACTCTCACCAAAGTGGGTATAGAGGGAGCATCTCTCAACATAATAAAAGCTATCTATGACAAACCCACAGCCAATGTAATACCCAATGTAACACCCAAAAGCTGAAAGCCTTTCTGCTAAAATCTAGAACTCAAGGATGCCCACTCTCACCTCTTCTATTCAACATAGTACTGAAAGTCCTAGCCACAGCAATCAGACAAGACAAAGAAATAAAAGATATCCAAATTGGAAGGGAAGAGGTAAAATGGTCACTATATGCAGATGACATGACACTATATTCAATATATAGAACACCCTAAGGACTCCACACAAAAACTACTAGATCTAATAAATGAATTCAGCTAAGTAGCAGGAAACAAGATTAACATTTGGAAATCTGTTGCCTTTCTTTACACTAACAATGAAATAACAGAACGGGAATGTAAAAAAACAATACCTTTTAAAATAGCACCAGAACCCAAAAAACAAAAAAACCGAGGAATAAACATGACCAAGGAAGTGAAAGACTTATACACTGAGAACTATAAAACATAAATAAGGAAATTAAAGAGGATTCAAAGAAATAGGAAGATATCCCATGCTCTTGGATTGGAACAATGTTGTTAAAATGGCCATATTACCCAAAGCAACCTACAGCTTTAATGTGATCCCTATCAAATGACCCATGACATTTTTCACAGAACTAGAACAAATAATTCTAAAATTTACATTGAACCATAAAAGACCCAGAATTGCCAAAGCAATCCTGAGGCAAAAAAACAAGGCAGGAGGCATTTCCCTCCGAGACTTCAGACAGTACTACAAAGCTACAGTAATCAAAACAGCATAGTACTGGCACAAAAATAGACATATGGATCAATGAAACGGAACAGAGCCCAGAAACAAACCCATACACTTACGGTCAATCTTCGACAAAGAAGGAAAGAATATACAATGGGAAAAAGACGGTCTCTTCAGCAAGTGGTGTTGGGAAAGTTGGACAGCTGCATGTAAATTAATGAATTTAGAACACACCATCTCACCATACACAAAAATAAACTCAAAATGGGTTAAAGATTTAAACATAAGACATGACACCATAAAAATCCTAGGAAAAATCCTAGGGAAAACATTTTCTGACATAAATTGTAACAATGTTTTTTAGGTCAGTCTCCCAAGGCAATAGAAATAAAAACAAAAATAAACAAATGAGACCTAATCAAACTTTTAAGCTTTTGCACATCAAAGGAAACCATAAACAAGATGAAAAGACAACCCTCAGAATGGGAGAAAATATTTGCAAGTGATGCGACTAACAAGGGCTTAATCTCCAAAATATACAAACAGCTCCTACAACTCGACAACAAAAGAACAAACAACACAATCAAAAAATGGGCTGAAGACTTTAATGGACATTTCTCCAAGGAAGACATACAGATGGCCAGTAAAGAAAAGATGCTCTAGATGCAAAGATTCTTAACAAAACTTTAGCAAATTGAATGTGACAATATATAAAAAGGGTACAGTGTTGGGAAAAGAGCCAGGAAGCCTGGGTGCCTAAACTGAATGAGCCGGGAAAGTGAGCTGAAATCTGAGAAGTAAAGGGAACTAGATCAAGAGGGCCAGAGTGCATGTTCCAGATCACCTGACTTAATTGGTTTTATTTATTTATTTATTTTGGCCACAGCATGTGGGATCTTAGTTCCCCAACCAGGGATGGAACCTGTGCCCCCTGCATTGGAAGCACAGACTCTTAACCACTGGACTGCCAGGGAAGTCCCATGACTTAATTGGTTTTAATGGCCCTGAACTGAATGGGTAATACTAATGGTGATAATTTGAGACCCCTTTATAAGCAAAAAGGGAAGATGTGCGGGGACAGTGAATACCACAGAGAGAAATGGTAACCTCAGCATAAGGACCTGGACTTTTAATCTGAGTGGGATACTTGAGAAGCCAGTATAGGGTTTTGAGAAGAGGAGTGATATATCATTATTTGACTGTGTTTTAACACTCTATTTTGTTGAGAACATATTTTAGTAGAGTAAGGACAGAATCAGGTAGACCAAATAATATGTAAATCAAAGTATTCTGTAAATTATAAGTTAAATATTAATGAATCACATATTGGGATAATTTATTAAAAAAAGAAAAGATGCTCAACATCACTAATTATCAGAGAAATGCAAATCAAAACTACAATGAGGTACCATCTCACACCACTCAGAATGGCCATCGTTAAAAAGTCTACAAATAATAAATGCTGGAGATGGTGTGGAGAAAAGAGAACTCTCCTACACTGTTGGTGGGAATGTAAGTTGTTGCAGCCACTATGGAAAACAGTATAGCAGTTCCTTAGAAAACTAAACATAGAATTATCATATGGTCCAGCAATCCCACTCCTGGGCATATACCCAGACAAAACTCGAATCGAGAAAGATATATGCACCCCTATGTTCATAGCAGCACTATTCACAATAGCCAAGACAAGGAAACAACCTAAATGTCCATCGCCAGATGAATGGATAAAGAAGATGTGGTGCATATATACAATGGAATACCACTCAGCCATAACAAGGAACAAAATGATGCCATCTGCATCAACACAGACGGATCTAGAGATTATCATACTAAGTACGTCAGAAAGAGAAAGACAAAGTCCATATGATATCACTTGAATGGGGAATCTAAAATATGGCACAAAGGAACCTATCTATGAAACAGGAACAGACTCACAGACATAGAGAACAGACTTGTGGTTGCCAAGGGGGAAGGGGGGAGGGAGAGGGATGGACTAGAAGTCTGGGGTTAGTAGATGCAAACTATTACATTTAGAATGAATAAACAACAAGGTCCTACTGTAGAGTACAGGAAACTATATCCAATCTCCTGGGATAAACCATAATGGAAAAGAATATTAAAAAAATGTATATATGCATATAATTGAGTCACTTTGCTGTACAGCAGAAATTAGCTCCACATTGTAAATCAACTATACTCCAATAAGAAAAAAAAAGACTTCCCGATATAACACAGGGAAGAGAGCCAATACTCCATAATAACTATAAACGGAGTATAACCTCTAAAAATTCTGAGCCACTATATTGTACATAGTAACTTCTATAATATTGTACATCAACTGTACTTCAATAAAAAAAGAATGCTACATAAACTAGTTACTATAGTATGTAATCTTAGGATTGATTTTTCTCACTAAGCTAATTCCGTGCAGATCCATGCAAACTGTTGCATGTATCAACAGTCTGTTTCACTAATTGCTGAGTGGTAGTTCACCGTATAGATTTGCCATCATCTGTTTAACCATTCACTAATTGAAGGATACCTGGGTTGTTTCAAGTTTCTGGCTATCATGAACAAAGCTTCTATAACCAAAAAAAAAACCAAGACTTGCCAAGACGGAAAGAACCTCAGAGCTGGTTGACTCTACATCCTTATTTTAGACTGTTCTACCTCGGAGCCTCCTGCTTCAGTATAAGGCAGGGCCAAAGTCAGGACACCAGTTTCTAGACTCTTAAGCTAATTTTTTTTTTTTTTTTTTTGCGGTATGCGGGCCTCTCACTGTTGTGGCCTCTCCCGTTGCGGAGCACAGGCTCCGGACGCGCAGGCTCAGCGGCCATGGCTCACGGGCCCAGCCGCTCCGTGGCATGTGGGATCTTCCCGGACTGGGGCAGAACCTGTGTCCCCTGCATTGGCAGGCGGACTCTCAACCACTGCGCCACCAGGGAAGCCCTTAAGCTAATACTCTTTTACCTCCATTCTCTAACTAAGAAAGGGTTTTCTCAATCTGAGGCAATTGATGGAATCAGTATAATTCAAAAAAAAAAAATAACAACAACTTTTTCACATTCCATAAAAGAGGAAAAAAAAGCAAATTTTAAGAAGTCACTTATTTTAAACCTGAGGCAATCCTAAACTTCATAAATTAAGGATTCACTTATGGGCTTAGCTCCGACTTTGCAATTAGTTATCCTGAAATTTTTAAAAAATGGAACTCAGAACCTGAAAATCTTTCTGATACAAAAACGAGGCACTGTATCTGTATGTGTGGTTTTATCATAAAATGAGTGTCCTAATTTGTAACTGCTTTATTTTTTATAACAATGGGTATGTTTTGCCAAAACTAAACTTTCTACATTTTGAACTTATAAAAACAAGTATTAATATTTAAACTTACATTCAAAAGACGGTTCAAATTCCTCATGATCCTTAAAAGCTAGCTTGTCCAGATTTGAAAATTCACTTTTGTCTTGAAGTTCTGTTTCTCTTTGATAAAGACTGGATGGGAAGAATAAAATTCAAGAATGTGAAGCTTTAATAATATAAGACACAAGAGCACAGGGTGATGAAAAAGCCTTTTGTGACTCAAGAAAATGCTTTAGATAATTAATTTTTCGTGCACTCATAGAGAATAAGAGCTATGGTGCACTGGGCGCTCTCCACGCACCAGGCATCATTCCAAACAGTTAATATACTTTAACTCAGCCACTCCTCCAGACCACCTCATGCTGTGAGGTAGGTACTACCACTGTTAACAAAGAATAACGTTGCACTCTCAAGGCTGTTCCTAGAAGGAATTTTTTTTTTTAAAAAGAACTACAAAAAATTTTTGACAAGTTTTTGAAAAACTGTGCACACCTTTAGCATGAGCCAGCTAAAGATGCAACACACCACAGTGCCCTACCTCGGCCCATGTGTGTCCTGCCTCTCCTCTTGGCTTTAGCACAGAAGGAGTGATATAAAAAATATTACATACTTGAGGACCAGGACAGGCACATGTGGCAGTTTTCAACTCTGTACAGTAGAACTGCATCAACACATAGATGCCTAGGCCTGAGCCCAGAACAAAGGAGTCAGAATCTCCTGCCATGGGGACTGGGCACAGGCAGGAGTCCCCCATGTGACTCGAATCCCAGCCTGCCCCTCCCTCCCCCGAGCTTCTCAACACACCCACCGCATCCTGCTTCAGCCATCATATCCTAGGACCCACTACCACTTTCGAATTTATTTCAATGATTTACAAAGTGGAAACTTATTTGCTTATATTTAAATGCCTAAATATCTGTGACTTTTTAATGATGTATGAAACTATTTTAAGTTTACACTGAATTTATTTGCTTTTGCAGAGTCTGTACATCTGTTTTATCTTTATAAACCAAGTCTATTCGTGGAACTATGCAAATGCTTATTAATACCATAGTACATATTCTTCTTTTTTTTTCTTGCGGTACACGGGCCTCTCACTGTTTTGGCCCCTCCCGTTGCGGAGCACAGGCTCCGGACGCGCAGGCTCAGCGGCCATGGCTCCACGGCATGTGGGCTCTTCCCGGACCGGGGCACGAACCCACGTCCCTTGCATCGGCAGGCAGACTCTCAACCACTGTGCCACCAGGGAAGCCCATCCATAGTATATATTTTATACATCAAGTTTAGCAAACGAGTAAAAATTACTCATTTGCTAAAAGGAGTCTTTTTCCCCCCAAGTAATGCAGATGATTCCCAAAGATCACACATCTCACAATCTGACTGCAAATTCTATACTGCCACGTAGTCTTTAATATCACCTAAAAGACCAAACACGCCATGACGGAGATCATAGGCAGCAACCAGCCTTGGCAGAGACTGGGCAGAAGGCGGTACATACCCGGGCTTCTGCTCCGCAGGGCTGGAGAGTGAGTGCACAGAGAGGCTGTACCTGGACTCGGCAGGTGAAGGCTGTGGCGTTCTGTCGGGACAGGGGACAGTGGCCGGGGACTGGCCCAGACCTACAAGGCAGGAGGAACCAGGGTGAGCATGTTACAGATTGTGGGGAGAAGACAGCAGTGTGGTTTCTAAAGAATTCTATTACTTTGAAAATGAATTCTATCATCCTTGCAAACAGTGGAGTTGTGTAAATGATCCACAGAACTGACAATTCAGGCACCTGAATGAAACTGCAGCGGTAACAAGAAAACACATGAAAGTAACCGGCAGCCAAGGCAAAGCCAGTGCCAGTCTCTGAGCACCTTTCCGTGCCGAGCAATACGCTGGCACTTGACGCTCTGTCCCACGGCCTCCCACAACAACTGCGGCTCGGGGCAGACGCCATGGTTCCCCAGGAGCCCGCGGTTCAAAGGCAGGGCTCTCCTGGGCCCGGCTCCCACGACCTGCTGCTGCGCTGGCTGCGCTCCTGCGGTCCTCATCCTGGGCCGATGAGGACCAACCCACCCACATCCAGAGCATCCCCAACCCCTGTGGCAGTAGCTTACCTTCCAGGTACATCTCACTATCAAGGCTTCTCCTTGCTTTGGGGACGGGAGTGGAGGAGAGGCGTCTGGAGGCCGTATCCTTGTGTGACCTTGAGGCTGTGCTGCCTGGCACGTCAGATACCTCACTCTCATCCCCTCTATGCGCATTCAACAGAGGCTGCTGAGAGGCAACTCTGTTCTCTGCAAACACACACCTCTCAGGAGCACCTGCAGGGACGTTCTTGAGAGCTCTCAGCAGGTGCAGGGTGGGCAGGCTCCTGTTTGCCGATGGGCTCTTGGCGGGGCACCGACTGACCCTTCGATGGTAGTTTTGGAAAGCTTTTTCCAAGCGCTCGGCCTCTTGCTCCAGCTCTCTCACCCTTGCCATGGTATTGGCTACAAACTCAAGGTCGGAATCGGGGGAACTACTCTCCGTGCTGGCATTTGGGTAACTGGGGATCTGTGGTATAACTGGGCCCGCCATCAGTTCATCTTGTCTCAGAGGATTTTTCAAGAAATCCCCGCTTATGTCGTCATCACAAGGTCCCTCCTTGCCACTCATTAACCCACTGATGGAGTGATGTAACAAAGACTGCTTCGTGTTGCGGTACAGTTCATTCTCCAGAGCTACGGGTTACAAACAGACAGACAGTGTGAGACAGGAAGGGAAAAGGTGGAGAATCAAATTAAAATTTACTGAGAATTTCTTTTCTGAAAAATCAAAGTAATAAGGGCAAACTGGCACATTAAACAGTTTGTGGAGGGAGCAATCAAGATGGCGGAAGAGCAGGACATGGAGCTCACCTCCTCCCATAAATACATCAAAAATATATCTACATGTGTAATGATTCTCACAGAATATCTACGGAACGCTAGCAGAAGACCTCAGACATCTGAAAGAGCAAGAAAATCTCCATGCAACCAGGTAGGACAAAAGAAAAAAGAAACAAAAGAAAGAAAGTGAGAAAGGAATCGGGACAGGACCTGCACCCTGGGAGGGAGCTGTTAAAGAGGCCAGGTTCCTGCACCCCAGGAAGTCCCTTCATCGGCATGGAGATCAGCCGGGACAGACACAGAGCTTTGGAGGAGAACGCAGCAACCAGTCTGCAGCAGCTAGGATGGAGAGAGACCTGCACAAAAGGTCTGTGCCACCGCCCTGTACTCCCCAGCCTGAGATGCGCGTCCGCCAGTGTGGGCCGGGGCTGGGTGCTGAAGCTCACGCTTCAGAGATCAGACCCAGGGAGAGGACTGGGGTGGGCTGCATGGAAACAGCCTGAAGGAGCTGAAGTCTGATGCAACCACACCTGAGGGTGTAGGCAGAGGAAGCCAGGTGCCACTGTTTGGGGGGTGAGCGAGGGGAGGGGAGGGGTGGGGCCCACCACTGCAGCCTTTTTCGCTGTGCACGCTCTAAGGCAGCAGGACACCACCTACAGGAGCTACAGGAGCAGTCTCCAGCTGCCACCACCACTGCCCTCCCAGACTCCAGGAGTGGTTGCAAGCCACCACAGCTGCCTTCCCAGGCCCCAGGAGCAGTTGCAAGCTGCCTCTGCTCCCACTGTGTGCTCCAGGGGTGCACGAGACCCCACCGCTGCCGAGAACTCCAGGACTGGGCAGCAGCTGCCGCGTCTGCACACCCTCTCGATCAAGGGGATAACGACCAGCACACGTTGAGGAAAGAGGCGACAGGCATCCATACTAAAAACGGCTCTCATGCCAAAAAATATGAAATCCACAGACGCTACACAGGGATGATGCCACATATAAATAGCCCTCTAAGACCACAGTAGATAACTGATTCTCCTAAACTCACAGAATAAGAGAAATATAAGTAAAATGAAGAAGCAGAGGAACCACTCCCAGTTAAAAGACCAAGAAAATTCCCCTAAAAGAACAAACAATGAAACAGATCTCTTCAGTTTATTAGACATCAATTTCAAAAAGGAGATGAGGAAAATACTGAAGGAATTAAGAAAGGATATCAACAAAAATGCAGAATACTGTAAAAAGGAACTAGAAACTATAAAGAGGAACCAAGAAAAATTAGAAAACTCATTTGCCGAGACGAAAACTGAACTAAAGGCAAAGAATAGTAGAATGAATAATGCAAAAGAACAGGCAATTCCCTGGTGGTCCAGTGGTTAGGACTCTGCGCTTTCACTGCCGAGGGTGCAGGTTCAATCCCTGGTCAGGAAACTAAGATCCCGCAAGCTGTGCAGCATGGCCACAACAAAACAAATAATGCAGAAGAACGAATAAATCATCTGGAAGATAGAATAATGGAAATCACCCAATCAGGACAGCAGACAGAAAGCAAAATGAAAAAAAAAATGAAACCAATATAAGAGAACTATGGGACAATATAAAGTGTGCCAATCTATGCATAATAGGGATTCCAGAAGTGGAAGAAAGAGAAAAGGGGATCGAAAATGTATTTGAAGAAACTATGGCTGAAAACTTCTCAAACCTCAAGAAGTAAACAGATATCCAAGTGCAGGAGGCACAGAGGGTCCCAAACAATGTAAACCCAAAGAGATCTATAGCAAGACATATTATAATAAAAATGGTAAAAGTTAAAGAGAAGATGCTAACAGCAGCAAGAGAAAAACAAGGAGTTAATTACAAGGGAACCCCCATAAAGCTATCAGCTGACTTCTTTACACAAACACTGCAGGCCAGAAGGGAGTGGCGAGGGATTGATTCAAAGTCCTGAAAGGGAAAAATCTGCAACCTAGGATACTCTACCCAGCAAAATTATCATTTAGAATACAAGGAGAGATTAAGAATTTCTCAGACAAGTGAAAACTAAAAGAATACAGCAACACTAAACCTATCCTAAAGGAAACATTGAAAGGTCTTCTCTAAATAGAAAAGAGGAAAAAGCAAATCGACTAAATAAGCCAGTACACAGATTAAAAAAGAATCAAAAAATTTCTGTGAAATGACGATAACCACAATGAACAGCAAAAGAATGAATATAAAGATGTAAAAGGGGACATCAAAATCTTAAAATGTGGGGGAGGAGATTAAGAAAACGTAGATTATTTTTTCATTTCCTAGAATGCGTTTCAGGCTATATGGCTACCAGTCTAAGGCAAGTAGATACAGAATGGGGTTAATATACTTGAAAACAGGGTAACCACAAATCAAAAACATACAACAGATTCACAAAAAAACAAAAACAAGAGAACGTAAGCATAATACAAAAGAAAATCATCAAACCACCCAAGGAAAAACAAAAATAAATGGACAAATATAAAATCAATGGGAAAACAAGGCTTAAAACTGCAATAAATACATATCTATCAATAATCATCTTAAGTGTAAACAGACTGAATGCTCCAATCAAAAGACACAAAGTGGCAGATTGGATTAAAAAGAAAACAAGAGCCTACAATAGGCTGACTACAAGAGACCCACTTTAGGGCAAAGGACACACATAGATTGAAAGTGAGGGTATGTAAAAAGATATTTCATTCAAACGGAAATGACAAGAAAGCAGGGGTTGCAATACTCACATCAGACAAAATAGACTTTAAAACAAAGGCCATAAAGAAAGATAAAGGAGGACACTATACAATGATAAAAGGATCAATACAAGAAGAGGATTTTACAGACATCAACATATATGCACCTAATACAGGAGGACCCAAATACATAAAACAAATACTAACAGACATAAGGGAGAAACTGACAAGAATAATAGTAGGAAACTTAAACATCCCACTCACATCAATGGATGGATCTTGTAGACAAAAAAAAAAAAAAAAAAAAAATCAGTAAGGCAACAGAGATACTAAACAACACTACAGTTAGACTTAACTGATAGTTTCAGAACACTACATGCAAAACAAAACAAAAAGAAAACCAGAATACACATGCTTCACAAGTGCACATGGAACATTCTCTAGGATTGACCACATACTAGGGCACAAAAAAAGCCTCAACAAATTTAAGAGTACAGAGATTATCTCAAGCATCTTTTCTGACTACAGTGGCATGAAACTAGAAATCAACCACAGAAAAAGAAATGAGAAAAAACGATTACATGGAGACTAAACAACATGCTACTAAAAAAGCAACGGATCGGGCTTCCCTGGTGGCGCAGTGGTTGAGAGTCCGCCTGCCAATGCAGGGGACGCGGGTTCGTGCCCCGGTCTGGCAGGACCCCATGTGCTGTGGAGCGGCTGGGCCCGTGAGCCATGGCCGCTGGGCCTGCGCGTCCGGAGCCTGTGCTCCGCAAACAGGAGAGGCCACAACAGTGAGAGGCTCACATACCGCCAAAAAAAAAAAAAAAAGCAATGGATCAGTGATGAAATCAAAGAGGAAATTAAAAAATACCTCAAGACAAATGACAATGAAAACAGAACCATAAAAAATCTATGGGACATAGCAAAAGCAGTTCTTAGAGGGAAGTTCATAGTGATACAGGCCTTCCTCAAAAAAAACAAAAAAACAAAAAAAATGAGAAAAGTGTCAAATAAAAAACCTAACCTACCACTTAAAAAAATTAGAAAAAGAAGAACAAACAAAACCTAAAGTCACCAGAAGGAAGGAATAATAAAGATGAGAGAGAAAATAGAGATTAAAAAAATAGAAAAGGCCAATAAAACCAAGAACTGGTTCTATGAAAGGGTAAACAAGATTGACAAACCTCTGGCCAGGCTCACCAAGAAGACAGAGAACCCAACGAAACAAAATAAAGAAAGGAAAAAGGAGATATAACGACCAATACCACAGAAATACAAAAAACCCTAAGGGAATACTATGAACAATTATATGCTAACAAATTTGACAACCTAGAAGAACTGGACAACTTTCTAGAAACATATAGCCCACCAAAATGGAATCAAGAAGAAATAAAGAATTTCAACAGACGGATATTAGAAGTGAAATAGAATCTGTAGTCAACAAACTCCCTACAAACAGAAGTCCAGGACCAGATGGCTTCACACCCAAATTCTACCAAACATACAAAAAAGAACTTATACTGATCCTTCTCAGACTCTTCCAAAAATTTGAGGAGGAGGAAACACTCCCAAACACATTCTATGAAGCCACCATCACCCTGATACCAAAACCAGACAAAGACACCGCCAAAAAAGAAAACTTCAGGCCAATATCTCTGATGACTATAGATTCAAAAATCCTCAACAAACTATTAGCAAACCGAATCCAACAACACATACAAAGATCATACACCACGACCAAGTGGGATTCATCCCAACTTCACAAGGATGGTTCAACATATGCAAATCAATCAATGTGATATACCATATCAACAAAAGAAAAGACAAAAACCACATGGTCATCTCAACAGATGCAGAAAAAGCATCTGACAAAATTCAACATCCATTCATGATAAGAACTCTCACCAAAGTGGGTATAGAGGGAGCATGTCTCAACATAATAAAAGCTACTTATGACAAACCCACAGCCAATGTAATACTCAACAGTGAAAAGCTGAAAGCCTTCCTGCTAAAATCTGGAACAACTCAAGGATGCCCACCCTCACCCCTTCTATTCAACATAGTACTGAAAGTCCTAGCCACAGCAATCAGACAAGACAAAGAAATAAAAGGTATCCAAATTGAAAGGGAAGAGGTAAAATGGTCACTATATGCAGGTGACATGATACCATATACAGAAAACCCTAAAGACGCCACACAAAAACTACCAGAACCGATAAACGAATTCAGCAAGGTAGCAGGATACAAGATTAACATACAGAAATCTGTTGCATTTCTTTACACTAACAAAGAAATAACAGAAGGGAATGTAAAAAAACAATACCTTTCAAAATCACACCTCAAAAAATAAAATACTTAGGAATGAACCTGACCAAGGAGGTGGAAGACTTATACGCTGAGAATTATGAAACATTAGTAAAGGAAACTGAAGATGACTCAAAGAAATAGAAATGATAGCCCATGCTCTTGGATTGGAAGAATGTTGTTAAAATGGCCATACTACCCAAAGCAATCTACAGATTTAATGCGATCCCTATCAAACGACCCATGACATTTTTCACAGAACTAGAATAATCCTAAAATTTATATAGAACCATAAAAGACCCAGAATTGCCAAAGCAATCCTAAGGCAAAAACACAAAGCAGGAGGCATTACCCTCCCAGACTTCAGACAATACTACAAAGCTACAGTAATCAAAACGGCATGGTATTGGGACAAAAACAGACATATGGATCAATGGAACAGAATAAAGAGCCCAGAAATAAACTCACACACCTATGGTCAATTAATCTTCAACAAAAAAGGCAAGAATATACTTATACAATGGAAAAAGGACAGACTCTTCAGCAAGTGGTGTTGGGAAAGTTGGACAGCTACATATAAATCAATGAAGTCAGAACACACCCTCTCACGATACACAAAAATAAACTCAAAATGGCTTAAAGACTTAAACATAAGACATGACACCATAAAATATGTAGAAGAGAACACAGGCAAACCATTCTCTGACATAAATCGTACCAATGTTTTCTTAGGTCAGTCTCCCAAGGCAATAGAAATAAGAGCAAAAATAAACAAACAGAACCTAATCAAACTTACAAGCTTCTGCACAGCAAAGGAAACCATGAAACAAAAGCCAACCCACAGAATGGGAGAAAATATTTGATAACGATGTGACCAACAAGGGCTTAATTTCCAAAATATACACAGAGCTCATACAGTTCAACAACAAAAAAACAAACAACGGAATCAAAAAATTGTCAGAAGACCTATGTAGACATTTCTCCAAAGAAGAAATACAAATGGCCAATAGGCACATGAAAAGACACTCAACATCTCTAATCATTAGAGAAATTCAAATCAAAACTACAATGAGGTACCACCACACACCAGTCAGAATAGCCATCATTAAAAAATCTACAAATAACAAATGCTGGAGAGGGTGTGGAGAAAAGGGAACCCTCCTACACTGTTGGTGGGAATGTATATTGGTACAGCCATTATGGAAAACAGTATGGAGGTTCCTCAGTAAAGTAAAAATAGAATTACCATATGATCCAGCAATCCCACTCCTGGGCATGTATACAGACAAAACTCTAATCCAAAAAGATATATGCACCCATAAGTTCATAGCAGCACTATTTACAAGAACTAAGACATGGAAACCTAAATGTCCATCAACAGATGGATGGATAAAGAAGATGTGGTACACACACACACACACACACACACACAATGGAATATCACTCAGCTGTAAAAAAAAAAGAAGACAATAATGCCACTTGCAGCAACATGGATGCAACCAGAGAATATCACACCAAGTGAAGTAAGTCAGAAAGAGAAAACAAATACCATGTGATACCACATGTGGAATCTAAGATGTGTTCAATTGTGTCACATTTACGAAACAGAAAGACTCATGGACAAAGAGAACAGACTTGTGGTTGCCAAGAGGGAGGGGGTTGGGGGAGGGATGGAATGGGAGGTTGGGGTTAGCAGATGTAAGCTATTATATATAGAATGGATAAACAACAAGGTCCTACTGTATAGCACAGGAAACTATATTCAGTATCCTATGATAAACCATAATGGAAAATAGTATCAAAAAGAATATATATATACGTGTAACTGAATCAGTCTGCTGTACAGCAGAAATTAACATTGTTAATCAACTATACTTCAATAAATAAAAATAAAAAAATAAAATAGTTTGTGAAAGCACGGTCATAACAGTAATTATTAACATTTACTTGAGAGCTCATGTGTACCAGCTACTGCTTCATATGCCTTCATTCGTAATGCATGTTATTATTTCACAATCCATTATGCACGACCTTGAAATCTAAAAGCTTTGAGAACTGAAAAGGTATTTACAATGTATTAGGGGACAAAGCCTAACCAGACTTGAACTCATGTGGTTGAAAAATCTGACCTGAGCTGATATAAACCCATTTATAATCTTTAATTATTTCACCCAGCATGAATGTTCACACATTTGACTTCAAAATAATGAACGCGTCGCACTACAGGATGCTGCCCCCGAACTCCCAGGGCTGCGGCAAAATCCACTGCATACGGCCTGAGTCTCAGATAAGGAGGACATGCGGTCAGGACACCACTGTGGGCCCAGAACTCTCACGGCTCCCATGCCACGGATGGGGGACTGCGGCTGAATCCCCCAGTTAGCGAGGCATCGAGCCACTGTGCTGGCCTAATGCAAAGCCAGTAAATGTGATCACTCCTCTCCTGCAAAGCCACCTTGATGATGCCACGGGACAGATGCTTGTGATGCCCATGTTCCAGAAGCTTCCAACCTCATTAAACTATTTCTAATGACAGGAGCTTGGTACAGGCTTCAGCTGTGGGCAGTTTGGCAAAGGCAGAATTGTGGAGAGAAAATGAGGAACGGGAAAGAGTAGAGATGAGTAAAGAGACCACAATAAAAGTGGCGTGGGGAGAAGGGGCCAAGGGCCTAAGTGGGAAGAAGGAACTGAAGAAGGCTCAAAATCACGAACACTCAGGAACTTCCACTGAGCTTGGAAGCAGCTAAAGGAAGTGTCTAAGCCTCGGAACACTTGTTATGAAGGAGGAGGGGCAGATGTCACGCATCCACAGGAAGACATAGTAATCAGATGGTAGCACTGGCCATCTCCCCAGTGTTTCATATGCCCCAGGCACTGTACTGGAGCCAATCACCTTTCCCCTTCGTCCTCCATGGCACAGAAGGTATTATTATCCTCATTACAAAGGGGGCAACTGAGGCCCAAGGAAGTTAAAAGCAACATGTCCAAGGCCAAACAACTAACTTCAAAATTGGGGTACAAAACAAATTTTCTGATTCCAGCGGCAGCCCTCTTTTTGCCAGGGCACTCTGCTTCTCCCACAGGTATATACACCTGTCAAGGAGTATATAAAACCACTGAAGAGTAGACTGCTCTTATTATCAGGGTAGCAAATAAAACAGGAAAACCTAGGTCCAGGAAGCATTTGGGGGCCTCTGCATCACTACCACACCTTTCCTATCTGGGGCATGAGGCTCCCCCAAGCATGGGGCACCTGTGAAAGCAAGTCACTTCAGCTGATGACCTGGCTGGTATCCGTGAAATGGACAGGGAGTTTGACTTCTAAGATGGCCCATGGCTCTATGGCTTTACCTCTACTATGAGAATTACTGAAAATTCAATGAGTAACAATTATTACATTTCCACAAATGTCAGAAGTTTTACACACACACACACATACACACACACACACACACACACAGGTTAAAAATGTCTCTAACCTATCTGAGTTTGTTTCAGTTGCAATTTTAAATCGGTAACCTGCACAGTTAACCTCTTGACAGAAGCATCGTATTCTAATATCCGGGCCTTCAGCTGGGCACAGTGCTCAATCTGCAGAGAATTAGAGAAGAAAAAAAAATCAACATAAAACAAATCACAGCTCACTTCAAAGGGAACAATTCTCTCATTGGGCTTATTCTCTCTTTTTGTTTTGCCAACTCTGAGCAGCTTTATACCCGTAAACCACAGGGTCCCTTTAAAATGACGACCGATGATGCAAGTTTCCATTTCTTCTTACATGCACGTCAGAGCAGCTACTCCAGGGCATGGGAAGACACCAGAGAGAGGGCAGCAGTATTTCCAAGTCACAGGGTGAGCATCGAGATACTTCCACTGTGGGCACCATCAGGACTTGGAAAATTTTGTGTGTGAGTTTGCTTGCCTCTGGATTTTGTGACTATTATGAATATAGAGTCACATGACCACTGGACAGTTTCTCTCAGAGGAGAAAGGACACCCTTTAGCACCTTAAGGGATATCTGATGTTAAAATAAATTCCACTCACACCAGTGTGGCATGTGCCAAGTTCACACGTCTATGCAGTGGACTGGCCTGATCCCTGGGTGCTCAAGGAGAAATACTCACTTCACTTTGTAGTTGTTGTTGCAGAGCTTGTTTCTGGGTTGCAAACTCCTTATGCTCCGAGGTGATAGCATTTTCTGCTTTCTGTAATTCTTTCTGAAAAATCAGCAGTTTAGGAGATGGCTGAGCTATGCCTAAGAAAGTAGAAGAGCCTGGTCGTTACCAACCTGAAGTGTTTTCATTTCGCTTGACTTTTTTTTTTTTTTTTTTTTTTTTGCGGTATGCGGGCCTCTCACTGCTGTGGCCTCTCCCGTTGTGGAGCACAGACTCCGCATGCGCAGGCTCAGCGGCCATGGCTCACGGGCCCAGCCGCTCCGCGGCATGTGGGATCTTCCTGGACCGGGGCACGAACCCGTGTCCCCTGCATTGGCAGGCGGACTCTCAACCACTGCGCCACCAGGGAAGCCCTTGACTTTTTTTTTTAATTTAAGTTTAGTTAATTTACAATGTTGTGCTAGTTCCAAGTG
The DNA here is from genome assembly GCF_964374135.1 of Grampus griseus. Taxonomy (NCBI): domain Eukaryota; kingdom Metazoa; phylum Chordata; class Mammalia; order Artiodactyla; family Delphinidae; genus Grampus; species Grampus griseus. The sequence goes on along the minus strand of NC_138999.1, from coordinate 10,851,753 downwards.
TACACCAAAGTGACTAAGTTATACATATACATAATATATATTCTTTTTTTTTTTTCGTTTTTTGCGGTACGGGGGCCTCTCACTGTTGTGGCCTCTCCCGTTGCGGAGCACAGGCTCCGGACGCGCAGGCCCAGCGGCCACGGCTCACGGGCCCAACCGCTCCACGGCATGTGGGACCCTCCCGGACCGGGTCACGAACCCGCGTCCCCTGCATCAGCAGGTGGACCCTCAACCACTGCGCCACCAGGGAAGCCCTATATATTCTTTTTCAGATCCTTTTTCATTATAGGTTATCACAAGATATTGAGTATTCTTTCCTGTGGTATACAGTAGTCCTTATTGTTTACCTATTTTTTTTTAAATTGGGGTACAGCTGCTTTACAATGTTGTATTAGTTTCTGCTGTACAACGAAGTGAGTCAGTTATACATATACCCACTCTTTTTTAGATTTCCTTCCCATTTAGGTCACTACAGAGCACTGAGTTCCCTGTGCTATACAGTCAGTTCTCATTAGTTACCTATTTTATACATAGTAGTGTATATATGTCAATCCCAATCTCCCAATTCATCCCACACCCCCTTTCCCCCTTGGTAATCATAAGTTTGTTTTCTACATCTGTGTCTCTATTTCTGCTTTGCAAATAAGGTCACATCTGTACCATTTTTCTAGATTTCACATAAGCAATATTATATGTCTTTCTCTTTCTGACTTCCGTCGCTTGACTTTTAAAAGCAGCCAAACAAGTTTCAAATTGTTCTTCTTTTTTTTGTATGCATACAATATTGTATTAATTCTATCAAATGGACTACAGGCAATTCTGACTCACAAATTTCAAAACAAAATAATTTAATGCACATAAATGCAAATTTTACTATTCTCACATCCTTCTCCATGTAATACAATTCTTTCAAATCCTCAAATTAAGTTGAAAGCCCGCCTCTTCTCCCTACAGAGGCAGATAAGGAGTGCTCTACCAAAACCTGTCAATGACTGCCCTGAGGTCCAATTCGATCTGTGCATCTGTCAGGGGCTCTCAGGGTCCAGGCAGAAAACAGACGGCATGCCCAATTCAGGTCATCGGAGAACCCTTCAATACAGACTGACTTAGGCTGGGTCCGTAGCCACAAAGGATGGCATAGTTCCCTAGGCTACTAGCAGAGCCATGCTGTTTGTAGCCCTTGGGCCTAGAGGGCCGGGGAGGCAGGACCTCCCAGAACTGGAGAGAGCGAGCTGCTGCAGAATGCTAGAGAGGCCATCCCACAAACACTCGGACCTTGCATGGCTGAAAGGCGCAGGGCCAGCCCAGGGACGCTGTATATGGAGGTGGCAGGAGGGCAAACAACCTTGACCTCTCTCCTCCCTCCCTCCCAGTGCTTGCGGGCACTCGGCACACCTGACCAGCAGTCAGAGGGCAAGGGAAGCCCGGTACCATCTGGAGGGGCAAATTCGGACAGTTTTAAAATGTTTCTTCAGGACTGGCGGGAGAGACAAGATGGTGGAGTAAAAGGACTTCAGCTCACCTCCCCTTATGAAAACACCAAAATCACAACTAATTGCTAAACAACCACTGACAAAAAAGACTTGAACCTTCCAAAAAAGATATTCTACATCCAAAGACCAAGAAGAAGCCACAGTGAGACATTAGGAAGTTCACTTTTGCATTACGATCAAATCCCATACCTTCCAGGTGGGCGATCCACAAACTGGAAAGTAATTCTATCACAGAGGTTCTCCCATATGAGTGAGTCTGGAGCCCCACGTCAGGCTCCCCAGCCTGGGGGCCTGGCATCAGGAGGAGGAGCCCCCCAGAGCATTTGGCTTTGAAGGCCAGCAGGGCTCGAGTGCAGGAGCTCCTCAGGACTGAGGAAAACAGATGGCCCTCTTGGAGGCCGCACACAAGGTTTCATGTGCACTGGGACCCAGGGCAAAGCACTGACTTCGTAAGAGCCTGGGCCAGACCTACCTGCGGGTACTGTAGGGTCTCTGGCAGAGTCGGGGGTCGGCTGTGGCTCACCGTGGGGCCCAAAGGAAAACTCTTGGGCGTGAGCTCTCGGGGGGTGGGGGGGTGTCTCCATTTTGGCACCAATGATCAGCCCCACCCAACAGCCTGCAGGCTCCAGTCCTGGGACGCCTCAGGCCAAACAATGAACAGGGTAGGAACACAGCCCCACCCATCAGGAGACAGGCTGTCTAAAGTTGTCCTGAGCCAAGAGCCACCTATAAACATACCCCTTGACATGGCCCTGCCCACCAGGGGGACATGACACAGCTCCACCCACCAGTGTGCAGGCACCAGTTCCTCCCACCAGAAAGCCTGCACAAGCCCCTGGACCAACCTCACCCACCAGGGGACAGACACCGGAACCAAGAAGAATTATAATCCTACGGCCTGAGGAATGGAGACCACAAAAACACAGCAAGTGAGACAATACCAGACAGTGGAGAAATATCTTCCAGACTAAGGAACAAGATAAAACCCCAGAAGAACAACTAAGTGAAGCGGAGATAGGCAACCTACCTGAAAAAGATTTCAGAGTAATGATAGTAAAGATGATCCAAGACCAAGAAGAAAAACAATGGAGACACAGACCAAGAGGATACAAGAAATGTTTAATAAAGAGTTAGAAGCTTTAATGAACAGAGATGAACAATACAATAACTGAAATGAAAAACATACTAGAAGGAATCAATAGCAGAATAAATGGGGCAGTAGAACGAGTAAGTGAGCTGGAAGACAAATTGGTGGAAATCACTGCCGAGGAACAGAATAAAGACAGAAGAATGAAAAGAAATGAGGCCAGTCTAAGAGACTTCTAGGACAACATTAAATCCACAACATTGGCATTAAAGGGGTCCCAGAAGGAGAGGAGAGAGAAAGGGGCTGAGAAAATATTTGAAGAGCTAACAGCCAAAAGCTTCCCTAACATGGGAAAGGAAACACTCAAGTCCAGGAGGCTCAGAGAGCACCACACAGGATAAACCCAAGGAGGAACACGCCAAGACACATATTAATGAAACTGACCAAAAAATTAAGACAAAGATAAAATATTACAAAGAACAGAGAAAAGAAACAAATAACATACAAGGAAATTCCCATAAGGTTATCAACTGATTTTTCAGCAGAAACTCTGCAGGCCAGAAGGAAATGGCAAGATATATTTAAAGTGATGAAGGAGAAAAACCTACAACCAAGAATACTCTACCCAGCAAGGCTCTCATTCAGATTCAATGGAGAAATCAAAAGCTTTACAGACAAGCAAAAGCTAAGAGAATTCAGCATCACCAAACCAGCTTTTACAACAAATCCTAAAGGAACTTCTCTAGGCAGAAAAGGCCACAACTAGAATCCAGAAAATTATGAATGGGAAAGCTCATCGGTAAAGGCAAACATAAAACAAAGGTAGGAAATCACCCCCACACAAATATGTTATCAAAACCAGCAATCATGGGAAGAGGAGAATACAAATGCAGGATATTGGAAATGCACTGGAAATTAAGAGACCAGCAACTTAAAGCAATCTTGTACATATACAGACTGCTATATCAAAACCTCATGGGAACCACAAACCAAAGATGTACAATAGATACACATACAAAAAAGAACAAGCAATCCAAACACAACACTAAAGACAGACATCAAGTCACAAGAGAACAAAAGAGGAAGGGAAGAAAAAAGACCTTCAAAAACAAAGCCAAAACAATTAACAAAACGTCAGTAAGTACATATCAGTAATTACCTTAAATGTAAATGGATTAAATGCTCCAACCAAAAGATAGACCGGCTGAATGGATACAAACACAAGACCTGTATATATGCTGTCTACAAGAACCCCACTTCAGATCTAGGGACACATACAGACTGAAAGTGAGGGGATGGTAAAATGTATTCCATGCAAATGGAAATCAAAAGAAAGCTGGAGTAGCAATAGTCATATCAGACAATATAGACTGTAAAATAAAGACTATTACAAGAGACAAAAAAGGACAGTACATAATGATCAAGGGATCAATCCAAGAAGAAGATATAACAATTTTAAGTATTTATGCACCCAACACAGGAGCAATATAGAAGGCAAATGCTCACAGCCATAAAAGGAGAAATCGACAGTAACACAGTAGTAGTGGGGGACTTTAACACCCCACTTTCATCAATGGACGGATCATACAGGCAGAAGATCAATAAGGAAACACAGGCCTTATGTGACACATGAGACCAGATGGATTTAACTGATATTTATAGAACGTTCCATCTGAAAGCAGCAGAGTACACATTTTTCTCAAGTGCACATGGAACATTCTCCAGGATAGACCACATGCTTGGTCACAAAGCAAGCCTCAGTAAATTTAAGAAAAGTGAAATCATATCAAGCATCTTCTCCTACCACAACACTATGAGATTAAAAATCGACTACAACAAAACAACGAAAAAACACAAACACATGGAGGCTAAACAATATGTTACTAAACAACCAACGGATCACTGAAGAAATCAAAGAGGAAATCAAAAAATACCTAGAGACAAATGAAAACGAAAACATGACAATCCAAAAGTTATGAGATGCAACAAAAGGAGTTCTAAGAGGGAAGTTTATAGCAATACAATCTTACCTCAAGAAACAAGAAAAATCTCAAACAACCTAAGGTTACTTACACCTAAAGCCACTAGAGAAAGAACAAACAAAACACAAAGTTAGTAGAAGGAAAGAAATCATAAAGATGAGAGCAGAAATAAATGAAAGAGAGATGAAGGAAACAATAGAAGAGATCAATGAAACTGAAGGACGGTTCTTTGAAAAGATAAAGAAAATTGATAAACTTTTAGCCAGACTCATCAAGAAAAAAAGGGAGGGCTCAAATCAATAAAATTAGAAACAAAAAAGAAGTTACAACTGACACCACAGAAATACAAAGGATCATAAGAGACTACTACAACCAACTATCTACCAATAAAATGGACAACTAGAATAAATAGACAAATTCTTAGAAAGGTGAAATCTTCCAAGACTGAACCAGGAAGAAATAGAAAGTAAGAACAGACCAATCACAAGTATTGAAATTGAAACTGTGATTAAAAGACTTGAAGAGCATAACCATCCCAAACTTCAGACAATACTACAAAGCTACAGTAATCAAAACAGCATGGCATTGGCACAAAAACAAACATATGGATCAATGGAACAGAACAGAGAGCCCCAAAATAAACCCACACACCTATGGTCAATTAATCTTCGACACAGGAGGCAAGAATATACAACGGAAAAAAGACAGACTCTTCAGCAACTGGTGTTGGGGAAGTTGGACAGCTGCATGTAAATCAATGAAGTTACAACACGACCTCTCACCATACACAAAAATAAACTCAAAATGGCTTAAAGACTTAAACATAGGCTATGACACCATAAAATGTCTAGAAGACAACAGGGGCAAAACATTCTGACATAAATCGTACCAACGTTTTCTTAGGTCAGTCTCGCAAGGCAATAGAAATAAAAGCAAAAATAAACAAATGGGACCTAATCAAACTTACAAGCTTCTGCACAGCAAAGGAAACTGTAAACAAAACAAAAAGACAACGTACAGAATGGGAGAAAATATTTGCAAATGATGCGACTGTCAAGGGCTTAATTTCCAAAATATACAAACAGCTCACACAGCTCGACAATAAAAGAACAAACAATGGAACCGAAAAATTGGCAGAAGACTGAAGTAGACATTTCTCCAAAAAATAAATAGAGAGGGCCAATAGGCACATGAAAAGATGCTCAATATGGCTGACTATTAGAGAAATGCAAATCAAAACCACAATGAGGTACCATCGCACAGTGGTCAGAATGGCCATTATTAAAAAGTCTACAAATGACAAATTGCTGGAGAGGATGTGGAGAAAACGGAACCCTCCTACACTGTTGGTGGGAATGTAAGTCGGTGCAGCCACTGTGGAAAACAGTATGGAGGTTTCTCAGAAAACTAAAAATAGAATTACCATATGATCCAGCAATCCCACTCCTGGGCATATATCTGGAGAAAACTCTAATTAAAAAAGATACATGCACCCTTATGTTCATAGCAGCACTATTCACAATAGCCAAGACATGGAAACAACCTAAATATCCATCAAGAGATGAATGGATAAGAGATGATGTGGTACATATATACAATGGAATATTACTCAGCCATGAAAAAGAACGAAATAATGCCATTTGCAACAACACAGATGCAACTAGAGATTATCATACTAAGTGAAGTAAGTCTGAAAGAGAAAAACAAATACCATATGATATCACTTATATGTGCAATATAAAATATGACATGTAAAGCAACTATACTCCAATAAAAATTTTGTTTGTTTGTTTTTGCGGTACGCGGGCCTCTCACTGTTGTGGCCTCTCCCGTTGTGGAACACAGGCTCCGGACGTGCAGGCTCCAGACGCACAGGCTCAGCGGCCATGGCTCATGGGCCCAGCCGCTCCACGGCATGTGGGATCTTCCTGGACTGGGGCACGAACCCATGTCCCCTGCATCGGCAGGCGGACTCTCAACCACTGCACCACCAGTGAAGCCCAAAAATTAATTAAAAAAACTAAAATAAAAGGTTAAGTGACTTGAAAGAAGTAAAAAATAAAATGAAATATGACACTTATCTATGAAAGAGGAACAAAATCAGGGACATAGAGAATAGACTGGTGGTTGCCAAGGGGGTGAGGGGGGGTGGGAGAGGGTAGGAGTGGGACTTTGGGATTAGCAGATGCAAACTGGTATATATAGAATGGATAAACGACAAGATCCTACTGTATAGCACAGGGAACTATATTCAATATCCTGTGATGAACCATGATGGAAAGGAATACTAAAAAGAATGTATATATATCTAGAATTGAGTCACTTTGCTATACAGCAGTAATTAATGCAACATTGTAATTCAACTATACTTCAATAAAAAATAAGACACACACACACACAAAAACTAACAACAAACAAAATCCAGGACTAGATGGCTTCACAGGCAAATTCTATGAAACATTTAGAGAAGAGTTAACACACCTATCATTCTGAGACTATTCCAAAAAACTGCAGAAGGAACACTCGCAAACTCATTTCATGAGGCCATCATCACCCTCACACCAAAACCAGACAAGGATACCACAAGAAAAGTACAGGCCAATATCACTGATGAGCATAGATGCGAAAATCCTCAACAAAATACTAGCAAACTGAATCAATCCAACAATACATTAAATGGACCATACACCACGATCAAGTGGGATTTATCCCAGGGTTGCAAGGATTTTTCAATATCCATAAATCGATCAGTGACGAACAAATACTATATGATCATCTCAATAGATGTAGAGAAAGCTTTTGACAAAATTCAACACCCATTTATGATAAAAACTCTACAGAAAGTGGGTATAGAGGGAACCTACCTCAACATAATAAAGGCCATCTATGACAAACCCACAGCTAACATCATACTGAACAGTGAAAAGCTGAAAGCATTACCTCTTAGATCAGGAACAAGACAAGGATATGCACTCTCACCACTTTGAAACAACATTGCTGTGCATAGGACTTCCAAAACTATCAGAGAAGAGAAAGATATAAAAGGGATCCAAACTGGAAAAGAAGTAAAACTGTCACTGTTTGCAGATGACATGATACTATACGTAGAAAATCCTTAAGATGCTACCAGAAAACTTACTAGAGCTCATCCATGAATTCAGTAAAGGTGCACCTTTACTGAAACAATCCCATTTACCATTACATCAAAAAGAATAAAATACCTAGGAATAAACCTACCTAAGGAGGCAAAGGACCTGTACTCTGAAAACTATAAGATGCTGATAAAAGAAACAGAAGATGACATAAACAGATGGAAAGATATACCATGTTTTTGGATTGGAAGAATCAATATTGTCAAAATGACTATACTACCCAAGGAAATCTACAGATTCAATGCAATCCCTATCAAATTACCAATGGCATTTTTCACAGAACTAGAAGAAAAAAAATTTTCATTTGTACAGAAATACAAAAGACCCCGAATAGCCAAAGCAAACCTGAGCAAGAAAAACGCAACTGAAGGGACTTCCCTGGTGGTGCAGTGGTTAAGAATCCGCCTGCCAATGCAGGGGACACAGGTTCAAGCCCTGCTCCAGGAAAATCCCACATGCCGCGGAGCAACTAAGCCTATGTGCCACAACTACTGAGCCTGCACTCTAGAGCCCACGAGCCACAACTACCGAAACCTGCGCGCCTAGAGTCCGTGCTCCACAACAAGAGAAGCCACCACAATGAGAAGCCCATGCATCACAACAAAGAGTAGCCCCCACTCGCCACAATTAGAGAAAGCCCGCTCACTGCAACGAAGACCAAACGCAGCCAAATAAATAACTTAATTAAACTAAAAAAATTTAAAAAAAAAAAAAGAAAGAAAAAGAAAAACGGAACTGGAGCAGTCAGACTCCCTGACTTCAGACTATACTACAAAGCTACAATAATCAAAACAGTATGGTACTGGCACAAAAACAGAAATATAGCTCAATGAACAGGAAAGCCCAGAAATAAACCCATGACCCTATGGTCAATTAATCTACAACAAAGGAACAAGAATATACAATGGAGAAAAGACAGTCTTTTCACCAAGTGGTGCTGGGAAAAGTGGACAGTTACATGTAAACGAATGAGATTAAAACATTCTCTAACACCGTACACAAAAATAAACTCAAAATGGATTGAAGACCTAAATGTAAGGCCAGATATTATAAAACTCTTAGAGAAAAACATAGGCAGAACACTCTGACATAAACTGCAGTAGTATCTTTTTGGATCCACCTCCTACAGTAATGAAAATTAAAAAAAACAGAAAAAACAAATGGGACCTAATTAAACTTAAAAGGTTTTGCACAGCAAAGGAAACCATAAACAAAATGAAAAGACAACCCACAGAATGGGAGAAAACGTTTGCGAATGAAGCAACCGACAAGGGATTAATCTCCAACATATACAAACAGCTTGTGCAGCTCAAACAACCCAATCAAAAAATGGGAAAAATATTTAAATAGACACTTCTCCAAAGACATACAGATGGCCAACAGGCACATGAAAAGATGCTCAACTTTGCTAGTTTTTAGAGAAATGCAAATCAAAACTACAATGAGATATCACCTCACACCAGTCATAATGGCCATCATCAAAATGTCTATAAACAGGGCTTCCCTGGTGGCGCGGTGGTTAAGAATCCGCCTGCCAATGCAGGGGACACGGGTTCGAGCCCTGGTCCGGGAAGAGCCCACATGCTGCGGAGCAACTAAGCCCACGCGCCACAACTACTGAGTCTGTGCTCTAGAACCCACGAGCCACAACTACTGAAGCCCGCACACCTAGAGGCCATGATCCACAACAAGAGAAGCCACTGCAATGAGAAGCCTGTGCACCACAATGAAGAGGAGCCCCCGCTCTCTGCAACTAAAGAAAGCCCACGTGGAGCAACAAAGACCCAACTCAGCCAAAAATAAAATAAATAATAAGTTTAAAAAAAAAAAGAAAAAATTCCTTTAAAAAAACTGTCTATAAACAATCAATGCTAGAGAGTGTGTGGAGAAAAGGGAACCTGCCTACACTGTTGGTGGGAATGTAAATTGGTTCAACCACTATGGAGAACAGTGTGGAGGTTCCTTCAAAAACTAAAAACAAAACTACCATATGATCCAGCAACCACACTCCTGGGCATACATCCAGAGAAAACCATAAATCCAAAAGATATATGCACCTCAGTGTTCACTGCAGCACTATTTACAGTAGCCAAGACATGGAAGTGACTGAAATGTCCATCAACAGAGGAATGGATAAAGAAGATGTGTTACATATATACAATGGAATATTACTCAGACATAAAAAGAACAAAATAATGCCATTTGCAACAACATGGATGCAACTAGGGAATATCATAACTAAGTGGAATAAGTCAGACAGAAAAGACAAATATCTTATGATGTCACTTATATGTGGAATCTAAAAAAAACGATACAAATGAACTTATTTACAAAACAGAAACAGACAGAGTTCGAAAACAAACTTATCAAAGGGGAAAGTCGGGGGGAGGGATAAAATTAGGAGTTTGGGATTAACATACACACACTACCATATGTAAAATAGATAATCAACAAGGACACACTGTATAGCATAGGGAACTCTGCTCAATGATCTGTAATAAGCTATACGGGAAAAAAAATCTGAAAAAGAATGGATATGTGTATACATATAACTGAATCCCTTTGCTGTATACCTGAAACTAACAAAACACTGTAAATCAACTACACATTGTAAATCAACTATATTCTAATAAAAAATAAACATTAAATTTAAAAAAATGTTTCTTCTTACGCTACAAATTATGGAATAGCAAGCAAAAAGAAAGGAATTTCAATCTCAGAATCTTAACTTTATAAAATCTTCCCAATTGAAGCCTCGCTTAGAGGAGTTTCCTAATATGAACGTAACATGCATTACAAACACAGGCAAATCAGAAAAAAAAAAGACTTACGGTTTAGGAGATTCAAGTTTTCACTTTTCACGTCTTCCAGTTGTCGTTTAAGTAGTTTATTTTGCGCCTCAAGCTCCAGGTTCCCTTCTTTCAGTAGTGAATAGTTGCTCATCTCTTTAACCTTCTTGCTCAGCATATGGTTTTGCTTTGTTAATGAAAAACACTGAGCTTTGACGGACTCCAACTCAAGCTAGAATTGGAAAAGGAAAACTTGTACTTGAACAGTGACTTTACAGGACTGCACAGGTAGATGCTGGTGGGCTGCTCTCAGCTGGGCAGCATAATTTAATTTCGGTCACTTGACTGAAGTGTCGTTTTCTTCAACAAGACAACCCTAACTACAACTTCTGCCCTGGAGCTGGGGATGGGGCAAGTTCATCCAACTCAATTTATGCAGAACCCTGTCCTACAAAGCAAGTCTTTCGGATTATCACCCCATTTTCCAGATGCAACTAAGGACCAAAAAGCCATCACAGAGTTAATAATATGTCTATTTTTTAATATGAAAAGGTAAGACCGATACCAATAACATGCTGTGAGGTGCTTTCCTTTTCTTAGTCTAATATAGCTCGTTTGGAGACCGGAGCCTATAAAGTTCTCAAACAAGTCATCATAGTTGCAAAAATAAATTTTATATACAGAACATATTTTAAGTTCCTGAAGTTCCAGTCCTGTCCTTTGGATAGCAAGCACACACATGGACAGAAAAAAAGTAACAGTATCATGTGAAAAATGCCTCTCATTTTGCTTTAATTTGTGAGATCCTGATGTAGTGATACGAATTTTCACCTGTTGCTGAGGCGAAGGGAGAAGAGGCTGAGTAGATAATAGTATACACCAGCCGCCTGCTATGGGCCAGGCACAGTAAACCAGCTCACTGAAGTCCCTCATCAACCATGGGATGTGGGCAATACCCCAGAGTTTTCGGAGAAAGGATCTGAGGTCACAGATCTTGCCCAGAGGCACACAAGCAGTGAGGGAGACACAAAGGATTCAAGGACGACTCTGGGCCGCAAACGACATGCTCTTTCTATGCTTCTCTAGGAGACTAGGATTGAAATAAGTAACTACTGAATTAAGTTCAACCGTCACCCTCTGAGTCATATAATAAACAGTCCAAACATACCAAGAGGATAACTCGAGATAAATTATGTATGACTGAAGTTAAAATTTCCTGTGTTGTCGAATAACTATTTCAAAAAAACCAATAGGCTTAACAATTACCTCAAGTTCTTTCACACGATTTACAGAACGATGCAGTTCTTCCTTTTTAAAATTAAGAGTTGCAAACTCCTCTTGGAAATGCAGAGCTTTTTCTGAAAGACAGAGCCAACCAACTAAACATCATAAAGTTTTCCCAGTGAATACAAAACTCATTTAATCATTTATAGCCAGTATGTCAGATCTAATGACCATTATTTCATCATCTAAAATAGCAGAGGGAATTCCCTGGCAGCCCAGAGGTCAGGACTCTACGTTTTTACTGCCGAGGGTGCGGGTTTGATCCTTGGTTGGGGAAGTAAGATCCAGCAAGCTGCGTTGCATGGTAAAACACACACACACACACACACACACACACACACACACACACACACACACACGTAAAATAGCAGATATTTGGGTCAAAAAAAAGAAAACATCAGCGAGCGAGTAAGTAAGCCCCATTACTCAATAGGTGATGGGAAGTTGGTTGTAATGGTCATACATGTGGTGAACTTCCTGCTACACAAGTCACCAGAGTTACACCACCTGCACAGAGTGCGGGGCCCTCATGCCGACGGCTCTGAACTTCCTTAAGACAAAGACTGCTCTGTAAGACTGTAGTTATTTGTAGTTATTATTTTGTCATTTTCACTTCATCTAACACAAGACTCTATACATATATCATCAAAAAAATCACATGCTGGGCTTCCCTGGTGGCGCAGTGTTTGAGAGTCCGCCTGCCGATGCAGGGGACACGGGTTCGTGCCCCGGTCCGGGAAGAACCCACATGCCGCGGAGCGGCTGGGCCCGTGAGCCATGGCCACTGAGCGTGCGCGTCCGGAGCCTGTGCTCCGCAATGGGGGAGGCCACAACAGTGAGAGGCCCACGTTCCGCAAAAAAAAAAAAAAAAAAATCACATGCTGACTACAGGACAGTACTAATTCCTCAAGAGGTATTAGTCTCAGCAAAGGAGCAGCCATACACACTGGGTGACCTTCTGATGGGTATCAAGCACCCAGCCCTGGTTCACTCCCAAGAATCCATTTGAAATGCCCACCAAAAGTCCTTGTTACAGGTTGGTTCCTAGAAATATACTGAAATGTAAAATGTCTGAAAGATCGAAAAATTACCCAACTTTCCTAGTCTTGGGGTAATACATATGAGTTTAGGAGGTTATATGTCAAGTTTAAATATCATGAAGCATAAATATATATTAGAAGTAAGAGAAATAAGAAACCAGGTCACAGAGGACAGAGAAGTTAAAATTTTCCCGAAGTAAAAAATGAAATCTCTCATGGCTTAGAGTAATATTAACCGAGGGAAATAAGTTGCTGCCGCCTTCCTGCCATCACAGATTTATTCATCAAAATATACTGAAATAAAATTGAATAAAATTCTACCGATAAATTACTGATCTTTGAGAATATACAAAAGGTTAAACATGAAGGTTTGCAAAAACACAGTGAAAGACGGTGATTATTTTTTTCATTTTGTAAAATTAAAAGGACAAAAAATGTGTCAGTTTATAGCAACAATGAAGTGGAAGGTACATATATTTTGGATTACAGAACAGACCCAACTTAGGAAGCTGATAACCTCCATCGAAACTGAGAAGTACAGCTTTTTTTCCCACCAAGGGTCACCTTTATTCTTCCTCTTACCTTCAATCAATCTATTAGTTCTAGCGATGCAGTCCTCCTTCAGTTCAAGTTGATACCTGAGAAATAGAAGGATGGAAAATGAGTTCCTGGTCACCTTCCTAGACAGACTGCTATCAGTACCTGAGCTTATCTATGGCACCAGGGCACCGAAGGGCACTGAACAGGACAATGCATGAACTTCAAGGTCACTCAGTACTAAGGCCAGGGATCCGAATCCTGGCTATAAAAGGTCCAGTAAAATCCTGCTGCAATCCTGTAAACTCAAGCACAAAATGAAGGGTCATGTTATTGAGGTTACAGAGGCCACTGTTTCTCAGTTGGCGTCCGCTGACGCAAGAAAGTAAATTTAGTTACTTTTACACTGTACACAACAGACTTTAAATCCCAAAGGATAACAAGCCAGTCGCTTCCAATCCACCTATCCTGCCTCCCCACCCCCAAGCAGGATAAGAACTTTCCCCCTCAGGAACTGAGCACAGTACTGAGAGCCACTGCCAACAGAATTATATACGGATTGGCGATACCGAAAGGCACGTTTTCATGGAATTTTACTATCTCCACCAGCTATTACCAGCTGACTTTCTGGTTCAGAGATGAGAGAAAGGAAAGAAGCACTCCTGTGGTGAATATCCTCCGAAACCCAACAATTGCCAAAGTCATACTGAGGACACCCACGGCCAGACAAAGACATCAATACCTAACAGTTCCCTACTCCATGGCTATGTCAAGCTAACATACACACTTTTATTGATTTATTCCTGGAAGTTTAACAACTACAGATTCTTCAGAGCTTACTGCTGTACTAGAGGAGCGGACGTAAAATATGAGGATAAAATCTATATCATGTCAAAACTGATACACGGAGAAGTGCTATATTTTTTATTAGAATTGTTTTAAAGAAAAACCTCAAAAAACCTTTGAAGGTACTACATAATGGACTATCAATGCCAAATTATGGACAAAGCAGTAGAGAGGCCGATGATTAAGAAATACCCAGAGCTGCTGAGCACTGGAGAGAAAAGTTACCATATATGGGCTTAATGGCTCTGCACTAAGATACTATTCACCCGAACACAGCAAAACTCAGACTATTCACCCGAACACAGCAAAACTCAGACTAGAGCAAAGCCATAGTATCAGAGTTGTCCGTATTTTCCTTTTCCTCTATCATTTTTTCCTTTATATAGTTAATTCTAGTTTCTTTCGATTCCGGCTTTGCAGAATCTTGAAGGAATACAGATCGACAAATACTTTAACCAATAAGCAGAATAATTCATAAATTATTAGACATCCCCATCTTAATGGCACTATGAGTGGGGTAGAGGAAAAGATAAAAGTGACGATAATTCCCATTTTATAGCTTTTCAGCAAGTTACAAGGTGCCCTAAGAAATTCAAGCAAATCACAGGCCCTCAATAAATACCAGAGGAGAGACAAGAGTGAACAGAGGATGCTATTCTCTGTACTGTATCTTTTTAAAACCATCTTAACTCAAATACTCATGGGAAAGGCTTGACTGCCAATGAAAACACGTATTTTTTTTAAATACTGGATTTTGCCATAAAATATTAGTCTTATCTAGTTCATTAGTGTTGCTGTGTTTCCATCAACTTAATTCAAACATGATACTTTTTTTAAAGATGCCAAAGAATTACTTTAGAAGTTCATTCTCGAGCTTTTGGTCATAGGCCTCCTCAATACGCTTTATATTCAGCTCCCGCCTCCTAAGCCCGTCAGTCATGCTTCTGTTTTTTTCTTCTTGTAGCTTCTGGGCCCTGAAATTAGCAAAAACAGATAAGGCAAATCAGCAAACTTTAATACTTGAAGAATTTAGGGGAAAAAGATACCATGTGTTTCTAGCTCCACAGACTCAACTGTTCTGTGCCTGTCACGGCTGTGGGGAGTAAATGCGAACGAAGAGCCAGAAGTCTCCCACCTCTTTTATAATGAGCTGACCTAGTGACGATGGATCTGAACTAGCAAATGGAGCTCTACGGTGGCATCTGGCTGGCGGGAGTGGGAAAGTGCCAAAACCAAAGTGGTTTCTCACAGGAGATGGTTCGGACTTAAAAAAAAAAAAAAAAAAAAGGTCATAAGTGGAAAGTAGCCATAATCAATTCAGGGGTGAAAGAATGATGTTTTTTGTTACAAAGCTACAAACCAAACTTCAGCTAGCGCACTTAAGTGCTTGTTTCTTCTATAATAGTGTTTCTAACTGTAAGATTTAATTGACTAGCCCATAGCTATTAAAGACAGAAGATTCATTCTGGCATTTCACAGGCTACTAATTCAATACGGAAAAGTAAATACTGAAAAGAGAGCAAAAGATCGATGGATCAATCAGAAAGTCCCAACACCGAAGAAAGGAATGATCTTCCTGGTGAGACCTGAAATCAAGCACAAGATCAATTCCAGAGCCAAGGAACTGGGTTCACAGGGACTTAGATCAAGCCATAATGAGAAGTGCTAGGGAACCCAGACTATTCCAAGCAAAGGATAAAAGCTCTGTGTGTTTGCTCCCTCTGCTGGTTAATCTGTCCACAAAGGAGCAGTAAACCAGTACATTTATTTAGCTTATATACTATGCTTAGAAGGGAGAAGGAGGAGGGGAAGCGGAGGTAAATAAGTGATTACATAATCATGAACTATCTCTACCCAAATTGTGTTCCTTCTCTCTCTTATGATCAATTTACCTCTTCGGTGTTGCCAGAAAGAGAGTAAGGTTGGCAGAGAGAAGAAATCAAACAAACCGAGCTTATATAAATGAGAAAACCACATCAATGAAGATGAAGACAAATCCTTTAATGAAAGAAGGCTCCTGGATCTGTGAGTGCCAATTAATGGCACACACCAAATGGGAAAGAAGGCTTACTCCATAAACTATAAAACTGCTGAGCTTGCTATGAATCCCAGGTAAGAAGTGAAGCATGAAACGTTGGTGAGCACTTGGAAAAAGCAACACACACATCACAAGAAATACTTTCACCTAGTACAAGTCAACTCAGAGCCACCGTATTTCCCTTTTTCGCCAGCAGAGCAGGTCAGTGTGGCAGGTCTGACTCTCTGGAATTCAGTTACTACACGCACATGAAACTGAGATTTGAATGGTTGAACATAAATGCGAAACGTATGATCTGTTAAAGCGTTATTCGCTTCTGCGTATCATTTGTCTGGTCTCACTGAAGCCTGACGATGGTGTCTCCTTCTGCTTTCTTCCCAGTGTCTAATATTTCAAAAGTGAAACCCTCGTCCCTGTTTCTCTTAACTTGTGCCTTTTGAAAGTTAGGTGCTATCACCTTTACAACCAAGAACTCTATTTTACAGCTAACATTAGACTATGTAGACATTTTAGTAGTTCTTTTTTGCATTTCATTCATTCTGAATGTCCAAAATGAATACACATTACTTACAATTCAAAAGCTTCAATTCTTTGCTTCAGCTCAGCTTCTCTGTCTCTCAGAAAATCCATATCTTTTAGGAGAAGCTGCCTTTGAGTATATATTTCTTTTGTTTCATCCTGTAGAGGAAAGTATTCATTTTTAGCAAGCAAGCTAAAGAAAACAAAAGAGATTTGAACTAATACCCTGTTTCCTAAATTCCAGAAAGCAAAGTACGGACACTTAGAGGAACAATTTCACTTTCAAGAGGTTCCAATGCGAGGTATATGTTCTGCCTTTTTTTCCACAAAAATTTATTCCCTCCTCCTGTTAAGGAGGGCTGTTAAGCCACATTACCCTATATTCCTAACATCCCTTGTCTTGTTATTTTATTACATAATTAACATCTCTCAGACACTTACAAAATTTCGCTAAGTTCTTCAGCAAGAAAAAATGAAACAAATGCGTATTCAGCAATAAATCTTAAAAGAATCCCCATAGTTCCATCGCTGTCTGAAAGTTTCAATTCAGAGGTCATTCTGGCTCAGTCAGCAAGCTCGCCTGATGTCCTGAATGAATGGCCACACTTCCATGTATGTGTTCCCTCAGCAAGGGTTTCCTGAACACCTGTCACATGTCCAAGGGCACACTGGGAGCTGGATACACAATGATGGACAGATATAGGACAGTCCCCAACCTTTAAAAGACTCACAGTTTAGTCAGGGAGAGAGAGACAAACCAACAGTCACACTACGGTGTGATGATTTCACAACCAAAGTACATCAACACTCGACAGCACGAACAAAGCCCAAAGGACTCCATCAGTGGGGGTCAGGAAAGGCGTCATGAGGACGTGACATTCCGGCTGGATTTTGAAGGACTGGATGCTTTTATCAGGCAGAGAAGGGGAGAGGCATTCCAGGTGGTGGAATAAAGCCACGGTGCTCTTCACAAGGATGGCAACCTTCTCTAGTGCCTTCAGAGAATCAGGTGACTAAACGAGGGTTTGAGTCTGTTAACTGGTTGATCTGATCTAGTCAGTCATCTATCTTTTAATTTTATTGACGTATAGTTGATTTACAATGCTGTGTTAATTTCGCTGTACAGCAAAGTGACTCAGTCATACAAATACATATTCTTTTTCATATTCTTTTCCATTATGCTTTATCACAGGGATAATGAATACAGTTCCCTGTGCTCTAGAGCAGGACCTTGTTGTTTATCCATTCTGTAATAGTTTGCCTCTGCTAATCCCAAACTCCCACTCCATCCCCCCTCCCCCATCCCCCTCGGGGACCACCAATCTATTCTCTATGTCCCTGATTTTGTTTCTGTTTCATAGATAGGTTCATTTGTGTCATATTTTAGATTCCTCATGAGTGATATCATATGCTATTTGTCTTTCTTTCTGACTTAGTCAATCACCTATCTTGAAGATGACGCTGTTAGTATAAACATAATCCAAGCTTCTCAAACACCTGTGCCTCCAACATTTATTTTATAGCTAAGCAAGCCCAATTCCCAGAACTGCTATATACAACTTGTAGAGGGGGTACAATTACCATTAAATAACTGGGTCTTATTGAGAAGCTCTAAGCAAGGGTGGACGCTGGGAGGAAGCCTGCTACTTTTAACAGAACTTCCTGATAGAAGCTCCTGCTGTCCATAGGAAACAAGGCCTCAGATCCAGCCTGGTCTAAGACATGCCCTTGGCAAAGGAACCTGTTTTTCCCAAAGCAATGGATCCAATCCCTCTCGACACGCCCTCCCGCCACTTGGCAACCTCTCCACCTCCCGTCCAGCCACCTTCCTGGGGGACAAGATCAAATGGCCACATGGATGACCCCGGCAGCCCTGGACGCCTCCACTCCGGGGACCTCACCTCTGCCCCCATGGCAGCACACTGTGCTTTGTTTCCAGACTTGACCTGAAACTTCCACCTGCAACTCTGTCCTCTTGGCCCGTCCTTCTTCCACCCATAGGAATCCTCAGACCTGCTTCTCGATGTCTTCCAGACGGCCCCGTCACCCTCCCTGCTGCCCTATATTAGCCTCCTCTTGGGCTGCCTTCCTCACCCCACCCAACCCCCACGTCTTCCACGGAACGGGCTGCCTTTCCAAAGCCAAAGAAACTCGGTGCTCTCGAGCTCCTCTCCCCAAGCACCTCTATCCTTCTGCCCTCACCAACACTACACATCGTCCTGAGAGCTGCACCAGAGCCATCGCCTGTAAGCACTGGATTTGGTCTACTGCCATTCCAGGCTGCCCACCTCGGCTGGGGCCTCAACATAGCTCAGGCAGCCCCATCTGCTTCCCAGGGCTGCACTTCCTTTACTGCAAGCAGCCATTCCACACCTCTGATCCTCTCCCCCAGGCTGCTACCGAAGCCTCAAATCTGCCGCCTCTCTGGTACGAGTTTCTCCCACTGCCAGCATGGATGGTCCCGTCCCCGGTCCTTTCCCTCCAGCCATCTCAGAGGAAGGGTGTCTGCACATCCTTTCCAAGCCCCATGCTTCTACTTGTGTTATTGACCCCAGTCCCTACTTGGGAAACGGCCCGGAAATAGCCACCCGGTAAATGATTTTAGAATATTACCTCCTGGTGCTTTTGAATTCTCTTAAGGGTCATCTTTTGCTGAGAAATCAGGGCTTCAGATTTTGCTTGACAAGCTCTCTCAAATCCATTCCGCAACTCAGCTAACTCCTTCTCACACTTTCTTTTCTCTTCCGTTTTAATTTTCGCTATTTCAGTATCTTTAAAATACTTCAACTGCCAATTGATGACAAATAATTGTAAATGCCAATAACTATACTAAAGAAACAGTAACATTCTCTCTTCACTGTTAGGTTTAACGTTAATGCTGTCTAGATATATTTAGTTTTAATTCGTCTTTGTTTCATCTCATTCACTGTACTTATAGGGTGCGTTCAAAAGTCATAAAGAAATGACATCATCTGGAAAGAGAAATAACATGCACAACAGTATAGTATCACATTCATTAGTAAAGATTCTAGTTATTTCCCCATATACCTAAGATGAAGACATTAAAAGACAAGCAAAAACATCACCCTCGGTTATAACATGATAAATCTTACCTTTTGACTCATTTCTGCCCGTAGCTGCTGTTCAATTTCTCTCTTATATTCGTTTAACTTGATTTCTAAAGATTCTAACTTTGGATGCTGAGGGTAAGCACCTGCAAACTCGTCGTCAATAAGCTGAAGCTTCTCAGCTATCAAAAAACAACACAGGAAAGGTTAGAGAAACGTGGGCAGGTGAGCAAGAGGCCAGAGCTCTGTTCAAACACAAAGAGTGTACTTAAGGGAAAGTGTAAGGATGTCTGCAATTTACTTGGTAATGCATCAAAAAAGTGAGAGAACTTAATGGATGGACAGGTAAGTGATCAAGCAAGTATAATGCAAATTTCATGGCAGACTTGAGGTATACAAGTGTGTGCTGTAAAACTGTGTCAACTTTTCTGAATGTCTGAGAATCCTCATCATAAAATGTCAGGGGAAAAGAAAAAAAGTACAGTTCAAGTCAGAAAACACGGGCATCTCTTTCTAGTGTCTAAATGCCATGGGAGAGAGCTCTTCATTGGACTTTGGTTAAAGCTGACTCACTTTCAAAACACTGACCTTAAGATGAATCAAAGATCATGTGTTTCAACTCCTCCTCTCCACAGAAGAGGAAACAGACGCCCATACAGTTGAAGTGACGTTCAGAGGGCTAAGCAACTCTATAATGGCGTCAGCGGGGCTAAAGCCAGGTCTATGACTGCCTCGCATTCTGGCACTCTTTCCGGCAGACCTGCAGCCCTCAAACCAACTGTGGATTTGAAACCAACCACGTAGCACACTGCAAACCTGGCCCTCGCATACAATCTCAATCATGTGTAACACCAATACCACCAAAAAGCAGGCTGGCAGAAGCAGATTAAAATATTGGCGGTATGTCTCTCGTCGGCAACAATTTCCATCTACTTTTCTGGATTTTCCAAATGCTCTGGACTGTCCAATGCAGGCCGCTAGCCACATTTGGCCATACTGAGTACATGGAATGTGACCAGTTCAAAATGAGATGTACTCTAAGTGTAAAAGACACACCAGATATCAAGGACCGAGTACAAAAAAATAAACGTAAAATACCTCATTAATATTTTTCATATTGATTTCATATTGGAATAATATCTTAGACATACGAAGTTATATAAAATATATTACCAAAACAAATTTCACCTGTTTCTTCTTACCTTTTCTACTTTGGCTACTAGAAAATTTTTATTACACATGTGGCTCATATTATTGAACAGAACTGCTGTAGAATAAGCATGTTCTATGTTTCTAATGGAATAAAACCTACACCTAAATAAATGAAAGGCACAGTCATACAATATGGTCTTTACAAGTTACGAACTTATGTTTTTACAAGTTAAAGGCACTAGTGCAGTTTAAGAGTAAGGAAGGGCCAAGAAATCGATTAACCATATCCTATTAGCCAGCTGTTTCCCTTCTCTCCTGAGCACACAACTCAAGGGCAGGATGGTATTACAGAAAGCCTGCACAGCAGAAAAGGCTCTGGATCACTGACCAGAAAACTTGGACTCATATCAGTTCTGACCGAGACTCGGCATTGCCAAGTTGCTCTTCCTCTGGTGACCTCAGTTTTCTCAACTTATAAAATGAAGGGATGGCCCACTCACTTCTCTAGTTCTCTGCAATGCAAATAGTCTAAGATCTTCTCACTTTAGTGGCTATAAAGTTAGATGAGACACAGGGAAGAACCTCCCAGTCAAGAGAGGTTCAACCCAACAGACAAGGAAGTGGGCCTTTGGATCCCCACGAGATTTGGAAAGCATAGCCTTGGCGGCCATGAAGGGAGGAGCAGCCCTGGAGAGCAGTTCCTGGTCCCTCCCAGCAGTGATCCCAGAAAAAATGGGCGCCCCTACCGGCAGCAGCCTGCATCCCTCCCAGTCAAGCAACAAATACATAATACGGTACCTCAGGTCATCTCCTTCATTCAAAAGAGAAAACGGAAGAAGTGAAATTATGGAAGACCATAATTACCAAGGGAGTCTTTGACGGGAAATGTTGAACTTGTCTGAGTTCCCATACTGCAACTCTCTTTAGCCTGATGATATTCTGCCAATTCTTTCAGAAACTCCATGAGAAAACCTAAACGACACAACGTGTATAGTTTCGTTTTACAACTTTCTTTCATTCAACTGTTGCTCAATCACTGTTTATGCAATCTTGGTTTTATAACATTATCTTTTTTACATCATGTATATTTTAAGAATAATTTCTGAGGAAAGGCGTTTCCAAGCATGATACAGAAACCTACAAGCAATAAGGAGAAATATTCATCAAACGTACAAATTAAGAACTTATATGTGGCGTGAAATAGCAAAGTCAAAAGACAAGTGATACACTGGAAACAGCTATTTGGCATAATACAGAGACAGAGAACTAATCTTCATAAACATCAAAGAGTTTTTAACAAATCAGTAAGAAAACAGAAAAATAGGGCAAGACATGGACAAAGTTCACAGAAAAAATTTTCAATGTTGAATAAACATGAACAAAATTATAAATAAATGCAAATTAACACTACAACAGAAAGATCGTATTTTCCCGATAAACGTATTACCAAAATTTTAATCTTAGCGCTCTAAGTGTCAGCAAGGGAGCGGGGAAGCAGGCGTGCTCTTTCACTTGGGAGGGAAATTTGTCAGTGTTTATGGATATTCAAAATGCAAGTGCCCTTTCACCTAGTCATTCCACCTCTCTGAATTTACACAGCTATACTTTCCCAAAAGGGTGTAGCACTGCACACTGCATGCTTCTAATGGCAAAAACCAAGCGATGAAACAATAAAATCTCCATCAACAGGGGGTTAATTAAATACATTCTAAAAAAGAATTAGTCCAAGTACACGGCTAGAGAAAGATATATTGGTGGATAAAGAAAGCAAATTGCCCAACAGTATCTATAATATGATTCCATGTATGAGTATATGTTTTGATTACATATAGACTTTGACACCTGTGAACTAACTTCTGGTAGGATAAACAAGACACTCTTCATTCTAGTTATCAGCAAAAAGTGAAATTAGAGAATATGAACAGAAATTCCTACTCTTCTTTAACTTCATACCCTTCTGAATAGTTCAAAATTTGTTTTTCTTTTTGGCCACGCCGTGCAGCTTGTGAGATGTTAGTTCCCAGACCAGGGATCAAACCCAGGGCCCTGGGAGTGGAAGCACAGAGTCCTAACCACTGGACTGCCAGGAAATTCCCTGAAACTTTTTTTTTTTAAGTCATGAGTATAAATTTTAGAAGTTTTCACTTTCTTGGAAGAGATGAATGGACTTCTGCATCAGCCAAGTTAAGGGCTTATTTTTCTTTTCTACTGAAGATACAATATACTGTTTCCTTAAATTGAAGTATAGTTGATTGACAATGTTGTGTTAATTTCTGCTATACAGCAAAGTGATTCAGTTATACATATATACACTTTTTCATATTCTTTTCCATTATGGTTTATCATAGGATACTGAATATAGTGCTGTACAGTAGGGCCTTGTTATTTATCCACTCCATATATAATAGCTCACATCTGCTCACCCCAGCCTCCCACTCCATCCCTCTCCCATCCCCTCTCTCCCTTGGCCACCACAAGTCTGTTCCCTATGTCTGTGAGTCTGTTTCATAGATATGTGGAATCTAAAGTATGACACAAATGAACCTATAAGTGATATCATACAACACACTCTCTTTTACTTCCCCACTGTAGATATAAACTCTGTTCTTTCATATTCATTGCCTTGCAACTCTTCTGTCTCGTCCACCCTCTTCTTCTGACCATTTCCTATCAGCCTGTTCTCACCTCACCCCTTCCTGCTGTCATGCTGAGGGCAGATCTTGGCTCCCTCTATGGACAAAGGTCAACGTTTGACAGAAATCTTCAAGATCCTGCAGGAGGTCATCTTTGGCGGTGTGCTCTTCCACCTCAGCATTTCTAACGCTGGTGCCTTTTCCCAGTTCTGCAGTGCTTTCCGCAGGCCCCTAATTAGTTCCACTTCCCCTCTCTCCCCTCCACACCCTCACCCAAGAAGGATACGTCTAGTCTCCTCCTTTATCCAGTCATTTATTTATATCCGTATAGACTCCTGTTTTATACCTTGGTAATTATAATTCACGTGTAATTCTACAACTCACTGATAAAACCCACTCTTTTATTTTGTTGCTCCAATTGTTCCAGCTTTGGCCTCTGGGAGCACTTTCATCATGGGTTTTTGTCTTAAGCACTTCCTTAGGTTCTAGCACTGTAAGGGGCTCCAAGCTCATCTTGTATAGTCTCTGTTCCACTCCTGCAATCAACCACTGCTCCAAGGAGCCCTGGTTCCTATTATTATGGAATGGTATTAGAAACCGAATCTTAGTACTGCAAACTGGGCTCGAGGTGTGCTCATTACAACTGGGGTGTCACTGCTTCCAGCCCCTCAGTCGAGACAGCAAGGAAATATGAACGTACACTAACCTGTGTACACAAACATATCTATAAATATCTCTATGTATCATCTGTATCTATATTAAGCTAAACATGAGTTCATACTAATGTCTCCAACTAAGCCATTACCGTATGGATCATCCCAGTCTCCTCCCCTTGTTTATCTGTAAAGTCCCGCTCCAGCAGTGAACACCTGGCTCCCGCCATCTTCTATCCACTTACTTAATTGTTCAATTCCAGCATACGTGTATCATGGTTTCAGAACTGTTAACCAGCACTCCCATGAGAAATAACTCTCACCTTGAATACACAGCTTATGTACAGTTGCTTCTGTCTTTTGTCTTAGTCTTCATTCCTTTCCCAAGTTAGATAGCTCAGCATGTTTTATCCCCACCCCCTTCAGTGAGGTTACTACAGTTAGATTGTTTTGTCACAGTCCGCATCCCATCCTGACATCACCTGACCTCCTAAATTTGCATACATGAAGGCTTGTTCTTTGTAAAGTTCTACAGGTTTTAGGCAAATGTCTGGTGCCATGTATCATACCATTACAGGTATCGGAAGAATACTTTCACCACCCTAAAAAAAATCCTGTGCTTCACCTCTTCAACCTCCTACCCCTTCCCTCCAAACCCCTAGCAACCACTGATGTGTTTACTATCACTATAGCTTCGCCTTTTCCAGAATGTCACATAAATGGAATCATATAGCACGTAGCCTTTTCAGGCAGGCTTCTTACATTAACAATACACATTTGCGACTCATTCATCTCTTTGCATGGCTTGGTAGCTCATTCCTCTTTGCTGAATAGTATTTCCCTGTCTGGAAGTACCACAGCTTGTTTATCCGTTCAGCTACCAAATAACATCTTGGTTGTTCCCAATTTCTGACAATTATGAATAAAGTTGCTACAAACATTCACGTGCAGGTGTCTGTGTGGACTTAAGCTGTCAAGTCACTTGGGTACATACCTAAGACAATGACTGTTGGATTGTAGGGTAAGACTATGTTTAGTTTTGTAAGAAACCACCAAACTGGGCTTCCCTGGTGGCGCAGTGGTTAAGAATCTGCCCGCCAATGCAGGGGACATGGGTTCGAGCCCTGGTCTGGGAGGATCCCACATGCCGCGGAGCAACTAAGCCCACGAGCCACAACTACTGAGCCTGTGTGTCGCAACTGCTGAAGCCTGCGCGCCTAGAGTCCGTGCTCCGCAACAAGAGAAGCCACCGCAGTGAGAAGCCCGCGCACCTCAACGAAGAGTGGCCCCCGCTCACCGCAACTAGAGAAAGCCCACGCGTAGCAACGAAGACCCAATGCAGCCAAAAATAAATAAATTTATTTTAAAAAAAAAGAAACCACCAAGCTATCTCCCCAGGTGGCTGTACCATTTTGTATTCCCACCAGCAATGAGTGACAGTTCATATCGCTTCACATCCTTACCAGCATTTAGTGCTGAAGGTGTTCTGGATTTTGGCCATGTTATCTCATTTTTGTTTTAATTTGCATGTCTCTAACAAATAACATGCAGCATCTTTTCATGCTTATTTGCCACCTGTATATCTTCTTTGGAGAGCTATCTGTTCAGATCCTTTGCCCATTTTTTAACTGACTTGTCCCTTTAGTGTTGAGTTTTCAGAGTTCTTTGTGTATTTTTGATGCAAGTCCTTTATTGGATGTCTTTTGCCAATACCCTCTCCCAGTCTGTAATTTGTCTTTTCACTCTTTCATAGAGCAGACGTTTTTAAATTTTAATAAAGTCTAACTGGTCTATTTTTTCTTTCATGTATCATGCTTTTGGTATTATATCTCATCGCCAAACAGCAGGTCACAAAGATTTTCTATGTTTTCTTCCAGAAGTTTTATAGTTTTGTGTTTTACATTTAGATATGATTCGTTTTCAGTTAATTTTTGTGTAAGGTCTGCGTCCAGGTTCATATCTGTGCATATGAATGTCCAACTGTTCCAGCACCACTTGTTGACAAGACTATATGTCCTCCATTGAATTGCCTGTGTTAAAGGCTAGTTGACTATGTTTGTGTAGACCTATTTCTGGGCTCTCTATTCTTTCCCACTGATCTATCTATATCTATCTATTCTTTTGCCAATCACAGGCAAGGATTTTAACTTCCAGAAAGAAAAGAGCCAGTGCCCAAATCCTCTGGCCAGCTATTTTCTGGGTATCATTATCTTTGAAAGGAAAAATTAGGGGTGGGAAGGATGTGTGAGTGGAATCTAGGGGAAAAGTACTGTAACCATGTAACAGATCAGCACCCTCAAAGTATAGACACAGTAAGGTAAGACCAAAGATCTCTGTCAGGGAATACACAACAGTTAGGTACAAAACATCTTCTTACATGTTTTCTGATGGTCTCAGTCTCTTAATGGGGAGCCACCAGTTTTTAAATCATTTCATTTTAAAAGTAGCTGCTTTACTGTTAGCCAAGAATTCTATCCAAATTATGTCATTAGGATGCATGACATGTCTGCAACTCAGTTTTTCTGAGTTTCAGAAATTTTACTAGGATGCTGGGCAAACCTGGTAAGAAATGTTAGCCAGATGTCTTTCTGAACTAGAAAGATTTAAAGAGTGCTTAAAGGTGAAAAGCTATTTTTAATAGTATAAATACCTATAAATAAATGAATTATTTCTTAATATACCTTCAAGCTCTAAATTCCTTTCTGAAATAGTTACACTACAGACAGCAGCTATTTACTTAGAACTGTGCTGTCCAACGTGACAGCCACTAGTCACGTGTAGCTACTTAAATTAAAATCTCAGTTCCTCAGTCACACTACCCACATTTCAAATGCTCAATAGCCCCATGTGGCTAGCGGCTACCGTATCAGGCAACACACATACAGACATTCCCATCTCAGAGTTACACTAAACAGCACGGCCATAGAATCTACAACCTAGGATCACATAGCATCCTCAACTTCAGTAAGGATGACCTACTTTGCAGGTGATCTAGAATGTCTTGTGATCCAAATATTATACATTGGATGGAAAACAACAAGCTCCTACTATAGAGCACAGGGAACTATACCCAATATCCTGTGATAAACCGTAACGGAAAAGAATATGAAAAAGAATGTACATGTATGTATAACGGAATCACTTAGCTGTACAGCAGAAATTAACAACATTGTAGGTCAACTATACTTCAATAATACAGTAAAATAAAAACAGAATGTCTTTTGATCCAATTTACTTATCCTCTACTTACATTACTCCCAGGAGACCAGGCAGTTAAGTCACAGAATAATGACTGGCAGCAAGTAGGTACTCAAGTGTCTGCCAAATGGCAAGTCCTGAATTAATGTCCCAGCAGGGATGGTAGCAATTCTGGCAACAGACAAAATCAAGGAGCACACTAACACAAAAAGGCCATTACATGATGTTACAGATTTTTTGGAAAAGATCTAAGTAACAAGTAAGCTGGTAACTTGCCTGTAACGTGTATGTTCATACTACCAAGTCCGTCATCAAGTCCAGCCTGTGGCCTGTCACCCACAGCAGTTGTAAAGGAAAAAACCCTCAGCTTCCCTCCTTCTGTGTACGGAAAAAACCACCTCTTCCCTCCCATCTCTCCCCTCCCTGTGAGCCCCTTGACTTTTATACAGAACACTTCACAACACTTACTTCCGACTCTCCTGGTCACCCAGTGTGTGGGGCTTTTCCTCACACCAAGCCATTCTCTGCGACACCGGATGGATGGCCTACACTTGAACTCTATTCTGACACTGTCCACCTGGAGGCAGCATCCGACCCCATGGGTTAAGGGCCTCAGTCCCACACCGACCACCCCCTGCCACCATACCTATACATTCGTCAGGTGCCAGTCACATGCCCACGTTGTCACCTGGGCTTCTGAGCAACTGGCTATACGTAGGAGGTTCCCACAACCTCCTCCTTGGGCTTCATTAATGTACCAGAACAGCTCAAAAAACTCAGGGAAACACTTTCTTACGTTTACCAGTTTATTAAAGGATATGATAAGCGGCTTCCCTGGTGGCGCAGTGGTTGAGAATCCACCTGCCAATGCAGGGGACATGGGTTCAAGCCCTGGTCCAGAAAGATCCCACATGCCGCGGAGCAACTAAGCCCGTGTGCCACAACTACTGAGCCTGTGCTCTAGAGCCCGTGAGCCACAACTACTGAGTCCATGTGCCACAACTACTGAAGCCCGCATGCCTAGAGCCTGTGCTCCGCAATGAGAAGCCACCACAACGAGAAGCCCGTGCACTGCAACAAAGAGTAGCCCCCGCTCACCGCAACTAGAGAAAGCCCACGTGCAGCAGCGAAGACCCAATGCAGCCAAAAATAAATAAATAAAATAAATACACTTATATATAAAAAAAGGGATATGATAAAGGACATAGTTGAACAGCTAAATAGAAGAGACACACAGGGCGAGGTACATGTGGGAAGGAGCCCAGAGCTTCTATGCCGTCTCCAGGTGTGCCAATCTCCTAGCACCTCCATGTGTTCACCAACCTGGAAGCTCTCTGAACCCCATACTTTGGGGATTTATGGAGGCTTCATCACACATTCATGATCGATTATTCACAAAAATGACTGATTATTCATTTTCAGTCCTCCTCCCTTCAATAGAATGGGGAGCAAAGCTGAAAACCTCAAGCTTCTAATCATGGCTTGGTCTTTCCAGTGACCAGCCCTCACCCAGGAGCCATCCAGGGACCCACGTAGTGTTGGCTCATTTGAACACAAGACACTCCTGTCACCCAGGAAATTACAAGGGTTTCAGGAGACCTGTGTCAAGAATGGAGGTCAAAGACCAATACTAGAACAAGATATGCTGCTTGTGTTCTTATCACTTAGGAAATTACAAGGATTTTGGGAGCTGTGTACCAGGAACTGGGGGCAGAGACCAATATATACATTGTCTATTATCTCAGAGTAGTTATGGACTCTTTGAAGGTTATTATCAAGGCCAATATTAATGCAATTTATCAGGCCTATATAAACAACAAAAACAAGCACATTACTGAACAGATATTTCATTCTTTAAGCCAATATTAATACAATACTCTATATATTGTACTTAGGGGCCTATCTAGGATACAAAGATAGTGGCCTAAATGTTATTTGTTTTTGTTTTGCAAATGTTCCAAACAGTGGGTATCTCTACAAAGACCAGCTTTCAGTCCATTCGTAGGGCTCTTGATGCTGTCTCTAGTTTTCTCATTTGAGTAATAGCGATTTTAAAATGTTAAAATTTTGGGGAAAGGATCCACATTTGTAAAACAGATGAATTGTTCTATTTAAAAAGGTATTGTCAGCAAGGAAAAAAGTCAAATGATTCAATTCAAATTCCCTATTCTTCCACCTGAAAATTATTAGTTTCATACTTTTATACAAAACAATACATAACAAAAATGTTCCTATTCTCTACAAAGATGAAGGCTCCTACCTTTATGGTTTTCTTTATCAAATCCTGAAATCTGTTAAAAGAAAATATTTTACCTTTATTCAACTATTCAGGTATTATTAACAAACCAAAGCAGGTTATAAAAACGAAACAATCCTACCAGTGATTTATAGAGACTGGATTCAGGGTTGATTTTAATGAGTTGTAATAGATCCTGCATAGTAAATACCTTAAAAAAAAAAGTACACAGATTTTAACATCAATGTGTAAGTGATATATTCAGAAACATCCCAATTTAAGACTAAAAATCATGGTTCAGACTAAATAAGATTATAACTATGCTAATAATGTAACACGTAAGCTTTCTTATATTAAGTTACAATAAACGCTGAAGTCAAAAGGATAAAATTTTTCTTTTGATCACGTAATTAACCTCCAAATAATTCACAGCAAAAATGATGTGCCTAACAGAAAAAACAGAAATGGTTAATGTCTTACAGATAAGAAACACTCAAACATCTGAGGCACCAATGAATATATGAGTGCATTCCAGGGTCTTTCAATTGCAATGACATTTTTAAATTACTATTGCTTCAAAATGTAAATAAACTAAGTTTGTACTATCTTTACAACTACAAAATGTTTAAAACTATTTTACATATACATGTGGTCAAAGAGTTTGAGTATTCTTAGTAAACAATACACACTATAGAAATACATGCTGTGTCTACTCTGAGAACACTGATACCATCTACAATTAGTTTTCCATTAAAGAATATTCTGCACAGTATTTTAGCGTATAGAAACCTTTAAGTGTGGGAACTAGATAATCACTGCTATAACAATATAATTGACACATTATTCATTCTAGAAGCAAAATTGTGAAATGTAATTAGAAAGTTAGAAGGATCAACAAAGAATTCCTAATGCTGGTAAAATCTGATTGTTAATGAATAAATACAGCATATTTAAATTTTAAGTTTTTCCAATAATAACACTGCTGTTCTCTTAAAACAGCTGAATACCACACTTCTGGACAATTATGGCCAAGATAAAGAGTAAAAACATAGGCACAACCCCAAGACTCAACCCTAATGTAAACTATGGACTTCAGGTGATAATGATGTGCCAATGTAGGTTCACTGAACGTAAAAATGTAGAGTAAAAAATGTTGGGCTTCCCTGGTGGCGCAGTGGTTGAGAGTCTGCCTGCCGATGCAGGGGACACGGGTTCGTGCCCCAGTCTGGGAAGATCCCACATGCCACTGAGCGGCTGGGCCCGTGAGCCACGGCCGCTGAGCCTGCGCGTCCAGAGCCTGTGCTCTGCAACGGGAGAGGCCACAACAGTGAGAGGCCTGTGTACCGCAAAAAAAAAAAAAAATGTTGAGAGCAGGGGAGGCCTGCCCATGTGGGATTAGGGAGCAGATGGGCAATCTCCCTTTCTGCACATTTTCGCTGTGAACCGAAACTGCTCTAAAAAATTACGTCTATTAAAAAAAATAGGGAAAGTTTGCTGTATCTGCCTTTAAAATAACCAAGTGTGACTAGTATGTTCAGTGGTTGGTGGAAAGATAGTTACAATAATTAGGAAAGTGGTAAAAGGTGTTCTAATATTTAAGCACTCCACAGGTGTTCAAAAGTTACTTATCCCTCACTTCTCTTATGTCATCACAAAGACGACAAATATCTGAAGAGACTGTAGCATACTGAAGACGGCACACTGTAGATCTAGATTTACTGCCCTGCATTGCCACTTCCAAATCATGTGACCTTGAGCAAATCACCCCACCTCTCCAGACTCTGGATCCTCATCTGTAATACATGTACCACCTGCAGAGTGACCAGCAGTGCCAGCCTCACAACAGACATTCAACACAAATGGCAGTTTTGTGTCCTCAGACTACATGGAGTGTCAGATCACTTCTAGCTCCAAAACATTACAATTTTATAAAGACAAATTAAGATACCAAGGAATTGGTAACAATGTCAGATTTCATACTCCTTGGTCACATTATAACAAACACATGATGTAATTTCAAAGATAAACAAGAAAGGGACCCAGCTAGCCAAGGAGCACTTAGCTATTATCTGAGGGAGAAGCTGTTAACAGAAAATTCAGAGAAAAGCAAAGATGTTACCTTTTCTTTTGCCAAACCACTTTCGGGAAAGAAGACAGAAAGTGAACATTCATAGCCACATCTCTGTAAGTGATCTGCCACTAGAGAGTTGGAAGCTCCTATTAAGAGGGAGCTCCCTTCCACTGAGATGGACAGGGACTGCACTTCGCCACTCAGTACAGGGTGCATCAGTTCGTGAATTAGCTGGTTTCGGAGTTGCGTCTAGATCAAATACAAAATGAAACAAGAGGGGAAAAAAATTTTCAGCAGGATTTTTTCCACTGGCGGGACACAGACTTGTCACATGAATTAGAATCCTTCCTTTAGTTTCCAGAATGGTTCTAAATCCATGGCCACAAGTTAGGAACCTTCCCCTGGACACTCTGTCTTACCCTGTGAGACAAGCAGCCCAGTGGGTTCTAGAAAGAGTAGCTTGCTTTCACCAGCTTCCTAGTGAGCTGGTGGTGAGCCGGAACATGGTGAGACTAACTTCACTTCCCTACGAGCCCAGTTCAGCAACTTTTCACTGGGGTACCAAATACAGGAGAAAACTCTGCTACTTCCTCACCTCTCTGCAAATTGTTGGAGGATACGAAAATAATACTGGGTTAAATATATTCAAGTATATTGATCAAAATAAAATTAGGTTCCCAAAAGGGAAATAGTATACACAAGAGAAAAATCAGTAAACCCAAAAAAGGCTTATTAAGATTCACTTTCACGTGGACTACTTACAATTCTATATGTTATGAAATATAATAATTTTCCCCTATTTTATAAATGAGGAATTTAGGCTCAAGGTGGCTAATTTTCTCAAAGTTATAATACCACTGTTATTATTCATTTTGGTTTTAAAAAAAAATCCCCTAATCAGACTGCTGGATATTTGTTCTAATTTATTTTGCACATAATCTGAAACATACAATTGGGCGGAGCTTAAGAGTACACTGCCTAGATTCATGGGGTTCAGCAGTAAATAACATCTAAGGAATTGTTATTAATAGAATACAAACAAGAAACAAATGAAGTTCTCGTTACATCTCTTTCTTCTATCCTTTAGCTAAAGAAAATATATTAGTTCTATATATAGTTCTATATTAGCAGTACAGAACAGAACTTATATGTGTATCTAAAATCCTATAGTACTGGGCATATACCCAGAGAAAACCATAATTCAAAAAAGACACATGCACCCCAATGTTCACTGCAGCACTATTTACAATAGCCAGGTCATGGAAGCAACCTAAATGCCCATCAACAGATGAAAGGATAAAGAAGATGTGGCACATATATACAATGGAATATTACTCAGTCATAAAAAGGAACGAAACTGGGTCATCTGTAGAGACGTGGATGTATCTAGAGACTGTCATACAGAGTGAAGCAAGTCAGAAAGAGAAAAACAAATATCGTATATTAACGCATATATGTGGAACCTAGAAAAATGATACAGATGAACTGGTTTGCAGGGCAGAAATAGACACAGATGTAGAGAAAAAACATATGGACACCAAGGTGGGAAAGTGGCCAGGGGGTGGGGTGGTGGTGGGATGAACTGGGAGATTGGGATTGACATGGATACACTAATATGGATAAAACAGATGACTAATAAGAACCTGCTGTATAAAAAACTAAGATTCAAAAATTCAAAAATAAAAATAAAATAAAATCCTATAGTAAAAAAACACATTTACACTAAACAGAATATATATGCTTCGCCTCATCTGATACAGTTAAGTAACTGAAAAGAGAAAACTAAAGCCTCCTCCACCAGTAAACTTTAGTGGTTTAATTAAATTTGTAACATAGTAATGAAGAAATATACTTAGATTCATCTTAATTAACAAAAGGATTTAGGGTGTCTTGCAAACAAGTATTGAAATGGCTAAGAACTAAATGAGGGATTTAAGCAGGGTAAAAGGAAGAGTAGCAAACAGTGGAATGACATTACAGATGAATTTCCATCTTGACACGCCCAAAAAGCATGCCATCTAGCACTTGCTGGAAGGAATCCAAAAACTGGCCGGGGGCTTTCCAGCAGCCAGTGCCAAGAGGGAAATCTATTCAGAATTAAAGCTTGCAACGTCCCTAAGACAGAAATAAGGACAGAGCCCTCACCCCAAATTGTGCCTATGAAAACCTCTCCCCAAAAAACCATAGGGGAGTTCGGGTTTGAGCATGAGCCACCTGTTTTCCTTGCTTGGCCCTGCAATAAACCTTTCTCTGCTCAAAAATAAAAGAAAAAGAGAAAGAAAGAAAGAAGGCCAATTATTGTGGGGGAAGGGGAAGTAGGAGAGACAAGACTTAGGGACCCAGAACCCTCAGCACATCTCTCAGCAATTGACAGAGTAGACTCAAAATAAGGAAAAAGAAGATTTTTCATAAACTTCATTTACCAGATACCCATATGACTCTGTACTTAATCATAAATACAAATTCTTTCCAAACACCCAAAGAGAAAGTGAATTAGGCCACTCAAAACTTCAACTGTAAAAATTAGAACTCACTCAGGTCATTAAACTGACAAAGTAAATTAGTTCAGACTGAGAAAGTAAAAATCTCCCCTGCCAAAATCCCCCCTGCCATTGATCACGCTAGAATAACAAACGGAATGGCCAGCTGCAAACAAGAAACAGTATTTCTCCTTAGGATAGGCTGCAGCTGTAAAATGAACAAGGCTAGCAATAATCCTGATACCAAAGCCTAACAAGAATAGCTCCAAATGGATAATGATAGGTCATTATCAACTGGACTATAGACATGAAGTAAAACCCTACCAAACCAAACCCAAAGGACAGTAAGAGAACAAACACCATGCCCAGAGGCAAGAACCATTCCGCCTAAGAAAGTGGACTAATGCGTGATGTACAATTAATTTCAGGTGGGTTAAGGAATTAACTGTTAAAAAAAAAAAAGCAGCCTTTTTAAAAACTTAAAGTGAATATTCATTGCCAGTGGAAAATGACTGAGAATAATCAGCACAAAAAAAGTAAACAATAGACCTGACCACATAAAAATGTAACTTCAGTATTTTTAGAGCCAAATTAAAATTGAAGACAGATAGTATTGTCACAAAAATAGAAAAAAAGATTAAGTTTCCATTAAAAGGACTCGTATCAATAAGAAAACACTAGCACCCTAGGGGGAAAAAACGGACAAGGGGAACATGAAGCACCAATCCATGGAAAGCATACAAATGGCCAGAAAATATATGCAACCTCACTGATAAAAGAAAGGATGTTAAAATAGAGTTTCTCAGTCTTAGATTGGTTTAAAACACGTCATGATCATACTACTGGAGAGAGACGTGCATTCTCAAACTGCTGGTGGAATATAAACTGAAGTTGACCCTCGAACCACCGGGGGTTAGGAGCTCCCTCCATATCGCCAGTTTTGCATCAGCAGATTCAACCAACCACAGACAGTGTAGTATTATACTAGGTATTTATTGAAAAAAGTCCACAAATAAGTGGACCTGAGCAGTTCAAACCCGTGTTGTTCAAGGGTCAGTTGTATTACAACCTTTCTAAAACAAGACGTGTACACCAAGAACCTTACAAATGTTCACGCCCTTTGATTCATTAATACCACTTCATCTATCCTAGGCAAAAAGTGAGAGATGCAATTGAAGGAATGTGTAAACCTGGGTATAACCTAAATGTTCAATAACAGGGGAATGCTGCATAAATTACCCATATGTCCAAAGATCCAAAGATGAGCCTGGTGCCAATGAAAATGAGGATTTCAAGACACATTTAAGGACACAGGAAAATGCTCACCATATAATACTAAAGAGGATACACAAATACACACAACATTATGCCAATTAGTACTTGTATTAGAGATGACTTCTCTTGTATGCTTTTCTATATTTCAGATGAGTCTGAAGTATTTTTCGGATGAGTCTGAAGTATTTTTAAGTTACAAAAACAATGGAGGAGACAAGAAAAAAAGTCCTTAATTTTCCCATTTTAAGTGTAAAATGGTCTTTTGAAATGTATACAGTAATGAAAACACATTTCAGCTAATCCTACTCCTTGCTGTTAATTCATACATGAAAGTGTACTAAGAAATATTTGCTGCTCAAGTATTTATACATTTCAATATTTTTTAAAGAAGAAATTCCTCATTCCCCCAACTTTCCTACAGTAAGCAGTCCCTTAATGTTTTCTATATGGTGACAATATCCTCTGTTCAAATATGAGTATTACAAAACCACTTACTAACCTTACTAAAATGTGTTTGTTTTACGATTTAACAGTTACACAGGAACAGAGCAGTGTAATTCACCAATACAATCTGTGTATCATGCTATTTTTAAAACCCAAGACATGGATGTCTTTACATGTGGACTACCTGTTACAGGTTACCCTTGTAAAATTTATGTAAGAGATATGCCTAAAAGTGATACCTTCAGTGAGTCCAGTATACCCCGATCCTTAAACGTCTGGTACAGCTTTTTGCGCAGTTCATCTTGAGTCAACACGTCAGATTTGGGGAGCATGGTGGACTAGAAGATAAAACGGTTACGGGTTAGCTGGCGGGCAGAGGGACGTGAATTTCTGAAGACGGATCGGTGGCCTCCAAGGAAGCCAAAGGCGGTTTAACGGAAACAAAGGATTCACTTCCGCCCGCCCCGAGGAGGGGGCAGATGTATCTACCTGAGATATCAGGTGTCAGCTTCCTCCCGAGCCCTCCCCACTGTGCCCGGAGTTGGACCCCGAGACCGGGGTGCAAGCCTAGGCCTAAGGGAATCCCTGGCCGGAGAGCCCTGCCGCTGTTCCAGAAAAACGGGAGGAACAAGCAGAACTCCGAACTAAGAACTCAGGCAGAGACACGCACTTCCTTTCTCCGCGGTTCTGACAGGTGGGCGTGGTTGTGGCCCACGCGGAACTCTCACTGGCGCCTGGAAGGCTGAGACAGGAGACAGAAGGCCAGAGAAGGCGCGGCACTAGCCGGAGTTCGAACCGCTCTGACCTGAGTCCACCCCTCCCCGAGGTCCTCCGAGCCCAGCCGCCCTACTCTGGAGCATTACAGCGCAAGCCCGGAGCTGCGCCGCCGCGCTGCGACTGGAAGCTCTGCCCACTATCGCGAGAGCGCAACGGCAGAGTCTCGCGAGGGCTGCTTGAGGAGTCCCTACGGAAGCTGCGGAACGCGGGTCTCGGCCGCGGGAACTGACTGGGCGTTTCCGTTCCCGGCGTCTCGCCGCAGGTAGGGAATGGAGCGAGTGGGGGGCTGGCGCTCCGGGACTCTGGGGCATGTCCGCGGCCCCACGGGATGCGAGTGTTGGCCCTGTCTCTCCCCTCTGCCCCGGGGCCGGCTGAGCTCTTCACAACCCACCGGGCCAGTCCACAGCGCGATTCAACCTGCAAACGTCCACCTGCTCGGGGGCTTTGCTTCTTGTACCTTTCACTGGGTCATTCAGCTCACCCCGGGTTTTTGACCGCGGCATTATTGCCGTTTGGAGCCGGAAAATGCTCCGTTGTGGGGCTGTCCTGTGTACTGCAGGATGTTGAGCAAGCATCCCTGGTTTCTACCCAATAGATGCCAGTAGCACCTGCACTCCCCTGCCCCCGGTTCGGAGAACCGTGAATGTCTCCGGACACTGCCATGTGTACTCTGGGAGGCAAAATTACCCGTGGTTGAAAACCAGTGAGGTAAACTTTGAGTACCCATCGTTGTACGTGCTGTGAAGATAGGTGAGCCGGGTCCCCCATATACTTAAATCTAATTAGAAAGGAAAGGAACCAGGCTCTCGAGAAGCAATAATGAAAACATTACAGCCAGAGAATTGACTAAGAGCTAAGATGCATTGTAGACTGGGTAAAGATTTTAGAAAAAGTGGTTGGAGATGGACATGAGTGGGCACATCTCTGAAAAGTTAATAAAAAAAATCAGGACCCTTTCAAGAGCAGTGAGGCATCTGGCCTGGCTCCAGAGTCCCATGCTGTGGGTATAAGGTATCTAAGCCCCATGAGGACAAAATTGGGCCAGTGATGGTTTTGTGAACAGCACTGATGAGTACAATGAATTTTCACCCCTGGCGGTGAAAGACTTAGAGAATTTAAGAGGCATCAAGAGTGACAGGGCTTCCATAAGAGGTAGAGAGCGTGTAGGTTGGTGTTCGGAAATACTTGGAGAAGGAGGAATTTGGGTGGGCTTTGAAAGACGGGTGAGGTTTACACATGGAATCAGGGAGAGTATTCCAGGCATGGAGAGAGAAATAAATCTGGAGTGGACACGATCAGTTGGGGAGAAAAAAAGTATACCAGTCCACTGTAGCCAAGGTAGAGCAATGAGGCTGAGAAAAGCTCTACAGAGCAACATGGGATACATTTTTGATACTGGTACTTGATCCCTGTAGATGAGAAACATTAAGGCTTTTGAGCAAATAGTGAGATGATGAAAAATGTTCTAAGACAATGTTAATATGTTGCAAGTACTGTTAAATAGAAACATCTGTGCCCGAAGACCCTCTTACCCCCAACCTTTGGTGCCCAAATTGAATAGATTTAGATTAAATGTCCAAAAGCCAGCATAACCTCACTTATGGTGAGGTAGAGGAATTGCTTTTAATATTAATAGGAAAAATAACCCTATTAGAGATCAACGGTATTCATCCTGCTTATTGCAGTGGACATGTCTTGTGCCACACTAGGTTAGTCTTCCAGCTCCAGGTCTGTGGAACTAGTGAAGCCACTGCTGTTGGGAGCATAGGGAAGTTTTCCAGAAGTTTCCCTATAGAGGCTGTAAAGAGGTTTGCTGTAAAAATGGGTGGTTTTGGAACTGGCATCCATGAGTTGTCTCGGAGGGGCCTTCTAAGTTCATTGGGTTCATCCTCCCACTCTGGCACTACTAGTGGTCTTCCAGCTTCCCCTTATCACACTTCTAGTGATCGGGGTGGGGGGGTGGTGTGTCACTTCACAAGGCAGTCTGATAGTTCTTTAATTATTACAAAGTTCTCAATTATATTGACCCAAATGTCTTTCCATGTAACCTCAAAGGAGCAGCCCTAGGCTTGGCCTCTGTAACAGTTTGGAGTTAGTCTGTCTAGTTCAGAGCTAGCAAATACTTGGCGCTCCCATAGGCACTGCCCTCTCCCAAACCCGTAGCAGATGCGGGTAACTGATCACAGCAGTCTTTCCCCCGGACCACCGTTAGTCTCAGAATCTTTCTCAGCACCAGTTCCTGGCCTTCACTGCTAGTTGATTAGAATGGGCTCATGGGAAAAAACCCATTTGCCATCCCTAGTCAAATCCCTTCCCATTAGACAGCATCGTATTTAAAGACTGCACCATAGCCCACTGTCCCCGCAAAAAACGTCTCCCCCCCGCCCCCGGTTTAAACATCCTCAGTTCCTTCAGTAGCTTTTGTCTTGTTTCCAGAGCATTCCCTAGCCTAGATGTCTCCCTCCTCCCAGCACACACAGTTCAGAGTTAATGATTTTAAAATGTGATTCCCAGAACTGAGCATGTCCCGCAGAGATAGTATTATTAGTGATGAGGATATCATCTTCTCTTAATGCAGCCTAGAATTGCATTCGCTTTTTCGGCCACTGTATCAGATTGCCACCTGCGATTTAGCTGGCAATAAATGAAAACCGGTTCTCATAGATGAGCTAGCTGCTCTTATACTAGGTTTCCCGCATCCTATTGTCGTGCGGTTGATTTAAGCCCAAGTACAGGACTTTATTTCAAATCCTTTTAGATTCCATCCTGTTCACGTCACCTATTTCTCCTAGCCGTGGAGATCTTTGGAATCCTAACTTTAGCCTTCTAATAAATTAGGTGCCCTTAACTTGTTATCTTTGGGTGTGGTAAATTGGCTTCATCTCAGTTACTGATGCAAACCTTGGGCTGGACTAGGTTAAGGTCAACCTCAAAGGCTCCCTAGAGACCCCATGCTGTCGACTGATGTGGAGCACTTTGACATTCCAGTCAGCCCTGCACCGTCCCTCCTTCAGCAGAGAACGAGCACTTCCCGGGCCCCGGCACTGCTGTGGCTCTGGGGGTACCACAGGCTGTCATCCAGGCTACAGGTCTCTTAGGTAGATAACTACAGGACTTCAGAAAGTGACTCACCGTCTCCGTATTTCCCTTCCTCAACAGCGAGTGTAGGTCTGACATAACTTGTTCTCCTAGAACAAGTGAGTGAGTCGTAACCCACTCTTTTTGTCTAGGGATTCACATTAAATGACTTAGTTTGTCATAAAAGCCCCCAGCATGGTGTCTGACTGACGACAGGCATTTAATACCTATTTCTGTTGGTGTTTTAATCTCTTCGGAAGTACTCAGACCAGGAGGCAAGCCTCTGTTTCTCAGAGTTGGAATGACAGTTACTGGCTCTTTTCTGTTCCTGTGATTTCTCAAACGTCACTGACCAGTAGTTACACCGTCAGCTGTCAACCCAACTGTTTCTTTAACATATGTCTTGGGGTTCACAGCCTGCCTAACCTAACTGCTTCCACACTTGCCATGTGAAATCATTCTTTGAGAAAACCCAAGTTCAGCACACCTGTGTCCCATGTTATTTATGTACCAGGTGCCTCAACTAATTGACCTTTCTCCCTTGCTTTTCCTTGTGGTAGCCTGAAAGCCTTCCACACATTTCAGCTTGTTTTGGGCTTTTGCCCTTCTGATGCTAGCCTCACAGGTTTCTGGTCCCATTTTTATGTTCATTACTAGTTAGTGCCCTCCTTCTTACATCCTGTACACGGTCTTTTCAGGGAAATCCAGAGCTCCTTGTGCATTTCTTTAGTTACCTCTCTCAAAAGCAGCTCAAGACACTCTAGCCACCACAGACAGCTGTTTTCACCACAAATGGGAGTCCTGGCTCCCCTCCCTTCAGCCAACAAGTCCTGCCCTTATAAAGGAGGATTTCTTCATTGGTACTTTAACAACTATGGCAACTTCTCACAAACGTGCTGTTCATCAACCCAGACACAGCATTCATCAGTCAGGCCCCGAGGGCCTCAGCACTGGAACTTTCAGAAGGTTCTCGTCCTTGTTGAGGAGAGTTAATCCCCACAACGCCTCTCTTTCCTGCATTCCCTCTCCTATATTCCAGCACCGTCCCTCGCGCCCCACACACACTCTGCCCAAGCGACGGCCCCCTCCTCACAGGTCCTTTCGGCAAGGGGGGCGGAAAGGCTGTGTTAGCTGTAGGGGATACTTGCTGGAAAAACCCAGCCCCAGCCGCTGTTCTCTTCCATACTCTCATCCCCCTACTGCTCCCAGGGGCTTCTCCTCGATGCACCATGGCCCGCCCTCCCCCCCGCTTGCCATAGGGCTCTGAAACCCGCGTCCCATGGAAAATAAACTCATTTTGTCCCCAGTCTCTATAGAATGCACCTTCTACCTTTATTGCTGACACTTACGGGAGTATTTCCTTTTTTCTTATACCTGCAGGTTTTTTCACTTTGACGTGTTAGTTTCCTACTGTGCCCATAACACATTACCACAGATTTACTGGCTTAAAACGACACAAATTTACCATCTTACAGTTCTGTAGCATACACGTCCAACATGGGTCTCACTGGGCTGAAATCCCCTCTGGAGGCTCTCGGGAAGAATCTGTTTCTTGGGCTTCCCTGGTGGCGCAGTGGTTGAGAGTCTGCCTGCCGATGCGGGGGATACAGGTTCGAGCCCCGGTCCGGGAGGATCCCACATGCCACGGGGTGGCTGGGCCCGTGAGCCATGGCCGCTGAGCCTGCGCATCCAGAGCCTGTGCTCCGCAACGGGAGACGCCACAACAGTGAGAGGCCCGCGTACCGCAAAAAAAAAAAAAAGAATCTGTTTCTTTGTCCTTTCCAGCTTCTAGAGGCTGCTCGCATTCCTCGGCGCATGACGCCCTCCTCCATCTTCAAAGCGAGCAATGTTGTAGCTCCGTGGCGATCCTTCCACAGCCACGCTTCCCCCTGACTATGCTCTGGGCCTGCCCTCTTCCACTTTTAAAGGCCCGTGTAATTACATTGGGCCCACCTGAGTAGCCCAGGATTCTCGCCCTATCTGAAGATCAGCTGATGAGCAGCCTTAGTTCCATCTGCAGCCTTAATGCCCTTTGCCATGTATTGAATACGTTAACATTCACAGGTTTCCGAGATTAGGATGTGGACATCTTGGTGGGGCTCGGGGGAGCTATTCTGGCTACCACCACACGTTCAAAACTGACCTGTTCATTTCCATCCCTCTTTCCTCTCTTTCTTATTTCTGTTCTCAGTGAATAGGTTCATCATCTTGATATTCTGCTTGATCACCTCAGCCAGACATTTTGGAAACATGCTAGATTCGTCCCGCAGCTCCCCAGTTTAATCCATTGCCAAGCTCTGTGTGACTGCCTCCATAACCTCAAGCCCTTGGAGACACTTGAAGGGCCCCTATTTTAGGTGATGGAAAAATTGAGCAGGTGTAGATCATCTCCATCCTCGCGGAAAGTTCCCTTATCAGACAGCACGGAATTCTAGAGTGTGTCTCACCTCTGCTCACTACCTAGGCAGAGAAGCCCCAAGTATTAAATGACTGTGGACATTCCCTTCCTGAGACAAAACGGTTATGTTCTCCTGCGGCTTCCTTTTCTTCCACTACACCTTTCAGCTTTTCCTTGTCAGAATGGAATCGAGAGCTGCATACCTTCTTCAGCTGTGTGTGAAATCACACGATTGGCAGCTCTGGTTCTGCGTAGCTGAGCAGTTTGTGATCGACCGTTTATGCGGTATTTCCTGCAGTTGCCTTTCTGTTTATCCTCACGCTGTTCTTAGGATGTGCTTGTCTCCCAGACCCAGGTCTCCGTATAGGGTTGAGTGGGTTTGGGGGAAGGCGGGGAGGAGGGTAATCTTCCTTATACATACATTGTCTCTTGCTGCTTCTAAATGTGTGCAGGGGGAGAAGCATCTTCCTTACAGTATTTTTTTTCCCCTGCTGCTGCTTAAATGTTTGTGCTGAAGAAAGTAAGCCCTTCCCTTGGCAAACTCCAGCTATGAAACCTATTCCGGCAAGAATGAATGATGTCATTGTTTACTTGGTTAAAATTTCAGGCTCCCATCCCTCTTCCCCTCACTTGTGCTTGAGAATTACTGCCAATTCTCCTAGTTTTGCAGAGTTTTTGTATCATTCCTGCCCGTCTTTGTTGTCCAGTTTTACTGTTTGGGTCTTTTTCTCATCTTTCCCCTCTTTCTGTAAAGGGCCAGATGGTTTCTGTGGCGACCACCCCATGCTGCCATTGTAGGGCAAG
The DNA here is from genome assembly GCF_964374135.1 of Grampus griseus. NCBI lineage: Eukaryota > Metazoa > Chordata > Mammalia > Artiodactyla > Delphinidae > Grampus > Grampus griseus. Next base: position 10,808,719 of record NC_138999.1, on the reverse strand, counting down.
AGCAGCCTTAGGCGGTAGTAAGAGGACGGACCAGGCCAGATAGGGCCTGCAGGCCGTAGTGTGCCAACCGCTGCCCCAAATAACCTTTTAAATCTGACTCACTTCATCATGCCACAGGTCTCCTATCTTCCTTTTCTTCCAGTCACGGGCTTCCAATTCCAGAGTGAAAGGGGCCAGCCGTGCCGTGATTTCCTCTACAAAATGTTGTACTCATCAGGAAATACATTTCCGAAGTCTTCGGATGTCGTCGCATGGAAGTCCCAGTGAGGCTCGATGGGCCCTGGGTTCAGACACACCTTACTGTACGCTCCCAGTGAAGCAGATCCCCGCCCCATGAGGGGGCCTTCCTAGGCCCCACGTCTCCACGTGCCTGCGCTCATGTCGCTAGAGCTAGACGTGAACCTAGCTTGGTCTGATTCCAAAGATCTTGTATGAAAAATGCATACATAAATGCATCCGCCCATCTGTCCGTCCATCCATCCAGATTTCGATTGTGCTAAATGCCCCAGAATCACTGATTTCTCCCCCACCCCCCCTTTCTCTGTTTTATTCCTGTAGCAAACCTATTAATCCTCGTTCCAAGACCTCTTAATGACTCAGAATGTCTTCCTTTTGGATTATGACTTCTTCCATCTCTTCTAGAGTACAAAACTGTTTCTTCCTCTCTCATAAATGGTGTTTGAAGAGGCATATAACAGGCTCTTTTATGTGCAGAGTTACATTCATAGCATAGACCCTTCAGGTAGGAATACAAGTACCACACAGTCTGTAGCTGACCGCTCTAGGAGCTCTCCTTTCTGTAAAGGACACGCGCTAGAGTGGTTCTTAGCTTCTTTGGAAGCATCCTTCCTGAAAATTTCTAAGGCAAGTCAGTTATTTCCTCATCAGCACCCAGGTGTTAGTGCCAATGCTGACTGATCTAGTCCAAGTTTAAGCCAGCTTACCCTAAATGTTCCACACTTTCAGATCATGAGAATGTTGTTCTTATGATTTCATATTAGAGGTCTTCCAGTTTCCCTATGAAAATGTAGTAGTGGATTCTCCAGGACATATCACAGATAAAGAATTTGTATCATCCAAAAGCCATGTATCTACGGTGGCATACTGGAAAGCATGCCGAGCTTAGGGGCCACCTCCTCTGCAATTCAGGTTTAAGTTAAAAAAAAAAAATGGAGTTCGGCAAAAACCAGTTCCTGGTTTTTGGTTTTCAGTATTGAGTACTAAAAATATGTGTTATTTTCATTTAACTAGGAGCTATATATTGAAGACAATGTCTGGAAGCTTCTACTTTGTCATTGTTGGTCACCATGATAATCCAGTTTTTGAAATGGAGTTTTTGCCAGCTGGAAAAGCAGAATCCAAAGTGCGTATGGAACCTTAACAAATTCCATAACAATTGTTCTGTTGTTGTAACGATAATGGTGTGATGTGATTTTAGAACTGCAAGAGATCTGGACAGATGAGGTAACTACAAACCCAGCACAAATGAGGCTTGCTCTGCAGTCCCACAGGTTGATAGAAGCCAGCCAGGAGCATCCTCTGAATTGTTTGTTCGTGCTCTAATTCAGCACACACATAGCACGCACTAGCAGATGCCCTGGGTCTCCTCTCCCTGGTCATCAGTTCCCTCTTTCACCTCCTGTGAAGGTGGCTCCTTGAGCACATAGAAACATAGCTCACCTGCAGTGGCTCTGCAGGAGCAGGTGGTGCTGCCCTGAAATGCCAGGGAAGTCCCTTCTGTCCCCGTGAATCACCTTTTTCAGCAGGACATACGTGCTAGATCCACTACCCCAGGAGGGTTAAAAGAGACCCCGACTTACACGTCCTTCTACTGCCCCTGAGACGGCGGCCTTTTTCGGCGACCCCCACGTGGCACCCACTGGCCGCGTGGTGCCCTCGTGCTCTCCTCTCCCGTGACGCCACCCAACCTTCTTGCTGTCAAGAGTGGTTCCCGAAAAACAAGCTTCAGGAACATGTTGCCACTGAGAGTAAACAGAGCCATAGAGTCTTGGGATGAGCATAGCTGGTGCCTTCCATCTCCCTGTACAAGTGCACATTCCAAATAAATTGCCGACAGGTTATGCTATGTTTCTCCCAACCTCCAAAAATAGGCTTGAAAGTCCCTTAAGACAGGAACTGATGTTTGAAATTAGTTGTGACGTGTAATGTCCAGTGCAAGACACTTTTCAACTATTCAGATCTTGCCACTAAGTATGATAGAAATCCAAGGTATTATCCTAGCAGGTGTTGCTACATTATTTTCCCACATTCACATGAGCACATTGCTCGTTAAAACTTGGATGTGAGGCATCCCTGCAGCCTAGGTATACGGCTACTGGCAGTTTCTCTCACTCCAGCGGCCTCGCGGTAGGCAAAACAGTGCGTGTAAAACTAGCGTCACGTGACTTGATCTTTCTCCTGCTACCGCTTACCTTCGTAAACCATTTCTACAGTTTTCTTCTAATGTCTCAAGATTGATCATCAGTGTAAAGGAAGACACTACTGTGAGCCAGACAAAACACATCCATTTCCCTGAGGATTAAATTAGCTTCGTCACGGTGCCGTGAGTGAAGTATAAACATGCTTTACCTACGCGAGGGATTCCAGGGCAACATGGCCGCCCAGTCACGGGAACAGCCTCCTCAGCAAGGAAGTTATTTATGTTCGTTTCCCAGGGCCGGTGTCACAGAGTACCAGAAACGGTGTGCCTTAGAACAGAAACGTCTTGTCTCAGTTGGGGAGGCCTGAGTCTGAGATCAAGCTGTCAGCAGGGCCATGCCCGTCCAGAGGCGCTAGGGAAGGTCTGTTCCAGGCCTTTCTCCCAGCTTCCGGCAGTTCTCGGCTTGTGGCAGGAGAACTGCAGTCCTCACATGCCAATCTCCCTGGGTGTGCGACTGTCTCCAGATCCCCCCCTTTTATAAATACATCAGTCATTGTATTAGGGACCCATTCAACCGTAGCATGACCTCATGGTTACTAATTACATCTGCAATGACCCTCTTTCCAAATACGGCCACATTCTAAGGTACCGAGGGTTAGGACTGCAACATAGGGATTGGGGGAGGGGGCACAAATTCAACCTGTAACAGAGGTGTTCTTTGAAAAATGCATTTTGAAAGTAAGAATTCCACAGGAGTGAGACTGCATTCCAGGTTATGAATTCCTTCTGCACATTTTGCTGGGACAGCCCCTCCTTCTTCAGTTAGGCCTTTACAGTCCATGAAAAGAACACCCGCGGCTTTGACAGGACCACCTGGCGCTGTCGGCACAAGGGACTGTACGCAGCTGGGGCTGAGCCTGGCTGCCTGCCATTCCCGGGTGCCCTGCCATGTGAGCTCCCTGTACCTCAAGACGGCCTGTGCCAGGCTGTCTCCACTGCTCACCGGGTGTCACCGCACACGAAGCCCCGTCTCCTACCCCCAGCCCCACCCGAGGCCTGTACTCACCACCTGTTTAGCCCCAGCCTACCTTGTTTTTTTCCTGTCTTCCTCCTCTAAAAAGATGCGAGCTTCTTGAAAGCAGGATCTGAGCTGAGGGGAGGGGAGGAATGGGGAGGGGGAGAAAAACAAACAAAAAAGCAGGATCTACTTTTTTCTTTTAATGTAGTATATCCTTTTTTCACATGCTTAAATGGTTACAGAACTTGGTAACTTCCTTCTTGCAAAATTTTAAAAATATAGTTTCTTGGACACATTTCAATTACTAATTGGCTGTTTCTATTTATTGAGTTTTCGATACCAGATTAGAAAATAGAAAATAATGTGAAAGCACTGAAGACCTCTGTCTCATGACAATAATCGAAGTAAAAGCAGAAAGCTTCCCCCCGCACCCCAGAGAGCTGTGTCTAGCGTTTGCAGAGTGAAGTCTGGCTGTCTTGGCGCTGTAAGGAAATGTTAATCTGGTGCTGCTCGCTGCCACCTAGGACGATCACCGCCATCTGAACCAGTTCATAGCTCACGCGGCTCTCGACCTCGTAGATGAGAACATGTGGCTGTCAAACAACATGTACTTGAAGACGGTGGACAAGTTCAATGAGTGGTTTGTTTCAGCATTCGTCACTGCGGGTCATATCCTTACCTGTTTAATAAAGAGCTCTAACACAGGGTTGGGGTAACAGACTAGACCAACATGGGACCTAGATGCCAGGTTCTGAGTCTGTGGACTGCAAAATATTAGGTAAACATTGCCACTTACGGGGCTTTTATTTTTTTAGGGGGAAAAAACACCTTTTGTTTAATAGATAATTTTAAAACCAAGTTTCATATATAAAGTTAAGGTTTATCTGAACCATATCAATGGTGATTTTATTTTGTAGTTATTTTCTAACTTAAAAAGATTATGTTCTCTTCAAGATAAAACTAACCTAACTTTGAACCCAGTTTACGGATTCACCTTTTCCATCGCAAAATACACTGCATGTGACTCATTTGAAGAATATTGTGACTGATCGCTTTTCAGTTTTCATTTCTAAAGATTATACCTTAATTATTTCACATATGAGATTTATTATGCTGCATGACATCAGGCAAGAAGACGGGATAAAGAACTTCTTTACTGATGTCTATGATTTATATATAAAGGTATGGTATGTTCTGTACCTTGTAAACTCTGGTTATAAAAGAGATTCCAACTTTGGCAGGACACTGGCCTGTTGAGGCAGCCCCCTTAGACCGCACAGCTCTCCTCTCAGCAGAGCTCTCCTCCAGCAGGACCATTCCGACAGCTCCCTCACCAGGCAGGTCTTTACCACCAGCTTAACACGTATGCAGGACAACAACTTAGTTATTTTTAAATCGGTTTCATTCTCCCCCTTTTGGTGCATATAGTTGATTTTATGAGGGAACCCTAAAGCGAGAGACAGAAGCAGTCTGTATAAGGGAAGTTGCTTCATAATTTTAATGTAAAATGTTTTCCATCTACTTAACAAGTAAGTTACAGTGCAATGAATGTAGATCATAAACAGGAAGTGATTCATGTATTATCAAAGTCACTCAAGGAGAAAGGGGCCACACGCGTTTCTTGATACTCATTTGGAAAAAATGAAATAGTTAATAAGATATGAGTGGTTAAACTGCAGTGCTGACAGTATATTCTTAATAATTTAAACATTCTCTATTTGGACAAGATTTTTTGCATATCAGCACAGTTAACAATCAATATTCCTAGTCAGAAGTAGCAAATAAGAATATTTAGCCATCTTATCAAGATGGACAACATCAAGTGATTAAGGTGTAAAAGTTGGTAACTCCTTTCCTCATTTGTGATTCCATCCAGTACTAATTTTCCCTCACACATATTATGATATACTCATTACATTATCTGAGAAACTGATCGCTTACCTTGTGTTAAAGGAGAGTATTAAAAACCTGATTCTTAAAAACTACCGCACAAGAGTAACTTTTAAAAGCAGTGTGGTATAACTTTTCCTCCACTCTGAGCATATCAGATTTTTAGTGTGTTTCATATAGCCAAAGGGCCTACCGGATGAATCCACATCTTGATAATGAACGTTGAATCTAGTTGTATTTCACACACACGGTGGATCCCAGGAGTTGGTTTTGCTCACACAGGCAGCACTTACCATACGTGCCACCATGGGTTTTGCCACAGGTACTTCCCTTAAACACCAAGACAGAAATTTCCTTAAGGGGCTGTTAATATTTAACAGTGGAACATCTTCATTAAAACTTAAAAATGTGGTCTTCAGACTTTTGCTTTGAATGTCTTTAATGACTTAATTTAAAACTTTAAAAGATTTTCCTTTTAGAGACTTAATGATGTCAGCCTTTTTACTTTGACAAGCTCACCTTAATACTTTCTTCTCTTCTAGTTTGCAATGAATCCATTTTATGAACCCAATTCTCCTATTCGATCAAGCGCATTTGACAGAAAAGTTCAGTTTCTTGGGAAGAAACACCTTTTAAGCTGAATGCAAAAAATTCAGAAGTAAACAGTGTCACTACAATGGGGTGTACTCAGGAATGTGTACATTGTAAGTAACTTGATTAAACAGCATGGAAAAATTTTAGTTGTAGTCTCAATTTATCTAAACCTAATGAAATTGCTTTTATATTTAAAAATAGCATATTCAGTTTCTTATGATTATCAACAGATTGTTATTTGCTTGTGAACAGTGTTATTTATGAAGAGCTCTTTATCAGTAAGCTTGAAGTATTTTTATTTTAAAAATTGAGAATAAGCTTTTGACTTTCCTTATTCAGATAGCTTGATCTTGTTGTAACAATCCTGAACCGAATGTCATGGTCAAGATTTGGTAGAGGCAGATTTAAACCCAAAAGCTTCTGCAGTAGGGAATGAAGTTGATAGCACATACATGGGTTCATCTATACATCTAGAGATGTTATGAAAAGGTATAGGTAGTATACACAGAAGTAGTATATGTACACTAAGAAGCCAAGAAGCCAGAGCAGACAGCTTTGCAGTGCCAAGTGCCACAGGTCTGCCCCTGTCGGAGACTGGGAACAGTGATCCTGCTGTAATCCTAGAATCCTGGATCCATGTTTGTCAAGTGGGAGGCTAGGACCAAAGTGACAGGTTATGTTCTTATGTTTCCTTTCCCTCAGACAGTAAACTAAAGATTAAGTGAACCCGTTGATAGCTGTACTAGTAAACAGCTGTAAGGCAGTTTTAGAATTGTAAACAAAGAAAAGCTTGCATCACATTAACACTTGCGCTCTTGGCCATCTTGGCCACTTAGGCTGTATACCGGAGGGGGCAGGAGTGGCCTCTCTTTTGTACTGTAAGAGCGTGGGATCTTACAGTAAACCAGTAAATGTCCATTGAAAAGCAAGTAATATAACCGCGTTATTTTCTGTGCTAATAGTGAGCACCTGAAGAATTTTGTTCCATTCTGAATAACCTGAGCAAGTAATTCTAAGTTTGGTCCTGTATCTTTGCGTGAAGTTGCTAGCATAATTTTTTACCATATTTATTTGATTTCCTAAATAAAGATGTTTGTCCAAGATTATGAAAGTTTAATATCGATTTTTTTTATTCTTTTTTTTTTGGCCACCCCGCGCGGCTTGCAGGATCTTAGTTCCCTGACCAGGGATCAAACACGGGCCCGGGCAGTGAAAACGCCGAGCCCTAACCACTGGACCGCCAGGGGAGTCCCAATATTGAATTTTTTAAGTGCTACTCACCCCACCACTACTACTACCATTTTAGTCCTGTTTCCCCTAATGAAAGTCTGCATATTAACATATATTGCAACTCATTTTACAGGATTCAAATCGCCTCAAACTTAGGTGCCGGAGCAGAATAAGAGATACTCAGCTAGAAATCCAGGAGTGATGTCCGCCATGCTAATTGGAGAGACCCACACATGTACTTACTGTATACAGTTTGCTCTGCCCTCAATGAGCATGTAGTGCAGAGGGTGGCAATGCTCCAGTGAGGAGTAGTGGCGTGGTGCTTCAGGAGGCTGTAGCATGGAGATGGTTTGGATCCCAGCTCAGCCACACAACAGCAGTGCCCTGCAAACAGCCTTGGCACCAGGCTTGTGATGGTGAGATGGGAACGAATAACACAGGCCCCATGGGAGTAGATCAGTGTAGTTAAGTGTCAGATTTCACGTATGACTGCCTCTGAAGGAGCATGAAGGCAGATTCAGTGATGAGCGTAGGAGTGGGTAGGACCTCAAAGGAGGGCCGTGCTGGGAAAGCCTGTGTGCACACGGATAGGACAGCCCAAAGGATGGAACCAGGGCTGGTACAAGGGGAAAACCAGGCGCTGACCATTAAAAAAGCAAAAGAAGGGCTTCCCTGGTGGCGCAGTGGTTGAGAGTCCGCCTGCCGATGCAGGGGACATGGGTTCGTGCCCCGGTCCGGGAAGATCCCACATGCCGCAGAGCGGCTGGGCCCGTGAGCCATGGCCACTGGGCCTGCGCGTCCGGAGCCTGTGCTCCTCAACGGGAGAGGCCCCAACAGTGGGAGGCCCGCGTACCGCAAAAAACAAAACAAAACAAAACAAAAAAACGGCAAAAGAGCCGGCAAAACTCAGATCTGGTAGTAGGTGACCGTCACTTAAAGCTCTGGAACACAAGACCAACTGGGGGACATCAGTAGCACCCAGGGCATCAGGCTCCACTGAGCACACGCAAGTCAGTATTAAACCTGTAATCTACGTTAGCACTCCCGAAGTGATCCAAATAGAATGCACAAATCGGGTTTGGTCCTCTTCCATTGCCTAGGATGCTTTGGTGGTGCCCACGTTCTCCATGTATGTAGAGACCTTTGGTCTCTCCTCCACCCTGCTACACCCGTGTCCTTTCACTTTATGGTCACGACAGCACTTCCTGGTTGACAGTCCACGGTGGTAACTTCTCAGAATCCACTGACTACAAAGATCCTCTTTTCTACCTAACGCTTCCTTGCCCCACAAGCCGCTGGCACTGTGGATGGAACTGGCATCCCAGGGTCATGCTATTGAAGTGAAAGCTTACACAAGGTTTTATAGAAATGTAAAACGCCAGGTTTTAACATGAGGACCATCTAGGATGTTTTAACTTCAACTAGGGAGTTTTCCCCAAGGGGGAAGAAGGTCACAAAAGCAGTAATTCACTGAGGAATGTGCACTTTTCCATCTTCCACGCGGCACATTGTAATTGCTACATCGACTGGCAAGTGTACATCTGTCCATCCTCCCAAGTTCAGTAGTTTGCCTTTTTCTTAACCCTGAACTCTGTCTCCAAGGCTTTACATGCGCAGACAGCACGAAAGCACCTGTCATCACGGCGGCAGTCGCCGGCCTCTAACACTGGGGCCCGGCCCTGAACGGGACAGCGCGCTCCGCAGTCCTTCCCTCCTGCCTGCTCCGCAGCTGCTCCGCCCCTCTTGCCGCCACCGCAGTCGCCTGCTTTGCTCCCCAGCTCTCACTTTTTCCCTAGTTCTCATCTTTGTGTAAGTAACACCAGCCAGGCAAAGCCCGTGTTACTTTCTTAAAAGATTCAGATTTTCAGCTACCTTCTGCTGCTGTCTGAAGAGCTCCTCCGTCAGGTGAACGAGTTGTCGTTGCTGTGAAGGAGGAAGCTAGTCAGTCAGGTCCTGTTCCTCCTCCTCTCGTCCCATTTCAGTACTGGGTTTGGTCAGCCTCTGTTCACTGGGTCCCTTTAAGTCACGCTGTGAAGCTCCATTACTCTCCCTTCCGTCAGCCTGTCTACACACACGAGGATTCGGTCCTTTGATCCTTTTTCGCTGCCCAGCTCTAGACCTCTGGAATGCCAACTAATCTAATCCCTGAATATTTAGCTGAAAAAGAGGTTATTGAAAAGATGCTTCAAAGTTTAGAAAAACCACTAAGGTACTAGTTAAATCTACACAAGTATCAAAATTATACATTTTGTAAATACCTACACACACACACACAGACGTGTAATGAGCTGAATTGTGTCCCCCCCCACCCAAAATTCATAATCAACAGACCTAGCCCCCAGTCCCTCAGAACGTAACTGTATTTGGAGACAGGCCCTTTAAGGAGTTTAAGGAGTTAATGTGAGTTCAATTGAGCCCATTAGGGTGGTCCCTTAATCCAGTCTCACTGGTGTTCTTATAAGAGGAGGAAATCTGGACACAGAGAGACGGGTGTGTGTGTGTGTCTGTGTGTGTGTGTGTGTGTGTGTGTGTGTGTGTGTGTGTGTGTGTCTGTGTGTCTGTGTGTGTGTGTGTGTGTGTGTGTCTGTGTGTGTGTCTGTGTGTGTGTCTGTGTGTGTGTGTGTGTGTGTGTGTGTGTGTGAGAAAGATCCCCTGCGAGCCATGGAGAGAGGACTCAGGAAAAACTAAACCTATCAACACCTTGATCTTGGACCTCTAGCCTCCACAACTGTGAGAAAAGAAATCCCTATTGTTTAAACCACCGGGTATGCATGTTATGGCAGCAGTAGTGAACTAACACAATATGCTTCCCTTAGATACTAAAAATCTAGACGGATACCCAAGAAACTGACACACGGCTGCCTCCACGTGCAGGAACTCGGTGGCAAGGGTAGATATTTGTCCCTTGTGCCTTATAATGTTCAACCGTGTGACTCTATCATCTATTCAAATGATAAAAAAAGTACTCCTAACATCCATTGGTGAGCAAGGTGTGGGAAACTTTAATATACTACTGCTAGCTAGCTATCAGCAGAGAACGGTTTGAATAAACTGTTAGACATCCATGCAGCAGATAAATGAGGTAGATCTACTATATAATGGACATATACCCAGACAGATTGAGAGAAAAGGGCAAGTCACAAAACAATGAGTACACATGATTTAAAATAACAAAGCATGTCCCCTAGAGAAAAAAACAAAGGGAATATATAATACACACTCGTTTCTTAATGGTGGATTCCTATTTTGTTTTCTGAATGGAGGATTATAGTTTGGTGGGGCGGGGCGGAATTGATTATAAATAATAAAAACTACAGCTCTCTCTAACCTGAGACTTTAAGGAGATTTAATTTCCCCAGATTTAAAATGTGAAAATGTTTTGCTTAGAGCCAAATCTGTTGTGTTAGGAAATTAGATTTTCAAAAGCTGAGCTTACTGTATTGGCGTTCTGTGTCAAGTGGTTCCAAGGAGCGGGGCCAGGGAGAGAAATCTCCCAACCTAGCTGTTCCGAAATGTACTCCCCCGCACAGGACAGCCCCCCCAAAGCTTGTCGCTTGATAACCCACCGCTCCACAGCCAAGGGTCCTGTCCTCTCTAACACGTGCGCCTGGCATTGGTGTGCCTCTGCGGGATGGGATCGGCATGAATGGCGCAGTGGGTGCACTTTACCCATGAAAGACCACAACTTGCTCTATCAATAAGGCTGCTCATTGCAGCAGAATGACGAAAAAGCTCCTTGAGACCAAATCACTAAACAAAGCTCAGTGACGTAGAAGACACAGAATAAATACATGACCAAATAAAGATGTCTTCATTTACCCGCACACACAGTACAATCCAGAAGCAGTACCTCCTCCAAGAGTGATAAAGCCGGCTTCTGTGTTGGGGGTTGAGGGGGGCACACAAACGACAAGTGATTACAAGAGAGATCAATCCTGATACGTAGAATGAAAAAGCGAACACGCACATAATTCTAAACCGAATGAACACATCCTCAAATCACATGACTACACGGCAAATGCACTGGATTTTAATCTTTAATATCTAACATTATTGCTTTAGGACATGTTTTCCCTGAACCAGGAACAGAGTGCTAATTACATAAAAATATACACATAGAAAAAGTAGTTCTCCATTTTCCCGGGGAAAAAACAGTAACTTCTAGAATACTCAAGTGTTTTGTTTTAATTATAAAGTCTTGGTCATCTCATTTATTAGCTCTGTGACATACATATTTAAATTAAACATTATTAGACAGCCGTTACAACTTATAAAGGTAAGGTGCCATTACTGCGTAAAGAGATTCTCCTGTGAGTGGATGTGTCCCTTCTCCCACCCACTAACAAGGCAGCAATATGGTTAGTTTAATTTTATGAGTACACGATCCATTGCTGCAAACACGAATTCTTGTCTCCACCCTGTGCTTATCTGTGCATGTGTGTGACCTGGTTAGATCGCCAGGGCAACCTCTCGAACTTCAACAGCAAGATGAGCTGGGCTTGGGCTTTCGGTGCAGACTGACCGTGTCTGTCTGAATCAAGTGATCTGACCTATCCTCGGTAGCAAGCACTCTTCGAACTGCTTCCTCAAAGGCCGCTGCAACATTCGTGGCATCTTTTGCACTTGTTTCAAAGTAAGGATAGTCGCCGTTGTCCCTGCACCAGGCTTGAGCTTCTTCTGCAGACACCTGCCGCTCGCTGATGTCAACCTTGTTACCCAAAATCACAAAAGGAAAACTTTCGGGCTCTTTCACATCCGCATAATATATGAATTCTTTCTTCCAGTTACTCAAATTCTGGAAGCTTTGAGAATCATCGACGCTAAATGTAAGCAGGCAACAGTCAGAACCTCTGTAAAATGGCGTCCTCAGGCTTCTGAACCGCTCTTGACCGGCGGTGTCCCAAATCTGCATGGTAACAAAATGTCCATCCACCTCCAAATCTTTATTTAAAAATTCCACACCTATTGTATGGAAGAGTTGGGCATCAAACTTATTAGTCACATATCTGTTCATTAGAGAACTCTTCCCAACTCCACCATCTCCAAGGAGAATTACTTTAAAAAGCGATGATTTTCCTGCCATTTTTAATCTCAAGATCTCTGATTTCGGAACCCTGTAAAATAAAAGGGTACCATTACATTCCTTTAGACCTGTACATGGTTCTACATGCCTCTATGAATGTCAGTGTCTAAGGGAAATAAAACACAGAGCCCCAATTCCTTTCTGCACAGGGAATACCGGACGGCAAGAGATGTCACCTACTGAGCCCTCCACCTCATGCCAGGCACCACCCGACCGTCACTCTCTCTGACAGCTGCTGAGGGCTCATTCTTCCCCTTCTTCGGGCCACCGTTGACTGAGGCTAGCACTCAAGGCCAAGTCTGACCCCAAAGACTGTCCTCTCAACCGTTCCTCTTGGCTCACAATAAGACCTGCCACCATCTGTTAGAGATGCAGTAGGACACCGAAGTGGGCACGTTTCTGTAGCAACTGCAAACAGCCCTCTGGTGGCATGGTGACAGTGTTCACTGATGGCTTTCCTCTCAGGCCAGCGGGTTTCTAGACAACCCCCCTCTTTCTCTCTCCCAGCGCCATCACCACAGGAGCTGGTAAGCAGGAAACCAGAGACAGAACTGACTGATCTGGCTGTGAACAGATCGAAGCCAACCACCGAGTAAAGGACTCTATTCTTTTCATTAGGAACACTATTTTGAGTTGGCTAACATTAATGTCAGCACCACTCGAATTTTTGATATAATATTATAACCTAGCACATTCTACCCACAAGATTCATTTGGGCAGCTCCAACTCTTCTGAACAAATGTGAGCCTGGGCTGTTACTCGTGTGTTTCGAGGGGGAATAAAATGAACATTAAACAAAATTGTGGTACCATGCGTACCCTTTAGGGGAAGCCCTGGGGCAGGACTAACTCCCCCTCCCCACCACCAGTCCCCTGGGGGGGGCTGGGGGGGTACGGAGATTCAGACGCCCTTTTGTAGGCTGGTGGGAGCACTGTTCCTATTTAAGGCTTCTGTTTTAATTCTTTATTATGAAAATTTTCAAACATACACAATTTCTGAATAATGAGAATAATATGATGACACCTCACAGACCCTAAACCTAGCTTCACCAATTATCAACTTACAGCAAATCTTGTTTCCTCCACAGCGTCCCATTCTCCTTCTGCCCAATTATTCTGAATCAAATTATATCATTTAAACTGTAAATATTTCAGTATTAAATGGCTTTTAAGATATTTGTAAAGGAAGACAACCTTTAGAGTAGCACTAACAGAATTTTCTGCAATGATGGAGATGTCCTCCATCTGGACTGTCAGCTACTACCCACAAGTGGCTAGTGGGAGCTAGGAAATGAATTTATATAAAATGAAAATGAATTTATATAAAATTATATTTTATATAATTATATACATATATATAAATGAATTTATATAAAATAATATTTTATATTATTTTCACTAATTTGAATAGTCACATTTAAAGAGCCAACAGCTGTATTGGACAGCACAGCCCTAGAGCAAAATTGGTAATTAACTTTCACATGAAAGTAGATATTGTGAATCCCTCAATGGGAAGGTAATAAAGACATGAACAATAATTGTTGTATTGACTAGGATGAATTTGCAAAATCACTGCAGTAAACAAACATTATCTGGCAATCGCCTGGTTATATGCAAGTATGACCCAGTATAATGTAACTGAACAATTCCCATAACGTGCAAGAATTCTGCATTTCCTACTACATGCTACACACTATTCTTATAAATATGTGGCAACTCGTCCCTAACTCTTATTGGTGTTTTTAAATTACTACAGTAATTACTACTATAATTAATACAATTTAAACTGGCCAACAAAAGTGTGAGGCAGTTAAAGTGCGTACTACTTGGAGACTTTTCGACTTCAGTGGATGGCTCTGCCCAATGCCCCGGCTAAATTAATGTTAGGGAGGAAACTCAAACTATCTCAAGCCCTTTAATTTCCTGACATAGTAACAGTGCACTAAATCGGTTCCTTTGTTTAATTCTTTGGAATCTTGATTACACGACTTCAACTTAGAAAAAAAGAGTAGCAAAACCAAAACAGCACACCAACTATTCTGACATAAGGAAAGCATCTAATGCTCCCTCCTTAACATTCTTCAGTGCTTCTCCAGAGATTCAGTTCTAAGGCCAACTTCTAAGGCAAGACACCTGACCCTGCTCCCCATTCCTGGCATCAGCCATTCAGAAACGCACTGTTACAGGGAAGTGAAACTCAGATCCACGGGCTCAGCCCTCACGCTCGCCCTTGCCTTCGTACCGACACGTGCTGCTCGCTCTGCTGGCGAACCCAGCCCCGCTTCACGAACTAACCACGGGGCCCTCAGAACCGCTCAGCACAGTCATCCCCCACACTGGGAACCTCCCCCAGCAGCCCCCCATCCCAAGATTGTTCCTTTCCCATGATTTTGAAGATACATAAACACAGACGTTCCACATTGTGTTACAAGGGTGTAACAGATGTGTTGAATTCTAGTCTATCATTTATCTCAGGATTTTAATAAGTCTCTAACTGCCTCACTGGACACAAAGTTTCATTGTACAGCATCAACTTGTTAGGATCTGTACATCAAATTATAAACCAGACTGTGCAATCTGACAACCTCCACCCAGATGTGTGGTTACATACATCTACCAAATTAAGTCTTAGAAATTCCTTGAGATTTGTAATTCATTAACTCTATCAGGACACTTCCATAGTTCTTTTCTTTTTTCATAATAATGTGGGATTTCCTAGTTTGTGCCCTTATTCTGAGCAAACAAATTTGGGATATGCTAGACCCACACACCAGGAAATAGGGTACAATTTTTTACATTTCTCATCTATAGTTTGGGGCCTCCCAGATATCCTATTTGGGGGTACGTTGGCATTTGCTCAAACAACTAATGCAGACACAAACAGCTCTCCGAGTCTAACTGCAGCATTGAATATAAACATGCATGGTGATATAGATAATTATACAAACTATCTTATTTCCCACTGACATCTAACAAAAGCTAGCTTCATGCAATCTCTACATTAACATAATGAGTTTATGAACATTAAAAATGTTCCCTTTTTCTTCTCTGAAAACAGTAAAATGCTTTGAAACTTCTTTAGTATAAGCTGAATGAATAAAGGTATCCTGATACGTTCTTTTCAAAACTTACCTTAAAATGTAATATGAAGGCCTTTTATACTCCAGTTTAGAAGGACTGCCCAAAGGCAATATTCTTCACCCAAGCTAAAACATGACTTTAGCAATCAGCTAAACCCTACAAAGAAATATGCATAAGAAAAGCATGTCACATAAGCCATAATCTTACCTTAATTGTTCAGTTCAAACATCATCATCTGCAAAGAAAAAATCATAAAGCACACCTTAGCAATGTACATTCAATCTGTTTTCATAACTTTAAGAGTAAACACAAGAATTAAAATGCAAAAGAAATGTCTGACTTCCATTAGTAGCTAGATTCTTAATTTAAAAGGAAAACTACACCTGAAAGCTGCCCATGACCTTTCTCAGCCTAAAAATAGCCCTAGAATCAAATACTACACTTTAACCATTGTTGTTTTCCAACAAGTTTTTCACCTGCCCCCACCCATCCTACCTTTCTAAGTATCCCATTTAGACAGCTGTAAAATTTGGTTAAGATGAAATGTAAAATATAAATTATTCAAAATCTGCCCAAATTTTGAGTGGTTCAGAACAACCATATTCCACAGAATAAAGCTAACACAAAGAAGGAAAAAAGAAGGACCACTCAAGGGAGAGGCACCCAATGTGACACAGGAAACGTCAGGCAAAGACTAAAGGCAGTGCAGAATTTCGTGAAGCTTCTTTCTGGGCAGCCAAGGCAGACAGGAAACTTTGTGAGCGAATGGAGGCCCACCGTCAGAAAGGAGAACTGGTTCCCCGTGCCAAAGGCCAAGAGCACAGACTTGTGGACAAGCTATTTGACATCCTGCAGCTCTGGGGACTCTGGTGACAGCAGTACCTACCTCTAGGGCTGTCGGGGAGATCCACTTGGACATGGACAACAGGGAAAGCGGTTCACCACTGTGCCAGGCTCATTATAGGAGTGCAGGGAGTTTCTGTGGAATGGACGCATGAAGAAGTCTTTACTGAGAGTTTTACAGAAACTAGGTAGATTTCTTTTATGGCCATTTCTTCAGTCAAATTTCAGAAGAGTCATGGGCAGAACAAACGAGAGGGCAATGCAGGCAGACATTAGGAAGCCAAAGGATCCCAGTCCTACAGACCAAATTCAGGGTGAAGGTTTCCTGTGCCGAGTAGGCAGAGCTGTGCTGAAGTACTAGCCTCTTTCGGTCTAAACCCACAGTTCCAAACCCCTGTCCCTCCCTTTTTTAAAAGCAAAGGGCATTTTTGTGGGACTTACATAAAGCAGCCTTCAACTTATAAATTCAATCGATGAAAAAAATGCTACCCTTCAGAATCTTGATATTTGGGGGTTAAGGATAAAATCACCACCATCACCACGCTAACACTGACTGAGCCCTGCAAGCCACTGACTCTGCTTCACTGTGTTCACTCCTCACAAGCCTCTCATTATCCCTACCCTATGGATGAAGACTGACTCAGAGACGTTACGGTCCTTGCTTGAGCTCACACAGCTAGTGGGGGGGGCACGGGGGGAGTGAGATCGGAATGCGACCGACTCCAAAGCGCAGTAGTTAACCCACAGGCGCGGCAGTCTCGGCTGCCTTTGCATTTATTTCAGAGGGTTCTCCTGTTACTCTCGTACGTACAATGAAAAGAAGGGGTAGCAATGGCAAGCGTCTTCCACTTGCTTGCTTTATTTCGAGACCTGCACAAAAACAAGTTAATCTGACAGAACTACTAGTATTCAATCCACTGACACATAGATAAAGCACATCTGAGTTCTATTAGAGTTTCCACAGTTTGAACATGTTTTAAATGCAATTGCAATCACACATCTGCAGAACCCTGCGGCGCCTCCCAGAAGCGCGTGGAGCAGGTGGGAAAGCAGTTCTGCAGGAGTCCTCAGTGCGTGCCTCTCCGGCCCAGGCACTCAGGATGCAGGCCACACTCAGGCCCTGGCAGGTGGGGCTAGTAGTTGGGGGAGCTGACAATCCGGGCACAAACCCTCTTGTGTTACAACTGATGCAAGTCTTACAGATGAGAGGTACGTGCTATAGAGTACAACACCCAACCAAAACCCAAAGAACAGCTTAAACAGTGCAGGGATTCTGCCCCTGCGGCTCCCTAGGTCAGACCAGGCCCCAGGTGTGAGCATCTCACGGAGCTGCGTGATTCCAGCTATCAAGGGAATTACATTTTCATCCAACACGATCCTGTAACACAGAGAGCTACTTCACCTGCCGCTCAGTTAAAGAAAGTGGTAACTTCCAAGGCCAGAGGACCACTGGCAGTGTTCACCTGCGTTAGCGCGAGACTATGCACCAGTCTCCAGCGTGGGCTGTTCAAAAGCAGCGTCTCCATGACCATGTCAGGCGCACGCTGTCCTTAGGACCAGCCTCCCCAAAGGCTGAGTCCACTGCTGGGGGATTTGGTCTGACCACCGACAAAGCTCAGCAGCAGGAGGAGGAACCTGTGAGAAGGGGGAGGGGCCAGAACCAGGAAGCGGGACCAGTGGTGCAAAGGCCCTGCCAAGGCACCCCGCACGTCCTGGGAGAGCCCAGGGTGGGCCAAACACCTGGAGCCGCGGAGAGCGGAGCAAGCTGTGACGACGGGACTGGAGGGGCAGGGCCTCAGCAGCCACGGAAGGATTTCTGCTGACACCCTCGGAGTGAGCGGAGCCCTGAAATGGCTTCTGCAGCCCACAACCTGAACAGATGCGGAGTCCAGAAAGGTAGCTGGCTGCGATCAAGAGCAGACTGTGGCGAGGGCAGGAGGGAGGCCTCGGGTAGAGCTGCGATGGATCCCTTACGATCCCTCTCAACTGTCAATACCAATGGTATCAGTGAGCTCTGGGGTTGAAAACTGCGGTGGTTGGGCCTCGTACTTGAGACTGCAGTAGGATATTCACTACAAACCCTTCCTCCTGCTCTCTGGTGGGCGGCGAACTCCTGCTCACCCTTGGAGATGCAGCTAGACCTCGTCTCCCCGTGAAGCCCTTCCCCTGCGCTCCTAGCACACCCTAAACGTACCTCTATGTGCAGAGACAATACTGAAATCAGCATGCCTATCATGGCAATTTCATTTTTTTAAATAGTTATTTGCATGCGTGCGGTCTTGGTTGCAGCACGTGGGCTCCTTCGTTGCGGCACGCGGGCTCCTTAGTTGTGGCACGCGAACTCTTAATTGCGGCATGCATGTGGGATCTAGTTCCCTGACCAGGGATCAAACCTGGGCCCCCTGCATTGGGAGCACGGAGTCCTATCCACTGCACCACCAGGGAAGTCCCATGGTAATTTCATTTTTATAATGAAACAAGCTCTCTAAAAAGATTCAATTAATGGAAATGTATTATACCATGACAAAAATGCCCAGACTTTTCCCTGAGTTGTCAGTTTTC
Source organism: Grampus griseus (assembly GCF_964374135.1). NCBI lineage: Eukaryota > Metazoa > Chordata > Mammalia > Artiodactyla > Delphinidae > Grampus > Grampus griseus. The sequence goes on along the minus strand of NC_138999.1, from coordinate 10,790,039 downwards.
TAGACTCTACCAAAAAATACATACCCATACCATTCTAAAACCATCTTGAAAGAAAGGAAGGGAGGGAAAGGAAGGAAGGAAGGAAGGACTTTCCCAGTGGGGCAAATGGAAATGACCTAAATGCATAATTGGGGATCGTCTGCCGCCCTTGAGGAGACATGGAGACTCGGGTCTGTAGAAATACATTGTTAAGTGATAAACTTGAAGAACGTGCACACCGTGATGACACCATGTAAAAGCTCACAGGTTAACATGAAAGTCTGCAAGAAAACCTCAAATAATCAATACCGAGTTCAGTCTTCAAAGTCCTGATTTGGTTGCAAATTCATACTGCTTTTTTTAATGTCAAATGTGTATTTTTTAAAGCAACCAAAATAATTTATTTTGCTCTTGAATCTGCAATTTGGGCAGGGGTTGGCAGACTCAAAAGTATTTTTTAAAGCTTCATTTTCACTTAAAGCCTAGCTTGACTGAATGCCTTAATTGAAATGAAATAGAAATGATTTTCTTTTAAAGTTTCATCAAATACTGCTATCCACCAGACCTTAAGGACAACTGCTTCTTAAATTTTTCTGTAACTCAGATTATATTAAAAATAACTCAATATGAAGCCCAAAACCCAAGCAACAGAAGAAAAATTAGGTAAACTGAACTTCATCAAAATTTAAAACTTTTGTGCTTCAAAGGATACTGTCAAGAAAGTGAAAAGACAACCCACAGGATGGGAGAAAATATTTGCAAATCATATATCTGATAAAGGACCTGTATCCAGAACTCTTTAAATTAAACAATAATAATTTTAAAAAAAAAACTTAAAAATGGGCAAAAATGGTCAACATCATTGGCCAGGTAGTGAAATGCAAATCAAAACTATAATGAGACACCACTTCACACCCACTAGGATGACTAAAACCAAAAAGGCAGACAATAACAAGTGTTGCTGAGGATGTGGGAAAACTAGAAGTCTCATACACTGCTGGAAGGAAGGTAAAATGGTGCAACGATTCTGCGGTTCCCCAAAAAGGTGTAAACACAGAGTTAACATCATGACCCAGCCAATTCCTCTCCTAGGCATATGCTTAAGAGAAATGAAAACACATCCACACAAAAACTTGTACATGAATATTCAAAGTAGCAGTATTTACAATAGCCAAAAAATGGAAACAATCCAATGTCCATCAACTGATGAATAGATAATAAAATGTAGCCTATCCATACAATGGAAGATTAATCAGTCAAAGAAAGGAATGAAGTACTGATGCACGCAACAACGTGGATGAACCTCAGAAACATTATAATTTAAAGAAGCCACACACAAAAGGCCATATATATATTATCCCATTTATATGAAATGTTCAGAATAGGCAAATCCATAGAGACAGAAAGTAGATTGGTGGTTCCAGGGAATCGGGAGTAACTGCTAATGGGTATGGGGTTGCTTTCTTTCTTTTTTTTCGGGGGGGCGGGTATGACAGAAATACTCTGGAATTAGATAGTGGTGACGGTTGCACAATTTAGTGTATATACTAAAAACAACTGAATTGTATACATTAAAAAGGTGAATTTTACGGTATGGGAATTACATCGGCCTCAGAATTAGCAGTAAGACCCTAACATTAGATTTACACGTGCCACAGATGATCTCCTTGTCCCTTCAGCAGTATCCTTTTCAATAAGAAAGTTACACACACAATAGATACTCTATTAGGATTACAATACCATGTGGTGGCACCAATGCATGTCATACATGGCGCACAGTAATCTGAACAGGAAGTTGGTTAAGTAGGTTACTGGCAGGAAAGAAAATAAACCATGCTTTCAGCAAATACCTCAAAACTAAAGATAAAAAAAGTGCATTGTATGCCAACCCTTTCCTTTTCATAACACTATTTTTCCAGCTTTTCTATTGTGTACTTTTATCTTGCACTATCAATTGTTTATGGATAGTATATCAGTAGTAGCCTTTTCCCTGGCTTTCTCCACCCCCATGCTGGCTTCCAAAGCCAATTACTATATTACAGTAAACCAAGGGGGAGTCAGACCCAAGCATGGAGAATATATATCTCAAATAGAAATGTTTGTATGGATTAAAGGTAGACAGTATTTATTGGTCATTGATCTAACTGCCTCCATTCTTACAGATAATGAAACCCATTTATTTCTTTATAACTTTTATTATACAGGATTTTGGGCATGGCATTCCAAGAGCGATCCAACCTCATATACCTGCCTGTCTCAATTATATCCCTACAAGTCACCATCCCCAAACCTATCACAGGCATTTACTGTCCAGCCTTTGCTCAGGTCCTTATCTTGGACTAGCAGGACCCCCGCACACATCAACAGCTATGAAAATCCTAGTCATCCGAAGGCCCACTTTTGCCACCCCCACCCCCCGCCCCCTGAAACCTAATCTTTCTCCTCATTCTCATCATCATTCCACCTCTATTACAGCTCTCCTTCACTTATGTTTTAACCATCTGTCAGTTGTGTACATGTGTTTCCTAATTACAGCGTCAACTCCCTGGGAGGGACACACAACACCTAATGCCATCCATTCATTTGTCCTTTTTTGGTTCTGCAACATCTAGTACAAAGCTTTCCATTCGATGAGGTACCAAATGAATGCTAAACTGAGAACAAAGAGTGAACTACTTCCTCCTTCATTCTTGTTATTCTACTCTTATTTTTCTATTTGTACTTACCGTACTTACAGTTCTGTGTTTCTCTATTCAATTAGTTCCTTCCCCCATTCTATTTTTGAGGTCTATTAAAATGTGTGGGGGGGGAAATGTGTGGGAGAGGACAAAAAAATTGATTCTTACTTGAAAGTCACATGAGGAAACCTCTTTAAAATAAGTACTGAATGCAACAGGAAACGCTGAAAAACGACATTCCTCTAACAAGTTATCAAAGGGAGAGTAGGCTGGGTTTATAAACTGCTTCCTCAAAATTTCAGATTTTCAAATCTGAAACCCCGTGACTAACTCTCACTTCCAAAACCTTAAACTGAATTTATCACTCCTGGTTTAAATTTAGGAACAATTTTTTTCCCCCAAAATCACACATTCCTTTTGCACTCACTCTGAATACCCTAGTGAGAGGCAAGCCACTTCATTTCTTTTTTTTTTTTTTTTTTTTTTTTTTTTGCGGTACGCGGGCCTCTCCTGTCGCGGAGCACAGGCTCCGGACGCGCAGGCTCAGCGGCCATGGCTCACGGGCCCAGCCGCTCCGCGGCATGTGCGATCCTCCCGGACCGGGGCACGAACCCGTGTCCCCTGCATCGCCAGGCAGACTCCCAACCGCTGCGCCACCAGGGAAGCCCGCCACTTCATTTCATAGCTTGAGAAACCGAGGCTTGAAGAAACTAACCAAGGCAACAAAAGCATGGATAATCCCTACATTATTTCTATTTTCGCCTGAGGTGTATTTGTTTCCTCATATCTTAATACAGGTGTCTCTCTTAACAGCCTATTAGCTCCACCCTTTATTTCCAGTCTTCCTGGTCGTCTTTGCTGAAACACACGAGAGAGGCAAGTCAAGGAAGTCATTAAGTGTAATAATGGGCGTGATCTCTTACAGCAAAAGGTCAACCAAAACAAAAAGCATTAAGCAAAATTCCACAAGAACAGATCAAACTGGAGGCACAACTTGGCAGATGAAATAAATTATCTAGGTGGCCACTGAGCATTACCTCAGAGACAGCTAGACAAGGAAAATGCTGTGTAAATCAAACCACGCTACCACGATATCAGAGCAGCTCACTCTACTTAAGGAACTCGTTTCAGTAAGTACTCTTTTATGAAGATGAGCTAATTAAACTTTAAAGAAATACATACTTTCAATTTTGCTTAAAACAAGGCACCTTTGTAGTTAGGTATACTAACCATTAACAGTGGTGGAGAGAGTGGGAAGGGAGAAGAGAGGAGAAAAAAACAGATTTGGTTAAGGAATTCAATTTTCTTAAATCATCCTGAAAGTACAGAGCAGCATGATCCAACAGAACTTCCTGTGATGACGGAAATGTTCTTATGCCCAATACCGTCGTCACTAACCACATGTGTCTCCTGAGCACTTGAAATGCGGCTGGTCCAGCTGAAGAAGTGAATTGTTAATTTTATTTCATATCAATTCGTTTAAACTTAAATAGCTACATGAGTATTGTATTAAACAGTACAGGTATCCAGTGTGCTTAATGAAGGAGCTGCAGGGGGAAAATGCACCTCCTAGAATCACATGTGAAATAAGGATGAGGGTACGGATGGAAGCATGTACTTGAGCCTTTCTCTGGAAAGAGTATAAAAAGGTTTCACCAGATTCTTAAAGGAATCTGGACCTCAAGAAATGATCAATACATGTCTGCAATATTTGTATATTTCGTGTGATCGATCTGTGTAGTTCATAACACCCTCAAGACTTTCATCTTTACGTGGCGTTACTATTTCCCTCACCCATAAGACTTTCCTAATATTACACTTTGACCATGAACTGTGACAGTTCAATGAAGAGACTTATTCCCAGGAAACTGCTAATCCTATAAGTGAGGATCACATTTTGTTCTTTGTTTTATTTAATGAAGTCCTTAAAAGGAACAAGCATAAATCTACCTATAATAAGACACCTGAAAAAGGCACTTGAAATGCTTGACAGAAAAGAGTGGGGATAGTTAAAGGCTGCACTTTGGGGGACAGAATTAAAATGCAAAGAAATGGATAAAGGTCACAAAATAGGAAAACTATACTGGGAAGTACACCTAGGTACTTCAGGAAGAAGACTGCATTATGAAAGAAATGATTTTTTTTTTTTTTTGCCATGCCGCACAGCATGTGGGATCTTAGTTCCCTGATCAGGGATCGAACCCTCGCCCCCTACATTGGAAGCACGGAGTCTTAACCACTGGACTGCCAAGGAAGTCCTGAAAGAAATGAATTTTAATATGCATGTTAGAAAAATACATTAAAGCAGCAAAACACAAACTAAATGTGATTCCTAAATGATCTGCTGTAACTTAAGGGAACCTTGGTTCTGACTTGTCTCTTCAAGTTAGATAAGAAAACTGGTATCTTTAATTTGGAGCAGAAAAGGTTAAGAGCTGGAGAACTTCCATATAAGCTCAGGGAAGAGTTAGTATAGCAACACTGACCACGAGGGCCACAGCAGGTAGAACTCTTTGGCTGTTAGAGAAATTAAATAAGAGGAGTGGAATTTCCCAAGGTCTATTTAAAGAGAACAGCTGTATGTCTGGCATACAGGACTCAATTAGATTAGAGGCTCCCATTCTTCAAGGAAGTTGTCACCAAGTCAAAATGAGAAGAAATTTAAGAGCACTGCAGGTAGCTTTTGTATATTTCGTGTGATCAATTAAAGAAATATAAAGTTCACTTCATCCCACTTCTCCATCAGTGATGCTCCAGTTTGTCCCCACCAAGGTACTGAAGCTGACTTCGCTTACAAAAAGCTTTCCAAGCCCCAACTTACTCTGCCATCACTACCCATTTCGGCTCTGTGCCTGATCAACCCTCTACCCTCTCACTAAACGCAGCTTCTCAACCCCTCTATCCCCCTGAATGTCAGCAAAAGTCACCAGAGACCTCCTAATGGCCAGTCCATTGGCTTCTCCTCGGTACTCATCTAAATGCCCTAAGGCACATGCAGCCCTAAATAATGAAAAAAGTGCCTCTCTTAGGACTTCCCTGTGTACACTTCTAGAGACACACGCTCATGGTTGACCAATGTTCTCACCAGAGGCCCGCCTAGTAGACAGTGAACTCTGAGATGTAGAGATTTATCTGAATGTACATGATATAAAATCTCAGAAGGGTACACAAGGCTTTTTTTTTTTTTTTAAACAAATAAGGTAATGGAGGCCCAACTAGGAAAGGGTCTTGTAAGTATCACATCCATAGCTGGAGGCCTCAGTAGGACCTTCAAGTCTTAGCCAGGACTCAGCCACCATTACTGCCTCTATTAGGTCTAAACAGCCTGGCAATGACCTTGAAAATGCTTCCTACTTCATTGTTCATAAAACTACTCTGATAATAGTTTCTGCTTTCTCTTCCCCTCACCCCGTTGGCTTTCTGCAACCTAGATGGCTCCCTTTTCTAACGGGCTCTTAAGGAGATGTACCACAAGGTTGATGAGCTTACCTCTTCCCAAACCATATCTTCCTGGGATATAAAACCCAGTGATTCCTAAACTAAAGCCCACCTCCACCCTCCCACCCCTTGGGCACCAGATAAGAATTCCAACCCCCTTTATAATATATTCATCTGGTACTCTGATGGCAGTTCAAATTCAACATATCTAACACCAAACTAAGTATTTCCCCCATTTTCAAAATCTCTTTCTTCTTCTGTCTTACCCACTTCATTCACCCACACAAGAAACATGTCCACTTCCCTCCCTACCTACTGCCATTCTTTTGTTTGCTCAAATAACAAACGCTATGACCATAGTAACATCAGCCACCACTGTTCACTGAATGTCTACTAGGTACCTGGCAGAGAGCACCTTGAAGTCACCTGCAAGTCGGACACTACCACCCATGTTTTATAGATCAATAAACCAAGTTCATAAAGATTAAATAACTTCCCCCTGGTCTCATTAAACAGGGCAGGTCAAACATGTGTGACCTTCACTCCCATCAGAAGACAGGAAAGGTCTAAAAAATGTACAAACCCAAAAAGGACAATAAGAGAGAACAACTGTAGATGAGAGACAACAAAACCGAGAAGATGGAAAGCAAATGGTCCAGCAGTGACAAACTGAAGAGACAGAAATCCTAACTTGGGGAGAAGCAGCTGACGATGAGAAACCAGCCCCAGAGAGCACACAGACCCCAGAGGGCACGAGGCACTTCTCAACACTGACTGAGACAGGCTGGCTGGGCGGAAAGCACAAGGGTAGACCCCATGACACCTCCTCTGCACCCAGGGGCCCCTTTCTCCACCAGCAGACCCACTTCCTAATAAACTGTGTGCAGCAGAAGTTGGGGATGGAACACTCTGGACGATGAGGGAGGGGAGATCAAGCGACAGTGCACACAGGAAACCAGGCAGGGCAGGGTATGTGATATTTTGGAGGGCACCACAGAGGTCCTGGCCGCCCACAGGATGCCACACAACTGGCGCTCAAGGGAGTTCAGTCCCCACGTTAGCTCACACCACATTCCTTTCGATGACACCGTATCTTTGTGAGGCGGGGTTTCCCAGGGCTAGTGTGATAAAATTCAGGTACTGTGCAAATATTAATGTGGAAGAGGATATGAGGGTAGGAGCTGTTTGCTCCCAAAGAGCATAGCTGAAATTTTATTTAAGAGTACTGGAACTCATTCTAGAAAATGCTCTGCACTCACCAACATGTGGCCTTCAAGCAGCTCTTCTGTTCTGACTTCCAACTAAACCACATATGTATGTTCAGGTGTATTCACCTAATCACTGCTCTGGTTACACATGCAAGTGTGAAACTGCGCACACCCGAGAGATCGCCTAGCCACACACCACACCCCAGGGAATTCCAGCATTTGCAAACCTGTTAAATCATTTAAACACTCCCTATCTGTTAAAGTTCTACAGAGCAAGTTCCAGAAACAGGAATCTGTAAGGCGTCTTTCAGGCTTCTCTAACACTGATAACACAACCACTCTCAAGAGAACAAACCTTCTGGAAACGAGCTTGGCTTCTGTACCCCCAAACCTAATCCAGTTCATAAGAACCTGGAATGAAAACAGTTCACGCTGACCCAGCAGCTCAGTTCACTGGCTACACTGCTCTGCTGTCCTTCACACTTGGATAATGAAATGTGGCCATGGGATGAATGTAGAAAGTTGTTCCATACTGTTTCTCCATCCCCATCAAACACAGTAGACATTTGTAAGGCATCAGGCCTCGGACACAAGTGGAGCCTGTGTTCAGACTCCCCGTGATGAAATGAGCCGGGTTCAGTGAAGCCGCGTGAAGCCTCCAAGGCCTGCTTCGCTTCTTTCTATATTTCTTCCAAAACGCACGGCCGGCTCTCCCGAGCCCATGCTGATCTAGCTATGACCTCGCCTACATTCACTTAGATCTCATCTTCTCTGTGTTCATGATAAGCAACAGCATCCTAAACCCTGTACCGGCCACGGTCAAAAACTAACAGAAAGTAATGGAAGAACCCAGAACGTGGAAACACGGAGAGCTCAACTTCACTACACGTACAATACCAAGATTCACGCTGGGAAATGGAGAGTTTTCCGAGTTCTCTCCCCAGCGGGCACGCCCAGGCTTTCTGGCAAGCTCTGGCCTCACCTCCCTAACCCAGGGTAGCCGGCCCCTCTCCACCTACACTCCTGGGTCCCCCCTCCTTCCCTCAGGTACCCTGACCTTTCATCTGCATCACAGCTTTCCAAACTCGCTGAGGCGTTTTGTGAGTTCACCCCCTCAAAAAAAAAAAAATCCTTAATAAATGTTCTGCTGAAGACCTACTTAGTCACAGGCCCTGTTTTCTTGTCCTTGGTTTTGACTAACAAATTTATTACCTAGCTAGCTTTCAAGTGAGATGTGTTTCTCTCTCTCTCTCTCTCTCCCTCTCTCCCTCCCTCCCTCCCTCTCTCCCTCTCTCCCTCTCTCTCTCTCTCTCTCTCTCCTTGACCAGCAAATTGCCTGAGGCAGAACTACAGGCACACCTCGTTTTATTGCACTTCACAGATACTGTGGGCTTTTACAAATTGAAGGTCTGTGGTAAACCCTTGCATGGAGCAAGTTTATCGGCGCCATTTTCCAACAGCATTTGCTCACTTGTCTCTGTGTCACATTTTCATAATTCTTGCAATATTTTAAACTTTTTCATTATTATTATGTTTGCTATGCTGATCGGTGATCACTGATGTCAGTACTGCAAAAAGATTACAACTCACTAAAGACGCAAATGATGGTTAACATCTGTTAGCAATAAAGTATTTTTTAATTAAGGTACAAGCATTGTTTTTCTTAGGCATAATGCTACTGCACACTTAATAGACAGGTACAGTATAAATGTAACTTTTATAAGCACTGGGAAACCAAATTTGTATGACTCACTTTATTGCGATGGTCTGGAACCAAATCCAAAATATCTCCGAGGTATGCCTGTACTTGAAAGCCAATTATGTGACGTCTTTACTTGGTGTCATGTATTCTCATACACATACATTATAAAGTAAAAGCATCTCATTTTATGAAGAAAGAAATGTGGTGACCTAACCTGGCCAGAGAAGCAAGCCAACTGCAGATCCAGCAAGACTCCTCCAAGTGGATGTTCTTCCTGCACCAATTCCTCTGATCCTTCCCAGAATAAAACCCCTCCAGTAGTAACAGAGCACACATCCCTTTGTTAGACGCCACGCGATAGCAATCATTTTTAGGTGTATAATTTAGCATTCCCTCTACCCCACAGCAGACAAAAATTGATAAGAGGCAGAGAAATCTATCCATTAGCAATGAACAACACACTGTCCATCAGCACGAGTCAAAAAGCAAAGCTCCTCACAAAAGATGCCGTGCCGACCGCGTGAATAACAGAATAACACTCACAGTGATTGCTAAACAGAGCCAACCCTTTTTTTGGCCGTGCTGCACAGCTTGTGGGACCTCAGTTCCCCAACCGGTGATTGAACCCAGGCCACAGCAGTGAAAGCCCAGAATCCTAACCACTAGGCCACCAGGGAACTCCCAGAACCAACCCTTTTGGACTCCTCTCACTCACTCCCAAAGTTCACCTAAGAGTTATATCTGCCACCAGAATGAAGCACTACATGGACTGAAGGGGCTAGATTTAGGCATGGTGAAAACAGGCTGGAGAATGCCAGAGGAAGAATGCAAAATTCAATTTAAAAAAATGTCACCGCTTATTTGTTCTTTTTTTTTAAATAAATTTATTTTTAATTTTTATTTTTGGCTGTGTTGGGTCTTTGTTGCTGTGCATGGGCTTTCTCTAGTTGCGGCGAGCGGGGGCTACTCTTAGTTGCAGTGCGTGGTCTTCTCACTGCGGTGGCTTCTCTTGTTGCGGAACACGGGCTCTAGGCGCGTGGGCTTCAATAGTTGTGGTGGCTGGGCTCTGTAGTTGTGGCGCACGGGCTTTGTTGCTCCACGGCATGTGGGATCTTCCCGGGCCAGGGATCGAACCTGTGTCCCCTGCATTGGCAGGCAGATTCTTAACCACTGCGCCACCAGGGGAGCCCCATATTTCTTGATTTCAATGATAAAATGCATGCAGAACTATTGTCTACTTAGGCTAATTCAAGGAAGAATTTTATGCTCAACAAGAATGGCTTCCCAATTTGTTTCTTGTAAATATTCACATGTGGTCAACTGACAAAACTATCAAAAACACATCAACCTTATAAATTAGGAGCTTAGGATTAACATACATACAGTAATATATATATATAAAATAGATAACCAACAAGGACCTACTGTACTGCACAGGGAACTCTATTCAATATTCTGTAATAACCTATATGGGAAATGAATCTGAAAAAGAATGAATATACATATATGTATAACTGAATCACTTTGCTGTACACCTGAAACTAACACAACGTTGTAAATCAACTATACTCCAATAAAATTTAAAAGAAAAACACATCAACCTTTCCCCATTTCACCTAAGTCCACCCACAGTAAATGCCATGACACAGGTACCTATGTGCTGGCGTGCAGCTATTTTTTTTAAAATTTTTAACAAATTTATTTATTTATTTATGGCTGCATTGGGTCTTTGTTGCTGTGCACAGGCTCTCTCTAGTTGCGGTGAGCGGGGCCTACTCTTTGTTGAGGTGCGGGGGCCTCTCACTGCGTTGGCTTCTCTTGTTATGGAGCATGGGCTCTAGGTGCACGGGCTTCAGTCGTTGTGGCATGCGGGCTCAGTAGTTGTGGCGCACGGGATTCATTGCTCCGCGGCATGTGGGATCTTCCCGGACCAGGGCTCAAACCCGTGTCCCCTGCACTGGCAGGCAGATTCTTAACCACTGCGCCACCAGGGAAGCCCCAGCTGTTTTGTTTAAAGACACCTGGCCCATGACCTTGGCTGGGCAATAAATTTTGTTCTAGGACAAAGTTAGAACGTGATCTCATGACTGTGATTAGACTGTAAGCTTCAGGGAGGTGGGGACTCCCCATTGCCCTTCATATCACCAGCACCTTTGTATCAGCAACCGACGGGCTACTCAGAAAATGTTTGTTGACAAGTGGAATAATACAGAAACCAAATTCCCTATGTCTGCTTCAAGGGCTCTCAGTGACTCTCAAGTTCTGACACTTTTGCCTTCGGAAGAAAAAAGGGGGGGAGGGATTTCCCTGGTGGTCCAGTGGCTAAGACTCCACACTCCCAATGCAGGGGGCCCAGGTTCGATTCCTGGTCAGGGAACTAGATCCCAAGTGCCGCAACTAAGACCCGGCACAGTCAAATAAATAAATATTTAAAAAAAGGGTGGGGGGAGATTCTGTTATCAGAAATTTTTTGGTCAATCTTTCAAATGAATGAATATGTCCCTTAATCAAGGGAAATCTCTTCAAGTTCTCAAATCCTCCCCACCCCCTGCTCTTTCTAAAAATGAGGAGGCGGTACCCTAAATAAGAACCAACATCACATTTGAAGAACTAGAGAAGCGCTGACTGTGAGCTCTGGAGTTACACAGACTGAGGTCAAGCAGGGCTTCTCAACCTGGGTGCGAGCGACATTCTGGGCCAGACAACTGTTTGCCGTGGGTCCCGTGTATTGTAGGCTGTTGAGCAGCATCTCCGGTCTCCACCCAATAGGTGCCTGCAGCACACCCTCTCAGGTGTGAACCAAAAATGCCTGCAGACACTGTCAAATACCCTCCACCCCCCACTGAGAACTACCACTCTAAACTCACACAGCCCTGCTCTGAATCCCGGCTCTGCCCCCTCACCACCCAGACCTACCCCTCCTACGCCCCAGCAAATTCTTCATCTTTAAAATGGAGCTAATACCACAGAAATGCTGTGAGAAGTAAATGAAATGATGTACTTACAGGATTTACATGCACAGAACTCCCAGTGCTGGAGTGGCCGCCCAAGAAATGGTAAGAAATGAGGGTAGACTAAAAGTTCGTCTCTAGAACCAAAGGTACTTATCTGCAGGCCTCCAGAGTACCACAGTCTAGATGGAAGAAGTGGCTGAGGAAGAAAGAAATGAAAATAGGAGAGGCTGGACAAGAGGGAAGAGCACTGAAGTATTTCCTTAGTCTCCAAGAACCCGGCTTGGAGTCAAGGCCAGCAATGTTCTACTTAGTTTTCCTCCGTCTATTCTAACCTCACAAATGATAAACCAAAAATATCCCCAACTCACAAAACTCTCCAAAGTAAATAAGTCAGCAAGCCAGAAACTTTTTAGTACAAACAAGAGGAATTTACAATGTCCACACAAAAATACTGAAAGCCCCAGACGGCCACAGCAGATGCAGAGAGTAGGAGGCAAGCAGTGAAGATAACTTCAACCTAAGCTTCTAAAAGCGAAACAAAGAACAGTCTTCTTAAAAGTCCCTGGCTGAAGAATACCGAGCTTCCTTCATCTCTTCAGTTTTGTTCCACCCAACGGTTTTTGAGATTACGGGCAATTTACGTATTTTCCACTACAATGATGCCAGAGAAAGACAAACCCGGAAGAAAAATTTTTTTAATTGATTTTTTTAAAAGGAACCAAAATCTATTGATTTTTATCAGGCCTCCGAAATCCTACAAAAAGAGCGTGGTCACGTGACAATTTGGAAACTAGCAGAAAAGTCATTCCTAAAAAGAACCCCGGTCACGGGATGTGTCATCATTTGAAAAGAAAAAAACCACCACCCAAAAACCAACTGATACCTCCACAACTATTTGGTCAGCACTTAAAATTTTCATCTTGCCTCCCTACATACTAAGTTGGAAGAAAGAGAGGAACACGATTACGAAACCCTAGCGAGAGTCTGAATCCGATAACACCCCACACGTCCCAACTGGTCTTCCGAGTGGCCCCAACACCTTAGCAAATATCCACCTGGGAAGCAGGTCGGAGGTCGCCAATATCAAATCGTGCGCGCCTCTGCTTTCTCTCCGAGTCATGCGGGAGTGCGCTGGGTTGGCGTGCCTGGGTGGGTTTCTCCGTGTGACCCTGTGTGTCTCCCCGGGGGTTGGTGTGGATGTGTCCCTTTCCCTGGGTGTTTGGGTATGTGTCACCAGGTGTCGATGGATCTCCTTCCCCGTGTGTGTGTCTCCAGGACGTCTGGGCGTCTGTCTTGGGGCGTGTGTCTCTCTCCCCGGGTGCGCGACCCCATCTTTCCACCTGCGTCAGTCAGTAGGAGGCAGGGGGCAACAGGCCGCCCCGCCACCCCGGGGGCGGGAGAGTGACCCGCACGGGCCACGCACGCCTCCCGCCCCAGCTGCCCGAGGCCCAGGCCGCACACGCGGCCCGCGGGCTCCTCTCAGACTCTGACGCCCGCGCAGCCCGCCTAGGCCCCCGCCCGGCCCCGAGGGGAGTCAGCGCCCCGCTCACCTCGCCGCCACACGGAGGAAGCCCGGGAGCTCCGGGCCGGCCCGTCCGGGTGCAGTGAGGAAAGAGAGAGGGTCGAGGACCCAGCGGCCAGCTGACGTCCGCAGCACTGTCCGGGTCCGACTACAGCTGCTCCCGTCCAGCACCGAGGGAACAACATGGCGACGGGGCGGGGCCGGGGAAAAGAGGGCGGGGCCTGGCCGGCGGGAACCCTGGGAAGGCGGGGCGGGGCCTGGTCGGGGGGCCCGGGGGCGGCGGGGCCTCGAGGTCTCCTTCGCCCAGCCCTCACCCGCTCCGTGCCTGTCAGTTCTAGCTAAATCCCGGGTTCTCCTCCGGTCGGCTATTCCTCTGGTCCTACGGCTACGCTTCCGCGAGAGAGAGCACGAAATAATAGTTATCTTTAAAGGGTGACGTAAAGTGGAAATATACAGATCGCATAAGCACAATCACAGGATGCTGTGATTACGTTGAGAAATGAATATGCAAATAGACAAACGAGTAGATGAAAAATGAGAACAGCTGTGATACTGTGAAATAACAGGATTTTTGAGTAAATTTTTTAAATTTCCTTGCTCTTGTTAAAAATTTTACTGCCTCTGTCCTCTCTAAATAAAAAGCAGTAGTGGGAAAAGGGGGTACTGAGGAAACTCATCTTAATTCCTCACTTTAAACATGGAGTTGATCGCACGGGTCTTCCGATACAGGCTCCTGGAGACCAAAGAGGGATTTTTAGTCCCTCTAAATATATTTTGTAGCGCAGATTTAGTTTGTTTATTTTCCAAGAGAAGGATCTCACTTTTATTATTTCCTGGGCCCACAATCATTAACCTCTGGCTCTTTAGGGAGTCATTTTCAGGTAATGAATCTAATTTAAGACTTTTCATTCAGTACTAGAACGGTTCTATTTGAGAGAGTTTGTCACAAGTATCAATATAAAAGACAATTTTAGAATACTTGTGGAAGTGGGACATGTAATAAAGACTGAGTTCTAGTTTGAGCTTCAATGAATTTTTCTTTTATAGAAAAAAAAAATCTTAGGGGCTTCCCTGGTGGTCCAGTGGGTAAGACTGGACACTCCCAATGCAGGGGACCTGGGGTCCATCCCTGGTGGGGGGAACTAGATCCCACATGCATGCTGCAACTAAGAAGCCCACATGCTGCAACTAAGACCTGGTGCAGCCAAAATAAATTAATTAATTAAATTAAAAAAAATCTTATCCATATAGGTTATTTCCCCAAGGAAACATGAGTAAAGGCTTATAAAATACAAACCTATTGACAATAGGGAGGAGGAAGAGATATTCATTATCTTATTTTAAAACACATAATTAAAACTACACAACAAAACAAACATATAAGAACATTAGAGTTAATTTTCCAAAAGAAAATAAAAATACGTAATGTCAGATACATTGGACTAAACTGCAACAAGCATTCCATAGGGTCACTAAGGAAATGCTACCTGAAAATCATGTGTCATAATCATAGCCAAGGAGTGACGGGGTAAGGGTTTATCTCTGTAACCGGTAATACCAACCAGCTATTAACAGGTGCACTTACGAAATTATTGTATCTTGACTTAAAGTAAGCCTTGAGAAAGCTAAGATTTTTCGA
Organism: Grampus griseus; assembly: GCF_964374135.1. Taxonomy (NCBI): domain Eukaryota; kingdom Metazoa; phylum Chordata; class Mammalia; order Artiodactyla; family Delphinidae; genus Grampus; species Grampus griseus. The sequence continues at coordinate 10,774,919 of NC_138999.1, read as the reverse complement.
AAAAGGGCCCTAAGAAGGTCCTACAAGTGATTCTTACGCTGTTCCAAAATGTGAGTGAGGCATATAAACATATCTGAGTGTAGCCATAGTCAGCACCTGAAGAAAGAATTGCAGAAAGCTACTTTTTCTGAAATAACTCTTACTTGGACACTAGCCAGCTGACTCTTAAGAATACTTGTATATTTTGGTCTCTTCCACCATCCACTTTTTCTTTTTTTTAAATTTACTTATTTATTTTGGGCTGCACTGGGTCTTCATTGCTGTGCGCGAGCTTTCTCTAATTGCTGTGAGCAGGGGCTACTCTTAGTTGCGGTACGTGGGCTTCTTATTGCGGTGGCTTCTCCTGTTGTGGAGCACGGGCTCTAGGCGCAGGCTTCAGTAGTTGAGGCTCATGGGCTCTAGAGCGCAGGCTCAGTAGTTGTGGTGCACGGGCTTAGTTGCTCCGCGGTATGTGGGATCTTCCCAGACCAGGGATCGAACTCATGTCCCCTACATCGGCAGGCGGATTCTTAGCCACTGCGCCACCAGGGAAGTCCCCACCATCCACTTCTTTACCTAATCGATTTGACAGTGCAAGAGTAGGGTGGGTGGAAAGATTTTTCCCTGAAGGGCAAGTTTGGGGCATTTTTGTTGTTGGACATGTGTGGCTGGCAAGCTGACACAACTTAGATAGATGGTCTCTATCACTCTTGCTCCATGAGCTTGTTTACTGACGAAAAACATTGAAGAACTGACGTATTTTGGCCCCCTTCATCTAATTAGGGTTTTCGCCTTTATATTCTGTAAACATCTAGTGCATCACTCAAGGAGGAAAAAGAGATCAAGGCTGCTGGGCATTAATGATTCCTTTCCTTAAATAACACCTACTTATTACTATGAGCACTGGGAGTTAATACTCCATTTCAAGCTGGAGTCTGAAAGAAATCACCTCTGGTGTCTCTGATGAAAAGCTACAAGTAAGTGGACCCCAGATTCAGGTATAATAAATATTGATTATAATTAAACTGACTGTGGACTTCTTACACTCCACGCTTCCACTGCAGGGGGTGCGGGTTTGATCCCTGGTCCCCTGGTCGGGGAACTGAGATCCCGCATGGCCCGTGGCGCGGCCAGAAAAAAAAGAAAGAAAATTAAATTGATTATACTTTTCACATACAGGGAAAAAACACAGGACTCAATGGTCGGCAATTTGACCATTAAATGACGTATCTAAATAATCAGATATGTGACCTCTCAGGCATTGAGACTACAGCGGGTAGACAAGACACTGGAGGAATTCAGGGGTGTCCCCAGGCACCCTCCCTCATTTTTGCTTCTATCCACCAGCTGTGTTTATATCATATGACCTTACCTTGCTGAATAAATTGGATTCAGTCCCTTTCCTAAGAGAGCTCAGAAGAGTGGAGAAGACATTCAATAAGCAACTAAATAAATGTGCAGTTATAAATTGGATTAAGGGCCTTGAAGGAAATAAACAAGGTGCGGCTGGTGGGAATACAGGGTGATGGGACCAGAGAAGGCATGAGTGAGGAGGTAACTCATGATGAGCAAGTAGCAGTGGGCAGGGCTGGTACAGGATGAGGGCACAGCAGTTCACCAAGAACCTAGCATGTAGCTGCACTCAAATTCTAAATAAAGATGCAAACTATTACAAGATCTTCATCACTGATGGAAAAACTGAAATTATAATTTTTTCTCTATCCATAACTAAATCCAATGTGCTCTCTTAAAAGTAATAAGTACATGTTGAATAGCGCTGCTCTTTCTTTACCACACTCTAAACATAGCTTAACCTGGGCAATTACAGAGGGCAGAATGACACAGGCATTAACCTTCAGGAATGAAGTGGGGAATTTGATCCCTTTCCTGATGTCCTGGTGAATGTGAGTCATAAACTGAACTTCATCTTTAAAGGCAGTAGGAGGAAAATCCCAGGCACACCATGGTTACGATATGTAAATAGTATGTTTGTGTGTGTTTGTATGGGTGTTTGTGCACGTGAGTGTTTATTAAAAAAAAGAATGGAAAGGAAGTAGGAAACTCAAAACAGCTGAATTGTTAGGGGAGTAGAAATCTGGGTAATTTTTATTGAATTTTTGAATCCCATGTTACAATATGCTTTTGAGCAGTAAGTGGAAAATTTTTAATGAAGCAATTTTAAGCAACCTTTCGAAATACTTTCTATGACATCCAAATGTAATCTTTGCCTTAGGCTTCAATGGTAAGGGCCAGACAAAAATCCAGTTATCTTACCAACTTGTTCCTTCAGACAGAAGCCCTTCCGAATCCACAGAAACATATAAAAGTTTGAGCCGCTCCTAGAACTCAGGACAGTAATGCTGAAGTGTGCTCTTCCCACCTCCCCGTTGCCATACGTCTGAGTACCCAATGCCCATCAACAGCTTTCTTGACCTTTTCAGTGTAAAAGCTGAGACGACTATTGTGCTCACATAAGCAACTTCTTTCCTCTCACATCCTCCTGTCAGTGCCATCCACATAGGCATAAATAATCCATGCCGGTTCAGGCTGCTGGCCACAGCTGTAGCTAGGCTCAGCCTAAACTCAATCCCTGATTGGATTAAAGTGATAAATCCCTCACCCTGTCTGCCTAATGAAGGACTGTGGGAACTCTCAATGGTGAAAGATATTATCTAGACCATTTATGTTTCATTTATACACAATGCACAGCATGCAACAAAAAAATATTAGACATGCCAAGAAGCAGCAAAAAGTGACACATAGTCAAGAGAAAACAAAACAATAGAATTGAATATGTTATGACAATTTAAATGTATCTCAGGAATGCAAGGGTGGTTTAACATTAACAGTTTGAAAGAGGGAAAAAACATACAATCAAATCAATAGACGAAGAAAAAAATGCATTCAATAAAATTCAACAACCATTCGTGACAATCTCAGCAAAGCAGGAATAAAAGGGAAGGTTCTTAACCTCATAAAGAATATCTACTGAAAACCTATACCAAAACATCATTCATTCTTAATAGTTAAACTCTGTAAGTATGCCCTTTAAAGCAGGGCAAAGATAAGTATGTCTCTTCAACATTGCACTGAAGGTCTTAGCACACAGAAATAAAAGAACAAGTATCATGATTGCAAAGGGAGAAACAAAACTGTATTAAGCACAGATGATATGCTTAGAAAATGCAAAGGACTCCATAGAAAACTTATCGTTCAAAGAGTTTAACAACTTGTCTTGCTATAGACTGAAAGTGTGTATCCCCCCAAAATTCATAGGTTGAAATCCTAACCACCAATGTGATACTCCGGCCAATCAGATCCTCTCTTTGAAGATCTGAGTCTTGGGAAAGCAACACGGAGATGCTGGAACAGCTCAGAGTTCATTCTGCCATGGGTAGTGGTGGCCCCTGGTACCCAGTGACCACAGATAATGGCAGTGGTGATGATGCCAGTGGCAGGATCTAGTACCTATAGCAGTGACAGCATCTTAATTAAGCCATTCATGATCTGGATTCCTGTTTTCCTGCCCACTGTCCAAACTCAACACTCCAGCCTTGCCTCTAAGAGCTACCCAGCATCTCCCCAAGAAACTCCTTTTCTAAGTTAGAAGGAGTTGATGTCTTTATTTGCAACTATTGGGTTGGCCACAAAGTTCATTTGGGTTTTCCATAAGCTGTTAACACTCTCTTAACACTTTTGGATCAGCCAGCTTAAGCTAAGCCATGCAGTGGTAGAAAAAATGACCCCTCCTCAAATCTCCGTGGCTTACAAAAACAAGATTTATTCCTTACCTTAATGTCCATTATGGGTCAGCTGTGGTTCCGTTCCATGTCATCATCCCTCTGGACCCAAACTGATGAACCTGAGCTAGCGGAGCAGCCTCTGTCTGATATATCTCATTGACTGAAAGAAGAGAGATCAAAGTAATACCCCTGCTGGCTCTCAAAGCTTCCACGCAGAAGCAGTGTTCATCATTTCCACCCATGTCATTGGCTAAAAAGCATGTCACACACTGGGATGTACAATCCTTCCAAAGGGAGGGGCACTGCAAGTCACATGGCAAATCTGATCTGAGTGGTGTGGTGTTCTAGAACTGGCCCACTGGGAGGGTCACCAAATATTTGAACAGTAACACAATATAACACAACTCTTACAACTCAGGGCTTTGTTTTATTAATTTGATAAGTTTCAAATTGCATAACATCAATGAAATAAATTGATTTTGAATAAGTTCCTTTTCTGGAGACTGAGTTTGAAACATGAACAACAGTAACATTTGATCTAGTTTATTAAAGTTGGATGCGGGCTTCCAAAGTGTGGGGTGGAATATGCAGAACAGAAACACATATGAACTCATACTGAAATTCCGCTCTAAGTAAAAACCTATTTTACAAAGTTTCATTAAGCATCTACCATGCCCAGAGTTAGCCTCTGGGCTTTGAAGGATATAAATACAACTAAAAACTTGATGGACAATTCAAGGGAAAAAAACATGTCCACAAATAATATAAGGCAATGATAAAATAGAGATACAATAGAGAAAAATTCATAGGATTAGCTAAGTGTGAAATCCCCCACCCTAGAGATATAATGTAATTCAGCCTATGAAAATGTGAGGAAGGGACCACTTTACAACAAGGCATACAATTCAAATGCACAATAATTTTACACCACAGGGTATGTGTGTTTAGATGGAGATGTGCAGGGGAGGAGAGATTGATCCAATATGTTGCTAAGAATTCCCAACTTTAGTCCTTACAACGGTTAGAGTGATGACATTTGATTGAACTCATCTTTGTCAACTAAATTAAGAAACTAGGGGAAAATATCCAAATTTCCTTTTTCTTAAAGAAAAAGAATTTTATGACCTTTACCTTAGAGATAAGAGGGGTTTTTTTTTTGTTTGTTTTTTGTTTTTTTGCTTTCAAAATGTCAAGTTTGGGCTGCTTAAAGGAGCTCCAGAGACGGGTGAGAGCCACGACTATCAGAGTGGACCCCAGAGACGGGCACGGGACGCTAAGGCTGCTGCTGCCGCCACCAACAAGCCTGTGTGCGAGCACAGGTCACTCTCCACACCTCCCTACCCGGAAGCCTGTGCAGCCCTCCACGGCCAGGGTCCCGTTGTATCCAGGGACAACTTCCCCGCGAGAACGCACAGCGTGCCTCAGGCTGCTGCAACGACATGCCGGCCTCTGCCGCCACAGGCTCGCCCCGCATCCGCACCCCTCCCTCCCCCCGGCCTGAGTGAGCCAGAGCCCCCGAATCAGCGGCTCCTTTAACCCCGTCCTGTCTGAGCGAAGAACAGACGCCCTCAGGTGACCTACACGCAGAGGCGGGGCCACATCCAAAGCTGAGCCCCTGGGAGTTGTACGAACAAAGAAGAGACAGGGAAATCTCTCCCAGCAGCCTCAGGAGCAGCAGATTAAATCTCCACAATCAACTAGATGTACCTGCATCTGTGGAATACCTGAATAGACAACGAATCATCCCAAATTGAGGAGGTGGGCTTTGAGAACAAGATTTATTATTTTTTCCCCTTTTCCTCTTTTTGTGAGTGTGTATGTGTATGCTTCTGTGGGAGATTTTGTCTGCATAGCTTTGCTTTTACCATTTCTCCTAGGGTTCTGTCTGTCTGTTTTTTTTTAGTAGAGTTTTTAGTGCTTGTTATCATTGGTGGATTTGATTTTTGGTTTGGTTGCTCTCTTCTTTCTTTCTTTCTTTCTTTTTTTATTACTTAAAAATTTTTTTAATAATTATTTTTTATTTTAATAACATTTTATTGTATCTTCTTCTTTCTTCCTTCCTTTCTTCCTTCCTTCCTTCCTTCCTTCCTTCCTTCCTTCCTCCCTCCCACTCTCTCTGTCTCTCTCCCCCTCCCTCCCTCCCTCCCTCCCTCTCTCTCTCTCTCTCTCTCTCTCTCTCTCTTTCTTTCTTTCTTTCTTTTTCTCTCTTTTATTCTGAACCATGTGGATGACAGGCTCTTGGTGCTCCAGCCAGGAGTCAGGGCTGTGCCTGAGGTGGGAGAGCCAAGTTCAGGACACTGGTCCACAAGAGACCTCCCAGCTCCACGTAATATCAAATGGCAAAAATCTCCCAGAGATCTCCATCTCAACGCCAAGACCCAACTGCACTCAATGACCAGCAAGCTCCAGTGCTGGATACCCCATGCCAAACAACTAGCAAGACAGGAACACAACCCCATCCATTAGCAGAGAGGCTGCCTAAAATCATAATAAGGCCACAGACACCCCAAAACACACCACCAGACGTGGACCTGCCCACCAGAAAGACAAGGTCCAGCCTCATCCACCAGAACACAGGCACTAGTCCCCTCAACCAGGAAGCCTACACAACCCACTGAACCTACCTTAGCCACTGGGGACAGACACCAAAAACAACGGGAACTATGAACCTGCAGCCTATGAAAAGATCCCAAACACAGTAAGTTAAGCAAAATGAGAAGACAAAGAAACAAACAGCAGATGAAGGAACAAGGTAAAAACACAAGGTAAAAAGAAATAAAAACACAAGGTAAAAACAAGGTAACAAATGAAGAGGAAATAGGCAGTCTACCTGAAAAAGAATTCAGAATAATGATAGTAAAGATGATCCAAAATCTTGAAAATAAAATGGAGGAAATACAAGAAACGTTTAACAAGGACCTGGAAGAACTAAAGACCAAAAAAAACAGTGATGAACAACACAATAAATGAAATTAGAAATTCTCTAGAAGGGATCAATAGCAGAATAACTGTGGCAGAAGAATGGATAAGTGACCTGGGAGATAAAATAGTGGAAATAACTACTGCAGAGCAGAATAAAGAAAAAAGAATGAAAATAATTGAGGACACTCTCAGAGACCTCTGGGAAAACATTAAACACACCAACATTCGAATTATAGGGGTCCCAGAAGAAGAAGAGAAAAGCAAAGGGACTGAGAAAATATTTGAAGACATTATAGTTGAAAACTTCCCTAATATGGGAAAGGAAATAGTCAATCAAGTCCAGGAAGCACAGAGAGTCCCATACAGGATAAATCCAAGGAGAAACATGCCAAGACACACATTAATCAAACTATCAAAAATTAAATACAAAGAAAAAATATTAAAAGCAGCAAGGGAAAAACAACACACAAGGGAATCCCCATAAGGTTAACAGCTGATCTTTCAGCAGAAACTCTGCAAGCCAGAAGGGAGTGGCAGGACATATCTAAAGTGATGAAGGGGAAAAACCTGCAACCAAGATTACTCTACCCAGCAAGGATCTCATTCAGATTTGACGGAGAAATTAAAACCTTTACAGACAAGCAAAAGCTAAGAGAATTCAGCACCACCAAACCAGCTTTACAACAAATGCTAAAGGAACTTCTCTAGGCAGGAAACACAAGAGAAAGAAAAGACCTACGATAACAAACCCAAAACAAATAAGAAAAATGGTAATAGGAACACACATATCGTTAATTACCTTAAATGTAAATGGACTAAATGCTCCCACCAAAAGACACAGACTGGCTGAATGGATACAAAAACAAGACCCATATATATGCTGTCTACACGAGATCCACTTCAGACCTAGGGACAAATACAGACTGAAAGTGAGGGGATGGAAAAAGATATTCCATGCAAATGGAAATCAAAAGAAAGCTGGAGTAGCAATTCTCATATCAGACAAAATAGACTTTAAAACAAAGACTATTACAAGAGACAAAGAAGGACACTACATAATGATCAAGGGATCAATCCAAGAAGAAGATATAACAATTGTAAATATTTATGCACCCAACATAGGAGCACCTTAATACATAAGGCAAATACTAACAGGCATAAAAGGTGAAATTGACAGTAACACAATCATAGTAGGGGACTTTAACACCCCACTTTCACCAATGGACAGATCATCCAATATGAAAATAAATAAGGAAACACAAGCGTTAAACGATACATTAAACAAGATGGACTTAATTGATATTTATAGGACATTCCATCCAAGAACAACAGAATACAGTTTCTTCTCAGGTGGTCATGGAACATTCTCCAGGATAGATCATATCTTGGGTCACAAATCAAGCCTTGGTAAATTTAAGAAAACTGAAATCGTATTAAGTATCTTTTCTGACCACAACGCTATGAGACTAGATATCAATTACAGGAAAAAAATCTGTAAAAAGTACAAACACATGGAGGATAAACAATACACTACTTAATAACCAAGAGATCACTGAAGAAATCAAAGAGGAAATTAAAAAAATACCTAGAAACAAATGCCAACGAAAACACGACGACCCAAAACCTACAGGATGCAGCAAAAGCAGTTATAAGACAGAAGTTAATAGCAATACAATCCTACCTTAAGAAACAAGAAACATCTCAAATAAACAACCTAACCTTACACCTAAAGCAATTAGAGAAAGAAGAACAAAAAAAACCCCAAAGTTACCAGAAGGAAAGAAATCATAAAAATCAAATCAGAAATAAATGAAGGAAACGATAGCAAAGATCAATAAAACTAAAAGCTGGTTCTTTGAGAAGATAAACAAAACTGATAAACCATTAGCCAGACTCATCAAGAAAAAAAGGAGGAATACTCAACTCAGTAGAATTAGAAATGAAAAAGGAGAAGTAACAACTGACACTGCAGAAACAAAGGATCATGAGAGATTACTATAAGCAACTCTATGCCAATAAAATGGACAAACTGGAAGAAATGGACAAATTCTTAGAAATGCACAACCTTCCGAGACTGAACCAGGAAGAAAGAGAAAATATGAACAGACCAATCACAAACACTGACATTGAAACTGTGATTAAAAATCTTCCAACAAACAAAAGCCCAGGACCAGATGGTTTCACAGGCGAATTCTATCAAACATTTACAGAAGAGCTAACACCTATCCTTCTCAAATTCTTCCAAAATATAGCAGAGGGAGGAACACTCCCAAACTCCTTCTACGAGGCCACCATCCCCCTGATACCACAACCAGACAAAGATGTCACAAAGAAAGAAAACTACAGGCCAATTTCACTGATGAACATAGATGCAAAAATCCTCAACAAAATACTAGCAAACAGAATCCAACAGCACATTAAAAGGATCATACACCATGATCATACGATCAAGTGGGGTTTATCCCAGGAATGCAAGGATTCTTCCATATATGCAAATCAATCAATGTGATACACCATATTAACAAATTGAAGGAGAAAAACCATATGATCATCTCAGTAGATGTAGAGAAAGCTTTCAAAAAAATTCAACACCCATTTATGATAAAAACCCTCCAGAAAGTAGGCATAGAGGGAACTTTCCTCAATATAATAAAGGCCATATATGACAAACCCACAGCCAATGTCATCCTCAATGGTGAAAAACTGAAACCATTTCAACTAAGATCAGGAACAAGACAAGGTTGTCCCCTCTCACCACTATTTTCAACATAGTTTTGGAAGTTCTAGCCACAGCAATCAGAGAAAAAAAAGAAATAAAAGGAATCCAAATCAGAAAAGAAGAAGTAAAACTGCCACTGTCTGCAGATGATATGATACTATACATAGAGAATCCTAAAGATGCTACCAGAAAACTACTAGAGCTAATCAATGAATTTGGTAAGGTAGCAGGATACAAAATTAATGTACAGAAATCTCTTGCATACACTAATGATGAAAAATCTGAAAGTGAAATTAAGAAAACACTCCCATTTACCACTGCAACAAAAAGAATAAAATATCTAGAAATAAACCTACCTAAGGAGACAAAAGACCTGTATGCAGAAAATCATAAGACACTGATGAAAGAAATTAAAGATGATACAAACAGATGGAGAGATACCATGTTCTTGGATTGGAAGAATCAACACTGTGAAAATGACTCTACTACCCAAAGCAATCTACAGATTTAATGCAATCCCTATCAAACTACCACTGGCATTTTTCACAGAACTAGAACAAAAAATTTCAGCATTTTTATGGAAACACAAAAGACCCTGAATAGCCAAAGCAATCTTGAGAAAGAAAAATGGAGCTGGAGGAATCAGGCTTCCTGACTTCAGACTGTACTACAAAGCTACAGTAATCCAGACAGTATGGTACTGGCACAAAAACAGAAATATAGAGCAATGGAACAGAATAGAAAGCCTAGAGATAAACCCACGCACATATGGTCACCTTATCTTTGATAAAGGAGGCAAGAATATACAGTGGAGGAAAGACAGCCTCTTCAATAAGTGGTGCTGGGAAAACTGGACAGCTACATGTAAAAGAATGAAATTAGAACACTCCCTAATACCATACACAAAAATAAACTCAAAATGGATTAAAGACCTAAATGTAAGGCCAGATACTTTCAAACTCTTAGAGGAAAACATAGGCAGAACACTCTATGACATAAATCACAGCAAGTTCCTTTTTGACCCACCTCCTAGAGGAATGGAAATAAAAACACAAATAAACAAATGGGACCTAAGGAAACTTCAAAACTTTTGCACAGCAAAGGAAACCATAAACAAGACGAAAAGACAACCCTCAACATGGGAGAACATATTTGCAAATGAAGCAACTGACAAAGGATTAATCTCCAAACTTTACAAGCAGCTCATGCAGCTGAATATCAAAAAAAAAAAAACCAAACAATTTTTAACCCTATTTTGGATTGAGTTAATCCAAAAATGGGCAGAAGACCTAAATAGACATTTCTCCAAAGAAGATATACAGATTGCCAACAAACACATGAAGGAATGGTCAACAATCAAAAGTACAATGAGGGGCTTCCCTGGTGGCGCAGTGGTTGAGAGTCCGCCTGCCGATGCAGGGAACACGGGTTCGTGCCCCGGTCCGGGAGGATCCCACATGCCGCGGAGCGTCTGGGCCCGTGAGCCATGACCACTGAGCCTGCGCGTCCGGAGCCTGTGCTCCGCAACGGGAGAGGCTACAACAGTGAGAGGCCCGTGTACCGCAAAAAAATAAATAAATAAATAAATAAAATAAAAGTACAATGAGATATCATCTCACACCGGTCAGAATGGCCATCATCAAAAAATCTACGAACAATAAATGCTAGAGCGGGTGTGGAGAAGAGGGAACCCTCTTGCACTGTTGGTGGGAATGTAAATTGATACAGCCACTATGGAGAACAGTATGGAGGTTCCTTAAAAAACTAAAAACAGAACTACCATACGACCTAGAAATCCCACTACTGGGCATATACCCTGAGAAAATCGTAATTCAAAAAGAGTTATGTATTTACAATAGCCAGGACATGGAAGCAACCTAAGTGTCCATCAACAGATGAATGGATAAAGAAGATGTGGCACATATATACAATGGAATATTACTCAGCCATAAAAAGAAACGAAATTGAGTTATTTGTAGTGAGGTGGATGGACCTAGAGTCTGTCATACAGAGTGAAGTCAGTCAGAAAGAGAAAAACAAATACTGTATGCTAACACATATATATGGAATCTAAAAAACAAACAAAAAAATGGTCAGGAAGAACCTAGGGGCAAGATGGGAATAAAGACGCAGACCTACTAGAGAATGGACTTGAGGATACGGGAAGGGGGAAGGGTAATCTGTGACAAAGTGAGAGAGTGGCATGGACATATATACACTACCAAATGTAAAACAGCTAGTGGGAAGCAGCCACATAGCACAGGGAGATCAGCTTGGCGTTTTGTGACCACATAGAGGGGTGGGATAGGGAGGGTGGGAGGGAGGGAGACCCAAGAGGGAAGAGATATGGGAACATATGTATATGTATAACTGATTCACTTTGTTATAAAGCAGAAACTAACACACCATTGTAAAGCAATTATACTCCAATAAAGATGTTAAAAAAATATCAAGTTTGGCATGTGGTTAACCAAAAACAACTATTGACACAAAAGCTTGAAGAAGTATAATTGTGACAGTGTAAATGCTAAATCATTTATGTAAATTCAGTTAAAGCTGCATTTTAAATAAAGGTCAGTACAGTTCCTTTGGTTAGTAAATTAGTTTACTACTTGAGTTTTCAAAAAACCACTCATGTGAAAGAAGCCAGACACAACAGACCACATATTACATGATTCCATTTATAGGAAATGCCCAGGAAAGGCAAATCCATAGAGACGGAGTGTAGATGATTAGTTGCCTGGGGCTGGAGGGAGGGGGAATGAGGAGGGACTGCTAATGGGTACAGGGTTCCTTTTGGGGGTGATGAAAATGTTCTGAAATTAGATAATGGTGATGGTTGTACAACTTTGTGAAAACACTAAAACCACTGAATTGTAACAAAAAATAAACACACATAAGGTTAAAATAAACTCTTAAGTTGCAAATAGGGTATTTATATATGATTTGGGGATGATTATTTTCAAAGAGCCACTTTTAAAATTACTGACATACAGCCAAGTACAGTCTGTAATGCATAGATAATTAAGTTAAAACAACAGGGAAGGGCTTCCCTGGTGGCGCAGTGGTTGAGAGCCCGCCTGCCGATGCAGGGGACACAGGTTCGTGCGCCGGTCCGGGAAGATCCCACATACCGCGGAGCGGCTAGGCCTGTGAGCCATGGCCGCTGAGCCTGCGCGTCCGGAGCCTGTGCTCCGCAACGGGAGAGGCCACAACAGTGAGGCCCGCGTACCGCAAAAACAAAGCAAAACAAAAACAACAAGGAAATCACCAAGCAACTCTTTAAATTCTATTCCTTATCAAATATTTGTAGGGTCTTCAAGCAAGTAAAACAGTGAACAAACAGAATTTTGTTTTTGATCTCCTTTTCCTTATTTATTTCTGGTGACAATGCTATTGAACATGAAAATGGAAAATGCTAAATAAAGGGAAAGTTTATAAGACAACTGGACAATTGTCTGTACGCTAGTTTGAGCACGTAGCCTAATACTTGATGGTATATCTGATGCCCACTCAAAGACACTACATGGGGAAGAAAAGCTCAAAAATATTCCGGGAAGAAAAATGTTGTCTTTTCCAATTCTCCATTCACTCCACTCTGAAACTGTTTTGCCTACTGTAAACTACAATCACACCCTGTAAACTTGTTTTTAATCCTTTGTTTAAATGTACGTATGTATTGATAGGTTATATTCCTGGCTCTTCTGGTTTTCTTAAGCACATAACTTCAACAAATATTTGTTGGGGGCTTTCTATGTGCCAGAAACTGTCATAGGGGCTGGGGATAAGCTGTGAACCAAAAAGGCAAAAATCCCTGACCCCCATGGAGTGTACAATTTAGTTGGGGGGGAGGGGGGAAGCAGACAATAAACCATATAAATAAGCAAGGCATTGTATTTAAATGGTGAATAACCTCTATGGAAAAAAAAATCAGAAAGGGTGCTAGGAAACGTAATAAACAGCCAGGGAAACTTCACTGCCCAAGATGATATTTGACCTAGGGCTTGAGAAAGGTTGGTTAAGTTGTTGGGAATTTGGGGTAAGAGCATTCCACGCAGAAGCAACAGCTCACGCAAAGGTCCTGTGGCAGGCATGTGCCTGGCACAGTCAAGGACTAGCAAGGAGGCCAGTGTGACTGAGTGCAGGATGTAGCAAGGAGGGAAGTGGTAGTTGAGTTGGCAAAGTTAGGAAAAAGTCGAGGAAAGGTAGCAGAGGGGCCAGATAGGTAAGGCTCTAAAGACTTTGCCTTTCTCTTGGAGACAGGAACCAACAGAGAATTTTGAGTGGAAGGGTGACATGATTTGATGTGCATATTTCCCAGGATCACTCTGGCTGTTGTATTGGAAATACACCTAGGGGACAAGAGTGGAAGTCAGGCAACCACTTAGCAAGGTACTGTGGTCATCCAAGTGGGGGATGATGCTGGCTGAGATGCGGGATGGTAGCAGAGAACATAATGTGGTCAGATTCTGGATATTTTTAACAGCTTTAATGAAGTATAACTTACATACAATAAAATTCACTCATTTTAAGTGAGTTCAATGATTTAAGTTCAATGATTGTTAGAGAGTTTGTGCAGCCATCACCACAATCCAATTGCAGAACATTTTCATCACCCCGGTTGGATCCCTTGTGCCCACTGGCAGTCAATTCCCAGTCCCACTCCCAGCCCCCAGCCACTACTCATCTATTTTCTATCTCTATGGATTTGCCTATTCTGGACATTTCATATAAATGGACTCAGAGAAAGTGTGGTCTTTCGTGACTAGCTTCTTTCACTTAGGAAATGTTTTGAAAGTGCATGCTTGCTACAGCATGTATCAGTACTTCATTCCTTTGTATTACTGAACAGTATTTCTTTGAATGGGTAGACCGTATTTTGTTTATCCATTCACCAGCTGATGGACATTTGGGTTGTTTCCACTTTTTTGACTATTACGAACTATACTGCTGTGAACATTTACATACAAGTCTTTGTGTGGATGTATGTTTTCATTTCTCTTGGATATATACCAAGGTGTGGAATTGCTGGGTTGTGTAGTAAATTTTTGTGTAACTTCTTAAGAAACTGCCGAGCTATTTTCCAAAGTGGCTGCACCATTTTACGTTCCCACCAGCACTGTACAAGGGTTCCAATTTCTCCACATCCTCACCAACACTTGTTATTTTCTGACTTTTTTTTATTATAGCCATCCTAGTGGGTATGAAGTGGTATCTCGTGCTGGTTTTGATTTGCATTTCCCTGATGACTAATGATGTTGGGCATCTTTTCCTGTGCTTATTGGCCATTCCTGTATCTTATTTCATCTTCTTTGGTGAAGTGTCTATTCAAATCTTTTGCCCATTTTTAAGTTGGGCTTCTGTATATGTATTTGGAATACAGCCAATAGGATTTGTTGATTGCTTGGAAGTTCGATGTGAGAAAAAGAAAGGTATCAAGCATGCATGCCTCCAAGGTTTTTAGCTCAAGTTATGTAAGTATGGAGTTGCCATTAAGTAGACAAGCAGTATTGGAGAGAAGATCAGAAGGTTGATTTTAAACATGTTAAGGGTGAGATGCTTATTAGACATCCAAGTAGACTTTTCAAGTAGGCTGTTAGACTTATGGGCCTGGAATTCAGAGGAGAGATGCTAGCCTGAAGATAAGGAAGGGAAGTCATCAGCATAAATGCTACAGAAAGCCATGGAACTAGATAAGTCAACAAAGGAATGGGTATAGATATCTAAGGTGTCCAAAGACTAAATTCTGGACACTCCAAAATTAAGAGGTCAGGAAAATAACAAGGAAGCAGCAAATAATATTGAGATGGAGTGGCCAGTTAGAGGGAAAACCAGAGAAAGCACAACCTACTGCAAGCCACATGGAAAAAGGTGTTCTCAAGAAGGAACCCAGTGTGTCAACTGCTGCTGATAGGTTTCAGGGCTGAGAATTGTCGCTTGGATTTAGCAACGTGGAGAGTGGAGGTGGCTGGTAACCGAGACAAATGGAAAGTCCAGTGCTGGCTAGGAACTCGGGCATTTCATCCAAAGATATAAGCAGGAAGGCAGAGTTCATAGGCCCAGTTCCTGAGGATGAGTCAGCATTTCACCAGCAGTAATATGCACTAGAATCACTGAGGGCTTTGTGAAGAGATAGACTTGGATTCAATAGGTCCGGGATGGGGCCCCCGTTTCTGTATTTGCTCCCAGGTGATGCTGATGCTGCTGATGCCAGGGCCACACTATGAGTAGCAAGGGTCTAGGGCTGATTTTATCTGCTGTTTCTTTTCTGAGTGCAGATCTAACCAGAGACATAAATGGCAACTGCTCTGGGTTGATTCTACATGATTTGCTATGTTCCAGGGGCTTGATGTCGTTGATAGTGTAGCTCAAACCTGTGGCTTGAGAAACAGGGAAGAAAAAGAAGGGGCAATGATTGTGGATGGAAGCTTTAGCCCTGTTTGTTGTGTGACTGAAAGAGGGAGGGGCTTCTACGCAGAAATGCAGAGGCCAGGGCCCAGCACACTGCCTGGATAGAGGCCACTGCCTGCTGGATGGCTGTCAGTATGAACTGGCAGGGCGCCTCCCAGAAGGCCTCTCTGAGGAAGCCTGCCAGTATTTCTCGATAATATGTATGCGTAATTGGGATACTATAGGTTTAGAAAGACTCACTGAGATAAATATCCAGCAGAGATCCTGTCTCCAATTCCCTCCCTCAGTCCATTTGATTTTTTTGTAATAGCTTTATTGAGATATAATTCACAGACCACAGAACTAAAATAGGGTATAATTAAAATATAATTAAAATAGGGTATAATTCAACGGTGCTTAGCATATTGGCAGAGTTGGGCAACCATCACCACATTCAATTTTTGAACATTTTCATCACCCCCCCGAAAGAAATCCCCAAGCCCTTGAGCCACCATCTCATGTAAAAATGATATCAAAATCCACTAAGATGTTTGGAAACTTTCTGCTCAGCCATTGTTGAGATTTCACAAAGCTGGGGGGTAAAAGTCCATCTGTTGCATGAAAAAACTCTGCAGAGATGGAAGTCCTCAGTCTGAGCAGACACTAAAGACCAGACCAGATGGCCTAGTAGACACAGAGACGCCAACATACAGTCCACTGAAACCTGGGAGTTCTTTCCCCTCAGACATGGGTGAAGGTCTACTTCAGTTGACTCAGGCCTTCCCGGGCACCCTTGGAAATGTCTGAATTTTTTGTTTCCACCCACAAAGGTGAAATTTGCCTATTATGATCCCATTTTGATTATTTAAAAGCAACCGCTGGGAGCTCTCTCTGTTTATATACATTTTGAAACTGAATATATTCCAAAAATAAGAAGTTTTTGAATGGGCCAGGTTTTCATTTGCTTATTAATCAGATCTGTAACTTTTCCATGGCTGTTTTAGATTTTTTTAAATGTATGTCATCACATGAAAAAGACTAACGACTACTTAGAACCTACTCCTATTTGTACCTTGTTTATATTTTTAAAAGAAAGCAAGAATATATCCAAAAAATTTATTTTAATTCTATTTTTTTCACTGTCCAGCATGGATGTCTGTGATAATTTAACAAAGGATGCAAAACAGCCTGCCTCTTTTGTCAAAATTGATTATCTGTATCATATAGTTTCCCTAGGTCATAAATAAAGACAGTGAAAATGTAAAGGCCACTATATTTTATAGGGAATGGCATTTGAAACTGCATTTATATACTTACAGTCTTCAAATTCAAAAAAACATATGCATGTCACTTTAAAACTACATGTTTTCATATGTTTAAGTATTTTAAAAATCACTTACTTTTCAGAACATCAGATAAATCACATGGGTGCCACTAGAAGTTTCGGGAAGGTTCCCCTGTGCCAGGAGAGCTGGCAACCACTGCCAAGCATTCCTGGCTGATCTCTCCACAGAGGGAAGCGTGCATAGCACTGCGCTGAGTGTAGTCTGCAAACCACACACTCCTGTCATTGGAAAAACAAACCACAATTGAAAAACAGTTGTACCTTGCATGGAATTAACAGGAAGCCTGCATGTTTCTGGAAGCAAACTGATATGCAAAAATAAAATTAAAAAACCCCACCTGTTCATCATGAATAGTCCTGGCTTTCTCTCCATGTACCCTTGGGCAAGTAACTTAATGTCTCTCAGCCTCAGTTTTCTCATCTCTAAAGTGCTGGCTGGGTAGTTGTGAAGCTTAACTGAGATGCTGTATATAAAGTGCCAGGAATCTAGCAAGTCCAGTGATGGAACATTGTCGTCTCGGCTTTCTCTGCCTGGCTTACCTCATCTCAAGATTTACCCTTAGGGTCACAGCCTTTGTAAAGCCTTCCCTGATCCTCCTGGGTCCCCTGCACCTCTGCCTCTACAGTCTGTCTCTCTTATAGTTCTTGAACTGTAAAGTGATTGTGGCTATGTCACCTGCATTTTGGGGGCCTGAGGCCTGGGATGGCATCTAGCTCATCTCTTGGCCCCCAGCACTTGGCAGAGTGTAAAGCAACGTGCAATCATTATGGCATAGCATTTCTGGTAATGCTTAGTAACGTCTATGGAAAACTAATTTTAAAAAATAATATAAATGGGATTATATGAAGTTGTCATCAGTTCTCCCTTCAGACTGTAGGCTCTTCTGAAAGCAAGAAGGCACCTTTTATTTATTTATTTAAATTTACTTATTTAATTTATATTTATTTTTGGCTGCGTTGGGTCTTCGCTGCTGCACGCGGGCTTTCTCTAGTTGCGGCCAGTGGGGGCTACTCTTCGTTGCAGTGCATCGGCTTCTCATTGCGGTGGCTTCTCTTCTTGCGGAGCACGGGCTCTAGGCGCACGGGCTTCAGTAGTTGTGGCACGCAGCCTCAGTAGTTGTGGCTCACGGGCTCTAGAGCGCAGGTTCAGTAGTTGTGGTGCACGGGCTTAGTTGCTCCGCAGCATGTGGGATCTTCCCAAACCAGGGCTCGAACCCGTGTCCCCTGCACTGGCAGGCGGATTCTTAACCACTACGCCACCAGGCAAGCCCCAAGAAGGCACCTTTTATAATCTAGGTATTTACAGTAAATACCTCTGAGGGATGTAAGAATATTTTAGTAAAATACTTTGCATTTACTCGGAAGCTATAAATAATAAAGCAAATCTGACCTAAAAGATGAAGGCCCAACCCTTGCAAAGGCAATGGAGCCCTGCCAGCTGCAGGCTTCCTGACTGGTGTTTAGAAATGGTAATAGGGAATGAAAGGAACCTCTCATCACAGGAAGTGCTCAGAGAAGAGACAGAGCTGCAACTGTATCCAATTTGTAGTCTAAAAAAAAGTAACATGGACAAAAGGAGAGTGATGTGTGAAATCCCATGAAGAGAGCCCTTCTACATTCAGGTATAACAATTGATGTTTATGCCCTGTGCAGGTATCACCCATAACCATGGCAACCAGGATCCAGGCTATACTGTGCTGAATTTCTGTGCTGTTTGTTTTTTATTATAGGCCATGGGTTGGGAATTCAGGGTTGGTTGTGTTTTATGAAACAACCATTTGCAAAACTGCCAATGTAGGGAAGGAAAAAAATCTTTTTTCTCCTAACCGTCTAGGTTCTTGGTTGGGGCTCTGTAACAAAAGACAGATTAACAAGAAGAAAGCACACTTGGCTGGGAAAACTGGACAGCTACATGCAAATGAATGAAATTAGAACATTCCCTAACACCGTACACAAAAATAAACTCAAAATGGACTAAGGACCTAAATGTAACGCTGGACACTCTTCGACATAAACCACAGCAAGATCTTTCTCAATCCACCTCCTAGAGTAATGAAAATAAAAACAAAAATAAGCAAATGGGACCTAATGAAACTTAAAAGCTTTTGTACAGCAAAGGAAACCATAAACAAAATGAAAAGACAACCCTTAGAATGGGAGAAAATATTTGCAAATGAAGCAACCGACAAGGGATTGATCTCCAAGATATACAAACAGCTCATGCAGCTCAATATCAAAAAAAAAAAATCAAAAAATGGGCGGAAGATCTAAATAGACATTTCTCCAAAGAAGACATACAGATGGCCAAAACGCACACGAAAAGATGCTCAACATCACTAATTATCAGAGAAATGCAAATCAAAACTACTATGAGGTATCACCTCACACTGGTCAGAATGGCCATCATCAAAAAATCTACAAACAATAAATGCTGGAGAGGGTGTAGAGCAAAGGGAACCCTCTTGCACTGTTGGTGGGAATGTAAATTGGTGCAGCCACTATGGACAACAGTATGGAGCTTCCTTAAAAAACTAAAAATAGAGTTGCTCTATGATCCTGCAATCCCACTCCTAGGTACATATCCAGAGAAAACCATAATTCAAAAAGATACACGCACCCCAATGTTCATTGCAGCACTATTTACAATAGCCAGGACATGGAAGCAACCTAAATGTCCATCAACAGAGGAATGGATGAAGAAGATATGGTACATATATACAGTGGAATATCACTCAGCCATAAAAAAGAACGAAATAATGTCATTTGCAGCAACATGGATGGACCTAGAGGTTGTCATCCTGAGTGAAGTAAGTCAGACAGAGAAAGATAAATATCATATGATATCGCTTATAGGTGGAAACTAAAAAAACGGGTATAGGGACTTCCCTGGTGGTCCAGCAGTTAAGACTCCACGCTCCCAATGCAGGGCGCCTGGATTCGATCCCTGGTCAGGGAACTAGATCCTGCATGCCGCAACTAAGAGCCTGCATGCTGCAACTAAAGATCCACATGCCACGACGAAGATCCTGCACGCAGCAACGAAGATCCCACGTGCCGCACCTAAGTCCCAGTGCAGCCAAATATATTTATTTAATTAATTAAATTAATTAATTTTTTTAAAAAAGGTACAGGGCTTCCCTGGTGGTGCAGTGGTTGAGGGTCCGCCTGCCGATGTGGGGGACGCGGGTTCGTGCCCCGGTCCGGGAAGATCCCACATGCCGTGGAGCGGCTGGGCCTGTGGGCCATGGCCGCTGAGCCTGCGTGTCCGGAGCCTATGCTCCTCAGCGGGAGAGGCCACAACAGTGAGAGGCCCACGTACCGCAAAAAAAATAAAAATAAAAATAAAAAAGGTACAAATGAACTTATCTACAAAACAGAAATAGAGTTACAGATGTAGAAAACAAACTTCCAGTTACCAGGGGGTTGGCAGGGGGAGGGATAAATTGGGATTGACACATACACACTACTATATATAAAATAGATAACTGATAAGGACCTACTGTATAGCACAGGAACTCTACTCAATACTCTGTAATGGCCTATGTGGGAAAAGAATCTAAAAAAGAGTAGATATATGTATATGTATAACTGATTCACTTTGCTGTACACCTGAAACTAACACAACACTGTAAATCAAATATACTCCAATAAAAATTTTTTTAAAAAAGAAGAAAGCACACATTTATGTAATGTAAATTTTATCTGACCTGGGGGCCTTTATAAGGAAATGAACCCCCAAAGAAACAGCTACACCTGGGTGTTTCTATACTCGGTTTGATGAAGAGTGGAAAGTTGTGGGAAAATGTGAAGGGACAAAGCGTATGAGCTAAGGGTGGTCAACTGGGGGAAACCCAGAAAGACCCGTTCACTGCGATTCCCTCCAGCATCCCTCCATCTGCAGAGATAAGGATGCTCCTTTCCTCGGTATGGAGAGGGCACCTCTCACTTGAGGGTCTTATGACCTCCCTCAGGGGAAGGTCAGAGAGGACTTCCTGCACCTATAGTTTCTCAAATTCCTTCAGCTTAAAATATTCACTATGCCAAAGTGCCAGATTTGGGGGTAGTGTGTCCTCAACCCCATCACCAAGGACTTTCTCAACTATACGGATGCAGGGAGACCAGTCTTTGTGTACTCTTGTTTGAAACCAGTTAAATGACATTTGGACCATTGCTACAGCCACCTAACTGGTGTCCCTGCATCTGTCCTTGCTTCCCTCCTCATCTAACTTAACACAACAGCCAGAAGGATGCTTCTTAAAGGTCATTCAAGTCTTATCACTACCAACCCCTTGGCTTCCATGGCTTCCTATCAGGCTTGGAAAAATCCCAAAGTCCTTATCATGACCTACAAGGGCCCTCACGAACCCGATGGCTCTTGGACTTCACCTCTCATCCTTCTTCCCCTTGCCACTGTGCTTCAGCTCTGGTGGACTCTTGCTGTGCTGCCTCTGTGTCAGGCACCCTCCCATCCTGGGGTCTATGTACTTGCTGTTCTTGTAAAAATGATTTTAAATGAAATGAAAGATCCTTTACCTCATGAGCACTTAAAAAACAACAACAACAACAAAAACGCTTTCTTTTTAGGAGATAAGCATAGGATATAAAAGAATTATTATCTATACTTAGAAAATGTAGTGCTCTCTCATTGACTAAAAGTAAAAAAAAAACAAATCAGATTACTGTTTTCCTATCTATAGTTGCAGAAGTCACTGACAAAGTTGATACGAAATGAGGAAGACTACCCAGATTTTTATAGCTTGGAGAGTAAAGGAATTTCCATTTCAAGTGCTTTTATTTGTGTGCAAATTTAGTTTGCAAAAGTCCAGTACAAATAAAAACTACCAAAAAACCCCACCCCACAAAACACACCCAAAGACCCTAAAGCAAAAAACAAACACTGACATGAACCAATCACACATGGTATTCATGTGCTGTGCTCTTTTATAATCACTGAATAGTTTCTAAGATCATTCCAAGTCACATGAAACCACACTTTGTGAAACTTAAAGTTTTAGGTGACTTTGCAAGTTTTTCTTTAAAAGACCGTTACATCATAATAGGCAGCCCTGGGAAGCCACAGATACAAAGGTATCAAAATAGAATTGATAATTAATGGCCTCAAGCCCATTTCTTCAAAACCATTTGAAAACACAAACGTATGTTTAAACACTGTTTACAAAGGCCTCGAAGAAGTAATTTCCTCTTCGTTTATCAGAGAAACGTTGGTAGATTCAAAGGCTGAGGCAATGGACTTCCTCTGAGAGGTTAATGTCAGTTTTTACAAAAGCAGAATTGGAAATTCAGACCTAAAGGGGTTCAGAGCGTGCCACCCCCAAAATATAATGGCATAAGGATCATTCGGAGCTGAAAGCAAATGAGAAAAATCAAACACAGGGTGAGCTCTCTGCCCTCCCGCTACCTGCCTGAAAACAGAACACAAATTCCCCTTGTGAATTCCCTACCAGGAAGGAGGTAACAACGTCTTCACTGGAGGCAAGATGGCACCGGAAAGAGTCTACACAAACAAACCTTACTAAATGACCATTATCTTCCATTAGTTCCCCCCACCCCGCCACACACACACACACACACACACACACACACACACACACACACACGCTAATTTACCTTCCCAGAGTTTGCTGCCACTAAAAGCCTAAAGCCCTTTTCCTTTGTCTTGTTACTTCTCTACAAACATACTATTTTTTCTTAAAATGCTATATAAGCCCAAGTTGTAACCATCCCTTTGAGTTACGCATTACCAAATTTCTCCTGCGGGTATGCGTGCTGCACATATAAACTACTTTTCTCTTGTTAATCTGTCTTTTGTCAGTCTAGTTTTCGTGGTCCCAGCTACAGGATTTTTTCCCCTCCCCTACAGACCTAACCCCTGATAACATGAAGACTCCCTAACATCAGGAACCTAATGTCATAGTTTATAAACCCTGGAGAACTTGTGTGACGGAAAAAAATACATGACTCCTTCGACTGAGCAAGAAGACTGGAAATAAAATTCTAACTGGGATTAGTCGCAGGGTAATTTTCAGGGTTCACGGGACACCTGTAAAGTGAGAAGAGAAAAGAGAGGGGAAAATAACAAAGCTCTTGTTCCCCAATGTTAGAGCTTGAAGACACTATTCATTTAGTTCCACATCTCCAGGACTGTATTTCTCAGAAGTCAATACTGAAGCGGTCTCGGACAGGGAATTGGAAGGAAGAAAATCCGGCAGCAGTTCAAGTTTGACTATTTATGGTGTGTCACTGGGGCGAGTCATGGCGCCTCTGTGGATGTTTCCTCAACTGTGAAGTGTATAGAATAACTTTCTTTTCTTAAAGGTGACAAAAGGATCAAGTGAGAGCCTATGGATGAGTAGTTCTCAACTCTGACTGCATCTTAAAATAACTTGAGGAATTAAAACCAAAATGTTGATGCCTGGGCTGCATCCCATAGATCCAGATGTAATTGTCCCAGGGTGTGTCCTCAGCACTGTGGGTTTTCAAAGCTCCCCAGATCCTGCTAATATGCAGCCAGTGCTGGGAACTACAGGCCTATTGCAGAAGCAGCACTTCTCCAATGACCTCGGACAGGATCACCTGGGGATCCTGCCAAAATGCAGATGCAGATTCAGAAGCATGGGACCGGAGAGTCTGCATTTCTCACGGGCACCTAGGTTATGTCTGAGTACAGCAAAGTACTAAGTAGCCACTAAGCATGATGCAAACAGGCGTCCACTCTCTCTCCCCAAACTATCAACTTTTAGTGACAGTGGTGTGAGCTTCAGCAAACAACCTTCCTTCCTTCTTCGTAGGATAGTTTTGCAAATAGTATGTATAACTCACTACTATATATAAAATAGATAAACAACAAGGACCTACTGTATAGCACTGGAAACTATACTATCTTGTAAAAACCTATAATGGAAAAGAATCTGAAAAAGAATATACATATGTTTCCATTATAGGTTATTTTATATATATATACAAATTAACTATATCTCAATTTAAAAAAAAGGATAGCGTGTACAAGATTTTAAAAACAAGCATAAAAGGGTGGTATGAATAAAAGGGATCACTCCAGTTATCTGTTAAGAGAACATTTATTACAATTACAAGCACTCCCACTTGCTATGGTACCACTGCTCCCCACATTCATTGCAGATTACGTAGGTCATCATTTCTTCATCTGGGTTGGAATTCTGCACCCAACTTGGAAGGAAGAGTGCCCCTCTGGCAATGACGGTGACCTGGCAATTGAATTTCTCGCAGCGTTGGCACTTTATTTTCTTGGTCGGCGTGCCCTCCACCACTTGGGGCAGGTAATGTTCCCGTATGCCAGATTCCGTGTAGGAGGCTCTCAACTGCTTCAGTTCGTGGCTAGCCATTTCCAAGGCGGTCATTTCGGCAAATTCCCTTGGAGACATGGTCCCAGAGAGCAAGTTTTGCTGTAAGTGAGACGTGTGGGGGGTTTTCAGATTGGCGACTTTGCTTCGGATGCAAGTTTTATATTTTTTGAGGTTCTTGGAGTGAAGGGTAAAAATGTGCTCTTCGATTTCTCGTGCAAACTTGTGCCACAGATCGGCTCTGGGCTGCTCTGTGCAAGGGCCAGCTAGAGCTTCATACAGCAGCTCTGTGCATTTGGCTCTCACGGGCGCTGCAGGATCTGGCTGCCCACTCGCTCTCTCGTCGGGGGATTGAGGGTCACCGGCCCTGAGATGCGCTGCCTTAGGCTCCGCTCCACCAGGGCTATTTTCTGGCACGATCCTTTCAACAGCTCCTGCAACATCTTGGGATGAGTGCAGAGAATGACAGCGGGAGCTGCCCGGTATCTCATCCTGATTTGGGTCAGGAGAAAGTCCTTGATTTTCTTCTTTATTTCCACCTGGAGGAAATGGTTTAGGGCTGCCCCGTGGCTTGCAGTGAGTATCCTTATACAGAGCTTTCCATTCTGACAGCAAACGCTTGGCTTTCTTTTTCAAAGCCGCCGTGGGGCAGTTTTTGAGGACTCTGTACACAGCCCTGACCACATCCGTCTCCTGGAGATGCTCCGGAGTCACACGCAGAGTTTCTAGCTCAGTAAGGTGGTTGCCGAGATCCTCAAAATTCCTTTTAGACATCAGTTGCTCAATAAGGGAAGCTCTGGCAGCTATCTGCTTCTTGTCAGACATCTTGTTACGGCTGCAAAGAAAAAAGAGGTTTCCGTTTTCTCAAGCTTGCGTTTGCCAGGCGCAGCTTCCTGATAGGAGCACAGCGCTCTCTGCCAGTTACCTATGCAGAGAAAGAGTCTGTAATAAAAATGGGTGCAATGTATTAGAAAATGCAATCTGCAATGTAGTATGGTTTAGCCTCAAAAGTTTGATTCTCAGTAGTTAAAAAAATATATATATATATATATATCCCTGTAAACAGCTTTTGCGTTAACAATTGCTTGATAGAAGCATGCTGAAAGATCTGCTGTAACTTTCCCATCCCTAATTTTACAAATGAATGATCTTTCCAAATCAAGATTAGTCAACTCCTTTTTGTGGAATTTGGTGGTTATGCTGGGGATGAAAACATGCCAGTGTCAGCGTCAATGGGGGAAGGCTCAGGAGGCCGGACTATTTTCCCTCATGTTCAGCTATTTCACCGAAGTCCTTGCTGATTTTACAGTCATGAAGTAGTACTTTTCTGAATATAAAAGCATGAGAAACAGGGCCAAAAGTGGATGCTGTTTAGAAGTCCCAAGGAATCTAAAGAAATGATGAAGCGGCACAGGTTGGGAGGCAGCTGGATCCAGGTCAGATGGGCCCCAAAGTCAACAGGCCACACTGTGCTGACATCTGACTCTTCTGAACAACGGGGGGATTTATGACTTTGGACTAACAGGTCCCTAGGCCAGAGTTTGGGCCCATTAACTTTTCTCTTCTTTTTAACTTTTAGGTGTAAAAAGTTGCTTAATGGTTATGTCTGTGTGAATCTCATCCTGGGGAGGCGAATGTTCACTTTATCTAACCAGTCTCTTCTTCCATCCACATAATGCACATAACCTTGCCTACCAAATACCCTTGGATCTATATCTGCCCATTTGGTCTAACCGTGAACATAAGCATCTTGATGGCAGGGATACTGTCTTTTCAACACTCCACGGACTCTCATTTTATAGCACGTGATATTAAATAAACTATCACCGATCACACGCAGGCTAACAACGCTGAAGCGATTACAGGGAGAGTTAATGCAGTCTTCCTAGACACCATCTGACAAGGGCTGTAAAACGTAAGGTCCTTGCAGTCAGCAATTCTACTTTTATAAATTTACTTTAAGGAAATAAGAGATGTGGAAGCTGTTTTTGTAAGAATTTCCTGCAAACTTAGAAGAAACTATGAGGTCCCAAATGGTTAGACTTGCACATGAATGTTCACGGCAGCATTCTTTGTAACAGACAAAAAGTGGAAACAACCCAAATGTCTATCAACTGAGGAATGGATAAACAAAACATAGTATATCCATACAATGGGATGTTACTTGTCAATAAAAGGAAACTCTGATACAGACTACACATGGATGAGCCTTCAAAGCTCTATGTTAAATCAAAGACACAGAAGACCACGTATTGTACGATTTCATTTACATGAAATGTCTGGAATAGGCAAATCTGTAGAGACAGAAAGTAAATTAGTGGTAGACCAGGGCTGGGATGGAAGGAAGGGGGAGGGAACCAGTGGGGTGGAATGAAGAGTGAGTGGCAAAAAAAAAAAAGTCATGAAGAACCTAGGGGTAAGACGGGAATAAAGACGCAGACCTACTAGAGAATGGACTTGAGGATATGGGGAGGGGGAAGGGTAAGCTGTGACAAAGTGAGAGAGTGGCATGGACATACATACATACACTACCAAACGTAAAATAGATAGCTAGTGGGAAGCAGCCACATAGCACAGGGAGATCAGCTCGGTGCTTTGTGACCACCTAGAGGGGTGGGATAGGGAGGGTGGGAGGGAGGGAGACGCAAGAGGGAAGAGATATGGGAATATATGTGTATGTATAACTGATTCACTTTGTTATAAAGCAGAAACTAGCACACCATTGTAAAGCAATTATAATCTACTAAAGATGTTAAAAAAAAAGTGAGTGGCTACTAATGGGTGCAGAGTTTTTCTTGGGGGAGGTGCACAATCTTCTCTCAAGTTGCCTGTGGTGATGGGTGCACAGTTGTGAATAAGCTAAAAACCACTGAATCGTACACTTTAAGTAGGTGAACTGTACAGTACATAAACTATATCTGAACAAAGCTGTTATTTAAAAACAGCATCTAGGGACTTCCCTGATGGTCCATCAGTTGGGACTCCACGCTTCCACTGCAGGGACCACGGGTTCCATTGCTGGTCGGGGAACTAGGATCCCACATGTTGCACGGTAAAAAAAAAAAAAAAAAAAAGTTTTAATAATAAAAATTAAGAAACAGCATCTAGGGAATTCCTTGGCGATCCAGTGATTAGGACTCCGTGTTCTCACTGCTGAGGGCCCAGGTTCAATCCCTGGTCAGGGAACTGAGATCCCACAAGCCATGTGAGGCAGCCAAAAAAAAAAAAAAGTTTTTTTAATTAAAAATAAATAAAAAGAAACACAACATCTAGAGTCTGATCCAAATTTTATTTAAAAATCACATGTGATGAGAAAAGGCCAAAAATAGATACAAAAAATTTCAGACAGAGGCATTTTCTGAATGGCAAGATTTTACGTGATTTTCCTTTGTTCTTTTACTCTTTCCTGAATTTCCTCTAATGTGTATGTATTGTTTTCCTACTCAGAAAAGTGATTAGTCTAGTTCAATTTCATGATAAACCCTATACATTTAAGATATGTGGCCACTGGAAAACGGCATGGTAAATGGCTCATTCCACTTCACCGCCCTCAGAGATCAGGGCACCACAAAGCAGCCGCCTCACCCCACCCGTGGCTCTGCATTCAGGTCAGCCCTCACGATTTCCTCACAAGTCCACTGCTGCATCGAAACCAGTTCCATCTTCCCTCAAGCTCTACCCCAAATGTGAACAGTTAAGTGCCCAGGACTACAACTCTGAGGTTCCTACTGGTTTTCCCCACTGCACAGCTCAGTTGACCAAGATTCTGGGTCTTGCATTTTTACCGCCTGGGCAGTCTTTTTTTTCTCTATTTCTTTTTTAAAGTCAGTTAGCAATAACTCAATGGGCCACTGATTCTGGATCTTAAGTGGCATTTTCTAATTATCGAGAATTGGTACTTCAAGATCATTGTTTTTCCTTTTTGAATTCCACTTTCTTTTTTTGAATGATCAGAATGAAGATGTATTGATTTACTTATTTTTTTTATAAATAAAGTTTTATAGCCCTGCCCGTTTACTTGCGTAGTTTTTAAAAAAATTTTATTGAAGTATAGTTGATTTACAATGTTGTGTTAATTTCTGCTGTACAGCAAAGTGATTCAGCTATACGTATATATTCTTTTTCATATTCTTTTCCATTATGGTTTATCATGGGATACTGAATATCGTTCCCTGTGCTCTACTGTAGGACCCTGTTGTTTATCCATTCTATATATGATAGTTTGCATCTGCTAACCCCAAACTCCCAATTCATCCCTCCCCGATCGCCCCTCCCCCTTGGCAACCATGAGTCTGTTCTCTATGTGAGTCTGTTTCTGTTTTGTAGATATGTTCATTTGTGTCATATTTTAGATCCCACATATAAGTGACATCATATGGTGTTTGTCTTTGTCTGACTTACTTCACTTAGTATGATAATCTCTAGGTCCATCCATGGTGCTGCAAATGGCATTATTTCATTGAATTCCACTTTTAAAGACTGAAAACAGTAAAAGAGGTCTTTCTAAGAATCAAAGACTCAGTAAACAAAGAACAGGCAAGACAGCACAGAAAAATTAAAAACACACATCCTCGATTGCTGAATACTGCTCTCAGCATTGTCTGCCTGAGATTTTGGGATCTGGAGGAAGTCAAGCAGGGGCGTCACAATGATAAGGTCTCAAGCAGCTCAATAAACTTGAGCCCTCCCCCCAGCTGTGGGAAAGTTTCCTAACAAGTATTCAACGTACCCGCGTCTATACTCATTCTATATGCATCACTACCAAAGAAAGAAAGCAAGATTGAAGTTGGCTGGATGTCAGCAAGGTGGTTAATAAGAGACCAGTCTAGAGTGCCCACAACGAGGTTAGGCAATATTTAACTCAGGTCGAATTTCTCAATGAAGGGTCAGAGCTTCAAGGAGATTCTGAAGGGGAATTTAATTGTGGCTTCAGGGCTTCAGGGCGATGGGAGCACTGTTTGTCTTAATAGTAAAACTTTTTCTTTACTCATGGAAATCTACAGAAGTTAATAGATTCATATATTAGCACTCTGCTCTGCATTTCATATGTCCTTTTTTTTAAAAAAATAAATTTACTTATTTATTTTTGACCGTGTTGGGTCTTCGTTGCTGCGCGCGGGCTTTCTCTAGTTGCGGCGAGCGGGGGCTACACTTCGTTGTGGTGTGCAGGCTTCTCATTGCGGTGGCTTCTCTTGTTGTGGAGCACATGCTCTAGGCACACGGGCTACAGTAGTTGTGGCTCGCGGGCTCTAGAGCACAGGCTGAGTAGTTGTGGTGCACGGGCTTAGTTACTCAGCAGCCTGTGGGATCTTCCCGAACCAGGGCTCAAACCCATGTCCCTTGCATTGGCAGGCGGATTCTTAACCACTGCACCACCAGGGAAGCCCCTTCATATGTCCTTTTATTTACTGTTCCTCCATATTTTTTTGTTTTGAATTGTGGTAAAATACACATACCATATAATTTACCATCTTAACCATTTTTACAAGGACAGTTCATTAAGTACATTCACACTGTTGTGCAACCAACTTTCAGAACGCTAGTTGTCTTGCAAAACAAACTTTGCACCCATTAAACAACAACTCTCCATTTCTTTCTCCCCTGCAGCCCCCGGCAACCACCATTCTACTGTCTGTCTCTATGAATCTGACTACTTTAGATGCCTTATATAAGTGGAATCATACAGTATTTGCCTTCTTGTGTTGGGCTTATTTCACACAGCATAATGTCCTGAAGGGTCATCCATGTCGGAGCATGTGTCAGAATTTCCTTCCTTTTCAAGGCTGAATAATATTCCATTGTATGGACAGAGCATATTTTGTTTATCCATCCATCCACTGATGGACATTTAGACTGCTTCTACCTTTTGTGAATAATGTTGCTATGAACATGAATGTACAAATATCTCTTTGAGACCCTACTTTTAATTCTTTTGGGTATATACCCAAAAGTGGGATTGCTGGATCAATATGGTCATTCTATTTTTAATTTTTTGAGGAACCACCATACTGTTTCCCATTCTCCTCCATATTTTTAACAGCATTTAAATGCTGTCCAACTTTCTATTCTCCCTGTGGGACAGTCACGTAGATATAAAGCAATTTATTGCCCTAGGAGGCTATAGTGTGGAAGCACTTGGGATATAAAATTTTGAGAACTGCCACAAAAAGACAAAGTAGGCTGTGTGTCCAGTTTAGAGTTCTACACAGTTCATTCAATAAATATCTATTATGTATCTCATACACGATAAATGCTGAGCCTAATGAGCTACTCTCTGCCTTGAAGGAGCTGACAGCCCAGCGGAAGGAACACAGACAAGAAGCTGGCCAATTACAAGGACAGACACTGCTGCTAAGGGACACATGTAGGAGGAATACAGAAAGCAAACCTGGGCTTCCCATCATCTGGCCGGCTCCAATTACTTCTTCGCTGCTTTCACTCTGATTCACAACATTTTGTTAGAGGGATCATCCTCCAGTACAGATCTCAGCAAGAGATTCCCCCATTTGTCTGCTTAAAGCCCTTCAGAGGTTCCCCTCTGCTCTCAGGATGGAGCCCACGGTCCCTGGCCAGGTGATGAAAAGCCCCCTTCCAGCTTCCAGTGTGATCGCGCTGCATCGCTGACAGACACTGCCTACCTCCCAGCTCGATGCCTTTGCCCCATTAGCTCCCTGAGCCTGCCTGCCTGTCTCTCACCAGGAGTGGGTCTCACTCCTGACTGCCAATCTGAATCATCTGGAGAAATTAAACAGCAAAAGCAAAAACAATGCCAGGGCCTCACCCCAGACAGAATGAATTAGAATCTCTGAGGGCAGGCCTGGGTATTTTGCAGCTCTCCAGGTGACTGTGATCTAAACCAGAGCTGCCACCACTGCCCTGTACACACAGGCACAACCCCCCTCCCGCAGCAAGACCAACCCAGCTCTGCTGCCATCAGCCGGAAGGCAGCTCCCATCCTGCCCCCACACTGAACGCGCACAACCTCTCTGACTTTGCATTTTGCTAGAGGAGCCTCATTAAATTAGGAAATGTTAAAAACGCTTGCTGTGCACAACTCACCTGAGAACCTTCTCTACAAACCACAACTGGTGACTGCAATGTTTTAAGTGTCACGATGCACCCAGAGTCCCGAACAGCCATTCCCGCACTTACCTTCTAACAGCAGAATACAGTGCACATCGAGCAACTCTGTGTGCCGTATACACTCATGTCATCTCCATCCTCACAAAACCCCCGACACAGGTATAGCACTTAGCTCCATCTTACAGATGATGAAACCTATTAAGAACATCAAATATTTGCACACTGGTTTTTTTTTCATGGTGCATATCACACGAAAAAGTTTTTTTTATTGTGTGCCTTCCCTACAAGACCACAGAAGAACGACGTCTGTTTCATTCACCGCTACACACCTGACAAACACCTGGTCAGGGCTTACTATTACTCAACAAATACTTTCTCCTCTCTGCTTGCAAGCATCATCCTTTTCACCACGGACAAGCTTGCTTGTACCCACTTGCGTCTAACTAAGCCCAGTGCCCCTCAGCTTCTTCCACGGGAGCCCAACCTCATCTCAATTCTAGTTCAGAAAATCATTTTAAAATATTCTAGTTCAAAAAAAGAAAACAGAAGCATGGTGCCTCCTGTGGGCTAATCAGGTGGGCTCCAGGAGTCAGGCCATTTGGGGATAAGGAGGGTCTAGAAGGTACAGTTCCCAGAAGTAGGGGGTGTCAAGTATGTGTGGGGGGGAGGGGAATCCAACATCCCAGAATTAATATGAGAATTAAACGAGAAAGTCCTTATAAAGTCCTTAGAACTATGTCCCACACTAAGCCTAACTGACAATTACACAGGACTACAATGAAAAGGTTTCCTTGTATCTACCATACCGGGCATTGTTCTAGAGCAGGGTGTCGGCAAACTTTTTCTATAAAAGGCCAGATAGTAAATACTTTGGCCTTTGCAGGCCATGCAGCCTCTGTATGGACTACTCAACTCTGCTGTTTTTGTAGCAGGAACAGCAGCCACAGACAATACAGAAATGAATGGATATGGCTTCGCTCCCATAGATCTCTTTTGCAAAGACAGGAAGGCTGGATTTGGCTGCAGGCCATAGTCTGCTGACCCCTTTCTAGGGCAGTGCTGTCCAATAGCAATATAATGCAAGCCAAAAGAATAATGTAAAATTTCTAGTGGCCACGTAAAAAACATAATACATTTTATTTAACCCAGTGTATCCCAAATATTGCTGTTTCAACACGTTGATGGATATAAAAAAACTGGGATAGTTTACATTGTCTTCTTCATACTAATTCTCCAAAATTCGCTGTTTTACACTTAAGGCACATCTCAATTCGGACTAGGCACGTTTCAGGTACTCAACAGCCTTATGTAGCTAGCGGCTACCATATTGGACAACACAGTTCTAGAGCATATGCTAGTACAGATAATGCTGAGATACACACCTATACCCCTAGCTTCCTGATACATATTAAAAACAGTTTATACAGTGCCAACAACAGTAGGCCCTGAATATCTGTTGACTGAATGCATACAAAACCTTGTAAATATTAACTGACATAACGGATATATGGACAAAGTGCACACATCCGCCCTAAAACCTGATGAAAGATCAAAGAGAAATTTCCAAAAGCTGGTAACAAATCAGCAATAACCTAGATCTTTTAGATCTTTAGATCTAAGATCTAAAGAGAAAATTTTAATTTCTAGCCGTAACCCACATACATCTCTCCGGCTACACAGGGAGCCCCTTCCTCTGTGGAGAGGAATGATGCCAAATGTTGGTAGGGGCGTCGCAGTTTCTGAAGTCACGCAGTACTGCTCTAGGGCCCTTTCGCCTTACGACGACCCCTAGCAAAGGTGCAGCGAGGGGAAGGGACCTGCACAAGGGCCCACTCTGGCCCGGGTTCGGATACCAGTGGGTGGGGTGGAGCGACAAGCAAAGCCTGCTGCAAGCCGTCCAAGGGTGACAGCCTGGCACCCAGCACACAGGCAGCGGCGGCCCCGAAGGAGTGGCCCACCCGGGAGATCTCGGCTGGAGGAGAGGTGAGGGCGAGGGCACGTTCCGGTCTACCGGCCCTGGGCACACCGAGAACCTCCCCAAGCAGGGGTGGGCTTCCACTGGGAACAAGGACTCGCCCGACTGCAGTGACAGACACGCCGGCGAACACAGAGAATAGCTCACCGAGAAGCACAGGCGAAGCCCGGGAGGCCTCGGCGTCCAGATAGAACTTCCAGTCCCAGGGCGGGACCACGAAAGCTCAACCAATCCAAGCCCGCAAGCTAGAGAACACTGCCCGGGACCCAGCGCATGCGTGCTAGGGAAATGGCGCCTGCGCAGAGCGATCGGCGGCCCAGTGGGCCGGGCCGGGGGCCGGGCCGGGGGCCGGGCCCGGGGCCAGCCCCCAACCCCCCCCAACCCCCCCAACCCCCCCCAACCCCCCCACCCCATCCCCGCCACACACCCCCATCCCCGCAGCTCCCAGTCTGGGGTCCTGTGGTCTGGGGCCGACGGTCCGCACCGGGCCCTGAATTGAAAGAAGCTAGCCCTACTATTGCTTTTGAGCATCGAAGTGTGTTAACTACTCTGCCACCTACCCTTTCTGCTTCCAGTCAAGACAGCGCTCAACTAAATGTTGACAAAACTTTGGACAAAACTGTGAATTATCTATTTACTTAACGCAGTAATTAATTCAGCAAGTACCTACTGCACCTTTGGCATGCATCAGCTGATATGAAAGTAGAAAACATTCATTAAGCAGCCTTGTGCATCCTGCACTTCCCACCTGTACACATTCTTTACCGGCAAGGGTCCAATAAAGACAAAGTGTTGGTAGAACTAGAGAAAGTGGCAGCCTTCTTTGCTGACCCCATACTGGAGGGTAACTTGGGGGAAGGTTAAAGGAAGCAGGGTTTTGCTCTGGATTGGATGCTGTCAGGAAGCAGGGTGATTCTATGACTGAGCAATGTAATAAACCTTACCTAGAAGTAGGGAAGACAGGACCAAGACTAAAGCTGTAATTAGTAAAGCAGCAGCAGCGACTCCATTTTAAAAACTGTTGAAACATTGCAAGTTTATCCTGGATGTAACCTCAGAGACTAGTTTCAAAAGGCTATTGCTACAAAATTGCTTCTATCACAAGATCAAAGTGAGACACCTATTAGTCTACTTTATTGAACAGGCCGGGCTCTGTAGGGTGTAAGAAAGAAGAAACTTTTAATTTTTTCTCACCATTGCCTTGAAACAAGCTCTGTTGGTTCTCTCCTGCCCCTCGGCTGCTCTAGGGCTGGAGCTTGAGGCTTGAGCAAATCCCACAGCTTTTCTTTTCTTTTTCCTTCCAGTTTTACTGAGATATAATTGACATACAGCACTGGATAAGTTTAAGATGC
The DNA here is from genome assembly GCF_964374135.1 of Grampus griseus. Classification (NCBI taxonomy): domain Eukaryota; kingdom Metazoa; phylum Chordata; class Mammalia; order Artiodactyla; family Delphinidae; genus Grampus; species Grampus griseus. The sequence goes on along the minus strand of NC_138999.1, from coordinate 10,740,071 downwards.
AAAGCATAATGATTTGACTTACATCATGAAATGATTACCACAATAAGTTTAGTGAACATCTCATATAAATACAAAATAAAAGAATAAAAATGTTTTCCTTGCGATGAGAACTCTCAGGATTTACTCTTAACAACTTTCGTATTTAACATACAGCGGTTGTTAATTATCTTTATAATATTGTACATTACTTATTTATCTTATAACTGGAAGTTTGTATCTTTTGACTACCTTCATCCAGTTCCCCTTCCCCTGCCTCTGCACAGCTTTCCCAGTCACTTTCAGGTATAAAGAAACAATCTTATTTTTATGTTGTTAAATCCATTCTAATCTAATATCAGAACTTCTATTACTCAACCAATTCAAAGTGCTGACCCTCGCTCAGCTCAGGTGTGAACTGTAACTCTGTGGCCCAGCAAAGGGAAAGACACGTGGATTAATTTCTTCACTCTCCTTACTGTACCCTGTCTCTGCTTCCTGCGCTATTTTCTGGTCTCCCGAGGGTGAGGGCAGGAGGAGGAAGGAGTGGTAAAAAGGTCTTATTTGATTAGTATTGTGAATTGAATGGTCCCCCCACCCCCCAAGATAGATACGTCGCTTCCTAACCCTGGAACCTGTGAATGTGACCTTATTCAAAAAAAGGGTCTTTGTAGGTATAATTAAGTTAAAGATCTTGAGTAAGATCATCCCGGATTACCTGGGTGGGCCCTAAACCCAATGACAAGTGTCCTTAGAAGAGACAGAAGAGGAGAAGACAGAGGCAGAGGAGAAGCCACGTAAAGATTAAGGTGGACATCGGGGTGATGCAGCCACAAGCCAAGGGACTCCTAGAGACACCAGAAGCTGGAAGAAGCAAGGACGCATTCTCCCCAGAGCTTTTGGGAGGAGCATGGTCCTGCCAACACTTTGAGGTTGAACCTGTGGCTCCAGAACTGTGAGAGAATACATTTCTGTTGTTTTAAGCCACCCAGTATTTTATGGCAGCCACAGGAAACGAATTCAGTTAATGATGTTGCTACCTAGTATTGGAGTTCTCTGTGTGCTGATATCCAAAGGCTGCCTCTTTTGTTCTTTTTGTGCGCTCACTTTGGGGATATTTTGGAGACCCCCCCCTTGCTGGGAGGCCCCTTCTTACCCATTTTCTGGTTCAGATGATACAGTGGTTGACCATCAGCTCCTGCATTTGGTGGCATGTCCCCCCAGCCTTTTTCTGTTGGGTCAGCTCACCTGCAGACAGGCCTCTTGGGCGAGGTCCTTCCAGAACAACCCAGCTACTTGCTTCATGTGCACTTAGCCCTTGGCAAAGTCCCAGCAGCTCTGCCCCAACCAAGCCCTGGAGGCAGAGGCCGCGCCCTCTGCAGTCATACTAGACTTCAGCAGTCCCAGCTGGCTCAACTGTTGAGTTTTTTGGGCGAGTCATGCACCACTTCTTGTCCCTTTCAATTCAATTCGGGAGCACCTGTCAATTTCTCTGAGCGGTTCTCTCAAGTTCCCCTCCACTTGCTGGGAAGGTGGGAGGAAGCTTCTAGAATTCTAAAGGCCATCTTCCAATTTTGCCTTCTCCTGTACATCAGCTGAAAAGGGGTGACAGGCCATGGGTGCCTGACATAGTGTTGGGCTCCCCACTTAGCAGTGTGAAGATGGTCTAGCATGTCTCTCTATAAAAGTACCCAGCGGGCACTTAACACTGGGCTCAGATTTGGGTGAAACTCCAAGTCAGGAAAAGTCCCATTTAACATCTTCTTGTACCCAGAGTAATCTTTTTTGTTGTTTTATAAATTTATTTATTTTTGGCTGCGTTGGGTCTTCATTGCTGCGTGCAGGCTTTCTCTAGTTGCCGCGAGCGGGGGCTACTCTTAGTTGCAGTGCGCTGGCTTCTCATTGCGGTGGCTTCGCTTGTTGCAGAGCACGGGCTCTAGGCACGCGGGCTTCAGTAGTTGTGGCACACGGGCTTCAGTAGTTGTGGCTCGCGGGCTCTAGAGCGCAGGCTCAGTAGTTGTGGTGCTCGGGCTTAGTTGCTCCGCAGCACGTGGGATCTTCCCGGACTGGGGCTCAAACCCGTGTCCCCTGCATTGGCAGGCGGATTCTCAACCACTGCGCCACCAGGGAAGCCCCTCAGAGTAATCTTTAGCTCGTTTCCATACCTCTTGTTCTCCTTTCCCACACCATTTGCCCATTTTGCCATTTCTCTAGAATGTAAGTTATTGTACCCTAGATTTATGGCAACACGTTGGTAGAGAATGAAGGAAGCCTGGCTTCCATCAGTTGGTGGTACATATCATACGATGGAAATTCAGAGGCAGTAAAACAATATTTATACTAGTTTGTTACTGGGGATGCTTCAAAATTCCATGTAATCAGAAAAATGGAGAAAACGTACAAAAAGAGATGGGATAAAAGGATGCCAACTCAAACACCTCGGCCTGTCTACTCAGTTGCCTCCCGCATTGTGGTTAACAAATCTGAACCGAAGCCCAGCCGCTGGGATTTCACTCTGTCCAAGTGGCTTGGTACCAGGAGGAATGCGCCTGCCAGGGATGTGGACTGCTCCATGAAATGCCTCACCGCATTTTGGTTCTCAGGTTTTTCTTTTAAAAGGAGGTCGTTTGGTAACAGCAGTTCATCCGAGGAACAAGAAGTGAGCACTGAACTAAAAACCATTGGTCTGTGCTGCTTCTTTTGTCTTTCGTGCTCGCACCCTTGTAGCCTCAAGGCTTATTCTCATGGACTCACCACTGTACACACCATCCACAGCCCCCCTTTCCCAACATGACCTGGGCGTGCGCCAGAAGGGACCATTCATCAGAAACGACAATATAAAGGGGAACCATGCTCATCCCAGGTCTTCTAAGTCTTCAGTGGGAGACACATTTGGCCAGAAGTGTACCATTCTGATTTATGGTGCCCAAGAGAAGCATTTTTTCCATTTCAGCCTCATTTTCCCCCATAACAACCTAATGCATTGTAGTTGCCACATGATTTGGCGCACACAATACTATTTTTGCTAGTTATTATTCATTTCAAACCTGACCCAAACACCACCTAGTTTTCTACCTGCTGAAGAGAATGAAGGTGTCAACTCCTTAGTTATGACAAGAGTAAATCACATAGTTTGGTATGTTGGCTGGGACAATTACATGTACTGAATACCAGCTTTTATGTAATGGGGTCTACGTGGTGGACTTTGGTGGGTTTTGGCCACCTGGCTTTCAGCCCACCTTCAGAACAGCCCATCAGGTGCCCCGCTCTGCCCTAGCCAGGGGGCAGCTACATGACCCAAGGGGGGCTGATTGCACAGTCCTCCCTGGAATGTGAATTTTAAGCACAGTAATGTGGAGACTAACATAGTAAGAGCTTATTCCTGCCATGGTGGCTTCCTGATCAGCAATGGCTTTTTCCCATTATTCTGCTTCTAACCCTGTAGTTCATTTCCAAGGCTGGATTTCTGGTCTTTCCATCCACCTGCACACTCCTGTTTCCTTACTGTAATTTCCCTTTGCTGTAGGTTAGTGGAGGTCTGCTTCTGTTGCTTGCTACAAGCAAACATTGACTCAGCCCGTCTTGATGAAGCTGTGTGATTTGAGTCATCGGAAGAGAATTCCTGATCTTACACGGTGCTGAAATTGCCTTCTTACTCGTTCCTTTGTATGAAGGCATTGGAAGCTGCTATTACAAAAGAGCAAATATTACTTAGGGAAGGTTACACTGCCAGCTCTTTACTCCTTACACCTGAGTTTTCTTATAAGGGTCGTTTCTCTTTACTTGTCAGAGATCAGCAGAATGGGACTTGAACAAGTAAATGTTGATAGGGGTGAACTGGGAGAGAATGAGAGGTCTGCAAGATCAGATTCTTCAAGATCCCACGGGTGACTGATTGGAAGGTTCTCGGTACCCAGAAGCATGAGTTCACAAGACACTGGGGAGAAGAGAAACGGAGCCAAGACGAAGCAGGAGATGCTGAAGACAGCCCTCTTTGCTGCTTGCCTGCTGGCAGCCACACACATGCACATAAATTGCCAGGAGGGGGCACTGCTGGAACTCTGAGAGAGGGTCTGGAAACCGAATGAGGCAAGGAGAAAGTGTCTCCCTCTCAGCGGGGGAGCTGTGTGAGTGCAGCTCAAACTCAGGAGGAAAAATATTTTTAAAAGGACAGTAACAGGGATAGGAAAGGGGAGGCAGAAACTTTTATCACTGTGCAGAAAGGGCAACAGATGTGGGGAAGGTGAGCCTGTGTTCCAGGCTCCTGGGCAGCAGGAAAGGAAACCCTCAGGCCTTAGCTCCTGCCGAATGACTCCTCAAGACTCCAGTGCCATTTGCTTTCAGTCACAACCCGCCTGGTATTAAGAGACGAATTCACTCCAGGTGTCCCAAGTCAACTGGCACCAAGTCACATAGATGAGGTTCATCTTAAAGGGGGGGGGGGTAATACTTTTACTTTTTAAAGTAAATTTTTTATTGAAGTCTAACACATACATAGTAAAGTCAGGGCAGAAATCATAAGTGTGCTGCTCAAAGATTTTCACAGAGTGAACATGTCCCTTTAAAAAGCATCAAGAAACAATGACCACTCCCCCCAAAAGTCCCCCCCCCTTGCGTTCCCTGGCAGCATCCTCTCCAAGGGTAAACACAGTCCAAACTTCTCCATCATAGAGTTATTGCCCCTGATCTCAAAACTTTTGTAAGTGAAGAGGGGAAAAAACTTATATAAGTGGAACCATACAGTATGTACTTCCTGGCTTTTTTTTTTTTTTTTTTAATTTTTTGGCCACACTGCAAGGCTTGTGGGATCTTAGTTCCCCAACCAGGGATTGAACCCGGGCCCTCAGCAGTGAGAGTGTGGAGTCCTAACCCCTGGACCGCCAGCGAATTCCCTGGCTTCTTTTCATCAATGCCACATTTTAAAAATTCATCTGTGTTGCTGTGAGTAGCATGAGTTTGTTCATGCTCATTTCTTGGTAATATTTCATTGAATAAATATACCAGTTGATTTATCCATTCTGCTCGCAAGGGACAGTATGGATATTTGAGTCGTTCCACTGTGATTATTACAGAAAGTGCCGCGATGCATTTCTATTGAGTATATACCTAGGACTGGAATTCTGGGCTGGTAATATGTACTGTTTTCGGTCATAAATGACACATGACCATAAATCGACATACCAAATCTTCTGTATGATTTTTGTACCTGAAAAAGGCACTTCCAAATGTGTTTTAAGCAACACTGTCAGTGAAATACATATATAGGCTCTCAAAGAAATTACTGAGAAGGAAAGAGTAATTAGTTCTTACCTAATTTCATTGAATCCAGCACTCATCATGCTCTAGAAAAGTGGCCACAGGGTGGGAGAAACCATAACAAACAAAACCACAACCTAGAAATGGGAAACAATTTCTATAACATTCCCAAACTGGTTAGACATATACATAGGACAAGTTTTTGTCAAAAATATGCATATGGGGCTTCCCTGCTGGCGCAGTGGTTAAGAGTACGCCTGCCAATGCGGGGGACACGGGTTTGTGCCCAGGAGCGTCTGGGCCCGTGAGCCATGGCCGCTGAGCCTGCGCGTCCGGAGCCTGTGCTCCGCAACGGGAGAGGCCACAACAGTGAGAGGCCCGTAGTGGGATAGCTGGGTTGTATGGTAGTTCTATTTTCAGTTTCTTAAGGAACCTCCATATTGTTCTCCATAGTGGCTGTATCAATTTACATTCCCACCAACAGTGCAAGAGGGTTCCCTTTTCTCCACACCCTCTCCAGCATTTATTGTTTGTAGATTTTTTGATGATGGCCATTCTGACCGGTGTGAGGTGATACCTCATTTGGCACCACCTAGAGGTGTGGGATAGGGAGGGTGGGAGGGAGACACAAGAGGGAGGGGATATGAGGATATATGTATACGTAAAGCTGATTCACTTTGTTATACAGCAGAAACTAACACAACACTGTAAAGCAATTATACTCCAATACAGATGTTAAAAAAATATATGCATATGTAAACTTTTAATCCTAAACCCACTTCGGGGCAGCCCTTCTCAGCTCCAGGCCAGACTCTCACCACCCCTTACTACTGCCTCTAAGTCTATTTATAAATTGTTGTACAGAATCTTTTCACATGTATGCTAAGGATAGAATTTTTATGAAGCAGGACAGGACGTTTAAAGATGTAAGAGTTCCCCAGAGGTCATAAGTAACTACTCCAATCTACAACTCCATTCTCCACAGAAAAAAAAGGACCGTTATTTGTACACATTTACAGGAATCCCAAATCGTTTGTTGCCTTGCCATTCCCTGGCCCAACAGAATGAAGCTGCATCCACACAGCGCCAGGACGATGCTTTGAATGGACACAGAACACAGCTATTTGGCATTTGCAGTCACTGTTTTACTGACTGGAAGAGAAAAAAAAGGTCGAATTCATTTACAATGGCCTTTTAAATGTTGACCCGGTCTAAGCCTTCTTGAAGGGCCTCAAGCCCGTTAAAGGAATTTGAAAAAAATCTACAGACAAACGTGGTTAGGGGCATTTCTCTATAAAAGCCAGTTTTTAAAAGGGAAACATATGTCTAGCCACTACCCCTGCCCCTCATTCTTGCTTGGGGAGAAACTATTAGTGATTTGGATTGTCAGTGTGATAGCACTCCACCTACCAAAAGAACTGCGTTTACTTGAAATGATGCTAAATGGTCATTATCCAATTGGCCCCTGTCAGATTTCTTAAATGTTCTAAAAGGCAAGAATACTTGATTCAAAAACAACCACTATTGGAGGAAAGTTATCAAATTATAACATATTCTAAAACTTTTGGATGCCATTTGCAGCAAAATGGATGGACCTAGAGATTATCATACTAAGGGAAGTAAGTCAGACAGAGAAAGATAAATATCATATGATATCACTTACATGTGGAATCTAAAAAGATGATATAAATGAACTTATTCACAAAACAGAAACAGACTGACAGACTTTGAAAACAAACTTATGGTTACCAAAGGAGAAAGGCAGGGGGAGGGGGAGGGATAAATTAAGAGTTTGGGATTAACATACACACACTACTATATATAAAATAGATCATCAACAAGGACCTACTGTATAGCACAGAGAACTCTACTCAATACTCTGTCATAAACTATATGGGAAAAGAATCTGAAAAAGAATGGATATATGTGTATGTATAACTGAACCACTTTGCTCTACACCTGAAAATAACACAACATTGTAAATCAACTATACACCAATGTACAAAAAAAATTAAATTAAACAAATAAAAAATAAAATTTTGATAGTTCTCTGTCACAATGTAGAATGATTTTGCTCTATGTTTATTTTGCAGAAACTAATTTACCTGATATCTTATGATCTGATTGGAACAAGATTTAAATAGCTGTCCTGAAAAAGAAAGCAGTAGTATCAAAGGTGAGAATGTTATCTGCAAAGCTATAAATTTATAAGCAGCCAACCTTGCTACCCAGTCTTTCTCACTGCCATCACCTCATCTCACTGAAGCCTGAAAGGTAATAAGAGTCAGATGTAGGGAGGCCATTCTCCATGGGCCTCTTGTGTTTCCACCTATCGTCTGCACAAAGGCATTGGCAGCTTTTGTTCTGTACTATCTTATCAAGGATGTTGGTAGAGCCTGGGAGAATAGAGATAGTATCTTATTTCTCAAGAGCAGATTCGTTTCCTGCCAAAGATAAAAATTTCATCTCCTTCTGGGGCAATGTTTGGGCAGGTTGGCTATTGGTCCCCTTATAAGATTGGGGCTTTCCTCAACTCAGAGTTCCTCACTGTGACACAAACTCACTGTGTACCTGGCATCCACCTGGACCCGCCTCTGCATTGCCCCACCCCCTCTGAGACTCGGGGTGGGGGACAAGGGGCAGTGGTGTGACCCTGAGGCCCATGCTACCTGTTGTCCCATGGGTAATAAAGTCCACCTCTGACCCAGGAGTCTCGTGTTTTCTACTGACATCTATGAAACTGTGACAAGCCAACTTGTTAGCTTGCAAGTAGGGGAACAGTTCTTGACATCTGTAAACATCTTCAGGTAAAAGTATCGCTGAGTCATCCCACAAGTATTCTGTGCCTAAGAAAAAAAGAAAAGTACCAAAAATATAGGCTACATCAGGCCACATTAGGAATGAGTGCAATTTTAGGGAGGCACCAAGTGCCCGAGAAGAAGGGGTCATTCAGTACCCTTCCTTGCTTAGGACAGAGGCCCAGATGTGGTCTCAAATCTTTAACTCAGTGCTTTGGGCAGCCGCTGACATCCAGCCTCCTGAGGAGGCAAAAATGGGGTTCACACCATTGTTATTTCAATGTTAATATATACACTCGTGAGGCTGGAGGTCGTGGTAGATGCTGGTGAAGGTAATCTAGTCTATACAGCAGACAGGCAGCACCATTCAGTGGTAAGAAATTTGGACAGCACTCAGGGCCTGTGGCAGGTTGAAGATCTTGGTGTTGTTGCAGACCCAGTCTGCACAGTCTGTCCTTTTCTCTCACAGTGCTTCACAACCTGGAGACAAGATGGAGAAAAGAAAGCAGTTGGCTTGATCCAGATTGGGGCTCTGCCTGGTGGCTGTGGCAGAAAGACACCAGAGCACGGGCCTTGGGGAGGCAGTGGCAAGGGTGTCTTTGAAGGTATGGTGGGCCTTGGGGTCTAGGTTGTGTTTTATTAGAGAGGAGAGTCAAACAAGGAAGAAACCAAGAGATGGGGGGGAAATGGAAATGTCAAGGGAATGGGGGTTTCATTTTAAAAAGCTCAAAGGATAAGCATGGGGAGATTAAGAAGAGAAAGCCAGATCAATCAGGAAAGTTTGATGTTGGCGTTCAAGAGTTCAGAGGTGATGATCAAGTTCAAGAGGGGCCACAGGGCAGAGACTGAGGAGGAGAAGATGGTTACTGGAATAGAGGAGGTCAAAGAACCATGAGGGCAGGTTCTGAATGGGTCATTTGGCTAGATGTCACCACGATGGTTGATGGCTATGGTTAGAAGGACGGAGGGCCAAAGAGTTATTTAACTGCTCCTTCAAGGAACAGTGGCCTTTACGTGCAAGTAGAGAAAGAAGCGACTGTGGACAAGAGTTGGAGCAATGAGGATGCTGCCCTCAACTCCAGCCCCTGAAAAGCATGCAGTGGAGGAGGATGAGCACCTTCATGTGATCTGGACGCAGGGGGAGCAGTGGCCCTGGGAGAGCTCAGTTCAGCTAAGGTTGAGAGACGGAGTCTGTTTACCAGACAACGGAGTATGTGTGATGGGGAGGGGGCAGAAATGGTGGGAGTTAGTGTCCAGAGGAGGGAGCCCATAACAGTGAGGGGATGAGAGAGTGGGAGAGGATGGATGACAAGGGGCAGCTGCATGGTGGGTGATGGCCAGGGTCAACATTTATGGGAGTCATGGCTGAATCATCTGACCTTAGTTTCCCCAAAGGAACCCAAGTATGATTCCATGCTACTTCAGGCTGGAGGTCCATGATGCTATTGGCCATTGACTGGAATTCAAAATAATATGTTGGTATTTAAGGTCCAAGAAGTTAATCCCAAACACTGTGGTCTTGTGGTAGAAATGGCAGGGGAGCCCACCAGTGGTCAGGGAAGAGTGGTCACCTGACTTTGGATTGTGTTTCGTTTGAAATACTAGATAGGCCAAGAGAGGTTTATTTTTGTCTTACTTAAGGTCAAGCAGTGACCAGTATGGGATGGGGTAGACATGCCACCATGTCATCAGGGACCCAGGCTTCCTCAAGCTATGTACTCCTCCATAGGTTGTGGCCCTTGCCCTCATGGTCACAAGGCAGCTCCCAGAGCTCCTGCCTTCACAGCCACATTGCAGGCAGGAAGGAGGAAGGGAAATGGCAAAAGGGGCTGCTAACCGAGAGCCTTCTTTAATGATCCTTCCTGGAAGCCCCACCAATGACTTCAGTGGGCTCCCCGATTTGAAAGAGAGGTTGGGAAATACAGCCTTTTAGCTGAGCACATTGCATTCCCCCCATGTATATGGTTATACTAGTAAAGAAAAAGGTGAGAATGGATATGGGATAGGCAACTAGAAGTCTCTGCTACAGATATTACAGAAACATGAAATATTTTTATTCAATTTAAATCATCTTTGTGTATTGATTTTCTCCCCCATACGTAACATAATTGCAGGCCTCCCTATTTCATTTCTGGTTCAATATCTCTTCCTGTAACCTGGATTACTGGGGCACTGTCCTTCACTTCAAGGTCTCCCCTCTATTTTCCTTTAATCTAAGCCAAACTATGCTCTCAAATCTCCTTGGTCACTGAAGAGATGGGGCCTGGGACTGGGGGGTCCTTCTTCAAGTTCTAGCACAGTGTCAGAAACCACCCGTCTCTAGGGAGGGTGGGAGGGAGGGAGACGCAAGAGGGAAGACATATGGGAACATATGTATATGTATAACTGATTTACTTTGTTATAAAGCAGAAACTAACACACCATTGTAAAGCAATTATACCTCAATAAATGTGTTAAAAAAAAAAAAGAAACCACCTGTCTCAGTTAGCTTTTGCTGTATAACAAACCACCCCAAACTTTCACATCTTAACACAACTATTTTACTACCTCTTGCAACTCTGTGGGATGATTTGACTGAGCCAGGTAGTTCTCCATGTGGTCTTACTAGAAACACTGTTTTGGGGGTTTCTATAACTAGAAGTTATTCTAACATATACAGCTACAGTGCTGTATAGACTCTATGGCCAAAGAACTTCACACTAAGGGAAAACAATGTATTTTTTTCCCACCATCTAAAGAGGTTGTATGTGTTGGTTGTATTAAAGAGAACATTGTTGAAGAAGGATTACTTAAAAAAAAAGACAAGGAAGAAGGATTACTAAGAGTTTCAGTATAAAAAAACTCTAAGAGTAAGGCTACAAATTTTAAAGATTAGTAAGTGGACACCTCCTTGCTTTCCTTCCTTTTACAGCTCAATGCCTTCATTGCTTTCGGGCTAACAGGCAAATATCTGGGGAATCTTCTGTCTGGGAGCTCTCTTGAACCTCTTTCTGACCTAGAATCTTAAAACAGAATATACTTTCATCCTCAGGGAATACACTCAGGATTCATTACCACACAAAGCAGTTCTTGAATTCAGAAGAAAAGAGAAACAGAAAAGGAGGCATTAGTCTTTTTTGGAACCTGGGATCCAGGGTGGGTTAACATGGAAAACACCCTGGAGGGGCTGAGGCTGGTGATGGGCTCTGCTCGGCCACCAGGGACAAGGGCAGTTTCTCCAGCTCATGCAGAAAACTTAAGCTTAACCTCTCTACAGAACTTTCCTTCAACTGTCTATTTTGCATTTTTAGATCATAACCACACAACTCTGAAAATCTCCTTTCATGAGTGTGCCTGTAAAAAGTGCCTCCACGAAGGAAAAAGGTAGAGCTAGGCAGATCCACCAGGGGGCGCTCTCTGGGGTCTGGGGGTGTGCTTCATGCAAAGCTGGGCGTCCAGACAACCGTGCTGGCAGGACAAGTGGGCTTCCTTGGCCGGGAGCAGAAAGAGGGTCTGCATCAAATAGGGAACCCCCCAGGCAGGGGGAGAGGCCTGACACTCCGCGCGTCCCACGGCAGCAAATTGGATTTGGTATCTGTGGAAGACTAAGTTTCCAGACCTTATAGAGAACCCTGCTTCTTAGGACTTAAAGCTGACCCCATCTTACTTAAGGCGTGGAACTGTCTTCCCTTTTTCTTTCATTTGCCAGGAGAAACTACAATGCACTTTTCATAAGATGTATAAATTCACAGAAGTGATACAAAACACATCTCCCAGAAGGCTTTGCTCCTCCTGCACATGGCTTGCCAGCGCTTTCTCATCTCTTTTCTCTTCCTCCAGCCCCTCTTTCTTTCTCTCTTCATTCCTCTTTTTTGTTCCATGAGGGTTCCCATCTCTGGAAATGCTCTCTTCAGAGTTGAAGGGCTGCGAGTCAACCTTAGGGGCAGGAGTCCCCCCAGGTTCTGCGATGTTTTTCATTTTTACCTTCTTTTTCATGTTATTTTTGTGAGCAAGCAACTTCTTGATTCTGTCTTTGATGGTACCAGGTGCTCTGAGGAATTCCTTCACAGAATTTTCAGGGATAACTAAAACCAACAGTAAAAGAGAAGTTCCACATTGGCCAATAATTAGATCTCTCACGAAAAATGGAGCATTTAAAAAGCGTCAAAGTGCAGTACATGAATGCTTCCAGCATCAGCACAGGGCTTCCCTGGTGGCGCAGTGGTTGAGAGTCTGCCTGCCAAAGCAGGGGACATGGGTTCGTGTCCTGGACCGGGAGGATCCCACATGCCGCGGAGCGGCTGGGCCAGTGAGCCATGGCCGCTGTGCCTGCTCGTCCAGAGCCTGTGCTCCGCAACGGGAGAGGCCACAACAGTGAGAGGCCCGCGTACCACGAACAAACAAACAAACAAACAAAAAACCCAGAATCAACACATATGAGGCCCAACCATTTGATATTTTAGGAAGAACTATATTTGCAGCTGTTTTAAGCAGTTCCAATGTTACGGTAGGATCTTAACGACTTTAATTGTTAAGAGGACAAACTTTTGTTTTGCTTCAGAGACTACGGTAATGAAATACCTGCTCCTACCAAGCTGGGCTACAGATTCCAACGTGATGGATTTTCCAGGATCCTCTAATATTTCTGCTTTCACAGCGGTATTCGCCAAAGTTGCTGTGGCCCAGGTGGTCCTGTAATTTGTTTAACTGTGATATTCAAAGATTATGGCTAGCATTATGTTGAACCATATAAATTGCCAATAATGGGCCATTTGTGACCTACAGAACAGTGATTTTTTTTTTTTTTTTTTGCGGTACACGGGCCTCTCACTGCTGTGGCCTCTCCCGCCACGGAGCACAGGCTCCGGACGCACAGGCCCAGCGGCCATGGCTGACGGGCCCAGCCGCTCCGCGGCATGTGGGATCTTCCCGGACTGGGGCACGAACCCGTGTCCCCTGCATCGGCAGGCGGACTCCCAACCACCGCGCCACCAGGGAAGTCCCAGAACAGTGATTTTTGATTCAATGTATACATACCTAATTTGTCTTCCCTGTTCTCTCTCCCCTTCGAATTTCTTCACCTCAGTCAACTACTATGAAAAGCTAAATGATTTTACTTATTGACTATTTATAGAGAGGCATCTATATTTACAGTTTTACATTCATTTCCTATTTCTAATCACTAAATTAAATTCTTTTTTAAAATGCACCTTTAAATAGACTGACAGGGGGCTTCCCTGGTGGTGCGGTGGTTGAGAGTCTGCCTGCCGATGCAGGGGATGCGGGTTCGTGCCCCGGTCCAGGAAGATCCCACATGCCGCGGAGCGGCTGGGCCCGTCAGCCATGGCTGCTGGGCCTGTGCGTCCAGAGCCTATGCTCCACATCAGGAGGGGCCACAACAGTTAGAGGCCCGCGTACCACAAAAAAAAAAAAAAAAAAAGACTGACAGACATAAAAAATAAACTTATGATAACTAAAGGGGAAAGGGAGGGATAAATTAGGAGTTTGGGATTAACAGACACACACTACTATATATAAAATAGATAAACAACAAGGACCTACTGTATAGCACAGGGAACTATATTCAATATCTTGTAATGGGGCTTCCCTGGTGGGACAGTGGTTAAGACTCCGCCTGCCAATGCAGGGGATGTGGGCTCGAGCCCTGGTCCAGGAAGATCCCACATGCCATGGAGCAACTAAGCCCGCGCACTACAACTACTGAGCCTGTGCTCTAGAGCCTGTGAGCCACAACTACTGAGCCCGTGCACCACAATTAGTGAAGCCCGCGTGCCTAAAGTCCCTGCTCCTCAACAGGAGAAGCCACCACAATGAGAAGCCCGCGCGCCGCAACTAGAGAAAGCCCACACGCAGCAACAAAGACCCAACGTAGCCAAAAATAAAATAAATAAATTTATACAAAACAATCTTGTAATAACCTATCATGGAAAACAATCTGAAAAAGAATATATATGTGTGTGTGTATGTATAACTGAATCACTTCGCTATACACCTGAAACAAACACAACGTTGTAAATCAACTATACTTCAATTAAAAAAAATACAAACCATATGGATAAGAACAAACTCTCCTTTGACCATCATCCCCAATTCTAGAGCTCTCCCCAGAGCTAAGCACTGTTATCAGGGTGGAAATCATCCTTCAGACTTTGTCTACACTATTCATTTTGGTTCACACAAATGGACTCATGCTCTCTGTACTATTTGACAACTGCTTTTTTTATTCATGAATGTCTGGAGATACTGTCATGTTTGTATGTATAAGTAGTTCTACCTTAAAAAATGTATCTCTAGGGTGATTCGTCATACTCCTCAGAGGATCAATGACCACTGGGGGAAAATGTTAGTGTAGAACTTCAGAGGTAGAAGAAAAAGGTCTTTTAGCCCAGCATCTTTGTTTTGTAAATGAGGCAACTGGGCAACGTTAAATGACTTGCCCAATGTAACTCAGCTACCCAGGAGCAGAGCTAGATTTGAGGGTAAAGCAGATGAATGAGTCTTTTTCCAGTCCTATTTCCATGGCATGTTTCTTCCTGCTTTAGGGTTAAGGGTTACTTTTCTCTAACTGCCTCAAATTCCTCGAGATCTAAAGTCTAAAGATGCATGCCCCCTTTCTGGGGATCAAATAGTGATAATAAAGAGTATTCAACTACACACTACTATATATAAAATAGGTAAACAATAAGGAACCTACTGTACAGCACAGAGAACTATATTCAATTATCTTGTAATAACCTATAACAGAAAAGAATCTGAAAAAGAATATATATGTATAAATATATACATATATAAATCACTTTGATGTATACCTGAAACTAATACAACATTGTATACCAAGTATACTTCAATAAAAAAAAAAAGAATATCCAAACTGATGTGAAAAAGTAATTTAAGGGAATTCCCTGGAGGTCCAGTGGTTAGGACTCCACGCTTTCACTCTCGAAGGCCCAGGTTCAATCCCTGGTTGGGGAACTAAGATCCTGCAAGCCATTTGGTGCGGCCAAAAATATTAAAAAACTTATTTAAAAAGATTAAAAACCCCGACCTTTAAGATCAAATATATTGTCCTTTTATAAAACATCTAGGCATGTGCTAGTCTAAGAGTAAGCAAAAAGGGTCTAATACCACTGAATCAATTCACTCAATTCTACAACGTGGATAGAGTTCAGAGGGAAATGAAATAAGGGAGTAGGCACCAATTTCAGTGTCCAAAAAGAATATTACAAAAAGACATTGGATTGAGAGTTTGTTAGAATATTTTTCTTGGCAATATTTTAATCTCTTCTGCTCAGTTCCTTCTCCAACATTTGGCTGATTCGTTCTGTACCAAAATGGTAGAAAAATAAATAAGAAGAGGTCCACAATATTTTGTGTAATCAAAAGGAAAAAGAAAAATGCTTTGAAAATATATATACTCCTAATTAATACATTGCTCTTACTTTGAAATCAACCTAAGGTTGTGATGACAAGAGGTACATTTCTCTTTTCAATGAAATGTCCTAGTTATTTATCAATGTGACAGCCTGTAGTTACAGGTTCGAAACCAATGACTACTAATACAAATAATCCACCATTATTCATCTTCGTGAACTTCAGATGGCCTGTTTCAGCTGATTTGCCAGAAGTTGCATAAGCTCTGACTGTAATGTGCATATATACACCTTCCTCTGAAGGCCCCACTGTGCAATTCTGTCTAAGGGTCTCTGATTCTTTTCCCAGGACCCAGCATGAAAAATTAACAGGATATACCCATTCCCTGGAAATTTCCTTTATGCAGTCAGTAACCTAACACGGAAGACCTTTAATAAATAAGGAGGACAGGGTTTCAATCCACACCAGGCAAACCTAAACATCTGCCTTTGCTTTCTGTTTTGAAGTTTTGATTTTTCCTATTGAAAAAAAATAAATCAAACCATCACAACTTTTGTGGTGCCAACAATTTCACTCCTTCGGTATGTAAAGAGCTGGGGCAAGGATAAAGCAAACTATGCATACGCAAGACTATGAATGGATACATCTGGCTGTATCTAGGTGTTGCTATTTCAAATCTGACACAGCTGATGACTATTTCTCTTGAAAATTTCTTCATTAGCGCAACATCTTTTTTGAGGATACACAAACGTGGGAGGAAGTTGCCACAGTAGGAGGATCTGGCACATTTGGGGATCTCAGACATAAAAACAGGGAATTCCACAGTTTTCAGATTCACAGGCCAGTCTTCTGTAAATGAGGTTGACAATTTCTCTTTCGGAGCGATCTGAGATTTCTCTAAATATCCACTTTGTCAACAACTCTACCTACCTGAAAATCCTTGCTTTGCTTAGAGAAGACCACTATGATGTGAGAACATCTTTCCCAGGAGGAACATGACTTTGACATTCATTTACCTGTGCCAAGTTCACCACCACATGATCTCCTATCACCTGTCAGGGGAAACTCTCCTCTCATCTGAGCTTTAGATGTGGTCATGGGCAGAGAGGCTTAATCATGAATGAGGAACATACTGCACCATGAGGTGCAGGCATCAGGAAGGGGCTGGATAGCAGAGAAGCTGACCCAGGAGAGTTTGCTGGGGAGGAGTCCAGGAGAGGTGTCCACCCCAGAGGAGTAGCCGTGGGTCCTGGACACACTTATCCTGCCTTCAGGCACACAGCCCTGGAGCCCTGTTTCCTGGGTATGACTCCCAAGTCCCCACAACTTCTAGTCCTATGTCCTCAAGGCCATATTTAACTTCTGTTTGCCTCAGTCTCCCCATTTATAAAGCTGGGCTAAGAAGAGGGTACTTGTGAGGCTGAAGTGAGTGATCACATATCAATTACTAAGATAAGTGCCTGACATATATTTGGCCTGTGTTTGCTATTATTTTTAGATTTCATCACCAGAATGTTGAAAATCTTCTACTGAGTTAAAAAAATTTATTCCAGGCCATACCTCCAAACTTCTGTTTATGTTATTACTGAAAGAAAAAATATTCAATGACCTGGTTGTAGCGATACCTATGCTCTTGAATATGCTCTGTATAAACTGAATTAATAATGACCAAAGCATATTCCTAATGACTAAAGAAGCTGCTTTCCAATGGGAACGATCGTTGAATTTTGATAAAGAAGCCATTGCCACTATTACTCCTATTACTAGTGCATGGTTATCAAATATTTAATAATTCTGGGCTGGAGCTAAGCCCTATATGTGAATGTTTATTGATTATATATGGATGATTTCATGTAATCATCAAAACAATATTATGGGCCAGATACTATTATGTATATTTTGTAGATGTGGAAACTGAGACACTGAAAGGTTAAATAGTTTCAGTCCACAGGCAGTAGGCTAGGGAGCCAGGAATCAAACCAAGGCAATTTGTTTCCAGAAGCCACGCTCCTGGTAACTAAATGACTTTAGGTCCTTTCCTAAATTGACTGGTACTACCCAAGTCGGGTAGTACTAAAGTTTTGATTTCCTTAGAATGACACATAGCTGCTGTCAAATTAAGACCAAATTATCGAACAGCGTATTGTTAATACTAACATACGTTAGAACAGTAAAAAAAACCAAAACATACATCGACATTTAGGTTGCTTTGTCCTTTGGGTACAGACGGTGCATAAGGATAACTGACTAACTCCTCTTCTGTACTGCCACGTAGGGCCTAAACTTTCCCCAAAACAATGAACTCATAATAAAAGTTGCTATGTTATTACATAATACAATTTACATGGATACAAATGTATTTTATAACAGCATCTTATAATGCTGGATGCTAATTGGATGCAATTCTCTCATTTTTGTATGACTTTTCTTTGCACATAAGGGTGTATTTTTTGGCCATCCTTTAAGCAATGTGTGTTAAGACTTTAAGATCAATTTTTAAAAGAGACATGGCTGTTTATTTTACAGAGAATCAATCGATGCAGAATGGAAAGGACTGGGCAAGTAATACAGTGAATGACCCAAAGATAACTTTCTCTTGTATATAAATATTCTGGCGAAAGACTAAAGAAATGATTCTGCTGCAGAATGGATAGTAACAAAATGAATGATTTTCAGATATCAAACAGAACACTGTGATGCATTTGAGGTTTCCAAGAATCAGGAAGAATTTGTTTTACCCACCCCCCTCTACTAAAGTTAGAGTTGGATGGTCAAAGAAAAACGTTAAGTTTTCTTGACATAAGAAATGTTTGGGGCTGACAAAAGTATGCAAACAGCTCACGCAGCTCTATGTCAAAAAAACAAACAACCCAATCAAAAAATAGGCGGAAGACCTAAACAGACGTTTCTCCAAAGACATACAGATGGCCAAAAAGCATGTGAAAAGATGGTCGACATCACAAATTATCAGAGAAATGCAAATCAAAACTACAACGAGGTATCACCTCACACCAGTCACGATGGCCATCATCAAAAAGTCTACAAACAATAAATGCTGGAGAGGCTGTGGAGGAAAGGAAACCCTCTTACACTGTTGGTGGGAATGTAAATTGATACAGCCACTATGGAGAACAGTATGGAGGTTCCTTAAAAAAAGAAAAAGAGAACTACCATATGACCCAGCAATCCCACTACTGGGCATATACTCTGAGAAAACAATAATTCGAAAAGATACATGCACCCCAATGATCACTGCAGCGCTATTTACAATAGCCAAGATATGGAAGCAACCTAAATGTCCATCGACAGACGAATGGAAAAAGAAGCTGTGATACATATATACAGTGGATCATTACTCAGCCATAAAAAAGAACAAAATAATGCCTTTGCAGTGACACTGATGGACCTAGAGATTATCATACTAAGTGAAGTAAGTCAGACAGAGAAAGACAAATATCATATGATATCACTTATATGTGGAATCTAAAAAAATGATACAAATGAACTTATGTAAAAAACTGAAACAGACTTACAGACTTCAAAAACAAACTTATGGTTACCAAAGGGGAAACGGGGTGGGGGGAGGGATACATTAGGAGGTTGGGATTAACATATACACACTACTATATATAAAAAAGATAATAAACTAGGACCTACTGTATAGCACAGGGAACTCTACTCAGTGTTCTGTGGTAACTTATGTGAGAAAAGAATCTGAAAAAGAATGAATATATGTGTATGTATAACTAACTCACTTTGCTGTAACCTGAAACTAACACAACATTGTAAATCGCCTATACTCCAAAAAAATTTTTTTTTAAAAAGAAATGTTTGGGTTGATGTAGGATTTATAATTTCTAAACACTGGGCTACAACATCGAAAATGCGGGTTGCAAACACCTACCCCCTTGCATGCTTAAAGACAGTGTCTTCATTTCGATGTTGATAACACACTGTGGTTTCAAGAGGGAGCAAATGATCGAGAAGGAAGAGGACACCAGATTTACTCTGGCCACTTCTTCCTAATCCCTTTGATTCTTTAGCTTGCGGGCAGGGGTGGGTACGTGGAGGTGAGTTGCCCACTTACTGACACAAGCGTTTTCCCAAGGCACCGTTTTTTTCTCTGCACGGCATTTTTTTCTTTTTTACATTCACTTTTACAGGATTTCAGAGTCAAGAGGAGCTAGACCTTAAGGAATATGATTGAAATTGTGCTAATAACAGTCACAGCCTGAGCTAACTTTATTGAGCATCTACTATGTGCCCAGCTCTCTCCACCTATATTAGTTACCTCATTCAAATCTCGCAACGAACCTATGAGAGAGCTACCGGGAGGAATGTGGGCTCTCTCAAAGCAGAACCCGAGAGGAGGATTTGGGTGCAAGTGGTTTACTTAGGAGGTGGTTCCGGGAGGCTGAAGTGGGGGAAAGGGCACAGTGAGATGGGAAGGGAGAAAAGTCGAAAAGGTACCTCAATGGACAGGTAATCACTGTGGGTGAGTGGGGCTCAGTTCTGCAGGGGACATCTGGGAACCAGCACAGAACCCACTTCAGAACTGTTCCACTGCACAGGGGAAGCTGGGGGATTTACGCACAGACCCCTGGCTTTCACAGCTTGAGGACTGCCCCCAGGGGTGTACCTGCCGGGGGATGGGCACCCTCTAGAGGAAGCCACAAGGCCACGATGCAGACAGAATCCATGGCACCAGGGCTAGGGGCATGCACAGAACTGTCCACCCGCGTCATTGAAATTAGGGGTCTTCAAGGGACTGTGGCCTGGCCCCTTATGAGCACCCACCACAGGACCACCAGGAGCCCCATTTTGGATAGGAGGAAACTGAGTTTAGAACGGGGGAGCAACTTGTGAAAGGTCACAGCCAGTATGGGGCACAGCTCAGGTTCAAGTTCAGGCTTTCCTAGCCCCTGAGCCTGGGCTGCTGACCATTACATCACACAGCCTGAGACAAGTGAGGCCGGAACAGACATGTGCAAATTTGGTGGCGTGAAGGAGCCCTTGACCACTAATCCTATGTGGAAAGCTGACTTATTCCATCTCTTCTCTGAGGGCCTCTCAAAATTATGGCATCTTTCCCCCCATCCCGCCCATGCAGAGCCCTGCACAGGCAGCCAGTCTCTCTCTCTTTCTTTGAATAAAGTTTCAGAAGGACACCATGGGTACATCTACACAGAGGGACAGAAACCATAGAATCAAGACTGAGTAGCCACTGAATCTCAACTCCAGCCCAAGGCGGGAGTCCCTCCCGGAGGCCCCGGTCCCCACTCCACGGGGTCCCCTGCTCCACTCTGAGATACACAGTGGGAAAATCTGTAAGAGAGAATGCAACCCCACCCACTGGCCTTCTTCGGCTTTGGGAAGGCAATTTTATTTTACATTCGTCAAGATATTTATAGGCACAATGTCTGCTTTTCAACACTATTTTTTCCCTTCCAGGTTAAATGCTGCCCGGTTCTTTTGGCAGTTCTTCATAGAATGTGATTTCCAGACTCACTTTCTTTGCTTATATTCTTCTGTACATCATCTCGCCCAGCGCCACTGGGGTAGGGTGAACCTTTTATGGGTGTGGGGCTCAGTGTCCGTCATGGTGTGGACCATTCATTTTTCCCATCACTGAGTGGCTGCTCTGTTGTGACACTGGGAGCATCAGCCAGATGGGGGCACGGGATGGGATACAGGTCAAGGGACCGTTTGTGACCGTATTTATTGGAACATGTGGGAACGCTGCTAAGGGGCCTGTGAGAGAGCAGGGTCAGGGCAATTAACAAATCTAGGCACGTGATGAGCCAGTGCTAAAAGGCACATGATCAGAGGATAAACCTGGATGACTAAACACAGTGGGACACTGTTGGCCAGGGGAGGGACAGTGCTGTAATCGTTGCTGGCTTGTCTTGGTAGACATTCCCGGGTCTCACCATGATCTCTAGTTTTCTTCTCTTTTGGGATGCACAGCAGGATTATATGTATATTTTGCCCCTGATTCCAAGCTGAATTAAGTAAGAACTGGTGGGTGACTGTCCACACTTCCTTCCGTGCTGTGACAAACCCTACGGCCTCAGATTGATACCGTGGTATCATAAGATGGTGGGGCCTCTGTCAGCCTGGGTTCCTACGTGACAACACGGAGAAGAAACACCCTGACAACTCTCTCCAGATATAGCATGAGTGACAAAGAAACTGTGATTGCTGTTGTAACTGTGGACAGCACTGACATTTTCTTGTTATACATTCGCTGTATCGATTTCAGAGTTTACCACCTGATCACTGAGGAATTCAGCAGCAAGAACCACGGGACTCGGCTAGCCAACAAAAAAGTGAATACAGGCTTGAGGAGCATGATAAAGTGACATCAGCTCCATACTTGGTTTCGGTTGTGCGTTCTGGAAAAAGCCATGGTTAAAAACCTTCTGTGGTTCTGAGCCACTGACAACTCGGGATTGCTCGTCACTGCGCCATCACTTAGCCTATCCCAAGAGATGCATTTGCTCAGTGTCACTTGTCCTCAAATCTTATTTTCGGTGTTTGAAAATATGTCGTGACCAGAAGAACCTCCAGAATGCTTGCTGTAGTTTAAGCACCGTGCCTATGGCTTCTGTGAAAATTGGAGATGTGGTTTGACTAGCCAAGAAGACAAGCCTGAGACAGAGGTAAGTTTCCAAACACTGTGTGCACACATCTCACAGCCCCCCAACACACACCACACACACACACACACACACACACACACACACACAGCGGGAGGAACAGGAAGTAGACATGGGGAAGTAGACATGGGGAATAGCAAAGACACCATGACCGAGTGGACTTACCAGAACACTGAAGTCCACTGCCAGCATATTCATCCTATATGGGCAATTGATGAGGAGGGTGTAATTTTCTCCAGGTGAGTATGGCTAAGTCTGCCTCAGCCTCCAGCTATGATTTATAATATCACTATGATTAATAGTATATTTAGGTTGATGGATGGTGACATGTGGTATAAAACTGATAGGGGTGCACTTTTGTCATGTAAATAGCGTCAGGCCTGTTGTTCATGGAATGCCTTGTGTTACTTCAGACGCTCAGAAGTGAAATGGGGAAATTCCTACTTTTGTGACAAGAGCGATTTTCATGAGGGTGGATGCTGCTGGATTAAAGATTTTTGTTATTCTTTGTGTTCTTTGACCAGAGTATATTAGATTAATGATAATAGCCATTATAAGTAGTATTGATGTGCTGGATTGTTTTAGGAAATATTTGTTGGATGCATATGTAGCTTATGGGTTCTGTAGCTTATCCTGTGAGTGGATAAGGAATTCTGGAAGGAAGGTATCCTCACCCAAGGAGAGCAGGTTCCTATACTTCTCCAACATCACATCCCTGTACAATTCCCATTGATCTTGGGCCAGGCATTCTCTCTCCTCTTGAGAGAAACCTATGGCCATATCCTGGTATGTCAGCAGTCCCTGAAATTAAAAGTACACATGCCGTGTGGCCACGGGAAGAGTTCATGATGTGACCCAAGAAGAAAACAGCAAGTTAAGAGAACTGGTTTTAATTTAGAAGAGTGTCTTCAATTATCTACATATATATATATATATATATATATTTTTTTTTACAAAGTAAGTTTCTCTATCTTTTTTCTAACTACAAGAAAAGAGTATGGCATGTGATCCACAAAACCAGTATAGAGACTATACTTATCTGGAAAAGAAATGATAAAATGATGGTTTCAACACAGGCATATGCATTTTTGAGTGTTTTATTTATATCAAACTGGATAAAATGTGTGTATTTCTCAGACAGAAAAGACATGTCGAGGTAGAAATGAGCCTTTCAACTATCCATGGGTACACAAGTACACTGGGGAGATTGTAAAAGTGCAGATTGTGATTCAGTAGGTCCGGTGGGCCTGAGTTCTATTTTTTTAGGAAGCTCATTTTTAACTAGTGATGCCACAGTCTCTGATTCATTAACCACAATTGGGAATAACAGAGACATAATAAGGTCAGGTAAAAATTCATAGTTAACTTTGAACTTAAAGTGTTTTATGGATTTTACACCTTTAATAGAATAGGAAGCACAGCAGCAACAATCATTTGTGAATATTTACTCTAGACCGTGTATCTTTCTAACTGTTTTGTGTAGGATTCCAGGAAAAAGGCCTGGGCTGCGGTCACAGTGGGCGGGGCCCCCAGGCCGGGCCGCCCATCCAGGACCCCCGTTGGGGCCCTGCTCTCCTGGCGGCTTCTTCCCCCGCCGCCCCCTCCCTCCCAGAAGGCCTCGGGGCAGAGCGGTCCCACCCCCTGCGCCTAGAACGGAGCCCGCGTTTCCGTAGAGCTTGAACTCCGAGCTTGAACTGCCGGCTCGGGGTCTCTTCCCTCCGCCGTCACGGAACTGCCCCGGAGGCCGAGGGGAGGGCGGCCTCACTGAGGCTACCAGCTCTGGAGGGGCCCCGGCGGCCGAAGCCACGACAGTCGTGGGGACGGCGGGACGGGTAAGTGGGCGTCGACCCTCCGCCTGGTCCGGTGCCCGGGCGGCAGCGCAAGACCAGCTTCTGAGGGGCAGGGGTTCGCTGCCACCCGCCGCTGCTGTGCAGAAAGAGCGGCCCCCAGTGTCTGGTCCCGGGGAACTTCGGTCCCGCCTCTCGCCCCTGCCCTCGGCCTGGCTCGCGGGGCCTGGGGGGCGTGGGGAGGGGGTCGGCCTGAGCGTCCTGAGGGGAAACGGGGCAAGGGAGGCGCAGGGTCCGGCTGCAGCGTCAGCGCCCCTCCTCCCGACTGCGGGGAAAGCGGCTGAAATCTCCTCCCGAGGCTCGCAGGCCCCTTATTCAGCCAAGTCCCTCTGCGCTCCTTCTTTCCTGAGCTAAAGTACCGTGTGGGGGGGGGGAGGGGACCGGGCAGGGGCCTGGCGCAGGTAATGGGGAACATCAAAAGGTGATTTTTAACTAAGGAAAACCAGCTCTCGCAACGTGAGGAATGTAGCGCTTTTCTTTGTATGCGAAGATGCCAGAGTCTGGGCTCACTGAAATCCTTCCTTTCATTTGCACCTCAGCTCTCTGGGGCCTGCATTCTGTATTTGCATATCCTGAGTTCCGTAGGGCCCGCGGCTCACACTGGAGGGCTGCAAGTGCTGACGACTGGGACGTCCTTTGTTTACTGAGATGGCAAGAAATATTCCATTTCTCACAGGCTCGAGGGGCAGAGAGTGAAAAAGTGTCAGAGAATCTCACTCAGCATGTACTTTGGTTTACATATAGGTAATATTTATACTTAACTGTGCTAATAGAGGTTCTCAAGTCCAATCAACTTGTACTACTGCCCTCTATGTATTAATTTCATCAAAATCATAAAATAAATGCCTATAGAATTGACTTAATCCATTTAAATAGGATAATGATTTTTAAAGGAAACATAGTAGAAATATAACAACAAAACCTTTACCACTGAAGGCTGGATCAGGAACAACCTAAATAAATGTTCCATTGTTAAAATATTGAAAGATGTGTTCAATAGAAATATCAACAAAAATGACAAATAATAAGGGCAGCAGAATGTTGAAATGTTCTACCTTTATCATTAAAGTGGCAGAAAATCATTTATTAGTAGGCACTGGGGGCAGAAGATGCCTGATTTTATATCTTTGTCATATTTGTACAGTTGTTTCAACAAGTAACTTAAAGACAAAATGGAAAAACAAGGAGGTTTGTGCCTGAGATCATGTTGTTGTGAAACCAGGGATGGCCACCTTGTGCCAGGTGAGTTAAGTTTACCTGGCAGGTAGACCGCAGAGCTCCTGAGAAGCAAGGGTTGGAATTTTTCTGCTGGTTGCCGCTTAGGTTCTGTGACTTGACTGATTGTGAGTCATGTTTCAGGAAAGACCTGATCACAGGAAAAGGGTGGGAATAGTGTGATTTGGGGAGCAGCTAACAACATTCATCACGGCTCATGGCCTGAATGAATTTTAAAGAAACAGGAAAACAAATGCTTCTTATGGAATCAGAGAATGTGAGGGCTGGACAATCCCACAAAATGAGGAACACCTGTCCCATTTTCCAGATGAGAAAACAGAGGCCCAGCAAGGTGAAATCCCTCACCCAAGTTGCACCCGTCTCTCCTCCCCACTACATGGTTCATGAAAGCAGGACTCTTCCTGTCGTGATCACTGCTGAACCCCAAAAAGGGCCAGGTATCTAGCAGCTGCTCCAAAAATTTTGGTTGACTGCAGGAACAATGCTGTTTCTTTCTTTCTCACTCTTATTCAGGATTGTGCCAAGAACTCCCCAGTTTGCAATGTAATTCTATAAATGTAAATATTAATTGAGTTTTGTTGTGATGAGGACTTAGGCTTTCAAGGTAACAGACTTGGTTCAGATCTTGGTTCTGCCACTCAATAGCTGTTTGGCTTTGGGAAAATTACTAAACCTCTCTGAGCTTATTTCCTCCTTTGTAAAGTGGGGATAAATGTATCTGAGCCAGCAGAGCACCTGCATGAGAGATGTGCACTAAATATTGGTCTTTCTCACTCTCCCACGCCATCTCTCTGTTCTTCCCAGAGAAGTTGTACAGAAGGATATAGTACTTTTTAAAAACAATTAATTAATTAATTAATTAATTTTTGGCTGTGTTGGGTCTTCGTTGCTATGCGCGGGCTTTCTCTAGTTGTGGCGAGCGGGGGCTACTCTTTGTTGCGGTGCGTGGGCTTCTCATTGCGGTGGCTTCTCTTGTTGCGCTTGTTGTGGAGCACCGGCTCTAGGCGCGCGGGCTTCAGTAGTTGTGGCCTTCAGGCTCAGTAGTTGCGGTGCATGGGCATAGCTGCTCCGCGGCATGTGGGAGCTTCCCTGACCAGCGCTCAAACCCATGTCCCCTGCGTTGGCAGGCAGATTCTTAACCACTGTGCCACCAGGGAAGTCCGATATAGTACTTTATAAAGAGGGGTTTTAATTTATTTCAGATAGTGTACATTTTTCTTGTAGAAAAGATTATTCCACTATAGAAACATTAACACGCAATACCACTACAAATGCAGTATTCTATGGGTTAGATGTTATCAGTAATTTTATAAGTAATTGGGCAAAGGCCAAAGCACTAGGTACTGGGGAGTAAGAAGACTCAAATCTGGGGTGCCTCCCCACCCCAATTTCAAGAGCAGCGTGTGTTTTTCAAATCCGTATTTCATCTGGTCTTTGCTTCTCATCCATCCTCTGTGTCTGTCTTTCTCAAGAAGGCTCAGATCCTCTGCTTTCACACCATCCCGGCTGGCTGTGCCCCAGCTCCCGCCCTGGAACCTCTGCATGCCTGGGTGTGCCTGCTCTCCCTGTGCATCAACAGCTTTGCCAGGGAGGTGCTGTATCGTGCACTGCTCGCTGTACCCCAGAGTACCTAGACCCTTCTGGTACATGAAGTACACCCTCATCACCATGAGTGCACGCCCATCCCCTTACCTTATATCCTGCCTCTAAGCCAGGCTTGGGGGTGACTGCAGTGTGCGTTCAGCTGTGTGAGCTGCTGGGATCGAAGTGAAGTTCCCAACTTTTGAAGTTGCAGTCTTGAGGGGCAGACAGTGATTTAAACTCGGGTCACCTGACTTAAAGGGGGGGGCTGATTGATTTAAAGCCAGGGCAGCTGACTTAAAGCCTGCGTCCCTCAGCTGCAGGACGAGACCAACTTTGGCGGTGCACGGGTTCGCTCCAAGCCAGCACTGCTGTTCAGGAAGAGCTTCCAGTAGCGCCTTAGTGCAGGGGGACTTGGTGCGTTGTCTTGCTGCTGCCCTCAGAGGGGGGCCGCCTGCTCTTCTGGAGGAGAATCAGGGAGGGGGAAGTGCAGAGTCCCGGCTGGAGTTGCGGCACCCCTTGTCTGATGGCAAGGAAAGGGGGGCGGGGCTGTGTGGTGTCCTGGGGCTGCACTCACCAGGTCGACTCAGCCTCTCAGCCTCCAAACCTCCCCCCACACACCCCACAAGAGTCTCCAATAATATGTAATTGTGCCTTAGGTTCTCGGTCGTCAAACTCATACCCAGGCTCTCAGGTCCCTTGATTCATCCAATTCCTCTGTGCTCTTTCTTCTATTAGATACAGTCCCAGAGGGAGGGGCTGGGGGATGGGACCGGAGGGACCCTGGCAGCACTGGCCTCAGCTGACTAAAGAGATCTGGGGCCTGCGCTCTCACATATGTGCGAAGACCCTTAAGGCGGAATCGAGGGGGCCAGTTAGAGGCAGTCCTTGCTGCCTCAAGTGATTATGGATCACCATCGGGTGGGGAGCACGCTGAGCCATGAGAAGTACTGTTAGGAGGACGTGTTCCTCCCTCGGCTTCAAAGACGTGGGTGGGCTACAGGACTCCAGTTCCCCTCCAGGCCTCCAGGTCCGACTGCACCCCAGCGGCCTTGCAGACCTGGCTTTCTGTCCCAGAACTTGCCAGGCTCCAGGAAGAATCCAGACTGCAGAGATGGTGCCTGAGTGCTCCAGCTTAAGAAGTGCTGTCCCTGGGGACCCAACAGTGGAGGGAGGAAGGGTGAAGGGAGTAGGGGGGTGGGGTAGGGAGGGGTGGCTGCCCTGGGAAACGTTGAGAGAGAAATATCGCCCCCCACAACCCCTGCCCCCTGCAACTGACCCATTGATGCCATAGGATCTCTGGGCCTTTTAGTCAGAGATGCCTCTGCTTCTTTACTCCTGTGTTCAAAACTATGCAAAACCAACTCTTCATCCTCTTGCTGCAAAGCCAGGACTTTTAAAGCACTGTTCTTTTGAAGCTCTCGTTCCCTAAACTGCAGTTTGGAGCTGTCCCAGCTATTTAAAAGTTTTCTCCTTAAACTGAGCCTAAATCCTACTCTTTTGGGAAAACTACCTTCACCTCAGAGGAGATCGTCTTTTCTGTCCATTCCTTCTTTCTACTTCCCTCTTAAGAACCCCTGTGCTCAAAGAGCTTGGTGATTTATTTTTTGCTTGATGTCAAAAAGAAACCTTCCCCATGCACCCCAAAAAGCTTTCCTGGAACATAGGTGTTTCAAAACCATGACAGTGTTTTGCAGTTAGTATACCCTGGGTAGACTGCCTAGCAATCCCTCCAAGAGCCAGAGGTGAGCGACACCTTTACTTATTTGTTTGGATGCCCTTCAAGTTTAGGAAGGTCCCATTCTTGTGCCCCAGCAGATAAGACAGAGCCCTGGATGGCTGTAGCTGTGATGAGATAACTTCTGATGGTTTTATTTCCCTTACTGAGCTGCTGCTTCTAGGTTAAATTCATTTTATTACCTGTCCTATTTTTGTGTGTGTGTGTGTGTGTGTTAAGCGGGCCTCTCACTGTTGCAGCCTCTCCCGTTGCGGAGCACAGGCTCTGGACGCGCAGGCTCAGCGGCCATGGCTCACGGGCCCAGCTGCTCCGCGGCATGTGGGATCTTCCCAGACCGGGCATGAACCCGCGTCGGCAGGCGGACTCTCAACCACTGTGCCACCAGGGAAGCCCTACCTGTCCATTTTTAAAGAAAGACTGAGAAAGTCACTGTAATAGGTCAGGAGTCTGAGCTCAGGGTTGGTCAAAGGTACTCACAGGGAGGAAGGTGGTTAAAAGTAGGTGGGTAAAATAGGAGGGCTGGAAAATACAGCTGGGACAACCGTGTTCACCGTGCGTGCTAATAAAGGCCAGAATCTCCTAATTTATCTCTGGTGGGAGATTCTGATGGTTTCACAGGATCAAACTCAAATCATATTCAAACTAGGGGGCTTCCCAGAGGGCGCTGAAGCACCGGCAGAGCCCACCTGCACTCCCACTTTGGCACTCCAGGATCAGAGTTGGGATTGGGGATGGGGTTGCTGTAACCCCAAGGAGGTGAGCAGAGAGGAGGAGTTGATTACCCGTCTCCTCTGACTCTCTGGCCCAAATTGCCTGGCTTCACAGGGGGGACAGAGTTTTGCTGTCAGCAACTGATGGGGCACTTCCAGGCTGGTGGGGTTGCCCAGTGGCCCGACAGCCTGACAGGCTGTCTGCGGTGTGACCGCCCTTTGTTTCTCCAGAATCTGTACATCAGGAGGTGCATGGTTGCGGGAGCCCATTCACCGCCCTCCCCCCAAGGGGGATGGCACCTTCCCTGGCTGTACCCTATGATCACCAGGTACTTGAAATGAATGCAAGTTTTTTGACTTCAAGGAAGAGTTCACATAACCCCTTCTGCCTCGTAATGTGTGGGATTTACTATAATGGAAGGACATTATGAAGAACAGGTAGAAAACTCACCTCTTGGTCTCCACGTAGGAGTTTGTTTTGCACGAATCCCTCCTACATGAGTAGGTAGCAGAGGTTTATTTTTGTTCCCGTGTGTGTAGTTGTGGCAGAGGATGTAGGTATGGTGATTTGAAGCCCTCAAAGAAATATTCTCAGAATTCTCAAGACTTCTCTTGATTGGAACCGAAAGAGACCTGGAAAAGGAGGAAAAGAAAAGGAGGAGGGAGAACGAGTGACTGTTTCTCAGTAAATTCACCTTCCTGGTTGATTGTTCTGTCTTCTCATTACTTTTAACTTCTATGTATGTCTAATGGAATAATGTAGAAAGGCTGATTTTTATGCTTTAAAAGATTTTACATCACAAAGAAACTAGAAGTGGCTAACAGAACTTATTCAAATCAATGTTACATAGAGACTTTGATATTAAATTTGTATACTAAAATGGGTTAATCCAAATTTTCTCTTTCTTTTTGAGTGAATATTTGTTAACATATTTTTGTAGATAATAATTTATCCTAGATATACAAAATTGTGAGAATGGGTACCATTTTTCACCACTTAAATGAATAGATCGTACACTTTAAATGCCAATGTTGTGTCTTACATGTTGTTTTTTAATTCCTTGATTTCCAAAACTTGTGTTTATTTAATTGATTTCTATCTAATAATCAGTGTCTCCCCTTTATTGTTTCTTACTTTATATTTTATTGATCTATAATTAATTTACATTATTATATTAGTTTCAGAGATACAACATAGTGATTCATAAACGTTTAGGTTGTTCTCCATTTATGCTTATTATAAAAGACTGGCTCTATTCCCCATGCTATACAGTACGTCACTGTAGATTATTGATTTTATACATAGTGGATTCTTCCTCAGAATCTCCTGCCACTATTTTGCTCCTCCACCCTGTGTCTCCCTGCTGGTAACCACTAGTTTTTTCTTTAATGTGTGAGTCTGTTTTGTTGTTTTTGTTGTTGTATTCAATTTTTTAGATGCCACGTGTAAGTGATAACCTACCAGGCTTGTTTTCTCTGCGGCTTATTTTGCTAAGCATAATACCCTCCAAGTCCATCCATGTTCTTGCAAATTTCATTTTTTGCTGAAGTCATCATAAAAAATCTTTTTTATCCCCTAACCTATTGATGACCACTTAGTTTGACTCTATATCTCGGCTATGGCAAATAACACTGTTATGAACATTGGTGTGCAGTTATTTTTTTGAAATAGTGTTTTTGTTTTCTTCTGATATACCCAAGAGTGAAATTGCTGGATGTTATGGTAGTTCTATTTTTAGTTTTTTGCGGAACCTCCATTCTTCTTTCCACAGTAGCTGCACTACTTCACATTCACATCAAGAGCGTACAAGAGTTTCCCTTTCTCCACATCCTCACTAACATTTGTTATTTGTGACCTTTTTGATGACAGCCATTCTGACAAGACTGAGGTGATATATCTCATTGTTTTGGTTTGCATTTTATTGCCGATTAGCTATGTTTAGCATCTTTGTGAGTTCTGGCTGTCTCTCTGTATTTTTTCCTTGGAAAAATGTCTATTTAGGTGTTCTCATTTTTTAAAAAAAGATTTTGGGTGTTGTTCTGATATTGAGTTGTATGTGCTATTTCTGTAGTTGAGATATGAACCCTTGCTTGGTCATCTTTTTGGTGTTAACCTCTTATCATGTGCAAATATTGTCTCCTTCAGCAGGTTGTCTTTTCATTTTGTCTTTGGTTTCCTTTGCTATGCAAAATCTTTTAAGTTTAGTGAAGTCTCATTTGTTTATTTTTGGCTTTGTTTCATTTGCCTTAGTAGACTGAACCTAAAACTGTTGCTATCATTTATGTTGAAGAATGTTCTGTATTTTCCTCTAGGGGTTTTATGGTCCTACATTTAGGTCTTTATTCAGTTTTGCGTTTATTTTATATATGGTGTGCTAAAATACTCTAATTTTTTTCTTTTCCATGTAGCTGACCAGTTTTCCCAGTACCACTGATTGAAGAGACAGTTTTTTCTCCATATTGCCTACTTTGTCATAAATCAATTAAATATAAGTGTGTGGGCTTCTTTCTGGGATCTCTATCCTATTCCAGTGATCTTTGTGTCTGTTTTTGCTCCGGTCCGATTCTCTTTGATTACTGTCGCTTTGCAGTATAATCTGAAGTCAAGGTGCGTGATGCCTCCAGCTCTGTTCTTTCTCAAGATTGTTTGGCTATTTGGGGTCTTTGTGTTTCTATACAAATTTTAAAATTACTTTTTCAAGTTCTGTGAAAATGCTTTGGTATTCTGATAGGGATTGCATTAAATCTGTAGATTGTCTTTGGTAGTGTGGTTATTTTAACAGTATTAATTCTTCCAGTCCATGCACCTGCTATATTTTCCCATCTTTTTCTGTTGCCTTCAACTTCTTTCACCAATGGCTGATAGATTTCTGAGTACATGACGTTTACCTGCTTAGGTGTGTTTGTTCCTAGGTATCTTATTCTTTTTGGTGTGATTGCATATGGTATTGTTTTCTTAATTTTTTTCTTTCTGACAGCTTTGAGTTTTGGTTTTTCTTCTTTTTCTAATTCCTTCAGGTGTAATGTTAGGTTGTTTATTTGATATTTTTCTTGTTTCCTAAGAATAAGCTTGTATCACTTAACTTCCCCCTGTGAACTGCACTGGCTGTGTCCCATAGATTTTGGATCATTGTGTGCTCATTTTCATTTGTCGTGGGTATTTTTAGAATCCCTCTTTAATTTCTTCAGTGTTCCTTTCTTCCCCTTTTATTCTCTTCATCTGTGATGTGGGGACTATCTTTAATATTATGTTTGGATTTCTTTCAGTTGTGTGTGTGTGTGTGTGATTATTTAAGTTGCTGAGCTCTTAATTTCACATGGACACTAACAACTCTGCATTGTTACTCTCCTCCCCCACAGTTACTGAATTTGACCTTATATTTTACATCTACTTGTTTTGTGTGTCCCTTAACTTCTTATTGTGAATATAGATGATTTTATTAGTGTTTTCTTTCATCCTTCCTACTAGCTGTGTACATGGTTGATTTACTGCCTTTGTTGAATATTTGTCTTATCCAATGAGGTTTTTCCTTTAGTAAGTTTCCTTTCCTAATTTTTATGTTTCAGTCGTGGCCTTTTCTTTTTCACTGAGAAAATCCCCTTTAAGATTTCTCATAAAGCTGGTTTGGCGATGCTGATCTCTTTTAGTTTTGCTTCTCTGTAAAACTTTAGATCTCACCATCAAATCTGAAGGAGAGACTTGTTGCATAGAGTATTTTTGGTTATAGATTTTCCCCTTTCATGACTTTAAATATACCATGCCACTCCCTTCTGGCATGCAGAGGTTATCCTGAGAAGTCAGCTGATAACTTTATACAAGTTCCCATGTTTGTAACTTGTTGCTTTTCCTTTGCTCCGTTTAATAGTGTCTTTTTATCTTTATTTTTTTGCCATTTTAATTACAGTGAGTCTTGGTGTGGTCCTCTTTGGGTTGATCCTGTTTTGGCCTTACTGTGTTTACTGGACTTGGATGTCTGTTTTCTTTCACAGGTTAGGAAAGTTTTCAGCTTTTATGTCTTCAGGTATGTTCTACACTGCTTTCTCTTTCCTTTTTGCTTCCGGGACCAGTATAATGCAAATATTAGTACACTTGATGTTGTTTCACAAGTCTGTTCAACTTTCCTCATTTCATTTTAATCTACTGTTTTACCGTTCATCTTCAGTGATTGCCAGTACTCTGTCCTTCAGTTTTCTGATTCATTCCTCTGTATCATTTAGTCTACAGTAGTTTTCTTTTAGTGTAATTTCCATTTCAGTTATTGTATTCCTCACCTCTGTTTTGTTGTTCTTTAATGGTCTCTTTTTTTTAAAAAAAATTAACTTCTTGCTCTGGTTGTCAGTTCTTCTCCTGAGTTC
This sequence comes from Grampus griseus, assembly GCF_964374135.1. Taxonomy (NCBI): domain Eukaryota; kingdom Metazoa; phylum Chordata; class Mammalia; order Artiodactyla; family Delphinidae; genus Grampus; species Grampus griseus. Next base: position 10,706,543 of record NC_138999.1, on the reverse strand, counting down.
TTTGATCATCTTTATAGTGATTACCTTGAACTCTTTGTTGAGGAGATTGCCTATCTCCACTTCACTTAGATCTTCTTCTGAGTTCTTTTCTTGTTCCTTCATTTGGATCGTGTTTCTGTGTCACCTCATTTTTCTTAACTTACTGTTTTTATTGCTATGTATGTAGTAGGTTCGTTACATTTCCTGACTTTGGAGAAGTGGCCTTTTGTAGGAGAGGTCCTATGTGTCCCAGCGGCCCACTGTCCCCTGGTCACTAGAATTATATGTTCCAGGTGTACCCCCTATGTGGACTGCTTGGGCTCTTCTGTTGTGGTGGGCTGACTACTGTGGGTGGTCTGGTAGGCTTGGCTGCCCCCAGAGTGCTTGTTTGCCTGGCTCTGCCTTGTATGGAGGCTGTCTGTGCTGCTTGGTGAGGCTAAATCATAAGGCAGCTGGCTGCACATCTCTGGGGGACACCAAATCTAGTGCTGGTTCACTTATGGGTAGAATTGCAGTCCAGGTGATATCAGGACTAGTTCCCAGTCACTGGTCCTGCGGCTATGACGGCTACTGGGAGGAAGACACAGGTCCTGAGTTCTGGCTGCAGGGCCCAGGAGTTGCAGTGTTGGTGTTGGATCACTGTCCCTGACACAGCTATCTGCAGGGTCTTCGGTATCCCGAGTCTTGTCTTGGCATTCTGATGGGCAGGGTCGGGACCCAGCTGAGTCCATGGCTGCTTCTGGCCTGCAGGTGAGTGTTCTGGTCACACAGGCTGCTGGGCTGTGGTATTCCTGGAGCTGGTGCATGCCTGTTGGTGTAGGAGGCTGATCCCACTGCTAGAACAGGTTTGCTGTTGGGTAAGTCCAAGCTCCATCCAGTCCCTGTGCAGTAATCACCTGCCAACGGTGAGGCAGATTACAAGTCCAGAGCAGGCTCACTTGTCAGAGGGGCCAGGGACTCTGGGGCTGGTGCCTGCCCACTGAGGTGTGGAGGCTGGTCCTGGGGCTTTTGGTGGCTCGGACCATGTCCAGGGGCAGCTGTGCATTGAGAGGGTCTGAAGGCAGCCTGTTTGCTGGTGGTTGGGGCTATGCCCCTGCTCAGTTAGTTGCTTGGCCTGCAGCATCCTAGTACTTGTGTCTATGGTCCGGTGGAAATGGGTAGGGTTAGGTCCTGAGGCTAAAAAGATAGAGGGAGGATTCGGAAATTATGCTTGCTGGTACCAGTGGCCACGAGGTAGAAGGAGCTCCCCCAGATGGCTGCTGCCAGTGTCTATGTCCCTGAGGCTGTGCTGTAGTTGCCTCTTGCCTCCCTGGGAGACTCTCCAAGATCAGGAGGTAGGTGTGACCCAGGATCCTTTCAAATGACTGCTTCTGTTCTGATTATCGGGTCATGTGGGATTTTGTGAGCATCTTTTTTTCTTTTTTTTTGCGGTACGCGGGCCTCTCACTGTTGTGGTCTCTTCTGTTGTGGAGCACAGGCTCGTGACGCGCAGGCTCAGCAGCCGTGGCTCACAGGCCCAGCTGCCCCGTGGCATGTGGGATCCTCCCGGACCGGGGCACGAACCCGTGTCCCCTGCATCGGCAGGCGGACTCTCAACCACTGCGCCACCCGGGAAGCCCTGTGAGCATCTTTTAAGTGTGGAATCTCTATTTCCCACAACCCTCTGGCTCTCTGGAAAATAAGCACTACTGGTCTTCAAAGCCCAACTTTCTAGGAACCCTTCTTTCCAGCACAGGATCCCTGGGCTTGGGAGCCTGATGTTCTGTTCATACCCCTTGCTACCTGGGAGCACCTCAGAAATTGTAATTATTCTCCCATTTGTGGGCCACCCACCTGGTGGTATGGGTCTTGACTCTGTTGAGATTTTGCCCTTCCTTCTTGTCTTGCCGAGGTGCCTTCCTTATATCTTTAGCTCTAAAACATCTTTTATGTTAGGTCCCGGCCTTTTTCATCAATTGCTGTTCTGTAAACAGTTGTGACTTTGGTGTGCCCATGAGAGGCATCAAGCTCTGGGTGTTTGAATGCTCCCATCTTGGACAATCTGTCCACTTCATTCTTAAATCATATTATTTAATTTTTCTTAGTATCTTATTTGATTAGCGACAGTTTGAAATTTATTATCACTCATGTTTACTTCTCCTGTTTTAAAAAATTGAATAGTGAATTCATTCATTTTGAAATGAAGGTAGTGATCTGTGAATTTCCATACCTCAAAAATCCAGGATAGGACAAAAGCCTTTTCTACCTGTGTTACCCTCAAACTCTGCACCCGATCCCAGCCTGGGGATTAACCTCTTGCACCCATGCTCACCTTCTGTTTTTGGACCGTTCACCATCACTGCATCTGTATGTGTGTTGACAAAGTGAACTCTAGTCTTTCCAGTCTTTGTGTTGTGTTTTCTGGATTAGGGAACAGTCCTCCTATGAATGTACATTTACTGGTCTGCTGAAGTTCATATATAAACCTGTCAAGCACATTACCAGAATTGGAATTGCTTGTATATACACTTTGATAAATTTTAGAGACAATGGTAGAACAGAAGTAAATTGTATTTCAAATCCCACCATATTCTCACACCATGAAAACCCTTCCCTTTTTAATATATTTGTGTGTATTTTATCTTTATGCCCATAGTATATTTCCCAGAGATGGGTAAGTGTTATATTTCTTGCTAGCACATTTACCGTATTGTTCAAACATTTAGTGGTTAAACATGATCATATTTCCATGAACATGCAAATACAAGCTCTTCTCTCACACTGTCTTTTACTCCCTGCTGTTTTGTATTGCCCTCCTAATTCTAAGTCCTGGTCTTTCTTTATGTTCTTCATCAACCTGGATAGGTTATACTATTTTCTCCCTTATTCAAGGCTAATAAAATAGAATAGAACACCCAGAAATAAACCCTGATATATGGCCAAATGATTTTTGACAAGTTGCCAAGACTTTTCAAAGTAGAAAGGATAGTATTTTCAACAAATGGTGCTGAGAAGTCTTGTTGTCAACATGCAAAAGAAGGAAGATGGACCCTTACCTAACATCATATGCAAAAATTAATGGAAACGTATTAAGAAACTAAATATAAGACCTAATAAAATAAAAAGTCTTAGAAGAAGACACAGGACAAGAGCTTCATGACATTGGATTTGGCACTGTTTTCCTCAATGTGAAATGAAGGAACAACAAAGGTACAGCTAACAAAAAAATAAACAATTTGCAGTACATAATTAAAAAAAACTGTGTATCAAAGAAATGTAAACAGAATAAAATGGCAACCCACAAGATAGGAGAAAATATTTGAAAGCCATCTATCTGAGAAGAGATTTCTATTCAGAATATACAGAGAACTCCTACAACTCAACAAAAAGCAAACACCCTGATTCAAAAATGGATAAAAGACTTGAATAGATGGTTCTTCAGAAAGATGTACAAATGACGAAGCACTTGAATAGATGCTCCGTATCACTAAATGCATGTTTATATATTTGTGTGAATGCACACACACACAAGCACACAGACACATACACAAGCAGAAAACAAGTATTGGTGAGGATGTGAGGGAGTTGGAAGCATTGTGCTCTGTCAGTGGGAATGTAGAATGATACAGCTGCTTTGCAAAAGAGTATGGCAAGTTTTCAGATATTGAAAAATAGAATTACTACATGATCCAGGAATTGTACTATGAGGTGTACCCAAAGGAATTGAAATCAGGGTCTTAAAGAAATATTTGTACTTCAATATTTATAGCAGTAATAATCACAATAGTTAAAATATGAAAGCAACCAAAGTGTTCATCCACTAGTTCCTGGATAAACAAAGTGTGGTATACCCATATAATACAATATTGTTCACTGTTAAGAAGGTAAAGATCTAGGAATATGCTACAACATGGATGAATGTTGAGGAAATTTAGCTACCAAAATGCCATTTTTGTGACTTTTAGTGAGTCATAACAATACAACTACTTATTTCAATTATATGGGGTACTTAGTGTGGTCAAAACCATAGAAATTGGGAGGGTAATGATGCTTTTCAGATGGTTATGGAACAAAAAGGAAAGTTGTGTTTAAAGGGTATAGAGTTACAGTTTTTAAACGTAGAAAAGAATTAGATAAATGGTGATGTTTATCACCCAATAATATGAATGTATTTAATATCACTGAACAGTGTACTTTATAATAATTCACATGTTATATTTTATGTTATTTGATTTTACTAACATACAAAATTGGGAAAGAATGTAATATCAGGAAAGGGAGTGACCCTGGGATAGAGCAGAGAGTAATCAGAAGGGTGAGACACTGCATATGTTGAAGAAGAAGAGCTGAGAGTCTTCACTGGACAGAAGAGACTTTATAAAAAAGAAAAAAAATACTCTGAGGGTGTATTAAATAGATATCTGTGGGTGTACTGCTATCTCCCATGGGTTATCTTAAGGAGTCTTTAACAAAGTCCATAAGGCTTGCTGAGGCATTTTTAAAAACTGGATTCCCTAGGAGATAATTAGAGGGTGGTACTTCAGTCTATGTCTAGGTTGACAGATTTTGCAGGGAAGACGAACCTGAGAACAGTGGATGTCCAGAGAGTGTAAGTACATGGAAATTAGAAAAAAAATAATAAAGGGAATTAGGAAAACTTTGGACTTTGGAGGTCACGTATTACTGAGTCAGACCTGAGGTTTCTAAGGTGTTATATACAAAGTTGCTCTTTGGATTATTTGTTGATAAAGGTAAGTGGAAAAACTAGAGTCGTTTCCAAGTGTAGGTAAGATATAATGAGAGGATGGAGGTGGAAAGTAGGGAGGCCCAGAGAAAAGTGGGAAGGTCATATTGGGCCACGATGGTGGTAATATCCCGCAGAACAGATGGTAGGGCAGACTATGGATTCATCTTTCTTATTTCGGCTCCCCACCTCATCCTTAATAATTCTTTGGGAATATTTCATTGCTCTGTGTTGCAGGTACAGAATTCTAGTAAGGAGACTACACCCTCAGTGTCCAGCTGTTTGAGTCCTCAGTGTGCTTCAAATGATGGAGAGTTATTGCTTCTTTATGAGAAGAGTTAGTACCTCGTAGGTAAGCTTAAGCTGGAGCTTATGCAATATTGATTCCATTTTATATATACTGTTGGCATGGAGGTTCCTCCTCCTCTTTCCTTGACCATTATGAAATGAATCTATATTTCTCAATATTTGGGTATATCAGATAAATACATTAAGTAAAGGAATCTTATATATTTCTCCCTGCATAATTTGCTTTTTCTTGTTTCTCTTTTACCTTTAGTAAATTAGCACAGGAAGAGACCTTGAAATGTTCTAATCAGGAGAGATTAGAACATCATATTTCTAGAGAGGTTGCTTGGACAGAGCAGGGGTCCCAGTGAGAATCAAGGCTTCTGTTTCTACTTGGAAGTATACCTGTATAGAGTAGAGGGCTCCAGGAAATATCCTAGAATATTGCAATTAGAGAGGCAGGATCTGGTACCAGATCAGTGTACTGTGACATATTTGTCAGTCATCTGATGTGAGATTCTTAGAGCCAATCCCATATGGTAGGGCTGAGTGCAGAGTGATAAAGAACCTGTGAAAGCCTCTGATTGCATGTTAAAGATGAAACTCTGATTTCGGGGAGAATTTTCTTACCTGACTGAATGTCACCTTTCTGTGGGTATGAGATTCTGTGTTTTTCCTCTGTTGATGACCACTGACTGAAAATCATTAGAGGATCATGTCTAGAAAGCATTCATTATTTAATTTCTTAAAGAAGAAAACATAGAAAACATATTTATCCACTTTCAAATTGAGGATCAAGGGGAATGACGTCGGTGAAAATGTCAGAGTAGGGAGCTCTGGCTTGTGTCCATCGCCAGAAACACTGACATACGTGGTAAAACCTGTCAGAATGATCTTATCAACACATGAAAGTTTCCTTTTATTTTTCGCCCTGTAGATTTATCTTTCATTGAAACTTAACTTACTACAGGATGTGGAGAATAAACAGGGAAGTAGAACCTGTATTTCCTGATGAGAGAATCACTAAGTCATATTAGCTGTTCTGAGCTGTGTCTTACTCACCGTGACTGTAATTAAAACAAACAAACAAAACACTTTTTTTTTGTAAGTCAGTTCTGACATTTCCTCGTTAAAGACAAGGTAACAGATAGAGACTTAGATCTACCAGAATTGAGCAAAATTTTGATTGTACCTGTGTTGAATATATGAGCATGACCTGCTACAAATCTTCATTATACTTATTGCCACAACTGACAAATTCCCTTTTTCCACTCCTGATATGTTGCATGTAAGGAATGCATAGGTCACTTATCCCAGCTGGTCACAGGTAAACACTGCCACATGGATTACTGGATGGTTTCCTGCTGGAACACCACACATTCTCGAGTATCATGCCTGCAGAGTATCTGGGCTCTTCCTTTTTCTGGATAAAGGTTAGATAATCACCTAATTTTATGAGAAATATATAAATTGTATTCTTCAGGTTTTTATTTGTCCATTCTCTTTCAAGTCCTAAGTGCAAATATTAAAGTGATTTCCAAGAGGGTGGTAAATAAGACAGCTACATTTATGCTCCGAAATTAGCAATAAATCATAATACAATTGTAAATGCATTAATGTGTGATTAATATGTAGATACATATGTAAATGCAATTTTAGTAATGCTTTGTGGAGAGCTTCAGAATCTAGGTATTAAAAAAAAAGAAGTTCTTGAAACTCACAGGGAATTATAGAGAAGTCTTTGTGTCTATAAATATCAATCAGAAATAATGCATATTCTCAGAAATAAACTAGGCATAAAATTGTAGGAAAACACTTCATGAAATGAAAGAGCATGTGATGGCCATACAAGAAAAAAGAATATTCTCAGAGAATAATGAACAGTGTGGAGTTCAGCAGAAGGGTAATACAGATTCAGAGCGTAGTACTTTGGAGAGCCTAATTATGAGTTCCTCATATTTCATCTTTGGAGAGACGGTAGTCATTTGAAATATGATGTTATAAGATGACGTTAGCATACTTAAATACTTTCGTTTAGAAATGACCATTTAGAACCAGAATAAATGAAAGAGAACACAAAATTATGTTTTTGTTGATTTTTGAAGATCTCAGGTGAGTTCTGATAATTTAAAAATACATGATGCCTTTCACTGCAAAGTAAAGGAGCTCTTACAGTGGAGGATTCCTGGACTGAATGTCAATATTATGACATAGTGTGAGTGTGTTTCATGTTTGGTAATTGCAGTCATTGTTGCTTTTGTTGTGGTCATCCATTTACAGTGCTTGGTGTCAGTTGATTTATCTGTTGTAAAAATAAAATACAGTCTGTGTCTGTGAAAAAAAATACATGATGTCTTGATAAAATTGTATGGAATTTGAGATCTGAAAAAAAGCATTTCTTTTCTGTAATGCTAGGATGGTAATTGGACATTTTTGCAAGAAAGAGATTTCAGGATGCAAATCTGGTGTCTCTAAGGTGGGAAGTCAGTTCATGGTGGAACATTCTATTAAACTTGTGTGAGTGCAGAAATATTTCTTTGGAAGGAAGAGGTCACGAATCCCTTTTTAACAGTTAGTGGTTTATAGTATACTGAATGAGCAAAATGGTTATGTCTGAACTTTAGAAAAAAATAATATAGTTTTTCTGCATTTATATAATGAAGCTGATGTAGAATATCAAAAATTCTTTATTTTGAAAAACAGTGTAATCAACTTGACATAATTCATATATATTGAACCTGTGGTACACACACACAATAAAACTTACATTCAAAAAATCTTTTGCACTTAAGAAATATTTTCCAGTGTAGTTGATTTACAATGTTGTGGGGTTTTTTTTAATACATGTATATTGGAGTATAATTGCTTTATAACACTGTATTAGTTTCTGCTTTACAGCAAAGTGAATCACCTATATGTATACATATATCCCCATATCCCCCCCTCCTGAGGCTCCCTCCCACACTCCCTATCCCACCCCTGTGGGGGACATAAAGCACTGAGCTGATCTCCCTGTGCTATGCGGCAGCTTACCACTAGCTCTTTTACATTTGGTAGTGTATATATGTCAGTGCTACTCTCTCACTACGTCCCTGTCTCCCCTTTTGCTCTCTGTCCTTAAGTCCGTTCTCTACATCTGTGTCTTTATTCCTGCCCTGTCACTAGGTTCGTCAGTACCATTTTTCTAGATTCCATATATATGTGTTCACGTACAGTATTTGTTTTTCTCTTTCTGACTTACTTCACTCTGTATGACAGACTCTAGGTCCAACCACCTCACTACAAATAACACAGTTTTGTTCCTTTTTATGTCTGAGTAATACTCCATTGTATATATGGGCCACATCTGATTTATATATTCATCTCTTGATGGACACTTAGGTTGCTTCTATGTCCTGGCTATTGTAAAAAGTGCTACAGTGAACATTGTGGTACAAGTATCTTTTTGAATTATGGTTTTCTCAGGGTAAATGCCCAGTAGTGGGATTGCTGGGTCATATGGTAGTTCTATTTTTAGCTTTAAGGAACCTCCATACTGTTCTCCATAGTGGCTGTATCAGTTTACATTCCCACCAACAGTGCAGGAGGGTTCCCTTTTCTCCACACCCTCTGCAGCCTTTATACATTGCTGTATTAATTTCTGCTGTGCAGCAAAGTGATTCAGTTATATATATATATATATATGTATAGTCTTTTCCATTATGGTTTATCACAGGATATTGAATATAGTTTCCTCCGCTATACAGTAGGTCTTTGTGGTTTGTTTATCCTTTGTAGAATAGTTTGCTTCTGCTATTCCAAAACTCCCAATCTTTCCATCCCTCTCTTCTTGGCAACCACAGCTCTGTTTTCTATATCTGTGTGTTTGTTTCTGTTTCACTGACATGTTTATTTGTGGCCTGTTTTCGATTCCACATATAAGTGATATCATATGGTATTTGTCTTTCTCTTTCTGACTTACTTCACTTAGTATCATTATCTCTAGGTCCATCCATGTTGCTGCAAATGGCATTATTTCATTCTTTATTTATGTCTGAGTAATATCTATTGTATACATATACCACACCTTCTTTATACATTCATTTTTCAATGAACATTTAGCTTGTTTCCATGTCTTGGCTATTATAAATACTGCTGCAATGAACATAGGGTTTTATATATCTTTTTGAATTATAGTTTTGTCTAGATATATGTCCACAAGTGGGATTGCTAGATCATATGGCAACTCTCTTTATAGTTTTTTTGAGGAACCTCCATAGTGTTTTCCATAGTGGCTGCATCAACTTACATGGCCACCAACAGTGTAGAAGGGTTCCCTTTTCTCCATACCCCATCCAGCATTTGTTAATTGTAGATTTTTTTAATGATGGCCATTCTGATCAGTGTGAAGTGGTACCTCATTGTAATTTGGATTTGCATTTCTCTAATAATTAGTGATGATGAGCATCTTTTCATGTGTCTATTGGCTATCTGTATGTCTTCTTTGGAGAAATGTTTCTTTAGGTTTTCTACCCATTTTTCCATTGAGTTATTTGTTATTTTGTTATTGAGTTGTATGAGCTGTTTGTGAAGTTTGGAAATTAAGCCCTTGTCAGTCTCATCATTTGCTAATATTTTCTCCCAGTCCATAGGTTGTATTTTCATTTTGATTATGGTTTCCTTTGCTGTGCAACAGCTTATAAGTTTGATTAGTTCCTGTTTCTTTTTTGCTTTTACAGTAAGTCACCTATATATGAACAAGTTCTGTTCCAAGAGTGCATTTGTAAGTCCAATTTGTTTGTAAGTGCAACAAACTTAGCCTAGGTACCCATCTTACACAGTCGGCTATATGGTATTGTACCGTAATAGGTTTATAATACTCTTCACACAAACGATACTTAAAAAACAAACACAAAAATAAAGAAAACAGTTTTAGTCTTACAGTACAGTAACTTGAAAAGTACAGTAATACAGTACAACAGCTGGGATACTCAGGCTGGCATCGAGGGAACAGGCGAGAAGAGTTGCTGATTAGAGGAGGGAGAGGAGGTGGGAGAAGGTAGAGGTGAAGGATTATCAGCAGTAGGAGACAGAGGCCAAGCTGCCATTTCACTCATACCTGACGTTGATGGCGCAAGTTCTGGTTCCTCGCTGGATTTAATTCTATGTACCCTCTTGAAAAAATGGTCCATTGATGTCTGGGTCGTAGCTCTTTTTTTCTCATCATAGATGACAAGGTAGCACTGGATTGCATTCTGAATGGCTGCTGCCACCTTTGGGTACCATTCTAGGTTCGGGTCCTGTGCCTCAAAAACTAACAGTGCTTCCTCAAATAAAGAAGATTCCCTTGCCATTTTCTGTGTCGTGAATCTCTTAAGTTCTTCAGTTACTTCTTCCTCCTGTCCCTCTTCATCCTTTCTCTGGGCCTCCAATTCCATCAGTAAGCTCCTCATGTTGCACAGCAAGGAATTCAATGAAATCGTCCTCTTGCAGATCTAGCTCCAGCTTCTCGCTGAGGGTCACTACATTGCTGAAAATCTCTTCAGACTTCTGATCTACCTTCTCAAATCCAAAAAAATCATGAACTGTGGGCAAAGGTTCTTCCAAACCCCATTCATGGTGACCACTATACCTTCACACCATGCAAACTCAATGTTTTTATGGTCTTGTAGATGTTATAGTCCTTCCAAAGTTGTCCCTAGGTTGTTACTGATTTGTCACTTACCTTTACTGCCTGACAAAAAGTGTGACATAAATAATATTTCTTGAAAGTCGCTCTAACTCCCTGGTCCATAGGTTGGATGAGCAACGTAGTATTCAGTGACAGATGCACTACTTTGACGTTGGGATGAAAGTCATCCATGGATGGGGTGTGGCCCAGAGCATTGTCGAGCAGCAAAAGAATGTTTTGCTGGAACGTCCTCCTCCACGCAATATTTCTCTACATCTGGGATAAAGTGGTGGCAAAACCAGTCCTGGAACGTGGCCTGTGTAATCCAGGATATGGGGTTATGCTTCCACGCAACAGGAAGAGAGCCCTTGGCTATGTGTTTAAGGGTTCTCAGGTTCTCTGAATGATAAACTAAGAGAGGCTTCAGCTTCAATTCACCGGAAGCATTGCCACCAAACAACAGTTAGACTGTCCTTTGCTGCTTTACAGCCCGGCATCAACTTTTCCTCCTTACTGATGTAACTTCGGTCTGGCATCCTCTTCCAGTACAGTTGGGTCTCATCCACATTAAAAACCTGGTTGGGTAAATACACACCGTCATCAATAATTTCTCAAAGTGTTTCCGGGAGTTCCCGGACAGCTACCCTATCTGCCCTTGCTGCCTCTCCACTTACTTTTACATTATGAAGGTTGGCTCTAGCCTTGAACCGATGAAACCAGCCATGGCTGGCATTAAAAGATGTGCCCTCTGATTCTTTCCCGTGTTTCTTCTTCAAGTCTTCATGAAGGCTTTTAGCTTTCTCTTGAATCAGCATCAAGCTGAGCAGGACTCAGCACTAATGTTGATCCTGCATCTGCACACTGAGAAGTTTCTCCATCTCCTCCATCACTTTTCCATGCTTCTTCAGTGTTTTGTCAGCATCATCAGTACAGCAGACTTCACATGTTCCATGATCTTGTCCTTGTTCTGTAGATTCGTGACAACGATAGAATGATTCATGTTATAAGAATGAGCGATGTCTAACATCTTTTTGCCTCGCTCCACTCTCTTAATTACTTTCACTTTTGTTTCCATCGTTATCGCGTGGCCCTTCTTAACAGTACCAGCTACATCACCACTGCTTTTACGCTTGCTTCCAGACATCTTGGGCTTGAAATAAAGGTACTGTACTACTGTACTCTATACAGTACTGTAAAGAACACAAAAGCGCAACCACTTATAGAGGATGAACGCACGTGACAATGTATGCCAGACACGTGAACTAACTTACATGCGAATTGGACATGCAAATGGACGTTTGCATCTTTGAAAGTTTGCAACTTGAAGGTGCTTATGTAGGTGACTTACTGTATTTGTACTGCCTAGGGAGAACTACCTAGGAAAACTGTGGTATGATTTATGTCAGAGAATGTTTTGCTTATGTTCTCTTCTAGGAGTTTTAAGGTGTCCTATGTTATATTTAAGCATGTAAACCGTTTTGAGTTTATTTCTGTGTATGGTGTGAGGGTATGTTCTGACTTCACTGATTTGAATACGGCTGTCCAACTTTCAAAACACCACTTGCTGAAGAGACTGTCTTTTCCCCATTGTATATTCTTGCCTCCTTTGTCGAAGGTTAATTGACCATAGGTGTGTGGGTTTATTTCTGGGCTCTCTATTCCATTCCATTGATCCATGTATCTCTTTCTGTGCCAATACCATGCTGTTTTGATTACTGTAACTTTGTAGTATTGTCTGAAGTTTAGGAGGGTTATGCCTCCTGCTTTGTTCTTTTTCCTCAGGATTGTGTTGACAGTTCTGACTTTTTATGGTTCCAGATATATTTTAGGATTATTTGTTCTAGTTCTGGGGAAAGTGTCATGGGCAATTTGACAGGAATCACATTAAATCTGTAGATTGCTTTGGGTACTATAGCCACTTTAACAGTTTTAATTCTTCCCATCCAAGAGCATGGGATGTCTTTCCATTTCTCTGGATCATCTTCAGTTTCCTTTACTAATGTTTTGTAGTTCTCAACATATAAGTCTTTCACCTCCTTGGTGAGGTTTTTTCCTAAGTATTTTATTTTCTTGATGCCATTTTAAAAAGGATTGCTTGTTTACATTTCCTTTCTGATATTTCATTGTTAGTGTAAAGAAATGCATCCAGGGACTTCCCTGGTGGCTCCATGGTTGAGAATCCGCCTGCCAATACAGGGGGCATAGGTTTGTGCTCTGGTGCAGGAAGATCTCACATGCCGTGGAGCAACTAGACCTGTGTGCCACAAGTACTTAGCCTGCACACTAGAACCCGTGAGCCACAAGTACTGAGCCCATGTGCCACAACTACTTAAGCCCGCATGCCTAGAGCCCATGCTCCGCAACAAGAGAAGCCACTGCAATGAGAAGCCTGCGCACCGCAACGAAGACTAGCCCCCACTGGCCACAACTAGAGAAAGCCCGTGCACAGCAATGAAGACCCGATGCAGCCAAAATAAATTAAAAAAAAAAGAAAAACCAAGAAATGCAACCAATTTATGTATGTTAATCTTGTGTCCTGCTACTTTGCTGAATTTGTTTATCAGTTCTAGTAGTTTTTGGTTGGAACTTTTAGGGTTTCCTTTATATATATTATCATGTCATCTACATACAATGACAACTTTACCTCTTCCCTTCCAATGTGGTTAGATTTTATTTCTTTTTCTTGTCTGATTGTTGTGGCTAGGACTTCCAGTACTATGTTGAAGAGAAGAGGTGAGAGTGGGCATCCTTGTCTTCTTCCAGATTTTAGGGGGAAGGCTTTCAGCCTATGAACATTGAGTATTATATTGGTTGTGGGTTTGTCATAAATAGCTTTTATTATGTTGAGATATGTTTCCTCTATACCCACTTTGGTAAGTTTTTTTTTTTTCTTTTTGCAGTACGTGGGCCTCTCACTGTAGTGACCTCTCCCGTTGTGGAGCACAGGCTCTGGACGCACAGGCTCAGTGGCCATGGCTCACGGGCCCAGCCACTCTGCGGCACGTGGGATCTTCCCGGACCGGGGCACGAACCTGTGTCCCCTGCATTGGCAGGCGGACTCTCAATCACTGCGCCACCAGGGGAGCCCTGGTAAGTGTTTTTATCATCAATGGATGTGCTTTTCCGGCATCTATTGAGATGATCATTTGTTTTGTGTTTTTCCTTTGTTGATGGGGTGTATCATGTTGGTTGATTTGCATATGTTGAAACAACTTTGTGACACTGGGGTGAATCAAATTTGGTCATGGTGTATGATCCTCTTATGTGTTGTCAGATTCGGTTTTCTAATATTCAGTTGAGAATTTTTGCATCTATATTTATCAAAGATATTGGTGTGCAATTTTCTTATTTTGGTAGTGTCTTTCTCTCTGTGTTTGTTTTTTAAGTCTTTAATGAATTTGTTCCAATATTCCTTCTGTTTTATGTTTTGGTTTCTTGTTTGTGAGGCATGTGGGATCTTAGCTCCACCATGAGGGATTGAACCTGCCCCCCCCCTGCAGTGGAAGGCGAAATCTTAACTACTGGACAACTAGAAAAGTCCCCATCTGTATTTTGTTTGTTTGTTTGTTTGTTTCAGTAGATTTCTTTCTTTATTTTTGGATGGATTGGGTGTCCATTGCTTTGCTTTTGTTGCAGAGCATGGGCTCTAGGTGCACGGGCTTCAGCAGTTGTGGCTATCAGGCTCAGTAGTTGTGGCTCCTGGGCTGTAGAGCGCAGGCTCAGTAGTTGTGACACACAGGCTTAGTTGCTCCGCGGCATGTGGGATCTTCCCAGACCTGGGCTCGAACCTATGTCCCCTGCATTGTCAGACGGATTCTTAACCACTGTGCCACCAGGGAAGTCCCCCCCATCTGTTTTTGATATCAGGGTGATGGTGGCTTCATAGAATGTCTTTGGAAGTATTCTTTACTCTTCAATCTTTTCGAAGAGTTTGAGAAGAATCAGTGTAAGTTTTGCTTTGTATATTTGGAAGAATTTGCCTGTGAAACCATCTGATACTGGACTTTTGTTGGTAGGGTGTTCTTTTTAATTACAGATTCTATTTTGCTTTTAGTGATCAGTATGTTCAAGTTATCTATTTCTTCTTGATTCAGTTTTGTTTGGCTGTAAAAAAACCACATATATTTTTAGGTTATGTTAGCACCTAAATACTTACCATGTATTAGACCACAAAAGAGTGAAGAAAAAAATATTAAAATATTTTTTCAAATAGAAAATGTATTGAGATATTTTTCACAAATTGGGATAATAATACTAATTACAATAATGACAAATTGTTCTGAACTTAAAGACTATTTTATCTAAGATGCTTATTATATGCTTATTATAAGCATGGTATTATATGCTTATATATTATATGATATTATATATGCTTTTTATATGCTTATTATAAGCATGATATTATATGCTTATTGTTTTAAAATACATGGAATGTTTTCTCCTTTCTAACGTAATTCTTTTATTTTACCTGTATATTGTGAAAAAAATTTAGTTGCACGTAATATAAAAAATTACACTTTAATAGGAGATATTAATCCAGTTACATTTACTATAGTACTGAAAATACTTAGGTTTAGAGTTACCATGTTATCGAGTGCTGTTTTTTATTTATTTATTTTTTAAAAAGAGTTAATTGGGGGGGCATAAATTATTTATTTATTTATTTATTTATATCATCTTATTGGACTATAATTGCTTTACTATGGTGTGTTAGTTTCTGCTTTATAACAAAGTGAACAAGCTATACATACACGTATATCCCCATATCTTCTCCCTCTTGCATCTCCCTCCCACCCTCCCTATCCCACCGCTCTAAGTGGTCACAAAGCACTGAACTGATCTCCCTGTGCTATGCAGCAGTTTCTTACTAGCCATCTATTTTACATTTGGTAGTGTATATAAGTCCATGCCACTCTCTCACTTCATCCCAGCTTACCCTTCTCCCTCCCCATGTCCTCAAGTCCATTCTCTATGTCTATGTCTTTATTCCTGTCCTGCCCCTAGGTTCTTCCAAACCATTTTTTTTCTTTTTGTTTAGATTCCATATATATGTGTTAGCATACAGTATTTGTTTTTCTCTTTCTGACTTACCTCACTCTGTATGACAGATTCTAGGTCCATCCACCTCACTACAAATAACTCAATTTTATTTCTTTTTATGGCTGAGTAATATTCCATTTTATATTGAAGATGTGCAGCATCTTCTTTATCCAGTCATCAGTTGATGGACACTTAGATTGCTTCTGTGTCCTGGCTATTGCAAATAGAGCTGCAGTGAACATTGTGGAACATGACTCTTTTTGAATTATGGTTTTCTGCAGGTATATGCCCAGTAGTGGGATTGCTGTGTCATATGGTAGTGGTAGTTCTATTTTTAGGTTTTTAAGGAACCTCCATACTGTTCTCAATAGTGGCTGTATCAATTTACACTCCCACCAACGGTGCAAGAGGGTTCCCTTTTCTCCACACCTCTGCAGCATTTATTGTTTGTAGATTTTTTTGATGATGGCCATTCTTACCTGTGTGTGGTGATACCTCATTGTAATTTTGATTTGCGTTTCTCTAATGATCAGTGATGTTGAGCATTCTTTCATGTGTTTGTTGGCAAACTGTATATCTTCTTTGGAGAAATGTCTGTTTAGGTCTTCTGCCCATTTATGGATTGGGTTGTTTGTTTTTTTGATATTGATCTGCATGGACTGCTTGTAAAGTTTGGAGATTAATCCTTTGTCAGTTGCTTCGTTGGCAAATATTTTCTCCCATTCTGAGGGTTGCCTTTTCGTCTTGTTTACGTTTTCCTTTGCTGTGCAAAAGCTTTTAAGTCTCATTAGGTCTTATTTGTTTATTTTTGTTTTTATTTCCATTTCTCTAGGAGGTGGGTCAAAAAGGATCTTGCAGGCTTCCCTGGTGGCGCAGTGGTTGAGAGTCCGCCTGCCGATGCAGGGGACACAGGTTCGTGCCCCGGTCTGGGAAGATCCCACATGCCACGGAGCAGCTAGGCCTGTGAGCCATGGCTGCTGAGCCTGCGCGTCCAGAGCCTGTGCACTGCAATGGGAGAGGCCACAACAGTGAGAGGCCCGCGTACTGCAAAAAAAAAAAAAAAAAAAAAAAGGATCTTGCTGTGATTGATGTCATAGAGTGTTCTGCCTATGTTTTCCTCTAAGAGTTTTATAGTGTCTGGCCTTACATTTAGGTCTTTAATCAATTTTGAGTTTATTTTTGTGTATGGTGTTAGGGAATTTTCTAATTTCATTCTTTTACCTGTAGCTGCCCAGTTTTACCAGCACCATTTATTGAAGGGGCTGTGATTTCTCCATTGTATATTCTTGCCTCCTTTATCATAAATAATGTGACCATATGTGTATGGGTTTATCTCTGGGCTTTCCCTCATGTTCCATTGCTCTATATTTCTGTTTTTGTGCCAGTACCATACTGTCTTGAGTACTGTAGCTTTGTAGTATTGTCTGAAGTCAGGGAGCCTGCTTCCTCCAGCTCTGTTTTTCTTCTCAAGATTGCTTTGGCTGTTCAGGGTCTTTTGTGTTTCCATACAAATTGTGAAATTTTTTGGTGCAGTTCTCTGAAAAATGCCATTGGTAGTTTGATAGGGATTGCATTGAATCTGTAGATTGCTTTGGGTAGTATAGTCATTTTCACAATGTTGATTCTTCCAATCCAAGCACATGGTATATCTCTCTGTTTGTGTCATCTTTGATTTCTTTAATCAGTGTCTTATAGTTTGTTGAGTAAATGTCCTTTGTCTCCTTAGGCAGGGTTATTCCTAGGTATTTTATTCTTTTTGTTGCAGTGGTAAATGGGAGTGTTTCCTTAATTTCTCTTTCAGATTTTTCATCTTTAGTGTATAGGGATGAAAGTGATAACTGTACATTTATTTTGTGTGCTGCAACCTTACCAGATTCATTGATTAACTCTAATAGGTTACTGGTAGCATCTTTAAGATTCTCTATGTATAGTATCATGTCATCTGCAAACAGTGAGAGCTTAACTTCTTCTTTTCCGATTTGGATTCCCTTTATTTCTTTTTCTTCTCTGGTTGCTGTAGCTAAAAATTCCAAAAGTGTGTTGAATCATAGTGGTGAGAGTGGGCAACCTTGTCTTGTTCCTGATCTTGGTGGAAATGGTTTCACTTTTTCACCATTGAGAACGATGTTGGCTGTGGGTTTGCCATATATGGCCTTTATTATGTTGAGGAAAGTTCCCTCTATGCCTACTCTCTGGAGGTTTTTTTTAATCATAAATGGGTGTTTAATATTGTCTAAAGCATTTTATGCATCTCTTGAGATGACCATATCGTTTTTATCCTTCAGTTTTTTAATATGGTGTATCACACTGATTTGCATATATTGAAGAATCCTTGCATCCCTGTGATAAATCCCATTTTATCTTGGTGTATGATCCTTTTAATGTGCTGTTGGATTCTGTTTGCTAGTCTTTTGCTGTGGATTTTTGCATCTGTGTTCATCAGTGATATTGGCCTGTAGTTTTCTTTCTTTGTGACATCTTTGTCTGGTTTTGGTATCAGGGAGATGGTGGTCTCATAGAATAAGTTTGGGAGAGTTCCTCCCTCTGCTATATTTTGGAAGAGTTTGAGAAGGATAGGTGTTAACTCTTCTCTAAATGTTTGATAGAATTTGCCTGTTAAGCCATCTGGTCCTGGGCTTTTGTTTGTTGGAAGATTTTTAATCACAGTCTCAATTTCAGTGCTTTGGATTGGTTTGTTTATAGTTTCTATTTCTTCCTGGTTCAGTCTTGGAAGCTTGTGCTTTTCTAAGAATTTGTCCATTTCTTCCAGGTTGTCCATTTTATTGGCATATTGTTGCTTGCAGTAATCTCTCATGATCCTTTGTATTTCTGCAGTGTCAGTTGTTACTTCTCCTTTTTTATTTGTAATTCTATTGATTTGAGCCTTCCTTTTTTTCTTGATGAGTCTGGCTAATGGTTTGTCAATTTTGTTTATCTTCTTAGAGAACAAACTTTTAGTTTTTTTGATCTTTGCTGTTGTTTCATTCACTTCTTTTTCATTTATTTCTGATCTGATCTTTATGATTTCTTTCCTCTGCTGACTTTGTTTTTTTTTTTTCTTTCTTTCTCTAATTGCTTTCGGTGTAAGGTTAGCTTGTTTATTTGAGATGTTTCTTGTTTCTTGAGGTAGGATTGTAGTGCTATAAACCTCCCTCTTAGAACTGCTTTTTCTGCATCCCATAGGTTTTGGGTCTTCATTGTCATTTGTTTCTAGGTATTTTTTAAATTTCCTCTTTGATTTCTTCAGTGACGTCTTGGTTATTAAGTAGTGTATTGTTTAGCGTCCATGTGTTTGTATTTTTTACAGATCTTTTCCTGTAATTGATATCTATTCTGATGGCATTGTGGTCAGAAAAGATACTTGATACGATTTCAATTTTCGTAAATTTACCAAGGCTTTTTTTGTGACCCAGGATATGATCTATCCTGGAGAATATTCCACGAGCACTTGAGATAAAGTGTATTCTGTTGTTTTTGGATGGAGTGTCCTATAAATATCAATTAAGTCCATCTTGTTTAATGTATTATTTAAAGCTTGTGTTTCTTTATTTATTTTCATTTTGGATGATCTGTTCATTGGTGAAAGAGGGGTGCTAAAGTCCCCTACTATGATTGTGTTACTGTCGATTTCCCCTTTTATGGCTGTTAGCATTTGCCTTATGTATTGAGGAGCTCCTGTGTTGGGTGCATAAATATTTACAATTGTTATATCTTCTTCTTGGATTGATCCCTTGATCATAATGTAGTGTCCTTCTTTGTCTCCGGTAATAGTCTTTATTTTAAAGTCTTTTTTGTCTGATATGAGAATTGCTACTCTAGCTTTTTTTTGATTTCCATTTGCATGGAATATCTTTTTCCATCCCCTATCTTTCAGTCTGTATGTGTCTCTAGGTCTGAAGTGGGTCTCTTGTAGACCACGTATATGCTGGTCATGTTTTTGGATCCATTCAGCCAGTCTATGTCTTTTGGTTGGAGCATTTAATCCATTTACATTTAAGGTAATTATTGATATGTATGTTCTTATTACCATTTTCTTAATTGTTTTGGGTTTGTTATTGTACATCTTTTCCTTCTCTTGTGTTTCCTGCCTAGAGAAGTTCCTTTAGCGTTTGTTGTAAAGCTGGTTTGGTGGTGCCGAATTCTCTTAGCTTTTGCTTGTCTGTAAAGGTTTTAATTTCTCTGTCAAATCTGAATGAGATCCTTGCTGGGTCGAGTAATCTTGGTTGTAGCTTTTCCCCTTTCATCACTTTAAATATGTTCTGCCAGTCCCTTCTGGCTTGCAGAGTTTCTGCTGAAAGATCAGCCGTTAATCTTTTGGGGATTCCCTTGTATGTTATTTGTTGTTTTTCCCTTGGTGATTTTAATATTTTTTCTTTGTATTTAATTTTTGATAGTTTAAGTAATATATGTTTTGGCATGTTTCTCCTTGGGTGTATCTTGTATGGGACTCTGCACTTCCTGAACTTGATTAATGATATCCTTTCCCATATTAGGGAAGTTTTCAACTATTATCTCTTCAAATATTTTCTCAGTCTCTTTCTTTTTCTCTTCTACTTCTGGGACCCCTATATTCGAATATTGGTATGTTTAATGTTGTCCCAGAGGTGTCTCAGATTGTCCTCAATTCTTTTCATTCTTTTTTCTTTATTCTGCTCTGCAGTAGTTATTTCCACTATTTTGTCTTCCAGGTCATTTATCCATTCTTCTGCCTCAGTTATTCTGCTATTGTTTCCTTCTAGAGCATTTTAAATTCCATTTATTGTGTTGTTCATCATTGTTTGTTTGCTCTTTAGTTCTTCTAGGTCCTTGTTAAACGTTTCTTGTATATTCTCCATTCCAGTTCCAAGATTTGGGATCATCTTTACTATAATTACTCTGAATTCTTTTTCCGGTAGACTGCCTATTTCCTCTACGTTTGTTTGTTCTGGTGGGATCTTACCTTGCTCCTTCACCTGCTGTGTGTTCCTCTGTCATATTTGGCTTTGGGGACTGTGTTTGGGGTCTCCTTTTCGCAGGCCGCAGATTCGTAGTTCCCGTTGTTTCTGGTGTCTGCCCCCAGTGGCTGAGGTTGGTTTAGTGGGTTGTGTAGGCTTTCTGGTGGAGGGGACTGGTGCCTGTGTTCTGGTGGGTGTGTCTGGACCTTGTCTTTCTGGTTGACAGGTCTGCATCCGGTGGTGTGTTTTGGAGTGTCTGTGGCATTATTATGATTTTAGGCAGCCTCTCTGCTAATGGCTGGGCATGCATTCCTGTCTTGCTAGTTGTTTGGCATGGGATATCCAGCACTGGATCTTGCTCGTCTCTGAGTGGAGCTGGGTCTTAGCGTTGAGACGGATGTCTCTGGGAGGCTTTCACTATTTGATATTACAAGGTGCCAGAGGTCTCTGGTAGACCAATGACCTGAACTCGGCTCTCCCAACTCAGAGGCACAGGCCTGACACCCGGCTGGAGTACCAAGACCCTGTCAGCCACACGGCTGGGGGTGAGAGCAAGAGGTAGCTTTGGTACATCTGAAAGACCACCAATGAGATTCACTGACCATTTTCTCTACAGAAGTGAAGAAAACAAAATTCAGTGTTTGGCTAGTCAGCCACTTTGGAAGCCAGTCTCCAAGATGGCCCTAATTATCCCCTAATTATCTCCCAGTCTTCATGTACCTGTGTGGCTCCTCACACTTGAAAAGGGCTGACTGTTTAACTAATAAGAAATTGCAGAAATGACAAAGTGCAGCTTCCAAAGTTATGAAAGACATTGCAGCTTCTGCTTTGGTTTCTGCTAGATCACTCATCCTGGGGTAAGCCAGCTACCATGTCATGAGGACACTCAAGCAGCCCTAAGGAGAGATCCATGTGGCAAGGAACTGAGGCCTCTTACCTACAGCCACGTGAGTGAGTCATCTCAGAAGTCAAAAGATTTAATTTTATTTATTTTTCATTGCATTGGGTCTTTGTTGCTGCACAAGGTTTCTCTAGTTGTTTCAAGCAGGGGTTACTCATCATTGTGGTGCACGGGCTTCTCCTTGTGGTCGTTTCTCTTGTTGTGGAGTATGGGCTCTAAGTGCATGGGCTTCAGTAGTTGTGTCATGCAGGCTCAATAGTTGTTGCTTGCTGGCTCTAGAGCGCAGGCTCAGTAGTTGTGGCACACGGGCTTAGTTGCTCTGCGGCATGTGGGATCTTCCCAGACCAGGGATTGAACCCCTGTCCCCTGCATTGGCAGGCAAATTCTTACCCACTGTGCCACCAGGGAAGTCCAGTGTGCTCTTTTTTAAACCTAGTCTGTTTGCATTATTTTCTATCTTAACAATTCTGTATTAATTAAAAAAAAATAATACTCCTTTCTACCCCTCCTGTTTGAGGATTATATATGAAGAGTTATGTCTTATTTATTAATCTCAAATTTTCACCTTTTAAGAAGTAATCACAATGTCAAGTATTTAATACCTTTCAGTTCCACCTTGAAAAGCATGGATATTAAAGTGCTAATATAATTACCTTCCCTAGTATATCGTTTTTACTTTTTGTTATGTATAAAAAACAACTAAAAACATGCATGGTTTGTAAGGAAATGACAAATTTCAGAAAATTCAGAATCTGAATACACTCTATACATAGCTTCTAGATAAAGACACAGAAAATTGCCAGATACTCAGAGGCCCCCTGATCCCACTCTAGTGACTCCCCTTAAGGTTTAATATTGTTCTTGTATCTAACAAAAAGATCATGTTACCTGTATTTTGTAGTTTATATAAATGTTATGGCACAGTAAAATCACTTTTGGATTGGGCTTTTTTATTTTATGTTGCTTGTGAATATGTCTATATGGTTTCCTGTTGTGATCATGCATTGCCACTGTTGCATAGGATTCCATAGTGTAAATATTTAACAATTAATTTATTCCAATTTGTATTACAATATGAGTGATTTTCAGTTTGTGCCTATTGAGAGTAGCATGGGTATAAAAATTCTAGAACTTGAGCTTTGGTGGTGTGTGTATAAATTATTGTTCAGTATACATGTAGTAGTAAAATTTTCGAGTCATAGCTTTCATGTGTTTATCTTTTTAGATATTTCTAAATATTTTCAAAACATGTGTATGATTTTTCTTTTTCTTTTTTTTTACATCTTTATTGGAGTATAATTGCTTCACAATGGTGTGTTTCTGCTTTATAACAAAGCGAATCAGTTATACATATACATGTGTTCCCATATCTCTTCCCTCTTGCATCTCCCTCCCTCCCACCCTCCCCATCCCACCCCTCTAGGTGGTCACAAAGCACCGAGCTGATCTCCCTGTGCTATGTGGCTGCTTCCCAGTAGCTATCTATTTTACGTTTGGTAGTGTATATATGTCCATGCCACTCTCTCGCTTTGTCACAGCTTACCCTTTCCCCTCCCCATATCGTCAAGTCCATTCTCTAGTAGGTCTGTGTCTTTATTCCTGTCTTACCCCTAGGTTCTTCATGACAGTTTTTTTTTGTTAAATTCCATATATATGTGTTAGCATACAGTATTTGTCTTTCTCTTTCTGACTTACTTCACTCATTTGTATGATTTTTCATCCTCAGCAGCAGTGAATGAGATTCAAGGATTATATACATTCTCGTCAAACCTGATAATACCTGTCATTTTCATTTGAACTTTCTGGTTGGTAAGTGATAATTAAATGTATCACTTTTTTTGCATTTAATTGACTACTAAGAAGCCAAGCATCTTTTGATATGTTTACTTAACATTCTGTACTCTCTTTTTGGAAATACCTTTTGGTATATTTTCCCCATATTTGCTATTACATTATCTTCTTATTGAAGACTTCTTTTTTTTTAACATCTGAAGACTTCTTATTGAGGAGTTTTTAATATATGCTTGCTATGAGTTCTTCTCTCTTTCTGTCTCTCCTTCTCTTTCTTTAGATGAGTGTCAGTTTTTAATAACATCTAATTTGTTATTTTCCTATTTATTTATTTATTTAGTCTTATTTCTATTTATTTATGTAGTCTTCTTATCTGTAGCAGAACACATTATTTATTCTAAATCACAAATATGTTTTCGTTTCTTCAATAAATCTAATTATTAATCTTTAAATTTAAGTTAACTTTCTAAACTAAATATGTTGTATCATAGTGAGTATTAATTTTTCTGTGACAGCTGAAAGGTTACATTTATTCAGAAAATGTTGTATTCAGCTTTCTTTTCATTTGCTCCTACTTCTCATTGATTCATAGAGGTAAACATCACTTCATCCATGGGTCTGACTTTTCTCTGATTTCTCATGGTCATTCTCACTAATTCGTCTTGCCTCCTGAAATCTTTAGCAATCCCATTATTCCACAGAAGCAGAAACCTTCCTTGGGCCTTTTTCCTCAGAAGATTGATTATTCCCACATTTTAAATGGGAGATTGCAATAAGTTAGGAGAAAATGCCACAAGCGTCTCTCATTTTATTTTTCACATCTTGTATCAGCCTCTGCTTGCACTCTGTGTTCAAAGATTTTTGTACAACACATTGATGGAAGATGTCAGTTGTTTCTCTCCTTGGGGAAAAAGACAGATTAATTACCTGACAAATAAAATAAAGACAGTGTCTTGCTCTGTTCAAATGTTGGACAGGATTGCTTGCATCCTACTTTAAAAGTTTCAGGTGACTGTAGCTTAAGATTCCTAAGCTTTTTTTTTTTTTTTTTTTTTTTTTTTTTTTTGTGGTACGCGGGCCTCTCACTGCTGTGGCCTCTCCCGTTGCGGAGCACAGGCTCCGGACGCGCAGGCTCAGCGGCCATGGCTCACGGGCCCAGCCGCTCCGCGGCATGTGGGATCTTCCCAGACTGGGGCACGAACCCGTGTCCCCTGCATCAACCACTGCGCCACCAGGGAAGCCCAAGATTCCTAAGCTTTAATCCATATTTGCACCAAGCACAGCACCCAAAAGGACTGCCTTACATAACCCCATGAGACTTTTGTGTGCAAGTGG
This sequence comes from Grampus griseus, assembly GCF_964374135.1. Classification (NCBI taxonomy): domain Eukaryota; kingdom Metazoa; phylum Chordata; class Mammalia; order Artiodactyla; family Delphinidae; genus Grampus; species Grampus griseus. The sequence goes on along the minus strand of NC_138999.1, from coordinate 10,681,902 downwards.
AACAGATAAAAGTATAAAACTATTGCTGTCTTTTTGTGTCATAAAAATGATTTTTTGTCTCATTTAAAATATTTTTTTCTAAAATCCAAAAACGTGTCAGGCTAAAATATTGGAATTTCAAATATGGTAAATCTAAGACCCTTCAAATTTCTGTCCAGTTTTGTTGATGATGGGATGCCATCAGAGATATGACTTCATCAAACACAATAGGTAAGATCCCTTCATATGCCTGATTGGGGAATATGAAAATAATCCCTGGAAAAATCTGGACATTTTCTGGTTCTCAAGTATTGGTTAAGATGGTAGAAAGGACCCTTCATTGTCCTATATGTGAATGCAGATCAATTGAGAGAGGTGGGGATAAAACAAGCAGCCTAAATATCCTTTATGTTTGCTGTACTACTAGTAGAAAGAGGAAGGCTCAACCTGTCACCATGGTTGATATAGGAAATGAGCTGCTGAAACTACACAGAAATGTACCTGCTTGTATTTTCTGTGCAGATACCTTCTCTTTTGGTGTGCCCTGATACCTCCCTCAACTTATGTACCAACTCCAGTAGCATTAAGCAGAAATCCAAAGAAATCTATTCTTTGGAATTATGAGGAAGGGAAGAGTCAAAAATTTTATAGCATGTTCTATACAAGTATACACATCACCATCCTTATCTATGTCATGCCATGCATGGAGGGTCAGTAGGTTCAGGGGATTCTGGAAGCACCAAGGTCTGTGGGGTTAATCACAGCTACATTCATGGGCAGTAAAAGAGAAGGGCCTTATCTTGCTCACTTTCTCAATGCTAGTAGCTACAAAAAGAAGAGGACAGCAGACATCTTAGGGAGTAGAGCCAACATTAAATGAAATGTCCTAATTACTCTAGGCAACCTCTCATGATAGCCTCCCATAGCTCCTCGAATCCCTACATCCTTGCACAAGGGATAGTGTAATATTACTGGAGTGTGTGACTGCAGATTAGCATTATTTTTGCTGAAAAAAAATGAAAGTAGGTTCAAGTGATAGGGTTTGAAAAGGGTTCACAGTGCCAGGGAAACTATTGTAACAATGTGGACAGAACCCTTTGGATGGATTCATCATGTTTTTGTTTTTGTTTTTTTTCTGCCTCAGAATCTGTAGTAGAGATTGGTGTGTTCCATGATGCATTCCCGCTTCTTATAAGTTTTAGATGGAATACCCCATTAGGAAGAAGTGCACGTAAGGAAGATTAGTGAGTCAAACTCCTCTGCCCTCTGTCAGCAGTGGGTGCAAAGGGATTTAGACCAAGTGCTTTCATCCTTTGACGTGCAAAGTTTTCACTATATAAATGATGTTTTGTTTGTTTGCAGGTCAGGAGCCTTGGTCTCAATATCCCTGTTTAAAAAGTGTTATCACATGTCTGCCAGAAAGAATTGCTGATGATACTGGAAAAAATTGAGAGTTATCCTTAACAATTAAAGGTTTTGTAGCAACATGGATGGACCTAGAGATTGTTATACTGAGTGAAGCAAGTCAGACACAGAAAGACAGATATCATTTGATATTGCTTATATGAGGAATCTAAAAAAGAAAAAAAAGGTACAAATGAACTAATTTACACAACAGAAATAGAGTTATGGATATAGAAAACAAACTTATGGTTACCAGGGGATAAGTGGGGAAGGGATAAATTGGGAGATTGGGACTGACCTATACACACTAGTATATATAAAATAGATAAGTATTGATAAGGACCTGCTTTATAGCACAGGTAACTCTACTCAATGGTGTGTACTGGCATATACGGGAAAAGAATCTTAAAAAAAACAACAAGGGTTTTGGGAGTATATAATAAATATAAATGTGCAAACCTTTAACATGAAAGGAAAAATCAGTTAACTCTGTGGTCCCTGTTATGGTGTAAACATTTTGTACCTCTAATTTTAAAATTTTGAAACCCAGCTCCCATGTTGATGGTATTAGCAGGTGGGGCTTTTGGGAGGTGATTAGGTCATGAGGCCAGACACCTCAAACATGGGATTAGTGACCTAATAAATGTAGCACACAGAAGATCTCATGCCCATCACATGATTTCATTGCCGAGCGAGAAGACCCACGTTATGAACCAGATATTGGTCCCTCACCAGACACTAAGTCAGCTGGCAACTTGTTCTTTTTTTAAAATTAATTAATTAATTAATTTTTTGGCTGTGTTGGGTCTTTGTTGCTGTGTGCGGGCTTCTCATTGGGTGGCTTCTCTTGTTGCAGAACATGGGCTCTAGGCGTGCGGGTTTCAGTAGTTGTGGCACACGAGCTCAGTAGTTGTGGCCTGTGGTCTCTAGAGTACAGGCTCAGTATTTGTGGTGCACGGGCTTAGTTGTTCCATGGCATGTGGGATATTCCAGGACCAGGGCTCGAACCCGTGTCCACTTTATTGGTAGGCAGATTCTTAACCACTGCGCCACCAGCGATGCCCCTGGTAACTTGTTCTTGAACTTTTCAGCCTCAGCAATTACGAGAAAACAAAAATATTCTGTTTATAAAATACCAAGTCTCCCGTATTTCGTTTTAGCAGTCAAAGAGCTGGCTGAGGAGAAACATCTGTGAGCTTGAAGGCATATCAAGAGAAACCTTTAAATCTCAAAAGAAAAGAGAAAATGGGCAGGAAAGAAATCAACAGAACAGAGTAATCAATAATTGTGGAACAATGAAAATGCTGCGACCTATACATAATGGGTATGGCAGGAGGAGAATGAAGATAACAAAGAACAGAAAATATTTTTTAAAAATGACTGAGAATCTCCCCCAAATGAATGTCTGATACTAAATCCACAACATCCAAACTTAGAGGAACATATGAGTAGTAAAGAAAACGGACCAATATCTCTTAGGAACATCAATGCAAAAATCCTCAACAAAATATTAACAAATCGAATCCAACAATATTTTGAGAGAATTTTATATCATGAATGAGAGGGAATAATCCCAGGTATGCAAGGCTGGTTCAACATTCTAAAATCAAATAATTATATCCATCATATAAACACTCTAAAGTCAATCATTAGCATATCAATAGATTCAGAAGACCTTTGAAAAAATCTAACACCCATTCTTCATAAAAACTCTCAGTTAAAGAAATAGACTGGAGCTTTCTCAAGTTGATAACAAAGATCTACAGGAAACTTTTATCTTACATCATGATTAATGATCAAAAACATGAAGCTTTTCCACTAAGTTCAGGTAAAAGCAAGGATGTTCCCTTTCATGACTCCTTTTCCATATTTTACTCCACGTCCTTGCTAATGCAATAAGGCACGAAAATAAATAAAACAAATACAGATTGGGTAGAAAAAAATGAAAGCAGCCTAAATAAAATGTGGACCAATATACTTTACGGACACCTCACCAAAGAAAATAGACACTATGCATATAAGTATACAGAAGAATAATTCAGATTACATGCTGCCATCAAAAAGCAAATTAACAATACAATTGCATACGAGTTTAGCCATTAGAATGGCTAAAATGTGAACAATGACAAGAACAAATTCTGTAAGGGATGTGGAACAATAGGAAATGTCATGTGTTATTGGTGGAAATGAAAAATAATACAGCTACTTTGGTAGTCTGATTGACACTTGCTATAATATTGAACATTCCCTTACTGTATAATCCGGCAAGTGTTCTCATGTATATTTACTGAAAGTAGTTTAAAACATACTTCCAGACGAAAACCTGCATATGGATATTTATAGCACCTAATTCAATATTGCCAAAATGTGAATGAAACTAAGGTGTCCTCCAATAGGTGAATGAAATGATATAGTATTAATATATTCTGGGAATGGGATAATATTGAGCACTAAAAAAGTAAGCTATCAAGCCATAAAAATATGTGGGAATTCTTTTTATCTTTTGAAATATAGGCGATTTTCTTTATTTTGTAATTTAAATTTTCTTGGAGTATAGTTGATTTACAATGTTGTGTTCATTTCAACTGCACAGCAAGTGATTCAGTTACACATATGCATATATTCATTCTTTTTCAGATTCTTTTCTGATAAAGGTATTCCCAGAATATTGAGTAGAGTTCCCTGTGCTATACAGTAGGTCCTTGTTGCTTATCTACGTTATATATAGTAGTATTCGTATGTTTCCCCCAAGTTCCTGATTTATCCCTGCCCCCCGACCTTTCCCCTTTGGTAACCATAAGTTTGTGTTCCAAGTCTGTGAGTCTGCCTCTGTTTTGTAAGTTAGTTCATTTGTATCAGTTTTTAAGTTCCACCTAGAAGTGATATCATACAATATTTGTCTTACTGTGTCTGACTTACTTCACTTAGTACAATCATCTCTAGGTCCATCCATGTTACTGCAATTGGCATTATTTTATTCTATTTTATGGCTGAGTCATATTCCATTATATATATGTATCACATATTCTTTACCTATATTCATATGTTGATGGACATTTTGGTTGCTTCCATGTCTTCGCTATTGTAAAGAGTGTTGCAGTGAACATTGGGGAAGATGTGTCTTTTCGATTTATGCTTTCCTCCAGATATGCACACAGGAGTGAACTTGCTGGATCATCTGGTAGCTCTATTTTATTTTATTTTATTTCATTTCATTTCAATTTTTTTGGAGTATAGTTGATTTACGATGTTGTGTTACTTTCTGCTGCACAGCAGAGTGAAGCAGTTATACATATATCCAGTCCTTTTTGCATTCCTTTCCCATATAGGTCATTACACAGTATTGAGTAGAGTTCCCTGTGCTATACAGTAGGCCCTTATTTGTTATCTCTTTTATATATAGTGGTGTGTATATGTCAATCCCAATTTCCAGTTTATCCCTCCTACCTCCCCTTAATCTGGTAACCTCCATTCTGTGCCCCATAGTGGCTGTTACCAATTGGCATTGCCCCCAGTAACGTAGTATTGGTGGCACAGTGGTTAAGAATCCGCCTGCCAGTGCAGGGGACACAGGTTCGAGCCCTGGCCCAGGAAGATCCCACATGCTGCAGAGGAACTAAGCCTGTGTGCCACAACTACTGAGTCTGCGCTCTAGAGCCCACGAGCCACAACTACTGAGCTCACGTGCCACAACTACTGAAGCCTGTGTGCCTAGAGCCTGTGCTCCACAACAAGAGAAGCCACTGCACACGGAAGGCTGTGTACCACAACGATGAGTAAACCCCGCTTGCTGCAACTATAGAAAAGCCGCATGCAGCAACGAAGACCCAATGCAGATTAAAAAAATAATAATAATAAGTAGTAGGTTTCTCTTTTTTCCACACCCTCTGAAGCATTTCTTGTTTCTAGACATTGTGAGGATGGCTATTCTGAGTGGTTCCAGGTGATACTTCTTTGTACATCTGATTTGCATTTGTCTAACATAAAGCAACGGTGAGCATCTTCATATGTGCTTTTTTTTTGAACAGTGTGAGTAAAATTTACCCCTTGAAAAAGGGTTATTGAAAGGTTGCCTTGTTTTGAAGTCTATTTCGATTACCTACCCCAAGACATTTCTTGAGGGCTGTTGTCATTTACAGCTCCCCAGGCATTGTGAATATGAAACGCCTATAAGGTCCAGTTTTAGAATTGTTGTTATGGGAAACAGAAGGCGGCGGGATTTCTACTGTCCCTCTCTGGTTACTGACACAACCTTAGATGTAGGGAAAGTCCTGTTCCTGGGTTTTAAATTAGAGTGGAATGTGCCTGACCAAACATGTAAGGGCTTCTGTCCCATTCATTCTTCCTCCTTACCCTTCATCCCCCGAACAAGTATAAACCCCTGCAAAATCACCTGTTGAGGGTGCTGTCTTGTAGAGTGGGATGACCCTAACGAAGGAGTCGGGAGGTCGGAACCCAAACACCAGGATATGTTGAGACCAGGTGATTTTCCAAATGTCATCCAGCCCAGAGAGTCCACCATCCTTTGGGTGTCAGAGCGTTAGTTTAGTAGTATGAGGGAACACTTAGATCTGGAGATTGTGATCCCATGCAGAGGGGACCAGGTACTACATGTTTAAGGGGTCGGATTAGCTGGCATATCCTCCCGAGGTCCTCAGGCCCACAACAGTCCAGCCTTGGGACCAAATTGAGTCTGTGTCCAGGGATGTGACACTAGCACGTTAACTGAGACTAAACGAATTTAGTGATCATTTTTCTTTTCTATAATTCAATTTTAAATTTATAATGGAGTTTAGTTGATTTACCATGTTGTGTTCGTTTTTGATATACACCAACATGATTCACTTATACAGAGATGACTATGTATTCTTTCTGGAATTATTTTCCCATGGAGGTTACTAAAGGGTGTTGAGAAGAGTTCCAAGTGCTCTGCAGCAGGTCCATGTTGATTACAAGTTTTCTCTCTGTAAATATGTATATACTAACTCCAACCTCATGATTTATGCCTCCAACACCCCTTTCCAGTTTGGTAACCATAAGTTTGTGTTCTAAGTCTGGGACTCTGTTTCTGTGTTGTAAGATCGTACCTTTGTATCAATTGTTAGATTCCACCGATAAGTAATATCATATGATATTTATCATTGTCTGATTTATGACACGTAGTATGAATGTATCTATGTCCTTCCAAGTGGCTGCAAATGGCCTTATTCCATTCATTTCATGGCTGAGTAATATTCCATTGTACATATCTACCATAGTTTCTTCATCCAGTCTTCCTTCCAAGGACGTTTAGGTAGCTTCCAAGTACAGGCTCTTGTAAACAGGGCTGCATAAATTTCGGAGTGCCTGGGTCCTGTCAATTTATGTTTTTTCCAAGATACAGGCCCAGGAGTGGAAGCGCCATATGCTCTGAAGCTCTGTTTTTGAGACTTTTAAGGAATCACCACCCACTTCTCCACAGTGGCTGTTAGCAATTTACATTCCCACCATCAGCTTGTCAGGGTCCCCTTTTCTCGACGCCCTGTCCTGCATTTCAGGTTTTACACTTTGTGAGCTTGGCCATTCTGACGGGTGGAAGTGATACCTCTTTGTAGTATTAATTTACATTGCCCGCCTGTTTTGTTGGCCAAAAATGGAGTAAGGGTTTTTCCTGAATATATTAAGGAATAACGCATACAGCCTTTTTGGCAACCTGCATCATTGGCGATGTTCAGCAGCTTTTCATGTGCTTTAATGGCGAGTGCAAACTACCTCTTGAAATCCCTTTCCTGCAATTCTGCCTTGCTTACAAGGCCTTTAGGAATACTTGGCTCAAGAAATGACTCCATTAGAGGTGTCAATTACAACCCTGCATGTTTGTGAATTGCAGTGCCCCTGAGCACCAGTTTTCAACTTGTTGTTTAGGGAAGCAGCCACAAAGGGGCAGGATTTCTACAGACCTATTCCGGTTACTGGGGCACCTGAAGGATAGGGAAATTCTTCTTCCAGATTAGGAAACTAGAGTGGCATATGCCTGTCCAAACATCTAGGGCTTGTGTCTCATTCCATCCCCCCATTCCCCTTCTTCACATGGAAAATTCCAAGCTGTGCAAAACCGGCTCTTGAGTGTGCTGCCTTCCCAAAGTGGGGAGACTCTAAGGAAAGGAGCTGGGGCACCCGAATACCAGAAGAAGTGGAGATGAGGTGACTTTCCCAAATTCTTCCCGAACAGATGGTGTACCATCCTCTGGATGTCCCATTCATGTTTTAGCTGTAGGAAGGGTCCCCTGCACCTGGAGATATGGGACCCATGGAATGGGGGCCAGGCAGTATTACTCTAAAAGTGCTGCATTTGCTGTCCCATCCTCACCAAGCCTCTCAGAACCACGAGTGTAGAGCCTTGCGTCCCATCCAGCTGTGTGTCTAGATGTGTTCAGTCCAGGTTGCATCACAGCCCTTGAACAAATTTTGTAAGAATTTCTCTCTCTCTCACTGTCTTTTTTTTTGTTCTTGTTATTTAATTTTATAATGGGGTATGGCTGATTTTCAATACTGTCTCTCTTCCTGCTCTACATCTATCCACTTGATTCACTTAAAGAGAGACATCAATAAATTCTTTTACAGATTCTTACCAGTCTTATATGTCCTTTTCCGGTGACAACAGTGTGCTGAGTCCAGCTCTTTGAGCTATACAGTAGGTCCTGTTGATTACCTGTTTTGTTTATGGAACTGTATCTATGCTAATTCCAACCTCCTGGTTTATGCATCACCCCACCCCACCATTCTCCTTTAGCAGCCATAAGTGTGTTTTCTAAATATGTGACTCTGTTTCTGTTTTGTAATTGAGTTCATGTGTAGCCATTTTTAGATACCATCTATAAGTGATACCTTATGATAAGTCTCTTTTTATGTCTGACTTATGTCACTTAGAATGATCGTACCTCAGACTCCACGAGTTGCTGCAACTGGCCTTATTTCGCTGATTTAATTGCTCAGTAATATCCCATTGTACATAAGTACCACATCTTCTTTATCCATTTTTTACTTCCAAGGACATGTAAGTTGTACCCAAGTCATTTCTAAACAGAGTAACACTAAACGTAGCGGTGCCTGTGTCCTGTCGATGTTTGGTTTTCCCAAGATATACGCCCAAGAGTGGAAGTGCCCTAGGCTCTGTAGCTCTGCATTTTAGATGTTTTGGAAACACCATACACTTCTCCAGAGTGGCCTTGGCTATTTACACCCCCCCCATCAGCGTAACAAGGCTCCCTTTTCTCCATGGCCTGTGCTGCATTTCTGGTTTTACACTTTTCCAGGATGGCCCTTTTGATGAATGTGAAGTGACACTTCTTTGTAGTGCTGATTTGCATTTGGCGCTTGTTTGCATGGCCAAAAAGAGCGTATGCGTTTTTCCTGAATATATTTATTTTTATGATGGGGTTTAGCTGATTTCCACTGTGTTTATGCCGCATTACACCCACTTGATTCACGTACAGAGAGATATTAATAAATACTTTTTAAGATTTTTAATAGTCATATATATTCCTTGGTGGTGAATAGGGTGTGTTGAGTCCAGTTCATAGAGCAATGAGTAGGTGTTCACTATTACATATTTGGTTTATGGAACGATATCTGTGCTAATTTCAAACTCTACTTTTATGCCTCACCCCACCTCACCTTTCCCCTTAAGCAGGCATAAGTGTGTTTTCTAAATGTGAGCCTCTGTTCTGTTTTGTAATTCAGCTCATGTGTAGCCATGTTTACATTCCCTCTATAAGTGATATCTCATGGTAAGTTTCTTTTTCTCTGTGACTTATTTCACTTAGAATCATCGTACCTAAATCCACTCATTATGCTGCTACTAGCCTTATGACTTCATGGCTGAGGGATATTCCATTGTACATAAGTACCACAACCTCTTTATCCATTTTTCTCTTTCCTGGGATATATAAGGTGTACCGAAGTCGAGGTTCTTATAAACAAAGCAGCCCTAAACTTTGGGGTGCCTAAGTCCTGTCGATTTTTGATTTTCTAAAGATATACACCCATGAGTGGAAGTGCCCTATGCTCTGTAGCTCTGTTTTTTTAGTTGTTTTAGGAAACACCATACACTACGCCAGAGTGGCCCTTGGCAATTTACATCCCACCCATCAGTGTAACAAGGCTCCCTTTTCCCCATGACCTGTCCTGCATTTCTGGTTTTTACATTTTTTCAGGATGGCCTTTTGAACCATGCAAAGTGAGACTTAGTTTTTGTGCTGATGTGCAGTGCCCGCTTGTTTGGTTGGCCAAAAAGGGGGCATATGCCTTTTTTCCTGAATATATTCAGGAAAAAACGCATACGCCCTTTTAGGCCAACTGCATCATTGTTGACGTTCTGCCGCTTTTCATGTGATTTAAAGGACAGTCCAATCTACCTCTTGAAAACTGTCTCCTGCAATTCTGCTTTGCTTTCAAATCCTCTTCGTTGCCTTACTTCAATATATTTTTGGATGATAGTTATCATTTATAACCCTGCAGGTTTGTGAATTGCAGTGCCCCTGAGCTCCATTTTTCAAATCGCCTTTTTGGGAGCTGGCCGCAAAACCGCAGGATTGCTTCAGGCCCTATGCTGGTTCCGGAGGGAAGGCTGAACCTTTGTTTAATTCTTCTTCCTGATGGGAAATTAGACTGACATGTGCCGGTCGAAACACCTACAGCTAGTCTGCCATTGGTTCCCCCTCTTCCCGTTCATCCAGCGCACTAATAGCAGACTGTGCGAAACAGGAGGTTAAAGGCGCTGACTCTCCGAGTGGGGAGATTATTAGTAAAGCAGTTGGAATGGCAAACCCGAGCACCAGGAGATGAAAAATGAGGTGCGTTGTAGAAACCATTCCCGACTGCACGGTGTACCATCCTCTGGGTTTCCATGCATGTTGTAGCTGTAGGAATTTCCCCTTGAACCTGGAGAGTGGAGACCCGTGGAATGGGTAGCATGCAGTATTTCTTTAAAGAGTCTGTATTTACTCACTCAACCTCACCAATCCTCTCAGCCCCAAGAGTGTCCAGCCTTATGTCTCATCCAGCTGTGTGTGTAGATGTGGTCAATTCAGGGTGCATCACAGCCCCTGAACGAATTTTATAAGACTTTCTCTCTTTCACTATCTTTCTGTTTTGTGTTTGAAATTTATTCTTATAATGCGGTTTAGCTGATTTCACTGCTGTGTTTATGCAGCTTTACACAGCCATGATTCACTTACAGACAGATATCAATATATAGGTTTTAAGATTCTTACTAGTCAGATATCTTCTTCTGTGGTGAGTAGGGCGTGTTGAGTCCAGTTCACTGAGCAAGGAGTAGGTCTTGTCTATTAAATATTTGTTTTATGGAACGGTATCTGTGCTGATTTCAAACTCTTGTGTTATGCAGCACCCCACCTCACCTTTCCACTTAAACAGGCATAAGTGTGCTTTCTAAATGTGAGACTCTGTTCTGTTTTGTAATTCAGTTCATATGTAGAGATGTTTACATTCCCTCCATAAGTGATATCTTATGATAAGTTTCTTTTTCTGTGTGACTTCTTTCACTTAGAATCATCGTAACTAAATCCACTCATTATGCTGCTCCTGGCCTTATGACATTGATTTCATGGCTGAGTGATATTCCATTGTACATAAGTACCACAACGTCTTTATCCGTTTTTCTCTTTTCTGGGATATTAAGGTGTACCGAAGTCGAGGTTTTTGAAAACAGAGCAGCCCTAAACTTTGGGGTGGCTGTGTCTTGTTGCTTTTAAGTTTTCCCAAGATATATGCACATGAGTGGAAGTGCCCTATGCTCTGTTTCTCTGTTTTTTAGATGTTTCAGGAAACACCATACACTCCTCTAGAGTGGCTGTTGGCAATTAACATCCCACCCATCAGAGTAACAAGGATGCCTGTTCTCTATGGCTTGTCCTGCCTCTGGTTTTTACACTGTTTTCGGATGGCCCTTTGGACCGGTGGGAACTGAGACTTTGCTGTAGTGCGGATTTGCATTGCCCGCTTGCTTGGTTGGCCAAAAAGTTCGTATGCGTTTTTTCCTGAATATATTCAGGAAAAACCACATACGCCCTTTTTGGCCAGCTGCATCACTGTTGAAGTTCTGCCGCTTTTCATGTTCTTTAAAGGAGACTCCAATCTACCTCTTGAAAGCTGTTTCCTGCAAATCTGCCTTGGTTTCAGATTCCCTTCTTTACCTTACCTCAATATATATTTTGACGAAAGTTGTCCTTTTCAACTCTGCAGGTTTGTGAATTGCAGTGACCCTGAGCTCCATTTTTCAACTCGCTCTTTTGTGAGCTGGCCGCAAAACCGCAGGATTGCTTCAGGCCCTATTCTGGTTCTGGGGCGGCGCGCTGAGCCTTTAGGTTAATTCTTCCTCCTGATGGGAAACTAGAGTGACATGTGCCCGTCCAAACACCTACAGCTAGTCTCTCATTGGTTCCCCCTCATCCCGTTCATCCTCCGCACTAATTGCAGACTGTGCAAAACAGGAGGTTAAAGGCTCTGACTATCCAAATGGGGAGATTGTTAGTAAAGTGGCTGGAGTGGCGAACCCGAGCAGCAGGAGATGAAAAATGAGGTGCATTGTAGAAACCATTCCCGATCACATGGTGTACCATCCTCTGGGTTTCCCATGCATGTGTTAGCTGTAGGAAGATTCCCTTAACCCTGGAAAGTTGGGACCCATGGAATGGGTAGCACGCAGTATTGCTTTAAAGGGTCTGCATTTGCTCACCCAACCATACCAATCCTCTCAGCCCCAAGTGTCCAGCCTTATGTCTCATCCAGCTGTAGGTGTAGATAAGGTCAATTCAGGGTGCATCACAGCCCCTGAACGAATTTTGTAAGAATTTCTCTCTCTCGCTCTCTTTGTGTTTTTTTGATATTTAAAATTTATTTTTATAGTGAAGTTTAGCAGATTTTCACTACAGTGTTTATGCCACTCTACACACACTTGATTCCCTTACGGAGACATATCAATACATAGGTTTTAAGATTCTTACTAGTCAGATATACTCCTCTGCGGTGCATAGGAGGTGTTGAGTCCAGTTCATTGAGCAAAGTGTAGGTCTTGTCTATTACATATTTGGTTTATGGAATGGTATCTGTGCTAATTTCAAACTCTGGTTTTATGCATCACCCCACCTCACCTTTCCCCTGAAGCAGGCATAAGTGTGTTTTCTAAATGTGAGCCTCTGTTCTGTTTTGTAATTCAGCTCATGTGTAGCCATGTTTACATTCCCTCTATAAGTGATATCTTATGATAAGTTTCTTTTTCTGTGTTACTTCTTTCACTTAGGATCATCACCTAAATCCACTCATTATGCTGCTACTGGCCTGATGACACTGATTTCATGGCTGAGTGATATTCCATTGTACATAAGTACCGAAACTTCTTTATCCATTTTTCTCTTTTCTGGGATATTTAAGGTGTACCGAAGTCGAGGATTTTGTAAACAGAGCAGCCCTAAACATTGGGGTGGCTGTGTCTTGTTGATTTTTAGTTTTTCCATGATATATGTGCATGAGTGGAAGTGTCCTATGCTTTGTAGCTCTGGTTTTTACATGTTTCAGGAAACACCAAACACTTCTCCAGAGTGGCTGTTGGCAATTTACATCCCGCCCATCAGGGTAACAAGGCTTCCTGTTCTCCATGGCCTGTCCTGCCTCTCTGGTTTTTACACTTTTTTCGCATGGCCCTTTGGACCGGTGGGAAGAGAGACTTCTTTGTTGTGCAGATTTGCATTGCCTGCTTGCTGGGTTGGCCAAAAAGGGCGTATGCGTTTTTTCCTGAATATATTCAGGAAAAAAACGCATACGCCCTTTTTGGCCAACTGCATCATTGTCGAAGTTCTGCCGCTTTTCATGTGCTTTAAAGGAGACTCCAATCTATGTCTTCAAACCTGTTTCGTGGAATTCTGCCTTGGTTTCAAATTCCCTTCTTTGCCTTACCTGAATATATTTTTCGACAATAGTTGTCCTTTATAACTCTGCAGGTTTGTGAATTGCAGTGACCCTGAGCTCCATTTTTCAACTTGCTTTTTTGTGAGCTGGCCGCAAAGCCGCAGGATTGCTTCAGGCCTTATTCTGGTTCCCGGGCAGCAGGCTGAGGCTTTGGTTAATTCTTCTTCCTTATGGGATATTAGAGTGACGTGTGCCCGTCCAAACACCTACAGCTATTCTCTCATTGGTTCCCCCTCATCCGGTTCATCTTCCGCACTAATTGCAGAGTGTGCGAAACAGGAGGTAAAGGTGCTGACTCTCCAAAGGGGAGATTGTTAGTAAAGTGGTTGGAATGGCTAACCCGAGCACCAGGACAGGAAAATTGAGGTGTGTTTTAGAAACATTTCCCCATCACACGGTGCACCATCTCTGGTTTTCCCATGCATGTTTTAGCCGTAGGAAGATTCCCTTAAACCTGGAAAGTTGGGACCCATGGAATGGGTAACATGCAGTATTACTTTAAATGGTCTGCATTTGCTCACCCAACCTCACCAATCCTCTCAGCCCCTACTGTCCAGCCTTATGTATCATCCAGCTGTGGTTGTAGATATGGTCAATCCTGGGTGCATCACAGCCCCTGAACGAATTTTGTAAGAATTTCTCTCTCTTTCGCTGTCTTTGTGTTTTGTTTTTGAAATTTATTTTTATAATGGAGTTTAGCTGATTTTCACTGCTGTGTTTATGCTGCTCAACACACACTTGTTTCCCTTATGGAGCCATATCAATACATAGGTTTTAAGATTCTTACTAGTCAGATATATTCCTCTGCGGTGAATAGGGGGTGTTGAGTCCAGTTCATTGAGCAAGGAGCAGGTCTTTTCTATTACATATTTGGTTTATGGAACGCTATCTGTGGTAATTTCAAACTCTGGTTTTATGCATCACCCCACCTCACCTTTCCCCTTAAGCAGGCATAAGTGCGTTTACTAAATGTGAGCCTCTGTTCTGTTTTGTAATTCAGCTCATGTGTAGCCATGTTTACATTCCCTCTATAAGTGATAGCTTATGATAAGTTTCTTTTTCTGTGTGAGTTATTTCACTTAGAATCATCGTAACTAAATCCACTCATTATGCTGCTGCTGGCCCTATGACATTGATTTCATGGCTGAGTGATATTCCATTGTACATAAGTACCACAACTTCTTTATCCATTTTTTTCTTTCCTGGGATATTTAAGGTGTACCGAAGTTGAGGTTCTTGAACGCAGAGCAGCCCTAAACTTTGGGGTGGCTGTGTCTTGTTGATTTTTAGTTTTCCCAAGATATACGCCCATGAGTCGAAGTGCCCTATGATCTGTAGCTCTGTTTTTCAGATGTTTTAGGAAACACCATACACTTCTCCAGAGTGGCTGTTGACAATTTACATCCCGTCCATCAGTGTAACAAGGCTCCCTGTTCGCCATGGCCTGTCCTGCCTTTCTGGGTTTAACACTTTTTTCTGATGGCCCTTTGGACCGGTGGGAAGTGAGACTTCTTTGTAGTGAAGATTTGCAATGCCCACTTGCTTGGTTGGCCAAAACGTGTGTATGCGTTTTTTCCTGAATATATTCAGGAAAAAACGCATACGCCCTTTTTGGCGAACTGCATCATTGTCGAAATTCTTACGCTTTTCATGTGCTTTAAAGGTGACTCCAATCTCCCTCTTGAAATCTGTTCCCTGAAATTCTGCCTTGGTTTCAAATACTCTTCGTTGCCTTACCTCAATATATTTTTGGACGATAGTTGTCCTTTATAACTCTGCAGGTTTGTGAACTGCAGTGCCCCTGAGCTCCATTTTTCAACTCGCATTTTGTTAGCTGGCCGCAAAACAGCAGGATTGCTTCAGGCCCTATTCTGGTTCTGAAGTGGCAGGCTGAGCCTTTGGTTCATTCTTCTTCCTGATGGGAAATTACAGTGACATGTGCCCGTCCAAACACCTACAGCTAGTCTCTCATTGGTTCCCCCTCTTCCCGTTTATCCTCCGGACAAATTACAAACTGTGGAAAACAGTAGGTTAAAGGTGCTGATTATTCAAGTGAAGAGATTGTTAGTAAAGCAGCTGGAATGGCGAGCCCGAGCACCAGGAGATTAAAAAATGAGGTGCGTTTTAGAAACCTTTCCGGATCACACGGTGTACCATCCTCTGGGTTTCCCATGCGTGTTTTAGCTGTAGGAAGATTCCCTTACACCTGGAGAGTTGGGACCCATGGAATGCGTAGCACGCAGAATTACTTTAAAGGGTCTGCCTTTGCTCACCCAACCCTACCAATCGTCTCAGCCACAAGAGTGTCCAGCCTTATATCTCATCCAGCTGTGGTTGTAGATGTGGTCAGTCCGGTTTGCATCACAGCCCCTGAACGCATTTTGTAAGAATTTCTCTCTCTTTCACTGTCTTTGTGTCTGTGGTTGAAATTTATTTTTATAATGGGGTTTAGCTGAGTTTCACTGCTGTGTTTATGCCGCTCTACACACACTTGATTCCCCTACGGCGACATATCAATACATAGGTTTTAAGATTCTTACTAGTCAGATATATTCTTCTTTGGTGAAGAGGGGGTGTTGAATCTAGTTCATTGAGCAAGGAGTAGGTCTTGTCTATTACATATTTGATGCATATAACGGTATCTGTGCTAATTTCAAACTCCTGTGTTAAGCATCACCCCACCTCACCTTTGCACTTAAGCAGGCATAAGTGTGTTTTCTAAATGTGACTCTGCTTTGTTTTGTAATTTAGTTCATGTGTAGCGATGTTTACATTCCTTCTAAAAGTGATATCTTATGATAAGTTTCTTTTTCTGTGTGACTTATTTCACTTAGAATCATCGGACGTAAATCCACTCATTATGCTGCTGCTGGCCTTATGACATTGATTTCATGGCTGAGTGATATTCCATTGTACATAAGTACCACAACGTCTTTATCCATTGTTTTCTTTCCTGGAATATTTAAGGTCAGCCGAAATCGAGGTTCTTGTAAACACAGCAGCCCTAAACTTTGGGTTGCCTTTGTCTTGTTGATTTTTAGTCTTCCCAAGATATTCGCCCATGAGTGGAAGTGCCCTATGCTCTGTCGCTCTGTTTTTTAAATGTTTTTGGAAACACCATCCACTTTTCCAGAGTGGCTCTCAGTAATTTACACCACGCACATCCCCATAATAAGGCTCCCTGTTCTCTATGGCCTGTCCTGCATTTCTGGTTTTTACACTGTTTTCGGATGGCCCTTTCGACTGGTGGTAAGTGAGACTTCTTTATTGTGCGGATTTGCATTGCCCGCTTGCTTGGTTGGCCAAAAAGGGCGTATGCGTTTTTTCCTGAATATATTCAGGAAAAAACGCATACGCCCTTTTTGGCCAACTGCATCATTGTCGAAGTTCTGACGCTTTTCATGTGCTTTAATAGCTAGACCAATCTAACTCTTGAAATCGGTTTCCTGAAATTCTGCCTTGCATTCA
Source organism: Grampus griseus (assembly GCF_964374135.1). Lineage (NCBI taxonomy): Eukaryota > Metazoa > Chordata > Mammalia > Artiodactyla > Delphinidae > Grampus > Grampus griseus. The sequence goes on along the minus strand of NC_138999.1, from coordinate 10,665,084 downwards.
GAGCCTCTTCGTTGTCTTACCTCAAAATATTTTTGGTCGTTAGGTGTCATTTATAACTCTGCAGTTTTGTGAATTGCGCTGCCCATGAGCTGCATTTTTCAACTCGCTCTTTTTTTGAGCTGGCTGCAAAACTGCAGGATTGCTTCAGGCCCTATTCTGGTTTCGGGCCGGCAGGTTGAGCCTTTGGTTAATTCTTGTTCCCAATGGGAAATTTGACTGACATGTGCCTGTCGAAACACCCATAGCTGGTGTCTCATAGTTTCCCCCTCTTCCCGTTCATCCTCTGCACAAATTGCAAACTGTGCGAAACAGGAGGTTAAAGGTGCTGATTCTCCTAGTGGGGAGAATTTTAGTAAAGTGGGTGGAATGGTGAACCTGAACACCAGGAGATGAAAAATGAGGTGCATTTTAGACACCTTTCCCGTTCACACGGTGTACAGTCCTCTGGGTTTCCCATGCATGTTTTACCTGTAGGCAGTTCCCTTGAACCTGCAGATTTGGGACCCATGCAATGGGTACCAGGCAGTATTACTTTAAAGGGTCTGCATTTCCTCACCCAACCTCACTAATTCTCTTAGCGCGATCAGTTTCCAGCCTTATGTCTCATCCTGCTGTGCGTCTATATGTGTTCAATCCATGTTGATTAACAGCCCCTGAGCAAAAGTTGTAAGAATTTTTCTGTCTCACTGTCTTTTTTAAAATTTATTATTATATTGGTTACAGCTGATTTTCAGTGGTCTGTTTCTTGCTGCTGTACATCCACTTGATTCACGTATAGAGAGACATCAATAAATTCTTCTTCAGACTCTTACCAGTCATATATATTCTTTTCCGGTGACTTGATTGTGCTGAGTACCATTCTTTGAGGTACCGTATAGGCCTTTTCGATTATCAATTTGGTATTTGGAACGGTATATTTGCTAATTTCAACCTCCTGGATAATGCCTCATCCCTCCCTACCTTTCCCCTTTAGCAGCCTTATGTGTGTTTTCTACATATTTGACTATGTTTATCTTTTTAAATTTATTTCATGTGTAGCCATTTTTGATTCCACATTTAAGTGATATCTTATGATATGTGTCTTTTTCTTTATGATGTATGTCACTTAGAATGATCGTACGTAACTCCTTTGGAGTTGTTGCAACTGGACTCATTTCATTAATTTCTGGGCTAATATTCCACTCTACATAAGTACCACATCTCTTTTATCCATTTTTTCCTTCCAGGGACATTTAGGTTATATCCAAGTCGAGGCTCTTTTAAACAGACAGGCGGTAAACGTTGGGGTGCCAGTGTCCTGTCGATTTTTGTTTTTCCCAAGATATACGCCCATGAGTGAAAGTGCCCTATGCTCTGTAGCTCATTTTTTAGATGATTTAGTAAACACAATACACTTCTCCAGAGTGGCCGTTGGCAATTTACATTTCCACTATCAGCCTCACAGGGCTCCCTTTGCTCCTCACCCTGTCCTGCATTTCTAGTGTTTACACTTTATGAGGATGGCTCTTCTGACTGATGCGAAGTGATACCTTTTGTAGTATTGATTTCCAGTGCCCACCTGCTTGGTTGGCTAAAAAGGGCGTATGCCCTTTTCTTGAATATATTCAGAAAAAACGCATACGCCCTTTTTGGCCAACTGCATCGCTGGCGATGTTCAGCCCCTTTTCTTGTGCTTTAATGGCGAGTCCTTCCTACCTCTTCAAATCCCTTTCCTGCCATTCTCCCTTGCTTACAAGTCCTTTTCGGTGACTTACCTCAAGACATTTTTCAACGATAGATATTTTCAGCTCTTAATTTTCGTGAATTTCAGTGCCCCTGTGTTCCATTTTTCAACTTGTGTTTTTGGGAACTGGCCACAAAACAGCAGGATTTCCTCAAGCCCTATTCTGTTTCCGTGGGTAATCTTAGCCTTTGGTCAATACGTCTTCCTGATTGGAAATTAGCGTGACATGTGCCTGTCCGAACACGTAGGACTTGTCTCTCATTGTTTCTCATCCTTCCGCTTCATCCTCTGGACAAATTCCAAACTGTGTGCAACAGGATGTTGAGTGCTGACATCGCCAAGTGGGGAGATTGTTAGGAAAGATGCTGGAGGGGTGAACCCTAGCACCAAGAGATGAGGAGATGAGATGCCTTTTCCAAACTCTTCCTGATCAAATGGTGTACCATCTCCTGGGTGTGACAGGCATGTTTTAGCAGTAGGAAGGGTCCCGTGCATGTAAGGAGAACACCAGCGATTTTTTCAAATCAGTGTCTCCCCGAACCCCAAACTGGGAAATTTTTAAACTACGGCTACACGTATGTTCATTAAGGGCCTTGGGAAGTAGGCAGAGTCCGAACTTTAGATGATTGAAGCCTTCAGGATCAGAAGCGCTCACCATCGGCCTCCGTTAGGTTACATTTTATCTGTCGTTGATAGATGATGTCGATAAAAATACCTATTCTTTTTCAGATTATTTCCCCTTATAGGTTATTGCAAAATATTGACTGTCGTTCCCTGTGCTATACAGTAGTTCCTTGTTGATGATCTATTTTATACATAGCAGTGTGTATGTGTTAATCCCAAACTGTTAATTTATCCCTCCTCCCACCTTTCCCCTTTGGTAATAATAAACTATAAGATTTTATACTTCTTAGAAATGGGTGAGCTGAAAGAGAGGTAGCATTTTCAATGGCAAAGCATTCAAAACAAGATTGAAGCTTCAGCCAAGATTATTAGATGTACATCCTTGGAAAGAAATCACTTCGTTTCTCTAATATTGACCTGACAAATAAGACAAACCCCTTCACTGAACTTGCTTATAATAAAGTGATGGAAATATCAAATGGAAGTGTTAGAAACATCTTATTTTACCCGAGCCTTATACACTGCTCTATGTTAATTACAGTTTGGCTCACACATCTGTTCATTGAAGTTACAGTGTTCTCAATTTCTGTTACTGATCCTCCAGAGTTGGCCCCAACAAGGGTCCCCCTGCCCAGTGTCATTGGAGCCAACAGATCGAGACTGAGTTTGGTTCAGAAGCAAAGGAAACTTTATATTTTGATCAGAGAATGCAAGGTGAGAGCGTGCGCTCCCTCACGGGCTGTGGGTCGGGCTGCTGTGTAGGGATCCCAGCAGCGTCAGCGGGAGGGAGGGGGCGGAGCTCTGGAGGGCCGGGTTGGCTGCAGCTCAGGCTCTATGTCGAGGAGTCTGCACGGGGGCCCCCGGGAGCTGAGGTGTTGACCCAGCCATTCTGCACTAGGAAATCGGGTCTGAAGTGCCGGGTGTGGGACCTCTGCATGCGGGACCCTAGGAGCACGTGAAATTAGACAAAGCACAAAGGAAAAAAAGGTTAGACTTTATTGCCCAGATTCTACTTTTATCTCCCAGGAATTTTTCATGGGCTTTGCCGGTGACAAACCCCTCCTCTGCCTTTTGTCCCGTTCCTCATTCTTGGGGTGCTGAGGGTGCAGACCCCTCTTCTGTAACTGCTTCGTGCTGAGTTGGGAGTCCTCGTACCCGGGGAGGGAGGGGCAGAACTTCTCCCCAGCAGCCTCCAGTTGAGGTTGATTGTCCCCAGGCCTCCGGCCTCACTGCTCGTCCGCCTGAGCACCAGCATTGGAAGTGTTATAGATTCCAATGACCTTGAAGGGTCCAGGAAAGAGATGTGCAGAGACGCTGGGGGTGCCGTTTTTACCCCGCCCCACATTTGATAGGCCACCTTAGGCTGACGGTTTCTGCCAGCCTAGATGCTCTGACCAGTGGTCTGTGCTTTCTTCAATTAGGCCCCTGAATTTACATACAAACAGCACCAGGTGTCATAGCCCTGCCCGCTCAACTCCCCAACAGTCCAGGGTCGGTGGTGATCCAGGACCATGACGGCCACTGAGTCAACGGCCTTTTGAAGTAGACAGGAGTCCAGCCGGTCTCATTGGCCGCTGTCACCGCGGTGTCTGTAGGCTTTTCTATGGTGACAGCGTGATATACGGTTCCCCCGCCAAGCTTATTAGCACCCCTCTGGGTGCAGTAAGTCCTGCAAGCAGTAGTCTGCTCTTTTGGGGCACACTCTTGTTGTTTTCTGAGAGAAGCTCCAGGTCAAGTGATGGTCACACGAGTCGTCATGGGGGCCCGTTGCCCCTGGTTGTCTCTCTGGAGGCTGGAGCTGGAGGGCCTCTTCACTCGAGGTCAGTGTGCCCAAGGAGTGACCCCTGCATCTTCAGGGCATGGTGGGTGGTTAGGATAACCACATTGGGTCCTTTTCCCTTAGGAGGGAGCTGGCCTTGCGGGCTGCTGATTTCCAGGTTTTTAGATACCCCCAGTATCCTAGCTGGATGGGGCGGCAGGCCAAGCCCTTGGTGACCGTAGTTTATCCTACCTGTAGGGCATTCTTGCGTTGTTCCATTTCAGGTGGTCCCAGTTTTTACACTAATACTCCAAGGGCGATTCACCTTTGACTGGGAATGTAAAGGTCAAAGGGTATAACTAAATTAGGGAGGTCCAGGGCAAGGGTCTGAATTGACTGCTCTTTCCATTCTTGAAAGACTGCTTCTGGGTTCTATACAAAAGGATCATCATCTTTTCCTTTCAGTGTTTCCTATAGAGGCGCAGCTATTAGACTGTAGTTAGGGATCCAGATGCAGCAAACCCCGGCCTTCCCAGGAACCCCTGAGCTATCTTCTAGTTTAAGAAGTGGTAAGGCTGCAAATGGCTTCTTCCCTTTCCTGGGATGGGCTTATCTGACCTTCTGTGAGAATGAAGCCCAGGTAGGCCACCTTAGTCTGTGATATTTGCACCTTTTTCTTGGACACCTTCTATCCTTTATTGGCTAGGTAGTTCAGAGGCCTCCTTAGTAGGGCTGGAGATCAGAAAGTAATCTGCATATTGAAGGAGGGTTCCCTTTTCCAGAGGTAGAACTTTTAGGTGTTTAGCTAACGTTTCCCCAAAGATGGTGTGGGAAGTTTTGAACCCTTGGGGCAGGATGGCCCAGCAGTATTGTTTTTGTTGTATGTTGAGTCCTGCCACTCACAAGCCAAAATTTCTTGTGACTCTGGGACTAATGGGATACAGAAGATGGCATCATTGAAGTCTAATACAGAATACCATGTCCTGGTGGATGGTAGAATGACCAGCAGTGTGTAGGAATTAGGAACTACTGGATGTATATCCTCAGTGGCTTCACTGACTGTCCTGACATCCATTACCAGATCCCCAGCAGCCCACGGGGCTCTCGTGGTCAGGCCCCTCCCAGGATATGGAGCTCACCTGGGCAGGTACCCAGCAGCCACCCGGGCTCTCTTGGTCAGGCACCTTCCAGGATATGGAACTTCCCTTGGCAGGTATCCCGGCAGGGCTGGGCACACAGGAACCATGCATATAGCCCTCAATGCAGAGGAACCCCAGCTCACCTGTTGCTCAGAGCTGACACAGAGCACTTCAGAGCAGGACTTGAACTAACAAACAGCAGCTCTGACAGGTCTGTGACCCTGGGCATCACTCTGTGCAGCCTCCCTCCGCCTGGCCTTCCAGAGACTTCCACTGAAGCTGGGGCACCAGGCCTCCCTCTCCTCCCACCACTCCTCCTCTCCCTGACTCCTGGGTTCCTCTCATTAGGAGAGGGTCTTCTTGAAGTTGTTTCCCACTCATGGGCCAGATAAAATGATTAGAAAACAAGCCGGAGCTGCAGCCCCTTGTCTATCCTGACTCTCAGGAGCCCACACCTGTTCCTTGGACTTGGCCGGTTCAGCAAGGTCCATTTAATGCAACTGTGAGCCCCTGAGGGGCGAGGATTGGCTGACCTGGGCAGCCTGACCATGCGGGCCAGCCCTCCCCAGGTGTGCCTTGTTGAGGTCAATATAAACACCCCTCCAGGCAGCAAGATTCCCCGCAGCTGTGCCTGACGCCATATTCCCTGCCCCGTCAGCAGTGTCAGGGCTGGGCTGGTGGGTGGGAGTGAGGGGCTACGGGTTTGTGGCTGGCCCAGTGTGAGTGGGGCGCTGCTGGACTTTCTGCAGGAGTTGCCAAGCTGCCACCTGCTAAAGAAGAGGATGTGTCACCCATACCTGCCGCTGTAATTTCTCCCCAGGCAGAGGTGAGGAAGGGAAAAAAGCAGTGGGGGCCGGGACAGGAGGGGTATCTCAGGCAGGGAAATGGAAAGCTTCCAGAAGAGTGCCCGGGCCCAGGACAATCCTAGCTGGCCTGCAGGCACCAAGTCGGATGGCGTGCTGTCGCCGGTGTGGCTCCATGGCCCTTCCTCTAGGCTTTCAAGTCCTTGTACATATTCCGGTGTTTTACCTGGGAAGGGTGGGAACAGTTCAGCACCAGCTGGCCTGGGGCTCAGCTCACGTTTACTCACAGATGCCTCGGCACGGTCCCCCAGCTTTGCAATGAGGACGCTCCTTGTGGGGGGGGGCTGCTGGCTTCATGGGAGACGATTCCCCACCTCTGACCAACTTCAGAATTGTTTACCACTGGAGCAAGTGCCCTGATAGGGTTTTCCTCTGTTTAACTGGTGGTTTATGGGTTGTTTTTCTTTTTTTCTTTTTTGGTTCAAGGTAGGTTTTATTCCTCTTCTTTGTATTTATACATATGAGCATGGAAATAATTCATTCATATAAATACATCTATGGGAAGGGAAGAACTTTGTTTTCTGTTTTATTATTTTTTTAATTTTATTTATTTTTAAATTTTATTTTTTTATACAGCAAGTTCTTATTGGTTATCTATTTTATACATATAAATGTATACATGTCAATCCCAACCTCCCAACTCATCCCACCACCACCCCACCACGGCTTTCCCCCTTGGTGTCCATACGTTTGTTCTCTACATCTGTGTCTCTATTTCTGCCCTGCAAACCGGTTCATCTGTAGCATTTTTCTAGGTTCCACATATATGCATTAATATACAATATTTGTTTTTCTGACTTACTTCACTCTGTATGACAGTCTCTAGATCCATCAACGTCTCTACAAATGACCCAATTTCATTCCTTTTTATGGATGAGTAATATTCCATTTTATATATGTACCACATCTTTATCCATTCGTCTGTCTCTGGGCATTTATGTTGCTTCCATTACCTGGCTATTGTAAATAGTGCTGCAATGAACATAGTGGTAAATGTGTCTTTTTGATTTATGGTTTTCTCTGGATATATGCCCAGTAGTGGGATTGCTGGATCATATGGTAATTCTAGTTTTAGGTTTTTAAGGAACCTCCATACTGTTCTCCATAGTGACTGTATCAATTTATATTCCCACCAATAGTGGAAGAGGGTTCCTTTTCTCCACACACTCTCCAGCATTTGTTGTTTGTAGATTTTCTGATGATGCCCATTCTAACAGGTGTGAAGTGATATCTCATTGTAGGTTTCTTTGCATTTCTGTAATAATTAGTGATGTTGAGCAGCTTTTCATGTGCGTCTTGGCCATCTCTATGTCTTCTTAGAAGAAATGTCTATTTAGATCTTCTGCCCGTTTTTGTATTGGGTTGTTTGTTTTTTTAATACTGAGCTGCATGAGATGTTTGTATATATTGGAGATTAAACCTTTGTCCATTGATTCGTTTGCAAATATTTTCGCCTATTCTGAGGGTTGTCTTTTCGTCTTGTTTGTAGTTTCCTTTGCTTTGCAAAAGCTTTTATGTTTCATTAGGTCCCATTTGTTTAGTTTTCTTTTTTTATTGCATTACTCTAGGCGGTGGATCAAAACAGATGTTGCTGTGATTTATGTCAGAGTATTCTTCCTGTTTCCTCTAAGAGTTTTATACTGTCCGGTCTTACATGAAGGTCTGTAATCCATTTTGAATTTATTTTTCTGTATGGTGTTAGGGAGTGTTCTATTTTCATTCTTTTACATGTAGCTGTCCATTTTTCCCAGCACCACTGATTGAAAAGACTGTCTTTACTCCATTGTATAGTCTTGTCTCCTTTGTCATAGATTAGTTGACCATAGGTGTGTAGGTTTATCTCTGGGCTTTCTTTTTTTATTTCCTTTTACACCTTTATTGGAGTATAATTGCTTTACAATGGAGTGTTAGTTTCTGCTGTATAACAAAGTGAATCAGCTATACATATACACATATCACCATATCTCCTCCCTCTTGCATCTCCCTCCCCCCCTCCGTATCCCACCCCTTTAGGTGGTCACAAAGCACTGAGCTGATCTCCCTGTGCTATGTGGCTGCTTCCCAGTAGCTATTGATGTTACATTTGGTAACGTATATATGTCCATGGCACTCTCTCACTTCGTCCCAGCTTACCCTTCCCCCTCCCCGTGTCCTCAAGTCCTTTCTCTACGTCTGTGTCCTTAATCCTGTCCTGCCCCTAGGTTCTTCATAAACATTTTTTTCCTTTAGATTCCATATATCTCTGTTAGCATACGGTATTTGTTTTTCTCTTTCTGACTTACTTCACTGTGTAGGACTGATTCTAAGTCCATCCACCTCACTACAAATACCTCAGTTTTGTTTCTTTTCATGGCTGAGTAATATTCCATTTTATATATGGGCCAGATCTTCTTTATCCATTCATCTGTCGATGGACACTTAGGTTGCTTCCATGTCCTGGCTATTGTAAATAGAGCTGCAATGAACATTGTTGTACATAACTCTTTTTGAATTATGGTTTTCTCAGGGTAAATGCCCAGTACTTGGATTGATGGGTCATATGGTACCTCTATTTTTAGTTTTTTAAGGAACCTCCATACTGTTCTCCCTAGTGGCTATATCAATTTACATTCCCAGCAACAGTGCAAGAGCGTTCCCTTTTCTCCAATAAATGCCTCTCCAGCATTTATTGTTTGTAGATTTTTTGATGATTGCCATTCTGACTGCTGTGAGGTGATACCTCACTGTAGTTTTGATTTGCATTTCTCTAATGATTAGTGATGTTGAGCATCCTTTCATGTTTTTGTTGGCAATCTGTATATCTTCTTTGGAGAAATGTCTCTTTAGGTCTTCTGCCCATTTTTGGATTGGGTTGTTTGTTTTTGTGATATTGAGCTACCTGAGCTGCTTGTAAATTTTGGAGATTAATCCTTTATCGTTTGCTTCATTTGAAAATATTGTCTCCCATTCTGAGGGTTGTCTTCTCCTCTTGTTTATGTTTTCCTTTGCTGTGCAAAAGCTTTGAAGTTTCATTCGGTCCCATTTGTTTATTTTTGTTTTTATTTCCATTTCTCTAGGAGGAGGGTCAAAAAGGATCTTGCTGTGATTTATGTCATAGAATGATCTGCCTATGTTTTCCTCTAAGAGTTTTATAGTGTCTGATCTTACATATAGGTCTCTAATCCGTTTTGAGTTTATTTTTGTGTATGGTGTTATCGAGTGTTCTAATTTCATTCTTTTATGTGTAGCTGTCCAGTTTTCCCAGCACCACTTACTGAAGAGACTGTCTTTTCTCCATTGTATATCCTTGCCTCCTTCGTCATAGATGAGTTAGCCATAGGTACGTAGGTTTATCTCTGGGCTTTCTATCCTGTTCCACTGATCTGTATTTCTGTTTTTGTGCCAGTACCATATAGTCTTGATTACTGTAGCTTTGTAGTATAGTCCAAAGTCAGGAAGTCTGATTCCTCCAGCTCTTTTAATTTCCCTCAAGACTGCTTTGGCTCTTGGGGGTCTTTTGTGTCTCCATACAAATTTAAGATTTTTTTGCTCCAGTTCTGTACAAAATGCCACTGGTAATTTGATAGGGATTGCATTGAATCTGTAGATTGCTTTGGTTAGTATAGTCATTTTCACAATATTGATTCTTCTAATCCAAGAACATGGTTTATACCTCCATCTGTTTATATCATCTTTGATTTCTTTCAGCAGTGTCTTATAGTTTTCTGAGTACAGGTCTTTTACCTCCTTAGGTAGGTTCATTCCTACGTATTTTATTCTTTTTGTTGCAATGGTGAATGGGATTGTTTCCTTAATTTCTCTTTCTGATCTTTCATTGTTAGTGTATAGGAATGCAAGAGATTTCTATGCATTAATTTTGAATCCTGCAACTTTACCAAATTCATTGATTAGCTCAAGTAGTTTTCTGGTGGCATCTTTAGGATTCACTATGTGTAGTATTGTGTCATTTGCAAACAGTGACAATTTTACTTCTTCTTTTCCAATTTGTATTCCTTTTATTTCTTTTTTTTCTCTGCTTGCTGTGTCTAGGACTTCCAAAACTATGTTGAATAATAGTGGTGAGAGTGGATATCCTTGTCTTGTTCCCGATCTTAGAGGAAATGCTTTTAGTTTTTCACCATTGAGAATGATGTTTGCTGTGGGTTTGTCATATATGGCATTTAGTATGTTGAGGTAGATTCCCTCTTTGTCCACTTTTTGGCGACTTTTTATCATAAATGGGTGTTGAATTTTGTGAAAAGCTTTTCCTGCATCTTTTGGGATGATCATATTTTTATTCTATAATTTGTTAATATGGTGTATCAGATTGATTGATTTGTGTATATTGAAGAATTCTTGCATCCCTGGGATAAACCCCACCTGATCATGTGCGTGATCCTTTTAATGTGTTGTTCAATTCTGTTTCTTAGTATTTTGTTGAGGATTTTTACATCTATATTCATCAGTGATATTGTTCTCTAATTTTCTTTTTCTGCAGTATCTTTGTCTGGTTTCGGTATCAGGGTGATGGTGGCCTCATAGAATTGGTTTGGGGGGTGTTCCTTTCCCTGAAAATTTCTGAAGAGTTTGAATAGGTTGGGTGTTAGCTCTTGTTTAAGTGTTTGGTAGAATTCACCTCTGATGCCATCTGGTTCTGGACATTTGCTTGTTGGAAGATTTTTAATCACAGTTTCAATTTCATTACTTGTGATTGGTCTGTACATATTTTCTATTCCTTCCTGGTTCAGTCTTGGAAGGTTATACCTTTCTAAGAATTTGTCCATTTCTTCCAGGTTGTCCATTTGATTGGCATAGAGTTGCTTGTAGTAGTCTCTTAGGATGCTTTGTATTTCTGTTGTGTCTGTTACAACTTCTCCTTTTTCATTTCTAATTATTGATTTGAGTCCTCTCCCTCTTTTTCTTGAGTCTGGCTAAAGGTTTATCATTTTTGTTTATCTTCTCAAAGAACCAGCTTTTAGTATTATTGACCTTTGCTATTGCTTTTATTTCATTTATTTCTGCTCTGATCTTTATGATTTCTTTCCTTCTACTAACTTTGGGTTTTGTTCTTCTTTCTCTAGTTCCTTTAGGTGTGAGGTTACATTGTTTAGTTGAGATTGTTCTTGTTTCTTGAGGTAGGCTTGTATTGCTATAAACTTCCCTCTTAGAACTGCTTTTGCTGCATCCCATAGGTTTTGGATCATCATGTTTTTGTTGTCATTTGTCTCTAGGTAGTTTTAGATTTCCTCTTTTATTTCTTTAGTGATCTCTTGGTTATTTAGTAACGTATCGTTTAGCCTCCATGTGTTTGTGTTTTTTACGTTTTTTTCCTTGTAATTGATTTCTAATCTCATAGCATTGTGGTCAGAAAAGCTGCTTGATATGATTTCAGTTTTCTTAAACTTACTGAGGCTTTATTTGTGACCCAAGATGTGATCTATCCCGGAGAATGTTCCGTGTGCCATTGAGAAGAAACGTGTAATCTGCTGTTTTTGGATGGAATGTCCTATAAATATCCATTAAATCTATCTGGTCTCTTGTGTCATTTAAAGTTTGTGTTTCCTTATTAATTTTCTGTCTGGATGATCTCCATTGGTGTAAGTGTGGTGTTAAAGTGTCCTCCTATTACTGTGTTACTGTCTATTTCCTCTTTTATAGCTGTTAGCAATTGCCTTATATATTGAGGTGCTCCTATGTTGGGTATGTGTGTGTGTATATATATATATATATATATATATATATATATACTTATAATTCTTATATCTTCTTGGATTGATCCCTTGATCATTATGTAGTGTCCTTCCTTGTCTCTTGTAACATTCTTTATTTTAAAATCTATTTTATCTGATATGAGTATTGCTACTCCAGCTTTCTTTTGATTTTCATTTGCATGGAATATCTTTTTCCATCCCCTCACTTTCAGTCTGTATGTGTCCCTAGGTCTGAAATGGGTCTCTTGTAGACAGCATATATATGGGTCTTGTTTTTGTATCCATTAAGCGAGACTGTGTCTTTTGGTTGGAGCATTTGATCCATTCACGTTTAAGGTAATTATCGATATGTATATTCCTATTACTATTTTCTTAATTGTTATGGGTTTGCTTGGTGGGTCCTTTTCTTCTCTTGTGTTTCCCACTTAGAGAAGTTCCTTTAGCATTTGTTGTAGAGCTGGTTTGGTGGTGCTGAATTCTCTTAGCTTTTGCTTGTCTGTAAAGCTTTTGATTTCTCCATCAAATCTGAATGAGATCCTTGCTGGGTGGAGTACTCTTGGTGGTAGGTTCTTCCCTTTCATCACTTTAAATTTATCATGCCACTCCCTTCTGGCTTGTAGATTTTCTGCTGAGAAATCAGCCGTTAACCTTATGGGAGTTCCGTTGTATGTTATTTGTCATTTTTCCCTTGTTGCTTTCAATAATTTTTCTTTGTCTTTAATTTTTGTCAATTTGATTACTGTGTGTCTCGGCATTTTTCTCCTTTGGTTTATCCTGCCTGGGACTCTCTGCGCTTCGTGGACTTTGGTGGCTATTTCTTTTCCCATGCTAGGGAAGTTTTCGACTATAATCTCTTCACATATTTTCTTGGGTCCTTTCTCTCTTCTCCATCTGGGACCACTATAATGCGAATGTTGTTGTGTTTAATGTTGTCCCAGAGGTCTCTTAGGGTGTCATCATTTATTTTCATTCTTTTTCTTTTTCTGTTCCATGGCAGTGATTTCCACCTTTCTGTCTTCCAGGTCACTTATCCGTTCTTCTGCCACAGTTATTCTACTACTGATTCCTTTTAGTATATTTTTCATTTCAGTTATTGTATTGTTTATCTCTGTTTGTTTGTTCTTTAATTCTTCTAGGTGTTTGTTCCTTAATTCTTCTAGGTCTTTGTTAAGCATTTCTTGCATCTTCTTGATCTTTGCCTCCATTCTTTTTCCAAGATCTTGGATCATCTTCACTATCATTATTCCGAATTCTTCTACTGGAAGGTTGCATATCCCCACCTCATTTCATTGTTTTTCTGGGGATTTATCTTGTTCCTTGATCTGGTATAATGTTCTCTGCCTTTTCATTTTCTCTATCTTTCTGTGAATGTGGCTTTCCTTCCACAAGCTGCAGAATTGTAGTTCTTGCTTCTGCTGTCAGCCCTCCAGTGATTGAGTCTACCTTAGAGGTTTGTGCAAGCTTCTTTATGGGAGGGACTGGTGGTGGGTAGAGCTGGGTGTTGCTCTGGTGGGCAGAGCTTTAATCTACTTGTCTGTGGATTAAATAAAAGTTTAATAAAAAGTTTAATCCGCTTGTCTGCTGATGCATGGGTCTTGGTTCCCTCCCTGTTGGTTGTTTGGCCTGAGGTGACCCAGCACTGGAGCCTACCTTGCTCTTGGTGGAGCTAATGGCAGACTCTGGGAGGGCTCACGCCAAGGAGTATTTCCCAGAACTTCTGCTGCCAGTGTCGTTGTCCCCATGGTGATCCACAGCCACTCCCTGCCTCTGCAGGAGACCCTCTAACACTAGCAGTTAGGTATGGTCATCATTCGCCTATTTTGTGACTGCTCCTTCCCCTGGGTCCTGATGTGCCCACTACTTTGTGTGTGCCCTCCAAGAGTGGAGTCTCTGTTGAGACTCTGAGACTTGTAGTGGAGTCGCACAGACTCTGGGTCCTGTGAAGCTTCGATGCTTTGTGGTTCTAGAAATCCTATAGGAGACGGTCCACAGCAGGTGAAGCTAATGCTGTCAGTAGAGGTGGTGAAGCCAAAGATCTTCAGTTCCGGTGAGAGGTGCCGATGTACATACAGGACAAAATCATCTCGTGTGAATGTAGTTCAGGCACGTTTAAGATGAATGCAGTCATGTTAATGCCTAACATCTTCTATCTTGTGCCTCTCCTCAGGGACCCCCTCCTCAGTTCCTGAGGCTCCTGTAAGTCATGTACAGGGTCATGGAGAGTGGGCTCTGTCCAGTCTGAGCCCTGAGTTACCCTGTGTGTATCTTAGGATACTTTGTATTTCTGTGGTGGCTCTTGTAACATCTCTTTCATTTCTGATTTATTTGAGCCCTCTCTTTTTTAAAAAAAATGCTACTGTTGTCTTTTATTCTTTACAAAAATTTAATAAGTGTTTGATCTACTACCCTTACTCTATGTATACTTGTTGCCTTGAGATTTTTACTTTTGTTTGTTTTCTTGTTACTGTCAATAATTAGTGAGACTTCTTTTAAGCTACATTCAACCTTGCTCATAAAGCTGCTATATTAGTGATGACAGAGCCTTAATGGAAGTCATGTTCTGGTTGTAAACTAGAATGCAATGTGCCAGCAAAAAGCCCCTTAAGTGTTTGTCTCATTACTTCTTGTTCTTTTTTTCCTTTTTTCTCTCTTTTTTTTCTTGTTCTTTTTTTAATTTTTATTTTTTATCAGAGCAAATTTGATTAAAATGTTTGTTCTAGGTGTGTAAGATGTGGTTCTTTTACACGTATACATGTATCTATACTTCTTCAGATCGTTTGCTCATGTAGCTTGTGACACAATGTTGAGTAGTCTTCTCTTGGTATTCCATAGGTCTTTGGTGATTATATATTTCACACGTGTTTCTATATCTGTGTTAACCCCAATATCCTAATGTATCCAGTCCTCACACCTTTCCATTTGGTGAACCATAACTTTGTTTAATGAATCTATGATTGCCTTTGTGGAAATATCTTCATTGATATCAATTTTTAGCTAACACCTATAAGTGATACTATAGGATATGTGTCTTTTGTTGTCTGACTTAGTACAATTTGCCTGATTACCTCTAGAATCATCTACGGTGCTGCAAATAGCATTGTTTCATTTTTTTCCCTAGCTAATATTCCATCTGTACATGTACCAGTTCTTCTTTGTGCACTCACCTCTTGATGGACTTTTTGGTTGCCTCCATGTCTTGGCTATTGTAATACTGCTGCACTGCACATATTCCTGCCTGTGTCTTTCCAATTCTGTCTTCTTATGTTATAGGCCCAGGAGTGGGCCTCCTGTATCATATGGTATCTCAGGGTTTACCATTTAAATGCACCACGATTCTGTGCTCATTAGTGGCTCTTTCCAGGTTACATCCCACTTAAAGTTGAGGGTATGCATTTCTCCACAACACCTTCAGCATTTATTTATTTATTTTTAACATCTTTGTTGGAGTATAATTGCTTTACAATGGTGTGCTAGCTTGTGCTTTACAACAAAATGAATCAATTATACATATACATATGTTCCCATATCACTTTCCTCTTGCGTCTCCCTCCCTCCCACCCTCCCTATCCCACCCCTCCAGGCGGTCACAAAGCACCGAGCTGATCTCCCTGTGCTATGCAGCTGCTTCCCACTAGCTATCTACCTTACGTTTGGTAGTGTATATATGTCCATGCCTCTCTCTCCCTTTGTCACAGCTTACCCTTCCCCTTCCGCATATCCTCAAGTCCATTCTCTAGTAGGTCTGTGTCTTTATTCCTGTTTTACCCCTAGGTTCTTCATGACATTTTTTTTCTTAAATTCCATGTATATGTGTTAGCATACACTATTTGTCTCTCTCTTTCTGACTTACTTCACTCTGTATGACAGACTCTAGGTCTATCCACCTCATTACAAATAGCTCAATTTCGTTTCTTTTTATGGCTTCAGCATTTATTTTTGTAGTTTTGTATTTTGTAGTTTTCTTGCTGATGGATATTCTGACTGGTGTGAGCTGATACCTCTTTGTGGTTGAATTTGCATATGACTCATAATCCTTTGAAATTGAGCTTTAAGGCATGTCCTTTTTATTTTTCAAACTGTAATTACAGCTTAGCTCTTCAAAGTGTTTTCTTAAAGTATGTGTTACATTTTGAAATTTATTTGCCATTACCTCCCTCAAAACATTTTGAGGGCATGTTTCATTTACAGCCCTGCAGTACTTGTTCACATGAAGTGACCATTAGCACAGGCTTTAAAGCTGCTTTTGCAGGTAACGGCCAGATTGCAGCAGCCTTTCTTTGTTCCCCATGCTGGTACTAGGGAAACAGACCTTCCGGCCGGTGGTCTTCCTTGGTTATAAATTAGAGTGGAATGTGCCCGGATAAACCCCCAAAAGCTGATGTCTCCTTACTCATGTTTGTTTTTTTAATATAGTTTATGTTTTTATTGGAGTAATATTCCATTTTGTACATGGACCACTTCTTGGTGCATTCCTCTGTTGATGGACATTTTCCTTGCTGCCAAGTGTCGGCTATGGTAAGTATTGCTGGAGTGCAGGATTGCCAGCCTGTGACTTTTGATTCTCATTTTCTCAGGTGATAGGCCTAGCAGTGGGTGTGACTGATTGACTAGTAGCTCAATGTTTCCCTTTTCAAAGCACCTCCATTGTGTTTTCATTAGTGGCTCTTACCACGTCCCCCTTAGAACCGAGGGTACGCAGTTCTCCACAATCCCTTCAGCATTTATTGTTTGCAGCATTTTTGCTAATGGCCAATCTGGCTGCTGTGACCTGATAGGTTTTTGTAATTTGGGTTTGCATGTCTTTAAAAATTCCTAAAATTCATCATTTTCCACGCCTTTTTCCTTTCTGTTAAAAATAAAGTGTGAGTACAATAAATCTCTTGAAGCTGTCTTCTTGGAAGGTTGCCCTCTTTTGAATTTTTGGTCGATATTCGAACCCAGGAGTTTTTTGGAGGGCAGATGTCATTACAGAACTGCAAGTTTGGAGAATATTTAGTGACCATTAGCACTGGGTTTAAAGCTGCTGTTGTGGGAAACGGCCACAAGGAGGCAGCATTTCTCCGTTCCCAAATCTGGGTACTAGGGCAGCAGAGCCTTTCTGGAAGTCGTGTTCCTAGGTTGTAAGTTAGAATGGAATGTGCCAGGAGGAATGCCCATAAATTTATGTCGCATTACTTCTTCTTGGTTTTTAAAATTTATTTAATCGGAGTAATGATTATTGTTTGTCCAGATGTACACAATCTAGTTCATTTCTACAATATATATGTCTATTCATGTTCAGATCCTCTTCCCATGTAAAATATTACAGAGTGTTCCGTATACCTCCCTTGCTACATGGTCCATCTTTTTAATATATGTGTATAATATGTATTTGTATACGTATGGTAACGCTAATCTTAATTTATCCATTCCGCCCACCTTTCCTTTTAGATAAGCATAGTTGTTTTCTAAGTCTGTGAGCGTCTTTCTCTGTGCAAATATGTTCATTTGTGTCAGTTATTAGATAACGCCTATAAGTGATATCATAGGATATAGGTCTTTTGCTTTCTGACTTACCCCATGTTCTGTGATCATCTCCAAGCTCAACTATGGCACCTCAAATAGCAGTGTTTCATTGTTTTCCATGGCTAATATTCTGTTGTGAACGTGGACCACTTCTTCTTCATCCATACATCTGTTGATGGACATTTTGGTAGCTTCACTGTCTTGGCTATTGTGAATAAGGCTGCAGTGCAACTTTTGCAGCCCAGGTATTCTCAACTCTGGTCTTCTCAGGTGAGAGGCCCAGTGATGTGACTGCTGGATTGAATACCTCAATTTTTACTTTTAATCGTAGCTCCTTTCTGTTCTCATTATTGGCTGTTACCACTTTACATCTCGCCAGCAGCTAGAGGGTACACAGTTCTCTAAAACCCCTTCAGAATTTATTGTCTGTAGAACTTTTGCTGATGGTCAGTCGACTGGTGTGAGTTGAAACCTTTTTGTTGATTAGATTTGCATGAGTCTAATAATTCCTGAGGTTGAGCTTTCACCCGTTTTCCTTTTTTTAAAAAAGAGAGTGAGTCAAAAACTTACCTCTTCATACAATCGTCTTGAAAAATTTGCCAGTTTTGAATTTTATTGTCCATTCCTTACCTCAGCACAGTTGTTTAGGGCAGGTGTCCTTTGCAGCCCTGAGTCCTTGTGAATGTTAAGAGACCATTAGCTGTGGGCTTAAAGCCGCTCTTGTGGGAAACGGCCACAAGGCAGCAGAAATTCTACATTTCCAACTCTGGGTTTTTGGGCAGCAGAGCCTTCCTGGAAAATCGTGTTAGTAGGCTGCAAATTAGAGTGGAATGTGCCAGGGCACATCCCCAAGGGCTTTTATCTCCTTATTTCTTGTTTGTTTTATAAATTTAATTTTTATTAATTATCGGAGCAAACTTGATAAAAATATTTTGTTTCTCCTTTGTGTACAGAATGTGGTTCATTATATCAATGTATCTGTCATTTATCTCTGGATTCTTTACCATGTAAGTTATTACAGAGTGTTGCGTAGACCTCTCTTGGTATTCCATAGGTATTTTGTGATTATATATTTCATAGGTATTAGTACGTGTCTGTTAACCCCCATATCCTAATTCACACATTCCTTACACATTTACATTCGGTTAAACATAATTTTTTTTCTTAATCCATGCTTTTCCTTCTCTTGGAAATAAGTTCATGAGTATCAATTTTGAGGTAACACCTATAAGTGATGTCATAGGATATCTGTCTTTCAGTTTCTTCCTTACTTCAAATTGGGTGGTTATCTCTAGGTCCTTATATGGTGGTGCAAACGGCACTGTTTCATTGTTCTCCATGGCTAATATTCCATTGTTGACATGGACCACTTCCTCTTTGTGCATTTTTCTGTTGCTGGACATTTTGGTTTCTTCCAAGTCTTGGCTATATTAAATGTTTCTGCCGTGCAGGATTGCCAGCCTGTGTCTCTTCCATTCTGCTCTGCTCAGGTGATAGGCACATCAAAGGACCTACCAGATCACATGGTAGCTCAGTTTTTACCCTTAAACGCCACCTCCATTATGTTCTCCCTGCCGGCTGTTACCAGTTTACATCCCCCCAGCAGCTAGTGGGTACACAGTTTTCTGAAACCCCTTCAGCATTTATTCTTTGTAGACTTTTTGCTGAAGATCATTCTGACGGCTGTGAGGTGAGCATTTCTGTAGATTGGATTTGCATGGCTTTATTAATTGCTGATGATGAGCATTTTTAAATCCCCTTTCATTTTAAAGGAAAAAAGAAGACAGAGTGGGCGTAAAACATGCCTCTTGAAATTGTCTTCTTGAAATGTTGACGTCTTTTGAATTTTCTGGTCGATTTACGACCCCAGGATTTTTTTTTTTTTTTTTTTTTTTTTTTGATGGCAGGTGTCATTTACTGGCCTGCAATTATTTTGAATATTAAGTGACCATTAGCGCTGTTGTGGGAAACGGCCAGAAGGCGGCAGCACTTCTCCTTACCAAATCTGGTTACTAGGGCAACAGAGCCATAATGGAAGTGGCGTTGTAAATTGTAAATTAGAATGGAGTGCGCCAGGAAAAAGCCCCTTACGTTTATGTCTCATTACTTGCTGTTCGTTTTTTAAATTTAATTTTTATTTTGTATCAGAGCAGATTTGATTACAATGTTTTGCTTGTTCTAGGTGTGCAAGATGTGGTTGTTTCACACGTATACATATATCTATTCTTCTTCGGGTCCTTCTCCCATGTAGCTTATGACACAATGTTGAGTAGTCTCCTCTTGGTATGCCGTAGGTCTGTGGCGACTTTGTATTTCACATGTGTTTGTGTATCTCTGTTAACCCCAATGTCCTAATGTATCCAATCCTCACACCTTTCCATCTGGTGAACCATAAGTTTGCTTAATGAATCTGTGATTGGATGTCTCTGTGGAAATATCTTCACTGGTATCGAGTTTTAGGTAACCCCTATAAGTGGTATCATACGTTAGGTGTCTTTCGCTTTCTCGCTTACTGCAAGCTGCGTGATCACCTCTAGACTCATCTGTGGTGCTACGAGTGGCATTGATTCATTTTCTTCCCCAAGCTAATATTCCATCTCTACACGTAGCAGTTCTTCTCTGTCCACTCATCTGTTGATGGACTTTTGGTTGCTTCCATGTCTTGGCTATGGTAATACTGCTGCAGTGCAGATTTCCTGCCTGTGTCTTTCCAATTCTGTCTCCTTAGGCTGTAGGCCGTGGAGTGGGCCTGCTGGATCGTAGAGTAGCTGAATGTGTACCTTTTAAAGGCACCTCCATTCTGTTCCCAGGAGTGGCTCTTACCAGGTTACGTCCCACTTGAGACTGAGGGTCTGCATGTCTCCACAACCTCTTCAGCATTGATCGTTTGTAGTTTCTTTGCTGATGGTTATTCTGACTGGTGTGAGTTGATAGCTCTTTGTGGTTGGATTTGCATGTGTCTCATAATCCCTTGAAATTGAGCTTTGAGGCATGTCCTTTTATTTTTCAAACTGTCATGACAGCTTACGTCTTCAAATTGTTTTCTTGAAATATGTGCCACGTTTTGAAATATTTTGGCCTTTACCTGCGTCAGGACATTTTGAGGGCAGGTTTCCTTTGCAGCCCTGCAGTACTTGTGCATATGAAGTGACCATTCGCACAGATTTCCGAGCTGCTGTTGCAGGTATCGGCCAGAGGCCGGCAGCATTTCTACGATGCCCACTCTGGTACCTAGGGAGACAGACCTTCCTGCCAGTGGTGTTCCTCAGATATCAATTAGACTGCCATGTGCCCTGGTAAACCCCCAAAGCTTATGTCTCCTTACTCATGTTTGTTTTTTGAATTCATATTTTCTAGTGGAGTAATATTCCATCGTGTGCATGGACCACTTCTTCTTGGTGCACTCCTCTGTTGATGGACATTTTCGTTGCTTCCAAGTGTCGGCTATGGTAAGTATTGCCGGGGTGCAGGATTGCCAGCCTGTGCCTTTTGATTCTCATTTTCTCAGGTGATAGGCCCAGCAACGGGTGTGACTGATTGACTAGTAGCTCAATGTTTCCCTTTTCAGAGCACCTCCACTGTGTCTTCATTAGTGGCTCTTACCACGTCCCCTTTAGAACCGAGGGTACGCAGTTCTCCACAATCCCTTCAGCATTTATTGTTTGCAGCATTTTTGATAATGGCCATTCCGAGTGCTGTGAGCGGATAGGTGTTTGTAATTTGGGTTTGCATGTCTTTAAAAATTCCTAAAATTCATCATTTTTCCACGCCTGTTTTCTTTTCCTTAAAAAGAAAAGAAAAGAAAAGAAAAACGTGGGGGTACAGTATACCTCTTGAAATCGTTTTCTTGGAATGTTGCCCTCTTTTGAATTTTTGGTCGATGTTTGACCCCAGGATTGTTTTGGAGGGCAGGTGTTATTTACAGGCCTGCACGTTTGGTGACTATTTAATGACCATTAGCACTGGGTTTAAAGCTGCTGTTTTGGGAAACGGCCACAAGGCGGCAGCATTTCTCCGTTCCCAAATCTGGGTACTAGGGCAGCAGAGCCTTTCTGGAAGTCGTGTTCCTAGGTTGCAAATTAGAATGGCATGTGCCAGGAGAAACGCCCATAAGTTTATGTGGCATTACTGCTGGTTGGTTTTTGAAACCATTTGAATCGGGGTAATGATTAGAATATTGTTTGTCCTAGGTGTACACAATCTGGTTCATTTGTACATTGTATACGTCTATTCATGTACAGATCCTCTTCCCATGTGAAATATTACAGAGTGTTCCGTACACCTCCCTTGCTACGTGGTCGGTCTTTTTGGTATACGTATACAATGTGTATTTGTATACGTATGGTAACGCTAATCTTAATTTATCCATTCCGCCCACCTTTCCTTTTAGATACGCATAGTTGTTTTGTAAGCCTGTGAGTGTCTTTCTCTGTGCAAGTATGTTCATTTGTGTCAGTTATTACATAACGCCTATAAGTGATATCATAGGATGTAGGTCTTTGGCTTTCCGACTTACCGCACGTTCTGCGATTATCTCCAAGCTCATCTGTGGTGCCTCAAAGAGCAGTGTTTCATTGTTTTCCGTGGTTAATATTCCATTGTGTACACGGACCATTTCTTCTTCATCCATTCGTCTGTTGATGGACATTTTGGTAGCTTCACCGTCTTGGCTATTGTGAATAAGGCCTCAGTGCAGCTGTTGCAGCCCGGGTCTTCTCGCTTCTGGTCTTCTCAGGTGAGAGGCCCAGTGGTGTGACTGCTGGATTGAATGGTACCTCAAGTTTTACTTCTAAAGGCAGCTCCTGTCTGTTCTTATTGGCTGTTACCACTTTACATCTCGCCAGCAGCTAGAGGGTACACAGTTCTCTAAAACCCCTTCAGTATTGACTGTGTGTAGAATTTTTGCTGATCGTCGGTCGACAGGTGTGTGTTGCAAACTTTTTGTAGATTAGATCTGCGTGAGTCTAATAATTCCTGAGGTTGAGCTTTTATCCATTTCCCTTTCTATGTATGTATGTATGTATGTATGTATGTATTTAGTTATCTATCTATCTATTTAGTTTTGCGGTACGCGGGCCTCTCACTGTTGTGGCCTCTCCCGTTGCGGAGCACAGGCTCTGGGCGCGCAGGCTCAGCGGCCATGGCTCACGGGCCCAGCCACTCCGCGGCATGTGGGATCTTCCCGGACCGGGGCACGAACCCGTGTCCCCTGCGTCGGCAGGCGGACTCTCAACCACTGCGCCACCAGGGAAGCCCCTGTTTTGAATTTTTTTGTCCGTTCCCTACCTCAGCACAATATTTTAGAGCAGGTGTCCTTTACGGCCCTGAGTCCTTGTGACTATTAAGTGACCATTAGCTGCGGGCTTAAAGCCGCTCTTGCGGGAAAGGGCCACAAGGCGGCAGCATTTCTACCTTTGCAGCTCTGGGTTCCTGGGCGACAGCGCTTTCCGGGAAATCGTGTTAGTAGCCTGCAGATTAGAGGGGAATGTGCCAGGGCAAACCCCCAAGAGCTTATACCTCCTACTTCTTGTTTTTTAAATTAAATTTGTTTTAGGTATCAGAGCAAATTTGATAAAAAAAAAATGCACTTTCTCCTAAGCGTACAGAATCTGGTTCATCATATCAACGTATCCGTCTATTCCTCTTTGGATCCTTTCCCGTGTAGGTTATTATTGAGTGTTGAGTAGACCTCTTGGCGTTCCATAGGTATTTTGTGGTTATATATTTCATCTGTATTAGTACATGTCTGTTAACCCCCATATCATAATTCATACATTCCTTTCACCTTTCCATTCGGCTAAACGTAATTTTGTTTTCTTAATCCATGCTCTTCCTTCTCTTGGAAATAAGTTCATGAGTATCAATTTTTAGGTAACACCTATAAGTGATGTCATAGGATATCTGTCTTTCAGTTTCTTTCTTACTTCAAGTGGGGTGGTTATCTCTAGGTCCTTCTATGGTGGTGCAAACGGCACTGTTTCATTGTTTTCCGTGGCTAATATTCCACTGTTGACATGGACCACTTCCTCTTTGTGCATTTTTCTGTTGCTGGACATTTTGGTTTCTTCCAAGTCTTGGCTATATTAAATGTTTCTGCCGTGCAGGATTGCCAGCCTGTGTCTCTTCCATTCTGCTCTGCTCAGGTGATAGGCGCGTCAGAGGACCTACCAGATCACATGGTAGCTCAGTTTTTACCCTTAAACGCACCTCCATTATGTTCTCCCTGCCGGCTGTTACCAGTTTACATCCCCCCAGCAGCTAGTGGGTACACAGTTTCCTGAAACCCCTTCAGCATTTATTCCTTGTAGACGTTTTGCTGAAGAGCATTCTGACGGCTGTGAGGTGAACATTTCTGTAGATTGGATTTGCATGGCTTTATTAATTGCTGATGTTGAGCATTTTTAAATCCCCTTTTATTTTAAAGGAACAAAGAAGACAGAATGGGCGTAAAACATGCCTCTTGAAATTGTCTTCTTGAAATGTTGACGTCTTTTGAATTTTCTGGTCGATTTACGACCCCAGGATTTTTTTTTTTTTTTTTTTGATGGCAGGTGTCATTTACTGGCCTGCAATTATTTTGAATATTAAGTGACCATTAGCGCTGTTGTGGGAAACGGCCAGAAGGCGGCAGCACTTCTCCTTACCAAATCTGGTTACTAGGGCAACAGAGCCATAATGGAAGTGGCCTTGTAAATTGTAAATTAGAATGGAGTGCGCCAGGAAAAAGCCCCTTACGTTTATGTCTCATTACTTGCTGTTCGTTTTTTAAATTTAATTTTTATTTTGTATCAGAGCAGATTTGATTACAATGTTTTGCTTGTTCTAGGTGTGCAAGATGTGGTTGTTTCACACGTATACATATATCTATTCTTCTTCGGGTCCTTCTCCCATGTAGCTTATGACACAATGTTGAGTAGTCTCCTCTTGGTATGCCGTAGGTCTGTGGCGACTTTGTATTTCACGTGTGTTTGTGTATCTCTGTTAACCCCAATGTCCTAATGTATCCAATCCTCACACCTTTCCATCTGGTGAACCATAAGTTTGCTTAATGAATCTGTGATTGGATGTCTCTGTGGAAATATCTTCACTGGTATCGAGTTTTAGGTAACCCCTATAAGTGGTATCATACGTTAGGTGTCTTTCGCTTTCTCGCTTACTGCAAGCTGCGTGATCACCTCTAGACTCATCTGTGGTGCTACGAGTGGCATTGATTCATTTTCTTCCCCAAGCTAATATTCCATCTCTACACGTAGCAGTTCTTCTCTGTCCACTCATCTGTTGATGGACTTTCGGTTGCTTCCATGTCTTGGCTATGGTAATACTGCTGCAGTGCAGATTTCCTGCCTGTGTCTTTCCAATTCTGTCTCCTTAGGCTGTAGGCCGTGGAGTGGGCCTGCTGGATCGTAGAGTAGCTGAATGTGTACCTTTTAAAGGCACCTCCATTCTGTTCCCAGGAGTGGCTCTTACCAGGTTACGTCCCACTTGAGACTGAGGGTCTGCATGTCTCCACAACCTCTTCAGCATTGATCGTTTGTAGTTTCTTTGCTGATGGTTATTCTGACTGGTGTGAGTTGATAGCTCTTTGTGGTTGGATTTGCATGTGTCTCATAATCCCTTGAAATTGAGCTTTGAGGCATGTCCTTTTATTTTTCAAACTGTCATGACAGCTTACGTCTTCAAATTGTTTTCTTGAAATATGTGCCACATTTTGAAATATTTTGGCCTTTACCTGCGTCAGGACATTTTGAGGGCAGGTTTCCTTTGCAGCCCTGCAGTACTTGTGCATATGAAGTGACCATTCGCACAGATTTCCGAGCTGCTGTTGCAGGTATCGGCCAGAGGCCGGCAGCATTTCTACGATGCCCACTCTGGTACCTAGGGAGACAGACCTTCCTGCCAGTGGTGTTCCTCAGATATCAATTAGACTGCCATGTGCCCTGGTAAACCCCCCAAAGCTTATGTCTCCTTACTCATGTTTGTTTTTTGAATTCATATTTTCTAGTGGAGTAATATTCCATCGTGTGCATGGACCACTTCTTCTTGGTGCACTCCTCTGTTGATGGACATTTTCGTTGCTTCCAAGTGTCGGCTATGGTAAGTATTGCCGGGGTGCAGGATTGCCAGCCTGTGCCTTTTGATTCTCATTTTCTCAGGTGATAGGCCCAGCAGCGGGTGTGACTGATTGACTAGTAGCTCAATGTTTCCCTTTTCAGAGCACCTCCACTGTGTCTTCATTAGTGGCTCTTACCACGTCCCCCTTAGAACCGAGGGTACGCAGTTCTCCACAATCCCTTCAGCATTTATTGTTTGCAGCATTTTTGCTAATGGCCATTCCGAGTGCTGTGAGCGGATAGGTGTTTGTAATTTGGGTTTGCATGTCTTTAAAAATTCCTAAAATTCATCATTTTTCCACGCCTGTTTTCTTTTCCTTAAAAAGAAAAGAAAAGAAAAGAAAAGAAAAACGGGGGGGTACAGTATACCTCTTGAAATCGTTTTCTTGGAATGTTGCCCTCTTTTGAATTTTTGGTCGATGTTTGACCCCAGGATTGTTTTGGAGGGCAGGTGTTATTTACAGGCCTGCACGTTTGGTGACTATTTAATGACCATTAGCACTGGGTTTAAAGCTGCTGTTTTGGGAAACGGCCACAAGGCGGCAGCATTTCTCCGTTCCCAAATCTGGGTACTAGGGCAGCAGAGCCTTTCTGGAAGTCGTGTTCCTAGGTTGCGAATTAGAATGGCATGTGCCAGGAGAAACGCCCATAAGTTTATGTGGCATTACTGCTGGTTGGTTTTTGAAACCATTTGAATCGGGGTAATGATTAGAATATTGTTTGTCCTAGGTGTACACAATCTGGTTCATTTGTACATTGTATACGTCTATTCATGTACAGATCCTCTTCCCATGTGAAATATTACAGAGTGTTCCGTACACCTCCCTTGCTACGTGGTCGGTCTTTTTGGTATACGTATACAATATGTATTTGTATACGTATGGTAACGCTAATCTTAATTTATCCATTCCGCCCACCTTTCCTTTTAGATACGCATAGTTGTTTTGTAAGCCTGTGAGTGTCTTTCTCTGTGCAAGTATGTTCATTTGTGTCAGTTATTACATAACGCCTATAAGTGATATCATAGGATGTAGGTCTTTGGCTTTCCGACTTGCCGCACGTTCTGCGATTATCTCCAAGCTCATCTGTGGTGCCTCAAAGAGCAGTGTTTCATTGTTTTCCGTGGTTAATATTCCATTGTGTACACGGACCATTTCTTCTTCATCCATTCGTCTGTTGATGGACATTTTGGTAGCTTCACCGTCTTGGCTATTGTGAATAAGGCCTCAGTGCAGCTGTTGCAGCCCGGGTCTTCTCGCTTCTGGTCTTCTCAGGTGAGAGGCCCAGTGGTGTGACTGCTGGATTGAATGGTACCTCAAGTTTTACTTCTAAAGGCAGCTCCTGTCTGTTCTTATTGGCTGTTACCACTTTACATCTCGCCAGCAGCTAGAGGGTACACAGTTCTCTAAAACCCCTTCAGTATTGACTGTGTGTAGAATTTTTGCTGATCGTCGGTCGACAGGTGTGTGTTGCAAACTTTTTGTAGATTAGATCTGCGTGAGTCTAATAATTCCTGAGGTTGAGCTTTTATCCATTTCCCTTTCTATGTAGGTATGTATGTATGTATGTATGTATTTAGTTATCTATCTATCTATTTAGTTTTGCGGTACGCGGGCCTCTCACTGTTGTGGCCTCTCCCGTTGCGGAGCACAGGCTCTGGGCGCGCAGGCTCAGCGGCCATGGCTCACGGGCCCAGCCACTCCGCGGCATGTGGGATCTTCCCGGACCGGGGCACGAACCCGTGTCCCCTGCGTCGGCAGGCGGACTCTCAACCACTGCGCCACCAGGGAAGCCCCTGTTTTGAATTTTTTTGTCCGTTCCCTACCTCAGCACAATATTTTAGGGCAGGTGTCCTTTACGGCCCTGAGTCCTTGTGACTATTAAGTGACCATTAGCTGCGGGCTTAAAGCCGCTCTTGCGGGAAAGGGCCACAAGGCGGCAGCATTTCTACCTTTGCAGCTCTGGGTTCCTGGGCGACAGCGCTTTCCGGGAAATCGTGTTAGTAGCCTGCAGATTAGAGGGGAATGTGCCAGGGCAAACCCCCAAGAGCTTATACCTCCTACTTCTTGTTTTTTAAATTAAATTTGTTTTAGGTATCAGAGCAAATTTGATAAAAAAAAAAATGCACTTTCTCCTAAGCGTACAGAATCTGGTTCATCATATCAACGTATCCGTCTATTCCTCTTTGGATCCTTTCCCGTGTAGGTTATTATAGAGTGTTGAGTAGACCTCTTGGCGTTCCATAGGTATTTTGTGGTTATATATTTCATCTGTATTAGTACATGTCTGTTAACCCCCATATCATAATTCATACATTCCTTTCACCTTTCCATTCGGCTAAACGTAATTTTGTTTTCTTAATCCATGCTCTTCCTTCTCTTGGAAATAAGTTCATGAGTATCAATTTTGAGGTAACACCTATAAGTGATGTCATAGGATATCTGTCTTTCAGTTTCTTTCTTACTTCAAGTGGGGTGGTTATCTCTAGGTCCTTCTATGGTGGTGCAAACGGCACTGTTTCATTGTTTTCCGTGGCTAATATTCCACTGTTGACATGGACCACTTCCTCTTTGTGCATTTTTCTGTTGCTGGACATTTTGGTTTCTTCCAAGTCTTGGCTATATTAAATGTTTCTGCCGTGCAGGATTGCCAGCCTGTGTCTCTTCCATTCTGCTCTGCTCAGGTGATAGGCGCGTCAGAGGACCTACCAGATCACATGGTAGCTCAGTTTTTACCCTTAAACGCACCTCCATTATGTTCTCCCTGCCGGCTGTTACCAGTTTACATCCCCCCAGCAGCTAGTGGGTACACAGTTTCCTGAAACCCCTTCAGCATTTATTCTTTGTAGACGTTTTGCTGAAGAGCATTCTGACGGCTGTGAGGTGAGCATTTCTGTAGATTGGATTTGCATGGCTTTATTAATTGCTGATGTTGAGCATTTTTAAATCCCCTTTTATTTTAAAGGAACAAAGAAGACAGAATGGGCGTAAAACATGCCTCTTGAAATTGTCTTCTTGAAATGTTGACGTCTTTTGAATTTTCTGGTCGATTTACGACCCCAGGATTTTTTTTTTTTTTTTTTTTTTGATGGCAGGTGTCATTTACTGGCCTGCAATTATTTTGAATATTAAGTGACCATTAGCGCTGTTGTGGGAAACGGCCAGAAGGCGGCAGCACTTCTCCTTACCAAATCTGGTTACTAGGGCAACAGAGCCATAATGGAAGTGGCGTTGTAAATTGTAAATTAGAATGGAGTGCGCCAGGAAAAAGCCCCTTACGTTTATGTCTCATTACTTGCTGTTCGTTTTTTAAATTTAATTTTTATTTTGTATCAGAGCAGATTTGATTACAATGTTTTGCTTGTTCTAGGTGTGCAAGATGTGGTTGTTTCACACGTATACATATATCTATTCTTCTTCGGGTCCTTCTCCCATGTAGCTTATGACACAATGTTGAGTAGTCTCCTCTTGGTATGCCGTAGGTCTGTGGCGACTTTGTATTTCACGTGTGTTTGTGTATCTCTGTTAACCCCAATGTCCTAATGTATCCAATCCTCACACCTTTCCATCTGGTGAACCATAAGTTTGCTTAATGAATCTGTGATTGGATGTCTCTGTGGAAATATCTTCACTGGTATCGAGTTTTAGGTAACCCCTATAAGTGGGATCATACGTTAGGTGTCTTTCGCTTTCTCGCTTACTGCAAGCTGCGTGATCACCTCTAGACTCATCTGTGGTGCTACGAGTGGCATTGATTCATTTTCTTCCCCAAGCTAATATTCCATCTCTACACGTAGCAGTTCTTCTCTGTCCACTCATCTGTTGATGGACTTTCGGTTGCTTCCATGTCTTGGCTATGGTAATACTGCTGCAGTGCAGATTTCCTGCCTGTGTCTTTCCAATTCTGTCTCCTTAGGCTGTAGGCCGTGGAGTGGGCCTGCTGGATCGTAGAGTAGCTGAATGTGTACCTTTTAAAGGCACCTCCATTCTGTTCCCAGGAGTGGCTCTTACCAGGTTACGTCCCACTTGAGACTGAGGGTCTGCATGTCTCCACAACCTCTTCAGCATTGATCGTTTGTAGTTTCTTTGCTGATGGTTATTCTGACTGGTGTGAGTCGATAGCTCTTTGTGGTTGGATTTGCATGTGTCTCATAATCCCTTGAAATTGAGCTTTGAGGCATGTCCTTTTATTTTTCAAACTGTCATGACAGCTTACGTCTTCAAATTGTTTTCTTGAAATATGTGCCACATTTTGAAATATTTTGGCCTTTACCTGCGTCAGGACATTTTGAGGGCAGGTTTCCTTTGCAGCCCTGCAGTACTTGTGCATATGAAGTGACCATTCGCACAGATTTCCGAGCTGCTGTTGCAGGTATCGGCCAGAGGCCGGCAGCATTTCTACGATGCCCACTCTGGTACCTAGGGAGACAGACCTTCCTGCCAGTGGTGTTCCTCAGATATCAATTAGACTGCCATGTGCCCTGATAAACCCCCCAAAGCTTATGTCTCCTTACTCATGTTTGTTTTTTGAATTCATATTTTCTAGTGGAGTAATATTCCATCGTGTGCATGGACCACTTCTTCTTGGTGCACTCCTCTGTTGATGGACATTTTCGTTGCTTCCAAGTGTCGGCTATGGTAAGTATTGCCGGGGTGCAGGATTGCCAGCCTGTGCCTTTTGATTCTCATTTTCTCAGGTGATAGGCCCAGCAGCGGGTGTGACTGATTGACTAGTAGCTCAATGTTTCCCTTTTCAGAGCACCTCCACTGTGTCTTCATTAGTGGCTCTTACCACGTCCCCCTTAGAACCGAGGGTACGCAGTTCTCCACAATCCCTTCAGCATTTATTGTTTGCAGCATTTTTGCTAATGGCCATTCCGAGTGCTGTGAGCGGATAGGTGTTTGTAATTTGGGTTTGCATGTCTTTAAAAATTCCTAAAATTCATCATTTTTCCACGCCTGTTTTCTTTTCCTTAAAAAGAAAAGAAAAGAAAAGAAAAGAAAAACGGGGGGGTACAGTATACCTCTTGAAATCGTTTTCTTGGAATGTTGCCCTCTTTTGAATTTTTGGTCGATGTTTGACCCCAGGATTGTTTTGGAGGGCAGGTGTTATTTACAGGCCTGCACGTTTGGTGACTATTTAATGACCATTAGCACTGGGTTTAAAGCTGCTGTTTTGGGAAACGGCCACAAGGCGGCAGCATTTCTCCGTTCCCAAATCTGGGTACTAGGGCAGCAGAGCCTTTCTGGAAGTCGTGTTCCTAGGTTGCGAATTAGAATGGCATGTGCCAGGAGAAACGCCCATAAGTTTATGTGGCATTACTGCTGGTTGGTTTTTGAAACCATTTGAATCGGGGTAATGATTAGAATATTGTTTGTCCTAGGTGTACACAATCTGGTTCATTTGTACATTGTATACGTCTATTCATGTACAGATCCTCTTCCCATGTGAAATATTACAGAGTGTTCCGTACACCTCCCTTGCTACGTGGTCGGTCTTTTTGGTATACGTATACAATATGTATTTGTATACGTATGGTAACGCTAATCTTAATTTATCCATTCCGCCCACCTTTCCTTTTAGATACGCATAGTTGTTTTGTAAGCCTGTGAGTGTCTTTCTCTGTGCAAGTATGTTCATTTGTGTCAGTTATTACATAACGCCTATAAGTGATATCATAGGATGTAGGTCTTTGGCTTTCCGACTTGCCGCACGTTCTGCGATTATCTCCAAGCTCATCTGTGGTGCCTCAAAGAGCAGTGTTTCATTGTTTTCCGTGGTTAATATTCCATTGTGTACACGGACCATTTCTTCTTCATCCATTCGTCTGTTGATGGACATTTTGGTAGCTTCACCGTCTTGGCTATTGTGAATAAGGCCTCAGTGCAGCTGTTGCAGCCCGGGTCTTCTCGCTTCTGGTCTTCTCAGGTGAGAGGCCCAGTGGTGTGACTGCTGGATTGAATGGTACCTCAAGTTTTACTTCTAAAGGCAGCTCCTGTCTGTTCTTATTGGCTGTTACCACTTTACATCTCGCCAGCAGCTAGAGGGTACACAGTTCTCTAAAACCCCTTCAGTATTGACTGTGTGTAGAATTTTTGCTGATCGTCGGTCGACAGGTGTGTGTTGCAAACTTTTTGTAGATTAGATCTGCGTGAGTCTAATAATTCCTGAGGTTGAGCTTTTATCCATTTCCCTTTCTATGTATGTATGTATGTATGTATGTATTTAGTTATCTATCTATCTATTTAGTTTTGCGGTACGCGGGCCTCTCACTGTTGTGGCCTCTCCCGTTGCGGAGCACAGGCTCTGGGCGCGCAGGCTCAGCGGCCATGGCTCACGGGCCCAGCCACTCCGTGGCATGTGGGATCTTCCCGGACCGGGGCACGAACCCGTGTCCCCTGCGTCGGCAGGCGGACTCTCAACCACTGCGCCACCAGGGAAGCCCCTGTTTTGAATTTTTTTGTCCGTTCCCTACCTCAGCACAATATTTTAGGGCAGGTGTCCTTTACGGCCCTGAGTCCTTGTGACTATTAAGTGACCATTAGCTGCGGGCTTAAAGCCGCTCTTGCGGGAAAGGGCCACAAGGCGGCAGCATTTCTACCT
The DNA here is from genome assembly GCF_964374135.1 of Grampus griseus. Classification (NCBI taxonomy): domain Eukaryota; kingdom Metazoa; phylum Chordata; class Mammalia; order Artiodactyla; family Delphinidae; genus Grampus; species Grampus griseus. The sequence continues at coordinate 10,633,067 of NC_138999.1, read as the reverse complement.
TTGCAGCTCTGGGTTCCTGGGCGACAGCGCTTTCCGGGAAATCGTGTTAGTAGCCTGCAGATTAGAGGGGAATGTGCCAGGGCAAACCCCCAAGAGCTTATACCTCCTACTTCTTGTTTTTTAAATTAAATTTGTTTTAGGTATCAGAGCAAATTTGATAAAAAAAAAAATGCACTTTCTCCTAAGCGTACAGAATCTGGTTCATCATATCAACGTATCCGTCTATTCCTCTTTGGATCCTTTCCCGTGTAGGTTATTATAGAGTGTTGAGTAGACCTCTTGGCGTTCCATAGGTATTTTGTGGTTATATATTTCATCTGTATTAGTACATGTCTGTTAACCCCCATATCATAATTCATACATTCCTTTCACCTTTCCATTCGGCTAAACGTAATTTTGTTTTCTTAATCCATGCTCTTCCTTCTCTTGGAAATAAGTTCATGAGTATCAATTTTGAGGTAACACCTATAAGTGATGTCATAGGATATCTGTCTTTCAGTTTCTTTCTTACTTCAAGTGGGGTGGTTATCTCTAGGTCCTTCTATGGTGGTGCAAACGGCACTGTTTCATTGTTTTCCGTGGCTAATATTCCACTGTTGACATGGACCACTTCCTCTTTGTGCATTTTTCTGTTGCTGGACATTTTGGTTTCTTCCAAGTCTTGGCTATATTAAATGTTTCTGCCGTGCAGGATTGCCAGCCTGTGTCTCTTCCATTCTGCTCTGCTCAGGTGATAGGCGCGTCAGAGGACCTACCAGATCACGTGGTAGCTCAGTTTTTACCCTTAAACGCACCTCCATTATGTTCTCCCTGCCGGCTGTTACCAGTTTACATCCCCCCAGCAGCTAGTGGGTACACGGTTTCCTGAAACCCCTTCAGCATTTATTCCTTGTAGACGTTTTGCTGAAGAGCATTCTGACGGCTGTGAGGTGAGCATTTCTGTAGATTGGATTTGCATGGCTTTATTAATTGCTGATGTTGAGCATTTTTAAATCCCCTTTTATTTTAAAGGAACAAAGAAGACAGAATGGGCGTAAAACATGCCTCTTGAAATTGTCTTCTTGAAATGTTGACGTCTTTTGAATTTTCTGGTCGATTTACGACCCCAGGATTTTTTTTTTTTTTTTTTTTGATGGCAGGTGTCATTTACTGGCCTGCAATTATTTTGAATATTAAGTGACCATTAGCGCTGTTGTGGGAAACGGCCAGAAGGCGGCAGCACTTCTCCTTACCAAATCTGGTTACTAGGGCAACAGAGCCATAATGGAAGTGGCGTTGTAAATTGTAAATTAGAATGGAGTGCGCCAGGAAAAAGCCCCTTACGTTTATGTCTCATTACTTGCTGTTCGTTTTTTAAATTTAATTTTTATTTTGTATCAGAGCAGATTTGATTACAATGTTTTGCTTGTTCTAGGTGTGCAAGATGTGGTTGTTTCACACGTATACATATATCTATTCTTCTTCGGGTCCTTCTCCCATGTAGCTTATGACACAATGTTGAGTAGTCTCCTCTTGGTATGCCGTAGGTCTGTGGCGACTTTGTATTTCACGTGTGTTTGTGTATCTCTGTTAACCCCAATGTCCTAATGTATCCAATCCTCACACCTTTCCATCTGGTGAACCATAAGTTTGCTTAATGAATCTGTGATTGGATGTCTCTGTGGAAATATCTTCACTGGTATCGAGTTTTAGGTAACCCCTATAAGTGGGATCATACGTTAGGTGTCTTTCGCTTTCTCGCTTACTGCAAGCTGCGTGATCACCTCTAGACTCATCTGTGGTGCTACGAGTGGCATTGATTCATTTTCTTCCCCAAGCTAATATTCCATCTCTACACGTAGCAGTTCTTCTCTGTCCACTCATGTGTTGATGGACTTTTGGTTGCTTCCATGTCTTGGCTATGGTAATACTGCTGCAGTGCAGATTTCCTGCCTGTGTCTTTCCAATTCTGTCTCCTTAGGCTGTAGGCCGTGGAGTGGGCCTGCTGGATCGTAGAGTAGCTGAATGTGTACCTTTTAAAGGCACCTCCATTCTGTTCCCAGGAATGGCTCTTACCAGGTTACGTCCCACTTGAGACTGAGGGTATGCATGTCTCCACAACCTCTTCAGCATTGATCGTTTGTAGTTTCTTTGCTGATGGTTATTCTGACTGGTGTGAGTCGATAGCTCTTTGTGGTTGGATTTGCATGTGTCTCATAATCCCTTGAAATTGAGCTTTGAGGCATGTCCTTTTATTTTTCAAACTGTCATGACAGCTTACGTCTTCAAATTGTTTTCTTGAAATATGTGCCACGTTTTGAAATGTTTTGGCCTTTACCTGCGTCAGGACATTTTGAGGGCAGGTTTCCTTTGCAGCCCTGCAGTACTTGTGCATATGAAGTGACCATTCGCACAGATTTCCGAGCTGCTGTTGCAGGTATCGGCCAGAGGCCGGCAGCATTTCTACGATGCCCACTCTGGTACCTAGGGAGACAGACCTTCCTGCCAGTGGTGTTCCTCAGATATCAATTAGACTGCCATGTGCCCTGATAAACCCCCCAAAGCTTATGTCTCCTTACTCATGTTTGTTTTTTGAATTCATATTTTCTAGTGGAGTAATATTCCATCGTGTGCATGGACCACTTCTTCTTGGTGCACTCCTCTGTTGATGGACATTTTCGTTGCTTCCAAGTGTCGGCTGTGGTAAGTATTGCCGGGGTGCAGGATTGCCAGCCTGTGCCTTTTGATTCTCATTTTCTCAGGTGATAGGCCCAGCAGTGGGTGTGACTGATTGACTAGTAGCTCAATGTTTCCCTTTTCAGAGCACCTCCACTGTGTCTTCATTAGTGGCTCTTACCACGTCCCCCTTAGAACCGAGGGTACGCAGTTCTCCACAATCCCTTCAGCATTTATTGTTTGCAGCATTTTTGCTAATGGCCATTCCGAGTGCTGTGAGCGGATAGGTGTTTGTAATTTGGGTTTGCATGTCTTTAAAAATTCCTAAAATTCATCATTTTTCCACGCCTGTTTTCTTTTCCTTAAAAAGAAAAGAAAAGAAAAGAAAAACGTGGGGGTACAGTATACCTCTTGAAATCGTTTTCTTGGAATGTTGCCCTCTTTTGAATTTTTGGTCGATGTTTGACCCCAGGATTGTTTTGGAGGGCAGGTGTTATTTACAGGCCTGCACGTTTGGTGACTATTTAATGACCATTAGCACTGGGTTTAAAGCTGCTGTTTTGGGAAACGGCCACAAGGCGGCAGCATTTCTCCGTTCCCAAATCTGGGTACTAGGGCAGCAGAGCCTTTCTGGAAGTCGTGTTCCTAGGTTGTGAATTAGAATGGCATGTGCCAGGAGAAACGCCCATAAGTTTATGTGGCATTACTGCTGGTTGGTTTTTGAAACCATTTGAATCGGGGTAATGATTAGAATATTGTTTGTCCTAGGTGTACACAATCTGGTTCATTTGTACATTGTATACGTCTATTCATGTACAGATCCTCTTCCCATGTGAAATATTACAGAGTGTTCCGTACACCTCCCTTGCTACGTGGTCGGTCTTTTTGGTATACGTATACAATATGTATTTGTATACGTATGGTAACGCTAATCTTAATTTATCCATTCCGCCCACCTTTCCTTTTAGATACGCATAGTTGTTTTGTAAGCCTGTGAGTGTCTTTCTCTGTGCAAGTATGTTCATTTGTGTCAGTTATTACATAACGCCTATAAGTGATATCATAGGATGTAGGTCTTTGGCTTTCCGACTTACTGCACGTTCTGCGATTATCTCCAAGCTCATCTGTGGTGCCTCAAAGAGCAGTGTTTCATTGTTTTCCGTGGTTAATATTCCATTGTGTACACGGACCATTTCTTCTTCATCCATTCGTCTGTTGATGGACATTTTGGTAGCTTCACCGTCTTGGCTATTGTGAATAAGGCCTCAGTGCAGCTGTTGCAGCCCGGGTCTTCTCGCTTCTGGTCTTCTCAGGTGAGAGGCCCAGTGGTGTGACTGCTGGATTGAATGGTACCTCAAGTTTTACTTCTAAAGGCAGCTCCTGTCTGTTCTTATTGGCTGTTACCACTTTACATCTCGCCAGCAGCTAGAGGGTACACAGTTCTCTAAAACCCCTTCAGTATTGACTGTGTGTAGAATTTTTGCTGATCGTCGGTCGACAGGTGTGTGTTGCAAACTTTTTGTAGATTAGATCTGCGTGAGTCTAATAATTCCTGAGGTTGAGCTTTTATCCATTTCCCTTTCTATGTATGTATGTATGTATGTATGTATGTATGTATGTATTTAGTTATCTATCTATCTATTTAGTTTTGCGGTACGCGGGCCTCTCACTGTTGTGGCCTCTCCCGTTGCGGAGCACAGGCTCTGGGCGCGCAGGCTCAGCGGCCATGGCTCACGGGCCCAGCCACTCCGCGGCATGTGGGATCTTCCCGGACCGGGGCACGAACCCGTGTCCCCTGCGTCGGCAGGCGGACTCTCAACCACTGCGCCAGCAGGGAAGCCCCTGTTTTGAATTTTTTTGTCCGTTCCCTACCTCAGCACAATATTTTAGGGCAGGTGTCCTTTACGGCCCTGAGTCCTTGTGACTATTAAGTGACTATTAGCTGCGGGCTTAAAGCCGCTCTTGCGGGAAAGGGCCACAAGGCGGCAGCATTTCTACCTTTGCAGCTCTGGGTTCCTGGGCGACAGCGCTTTCCGGGAAATCGTGTTAGTAGCCTGCAGATTAGAAGGGAATGTGCCAGGGCAAACCCCCAAGAGCTTATACCTCCTACTTCTTGTTTTTTAAATTAAATTTGTTTTAGGTATCAGAGCAAATTTGATAAAAAAAAAATGCACTTTCTCCTAAGCGTACAGAATCTGGTTCATCATATCAACGTATCCGTCTATTCCTCTTTGGATCCTTTCCCGTGTAGGTTATTATAGAGTGTTGAGTAGACCTCTTGGCGTTCCATAGGTATTTTGTGGTTATATATTTCATCTGTATTAGTACATGTCTGTTAACCCCCATATCATAATTCATACATTCCTTTCACCTTTCCATTCGGCTAAACGTAATTTTGTTTTCTTAATCCATGCTCTTCCTTCTCTTGGAAATAAGTTCATGAGTATCAATTTTGAGGTAACACCTATAAGTGATGTCATAGGATATCTGTCTTTCAGTTTCTTTCTTACTTCAAGTGGGGTGGTTATCTCTAGGTCCTTCTATGGTGGTGCAAACGGCACTGTTTCATTGTTTTCCGTGGCTAATATTCCACTGTTGACATGGACCACTTCCTCTTTGTGCATTTTTCTGTTGCTGGACATTTTGGTTTCTTCCAAGTCTTGGCTATATTAAATGTTTCTGCCGTGCAGGATTGCCAGCCTGTGTCTCTTCCATTCTGCTCTGCTCAGGTGATAGGCGCGTCAGAGGACCTACCAGATCACATGGTAGCTCAGTTTTTACCCTTAAACGCACCTCCATTATGTTCTCCCTGCCGGCTGTTACCAGTTTACATCCCCCCAGCAGCTAGTGGGTACACAGTTTCCTGAAACCCCTTCAGCATTTATTCTTTGTAGACGTTTTGCTGAAGAGCATTCTGACGGCTGTGAGGTGAGCATTTCTGTAGATTGGATTTGCATGGCTTTATTAATTGCTGATGTTGAGCATTTTTAAATCCCCTTTTATTTTAAAGGAACAAAGAAGACAGAATGGGCGTAAAACATGCCTCTTGAAATTGTCTTCTTGAAATGTTGACGCCTTTTGAATTTTCTGGTCGATTTACGACCCCAGGATTTTTTTTTTTTTTTTTTTTGATGGCAGGTGTCATTTACTGGCCTGCAATTATTTTGAATATTAAGTGACCATTAGCGCTGTTGTGGGAAACGGCCAGAAGGCGGCAGCACTTCTCCTTACCAAATCTGGTTACTAGGGCAACAGAGCCATAATGGAAGTGGCGTTGTAAATTGTAAATTAGAATGGAGTGCGCCAGGAAAAAGCCCCTTTCGTTTATGTCTCATTACTTGCTGTTCGTTTTTTAAATTTAATTTTTATTTTGTATCAGAGCAGATTTGATTACAATGTTTTGCTTGTTCTAGGTGTGCAAGATGTGGTTGTTTCACATGTATACATATATCTATTCTTCTTCGGGTCCTTCTCCCATGTAGCTTATGACACAATGTTGAGTAGTCTCCTCTTGGTATGCCGTAGGTCTGTGGCGACTTTGTATTTCACGTGTGTTTGTGTATCTCTGTTAACCCCAATGTCCTAATGTATCCAATCCTCACACCTTTCCATCTGGTGAACCATAAGTTTGCTTAATGAATCTGTGATTGGATGTCTCTGTGGAAATATCTTCACTGGTATCGAGTTTTAGGTAACCCCTATAAGTGGGATCATACGTTAGGTGTCTTTCGCTTTCTCGCTTACTGTAAGCTGCGTGATCACCTCTAGACTCATCTGTGGTGCTACGAGTGGCATTGATTCATTTTCTTCCCCAAGCTAATATTCCATCTCTACACGTAGCAGTTCTTCTCTGTCCACTCATCTGTTGATGGACTTTCGGTTGCTTCCATGTCTTGGCTGTGGTAATACTGCTGCAGTGCAGATTTCCTGCCTGTGTCTTTCCAATTCTGTCTCCTTAGGCTGTAGGCCGTGGAGTGGGCCTGCTGGATCGTAGAGTAGCTGAATGTGTACCTTTTAAAGGCACCTCCATTCTGTTCCCAGGAGTGGCTCTTACCAGGTTACGTCCCACTTGAGACTGAGGGTATGCATGTCTCCACAACCTCTTCAGCATTGATCGTTTGTAGTTTCTTTGCTGATGGTTATTCTGACTGGTGTGAGTCGATAGCTCTTTGTGGTTGGATTTGCATGTGTCTCATAATCCCTTGAAATTGAGCTTTGAGGCATGTCCTTTTATTTTTCAAACTGTCATGACAGCTTACGTCTTCAAATTGTTTTCTTGAAATATGTGCCACGTTTTGAAATGTTTTGGCCTTTACCTGCGTCAGGACATTTTGAGGGCAGGTTTCCTTTGCAGCCCTGCAGTACTTGTGCATATGAAGTGACCATTCGCACAGATTTCCGAGCTGCTGTTGCAGGTATCGGCCAGAGGCCGGCAGCATTTCTACGATGCCCACTCTGGTACCTAGGGAGACAGACCTTCCTGCCAGTGGTGTTCCTCAGATATCAATTAGACTGCCATGTGCCCTGGTAAACCCCCCAAAGCTTATGTCTCCTTACTCATGTTTGTTTTTTGAATTCATATTTTCTAGTGGAGTAATATTCCATCGTGTGCATGGACCACTTCTTCTTGGTGCACTCCTCTGTTGATGGACATTTTCGTTGCTTCCAAGTGTCGGCTGTGGTAAGTATTGCCGGGGTGCAGGATTGCCAGCCTGTGCCTTTTGATTCTCATTTTCTCAGGTGATAGGCCCAGCAGCGGGTGTGACTGATTGACTAGTAGCTCAATGTTTCCCTTTTCAGAGCACCTCCACTGTGTCTTCATTAGTGGCTCTTACCACGTCCCCCTTAGAACCGAGGGTACGCAGTTCTCCACAATCCCTTCAGCATTTATTGTTTGCAGCATTTTTGCTAATGGCCATTCCGAGTGCTGTGAGCGGATAGGTGTTTGTAATTTGGGTTTGCATGTCTTTAAAAATTCCTAAAATTCATCATTTTTCCACGCCTGTTTTCTTTTCCTTAAAAAGAAAAGAAAAGAAAAGAAAAACGTGGGGGTACAGTATACCTCTTGAAATCGTTTTCTTGGAATGTTGCCCTCTTTTGAATTTTTGGTCGATGTTTGACCCCAGGATTGTTTTGGAGGGCAGGTGTTATTTACAGGCCTGCACGTTTGGTGACTATTTAATGACCATTAGCACTGGGTTTAAAGCTGCTGTTTTGGGAAACGGCCACAAGGCGGCAGCATTTCTCCGTTCCCAAATCTGGGTACTAGGGCAGCAGAGCCTTTCTGGAAGTCGTGTTCCTAGGTTGTGAATTAGAATGGCATGTGCCAGGAGAAACGCCCATAAGTTTATGTGGCATTACTGCTGGTTGGTTTTTGAAACCATTTGAATCGGGGTAATGATTAGAATATTATTTGTCCTAGGTGTACACAATCTGGTTCATTTGTACATTGTATACGTCTATTCATGTACAGATCCTCTTCCCATGTGAAATATTACAGAGAGTTCCGTACACCTCCCTTGCTACGTGGTCGGTCTTTTTGGTATACGTATACAATATGTATTTGTATACGTATGGTAACGCTAATCTTAATTTATCCATTCCGCCCACCTTTCCTTTTAGATACGCATAGTTGTTTTGTAAGCCTGTGAGTGTCTTTCTCTGTGCAAGTATGTTCATTTGTGTCAGTTATTACATAACGCCTATAAGTGATATCATAGGATGTAGGTCTTTGGCTTTCCGACTTACCGCACGTTCTGCGATTATCTCCAAGCTCATCTGTGGTGCCTCAAAGAGCAGTGTTTCATTGTTTTCCGTGGTTAATATTCCATTGTGTACACGGACCATTTCTTCTTCATCCATTCGTCTGTTGATGGACATTTTGGTAGCTTCACCGTCTTGGCTATTGTGAATAAGGCCTCAGTGCAGCTGTTGCAGCCCGGGTCTTCTCGCTTCTGGTCTTCTCAGGTGAGAGGCCCAGTGGTGCGACTGCTGGATTGAATGGTACCTCAAGTTTTACTTCTAAAGGCAGCTCCTGTCTGTTCTTATTGACTGTTACCACTTTACATCTCGCCAGCAGCTAGAGGGTACACAGTTCTCTAAAACCCCTTCAGTATTGACTGTGTGTAGAATTTTTGCTGATCGTCGGTCGACAGGTGTGTGTTGCAAACTTTTTGTAGATTAGATCTGCGTGAGTCTAATAATTCCTGAGGTTGAGCTTTTATCCATTTCCCTTTCTATGTATGTATGTATGTATGTATGTATGTATTTAGTTATCTATCTATCTATTTAGTTTTGCGGTACGCGGGCCTCTCACTGTTGTGGCCTCTCCCGTTGCGGAGCACAGGCTCTGGGCGCGCAGGCTCAGCGGCCATGGCTCACGGGCCCAGCCACTCCGCGGCATGTGGGATCTTCCCGGACCGGGGCACGAACCCGTGTCCCCTGCGTCGGCAGGCGGACTCTCAACCACTGCGCCACCAGGGAAGCCCCTGTTTTGAATTTTTTTGTCCGTTCCCTACCTCAGCACAATATTTTAGGGCAGGTGTCCTTTACGGCCCTGAGTCCTTGTGACTATTAAGTGACCATTAGCTGCGGGCTTAAAGCCGCTCTTGCAGGAAAGGGCCACAAGGCGGCAGCATTTCTACCTTTGCAGCTCTGGGTTCCTGGGCGACAGCGCTTTCCGGGAAATCGTGTTAGTAGCCTGCAGATTAGAGGGGAATGTGCCAGGGCAAACCCCCAAGAGCTTATACCTCCTACTTCTTGTTTTTTAAATTAAATTTTTTTTAGGTATCAGAGCAAATTTGATAAAAAAAATGCACTTTCTCCTAAGCGTACAGAATCTGGTTCATCATATCAACGTATCCGTCTATTCCTCTTTGGATCCTTTCCCGTGTAGGTTATTATAGAGTGTTGAGTAGACCTCTTGGCGTTCCATAGGTATTTTGTGGTTATATATTTCATCTGTATTAGTACATATCTGTTAACCCCCATATCATAATTCATACATTCCTTTCACCTTTCCATTCGGCTAAACGTAATTTTGTTTTCTTAATCCATGCTCTTCCTTCTCTTGGAAATAAGTTCATGAGTATCAATTTTGAGGTAACACCTATAAGTGATGTCATAGAATATCTGTCTTTCAGTTTCTTTCTTACTTCAAGTGGGGTGGTTATCTCTAGGTCCTTCTATGGTGGTGCAAACGGCACTGTTTCATTGTTTTCCGTGGCTAATATTCCACTGTTGACATGGACCACTTCCTCTTTGTGCATTTTTCTGTTGCTGGACATTTTGGTTTCTTCCAAGTCTTGGCTATATTAAATGTTTCTGCCGTGCAGGATTGCCAGCCTGTGTCTCTTCCATTCTGCTCTGCTCAGGTGATAGGCGCGTCAGAGGACCTACCAGATCACGTGGTAGCTCAGTTTTTACCCTTAAACGCACCTCCATTATGTTCTCCCTGCCGGCTGTTACCAGTTTACATCCCCCCAGCAGCTAGTGGGTACACGGTTTCCTGAAACCCCTTCAGCATTTATTCCTTGTAGACGTTTTGCTGAAGAGCATTCTGACGGCTGTGAGGTGAGCATTTCTGTAGATTGGATTTGCATGGCTTTATTAATTGCTGATGTTGAGCATTTTTAAATCCCCTTTTATTTTAAAGGAACAAAGAAGACAGAATGGGCGTAAAACATGCCTCTTGAAATTGTCTTCTTGAAATGTTGACGTCTTTTGAATTTTCTGGTCGATTTACGACCCCAGGATTTTTTTTTTTTTTTTTTGATGGCAGGTGTCATTTACTGGCCTGCAATTATTTTGAATATTAAGTGACCATTAGCGCTGTTGTGGGAAACGGCCAGAAGGCGGCAGCACTTCTCCTTACCAAATCTGGTTACTAGGGCAACAGAGCCATAATGGAAGTGGCCTTGTAAATTGTAAATTAGAATGGAGTGCGCCAGGAAAAAGCCCCTTACGTTTATGTCTCATTACTTGCTGTTCGTTTTTTAAATTTAATTTTTATTTTGTATCAGAGCAGATTTGATTACAATGTTTTGCTTGTTCTAGGTGTGCAAGATGTGGTTGTTTCACACGTATACATATATCTATTCTTCTTCGGGTCCTTCTCCCATGTAGCTTATGACACAATGTTGAGTAGTCTCCTCTTGGTATGCCGTAGGTCTGTGGCGACTTTGTATTTCACGTGTGTTTGTGTATCTCTGTTAACCCCAATGTCCTAATGTATCCAATCCTCACACCTTTCCATCTGGTGAACCATAAGTTTGCTTAATGAATCTGTGATTGGATGTCTCTGTGGAAATATCTTCACTGGTATCGAGTTTTAGGTAACCCCTATAAGTGGTATCATACGTTAGGTGTCTTTCGCTTTCTCGCTTACTGCAAGCTGCGTGATCACCTCTAGACTCATCTGTGGTGCTACGAGTGGCATTGATTCATTTTCTTCCCCAAGCTAATATTCCATCTCTACACGTAGCAGTTCTTCTCTGTCCACTCATCTGTTGATGGACTTTCGGTTGCTTCCATGTCTTGGCTATGGTAATACTGCTGCAGTGCAGATTTCCTGCCTGTGTCTTTCCAATTCTGTCTCCTTAGGCTGTAGGCCGTGGAGTGGGCCTGCTGGATCGTAGAGTAGCTGAATGTGTACCTTTTAAAGGCACCTCCATTCTGTTCCCAGGAGTGGCTCTTACCAGGTTACGTCCCACTTGAGACTGAGGGTCTGCATGTCTCCACAACCTCTTCAGCATTGATCGTTTGTAGTTTCTTTGCTGATGGTTATTCTGACTGGTGTGAGTTGATAGCTCTTTGTGGTTGGATTTGCATGTGTCTCATAATCCCTTGAAATTGAGCTTTGAGGCATGTCCTTTTATTTTTCAAACTGTCATGACAGCTTACGTCTTCAAATTGTTTTCTTGAAATATGTGCCACATTTTGAAATATTTTGGCCTTTACCTGCGTCAGGACATTTTGAGGGCAGGTTTCCTTTGCAGCCCTGCAGTACTTGTGCATATGAAGTGACCATTCGCACAGATTTCCGAGCTGCTGTTGCAGGTATCGGCCAGAGGCCGGCAGCATTTCTACGATGCCCACTCTGGTACCTAGGGAGACAGACCTTCCTGCCAGTGGTGTTCCTCAGATATCAATTAGACTGCCATGTGCCCTGGTAAACCCCCCAAAGCTTATGTCTCCTTACTCATGTTTGTTTTTTGAATTCATATTTTCTAGTGGAGTAATATTCCATCGTGTGCATGGACCACTTCTTCTTGGTGCACTCCTCTGTTGATGGACATTTTCGTTGCTTCCAAGTGTCGGCTATGGTAAGTATTGCCGGGGTGCAGGATTGCCAGCCTGTGCCTTTTGATTCTCATTTTCTCAGGTGATAGGCCCAGCAGCGGGTGTGACTGATTGACTAGTAGCTCAATGTTTCCCTTTTCAGAGCACCTCCACTGTGTCTTCATTAGTGGCTCTTACCACGTCCCCCTTAGAACCGAGGGTACGCAGTTCTCCACAATCCCTTCAGCATTTATTGTTTGCAGCATTTTTGCTAATGGCCATTCCGAGTGCTGTGAGCGGATAGGTGTTTGTAATTTGGGTTTGCATGTCTTTAAAAATTCCTAAAATTCATCATTTTTCCACGCCTGTTTTCTTTTCCTTAAAAAGGAAAGAAAAGAAAAGAAAAGAAAAACGGGGGGGTACAGTATACCTCTTGAAATCGTTTTCTTGGAATGTTGCCCTCTTTTGAATTTTTGGTCGATGTTTGACCCCAGGATTGTTTTGGAGGGCAGGTGTTATTTACAGGCCTGCACGTTTGGTGACTATTTAATGACCATTAGCACTGGGTTTAAAGCTGCTGTTTTGGGAAACGGCCACAAGGCGGCAGCATTTCTCCGTTCCCAAATCTGGGTACTAGGGCAGCAGAGCCTTTCTGGAAGTCGTGTTCCTAGGTTGCGAATTAGAATGGCATGTGCCAGGAGAAACGCCCATAAGTTTATGTGGCATTACTGCTGGTTGGTTTTTGAAACCATTTGAATCGGGGTAATGATTAGAATATTGTTTGTCCTAGGTGTACACAATCTGGTTCATTTGTACATTGTATACGTCTATTCATGTACAGATCCTCTTCCCATGTGAAATATTACAGAGTGTTCCGTACACCTCCCTTGCTACGTGGTCGGTCTTTTTGGTATACGTATACAATATGTATTTGTATACGTATGGTAACGCTAATCTTAATTTATCCATTCCGCCCACCTTTCCTTTTAGATACGCATAGTTGTTTTGTAAGCCTGTGAGTGTCTTTCTCTGTGCAAGTATGTTCATTTGTGTCAGTTATTACATAACGCCTATAAGTGATATCATAGGATGTAGGTCTTTGGCTTTCCGACTTGCCGCACGTTCTGCGATTATCTCCAAGCTCATCTGTGGTGCCTCAAAGAGCAGTGTTTCATTGTTTTCCGTGGTTAATATTCCATTGTGTACACGGACCATTTCTTCTTCATCCATTCGTCTGTTGATGGACATTTTGGTAGCTTCACCGTCTTGGCTATTGTGAATAAGGCCTCAGTGCAGCTGTTGCAGCCCGGGTCTTCTCGCTTCTGGTCTTCTCAGGTGAGAGGCCCAGTGGTGTGACTGCTGGATTGAATGGTACCTCAAGTTTTACTTCTAAAGGCAGCTCCTGTCTGTTCTTATTGGCTGTTACCACTTTACATCTCGCCAGCAGCTAGAGGGTACACAGTTCTCTAAAACCCCTTCAGTATTGACTGTGTGTAGAATTTTTGCTGATCGTCGGTCGACAGGTGTGTGTTGCAAACTTTTTGTAGATTAGATCTGCGTGAGTCTAATAATTCCTGAGGTTGAGCTTTTATCCATTTCCCTTTCTATGTAGGTATGTATGTATGTATGTATGTATTTAGTTATCTATCTATCTATTTAGTTTTGCGGTACGCGGGCCTCTCACTGTTGTGGCCTCTCCCGTTGCGGAGCACAGGCTCTGGGCGCGCAGGCTCAGCGGCCATGGCTCACGGGCCCAGCCACTCCGCGGCATGTGGGATCTTCCCGGACCGGGGCACGAACCCGTGTCCCCTGCGTCGGCAGGCGGACTCTCAACCACTGCGCCAGCAGGGAAGCCCCTGTTTTGAATTTTTTTGTCCGTTCCCTACCTCAGCACAATATTTTAGGGCAGGTGTCCTTTACGGCCCTGAGTCCTTGTGACTATTAAGTGACCATTAGCTGCGGGCTTAAAGCCGCTCTTGCGGGAAAGGGCCACAAGGCGGCAGCATTTCTACCTTTGCAGCTCTGGGTTCCTGGGCGACAGCGCTTTCCGGGAAATCGTGTTAGTAGCCTGCAGATTAGAGGGGAATGTGCCAGGGCAAACCCCCAAGAGCTTATACCTCCTACTTCTTGTTTTTTAAATTAAATTTGTTTTAGGTATCAGAGCAAATTTGATAAAAAAAAAATGCACTTTCTCCTAAGCGTACAGAATCTGGTTCATCATATCAACGTATCCGTCTATTCCTCTTTGGATCCTTTCCCGTGTAGGTTATTATAGAGTGTTGAGTAGACCTCTTGGCGTTCCATAGGTATTTTGTGGTTATATATTTCATCTGTATTAGTACATGTCTGTTAACCCCCATATCATAATTCATACATTCCTTTCACCTTTCCATTCGGCTAAACGTAATTTTGTTTTCTTAATCCATGCTCTTCCTTCTCTTGGAAATAAGTTCATGAGTATCAATTTTGAGGTAACACCTATAAGTGATGTCATAGGATATCTGTCTTTCAGTTTCTTTCTTACTTCAAGTGGGGTGGTTATCTCTAGGTCCTTCTATGGTGGTGCAAACGGCACTGTTTCATTGTTTTCCGTGGCTAATATTCCACTGTTGACATGGACCACTTCCTCTTTGTGCATTTTTCTGTTGCTGGACATTTTGGTTTCTTCCAAGTCTTGGCTATATTAAATGTTTCTGCCGTGCAGGATTGCCAGCCTGTGTCTCTTCCATTCTGCTCTGCTCAGGTGATAGGCGCGTCAGAGGACCTACCAGATCACATGGTAGCTCAGTTTTTACTCTTAAACGCACCTCCATTATGTTCTCCCTGCCGGCTGTTACCAGTTTACATCCCCCCAGCAGCTAGTGGGTACACAGTTTCCTGAAACCCCTTCAGCATTTATTCTTTGTAGACGTTTTGCTGAAGAGCATTCTGACGGCTGTGAGGTGAGCATTTCTGTAGATTGGATTTGCATGGCTTTATTAATTGCTGATGTTGAGCATTTTTAAATCCCCTTTTATTTTAAAGGAACAAAGAAGACAGAATGGGCGTAAAACATGCCTCTTGAAATTGTCTTCTTGAAATGTTGACGTCTTTTGAATTTTCTGGTCAATTTACGACCCCAGGATTTTTTTTTTTTTTTTTTTTTTTGATGGCAGGTGTCATTTACTGGCCTGCAATTATTTTGAATATTAAGTGACCATTAGCGCTGTTGTGGGAAACGGCCAGAAGGCGGCAGCACTTCTCCTTACCAAATCTGGTTACTAGGGCAACAGAGCCATAATGGAAGTGGCCTTGTAAATTGTAAATTAGAATGGAGTGCGCCAGGAAAAAGCCCCTTACGTTTATGTCTCATTACTTGCTGTTCGTTTTTTAAATTTAATTTTTATTTTGTATCAGAGCAGATTTGATTACAATGTTTTGCTTGTTCTAGGTGTGCAAGATGTGGTTGTTTCACACGTATACATATATCTATTCTTCTTCGGGTCCTTCTCCCATGTAGCTTATGACACAATGTTGAGTAGTCTCCTCTTGGTATGCCGTAGGTCTGTGGCGACTTTGTATTTCACGTGTGTTTGTGTATCTCTGTTAACCCCAATGTCCTAATGTATCCAATCCTCACACCTTTCCATCTGGTGAACCATAAGTTTGCTTAATGAATCTGTGATTGGATGTCTCTGTGGAAATATCTTCACTGGTATCGAGTTTTAGGTAACCCCTATAAGTGGGATCATACGTTAGGTGTCTTTCGCTTTCTCGCTTACTGCAAGCTGCGTGATCACCTCTAGACTCATCTGTGGTGCTACGAGTGGCATTGATTCATTTTCTTCCCCAAGCTAATATTCCATCTCTACACGTAGCAGTTCTTCTCTGTCCACTCATCTGTTGATGGACTTTCGGTTGCTTCCATGTCTTGGCTATGGTAATACTGCTGCAGTGCAGATTTCCTGCCTGTGTCTTTCCAATTCTGTCTCCTTAGGCTGTAGGCCGTGGAGTGGGCCTGCTGGATCGTAGAGTAGCTGAATGTGTACCTTTTAAAGGCACCTCCATTCTGTTCCCAGGAGTGGCTCTTACCAGGTTACGTCCCACTTGAGACTGAGGGTCTGCATGTCTCCACAACCTCTTCAGCATTGATCGTTTGTAGTTTCTTTGCTGATGGTTATTCTGACTGGTGTGAGTTGATAGCTCTTTGTGGTTGGATTTGCATGTGTCTCATAATCCCTTGAAATTGAGCTTTGAGGCATGTCCTTTTATTTTTCAAACTGTCATGACAGCTTACGTCTTCAAATTGTTTTCTTGAAATATGTGCCACATTTTGAAATATTTTGGCCTTTACCTGCGTCAGGACATTTTGAGGGCAGGTTTCCTTTGCAGCCCTGCAGTACTTGTGCATATGAAGTGACCATTCGCACAGATTTCCGAGCTGCTGTTGCAGGTATCGGCCAGAGGCCGGCAGCATTTCTACGATGCCCACTCTGGTACCTAGGGAGACAGACCTTCCTGCCAGTGGTGTTCCTCAGATATCAATTAGACTGCCATGTGCCCTGGTAAACCCCCCAAAGCTTATGTCTCCTTACTCATGTTTGTTTTTTGAATTCATATTTTCTAGTGGAGTAATATTCCATCGTGTGCATGGACCACTTCTTCTTGGTGCACTCCTCTGTTGATGGACATTTTCGTTGCTTCCAAGTGTCGGCTATGGTAAGTATTGCCGGGGTGCAGGATTGCCAGCCTGTGCCTTTTGATTCTCATTTTCTCAGGTGATAGGCCCAGCAGCGGGTGTGACTGATTGACTAGTAGCTCAATGTTTCCCTTTTCAGAGCACCTCCACTGTGTCTTCATTAGTGGCTCTTACCACGTCCCCCTTAGAACCGAGGGTACGCAGTTCTCCACAATCCCTTCAGCATTTATTGTTTGCAGCATTTTTGCTAATGGCCATTCCGAGTGCTGTGAGCGGATAGGTGTTTGTAATTTGGGTTTGCATGTCTTTAAAAATTCCTAAAATTCATCATTTTTCCACGCCTGTTTTCTTTTCCTTAAAAAGAAAAGAAAAGAAAAGAAAAGAAAAACGTGGGGGTACAGTATACCTCTTGAAATCGTTTTCTTGGAATGTTGCCCTCTTTTGAATTTTTGGTCGATGTTTGACCCCAGGATTGTTTTGGAGGGCAGGTGTTATTTACAGGCCTGCACGTTTGGTGACTATTTAATGACCATTAGCACTGGGTTTAAAGCTGCTGTTTTGGGAAACGGCCACAAGGCGGCAGCATTTCTCCGTTCCCAAATCTGGGTACTAGGGCAGCAGAGCCTTTCTGGAAGTCGTGTTCCTAGGTTGCGAATTAGAATGGCATGTGCCAGGAGAAACGCCCATAAGTTTATGTGGCATTACTGCTGGTTGGTTTTTGAAACCATTTGAATCGGGGTAATGATTAGAATATTGTTTGTCCTAGGTGTACACAATCTGGTTCATTTGTACATTGTATACGTCTATTCATGTACAGATCCTCTTCCCATGTGAAATATTACAGAGTGTTCCGTACACCTCCCTTGCTACGTGGTCGGTCTTTTTGGTATACGTATACAATATGTATTTGTATACGTATGGTAACGCTAATCTTAATTTATCCATTCCGCCCACCTTTCCTTTTAGATACGCATAGTTGTTTTGTAAGCCTGTGAGTGTCTTTCTCTGTGCAAGTATGTTCATTTGTGTCAGTTATTACATAACGCCTGTAAGTGATATCATAGGATGTAGGTCTTTGGCTTTCCGACTTGCCGCACGTTCTGCGATTATCTCCAAGCTCATCTGTGGTGCCTCAAAGAGCAGTGTTTCATTGTTTTCCGTGGTTAATATTCCATTGTGTACACGGACCATTTCTTCTTCATCCATTCGTCTGTTGATGGACATTTTGGTAGCTTCACCGTCTTGGCTATTGTGAATAAGGCCTCAGTGCAGCTGTTGCAGCCCGGGTCTTCTCGCTTCTGGTCTTCTCAGGTGAGAGGCCCAGTGGTGTGACTGCTGGATTGAATGGTACCTCAAGTTTTACTTCTAAAGGCAGCTCCTGTCTGTTCTTATTGGCTGTTACCACTTTACATCTCGCCAGCAGCTAGAGGGTACACAGTTCTCTAAAACCCCTTCAGTATTGACTGTGTGTAGAATTTTTGCTGATCGTCGGTCGACAGGTGTGTGTTGCAAACTTTTTGTAGATTAGATCTGCGTGAGTCTAATAATTCCTGAGGTTGAGCTTTTATCCATTTCCCTTTCTATGTATGTATGTATGTATGTATGTATGTATGTATGTATGTATTTAGTTATCTATCTATCTATTTAGTTTTGCGGTACGCGGGCCTCTCACTGTTGTGGCCTCTCCCGTTGCGGAGCACAGGCTCTGGGCGCGCAGGCTCAGCGGCCATGGCTCACGGGCCCAGCCACTCCGCGGCATGTGGGATCTTCCCGGACCGGGGCACGAACCCGTGTCCCCTGCGTCGGCAGGCGGACTCTCAACCACTGCGCCACCAGGGAAGCCCCTGTTTTGAATTTTTTTGTCCGTTCCCTACCTCAGCACAATATTTTAGGGCAGGTGTCCTTTACGGCCCTGAGTCCTTGTGACTATTAAGTGACCATTAGCTGCGGGCTTAAAGCCGCTCTTGCGGGAAAGGGCCACAAGGCGGCAGCATTTCTACCTTTGCAGCTCTGGGTTCCTGGGCGACAGCGCTTTCCGGGAAATCGTGTTAGTAGCCTGCAGATTAGAGGGGAATGTGCCAGGGCAAACCCCCAAGAGCTTATACCTCCTACTTCTTGTTTTTTAAATTAAATTTGTTTTAGGTATCAGAGCAAATTTGATAAAAAAAAAAATGCACTTTCTCCTAAGCGTACAGAATCTGGTTCATCATATCAACGTATCCGTCTATTCCTCTTTGGATCCTTTCCCGTGTAGGTTATTATAGAGTGTTGAGTAGACCTCTTGGCGTTCCATAGGTATTTTGTGGTTATATATTTCATCTGTATTAGTACATGTCTGTTAACCCCCATATCATAATTCATACATTCCTTTCACCTTTCCATTCGGCTAAACGTAATTTTGTTTTCTTAATCCATGCTCTTCCTTCTCTTGGAAATAAGTTCATGAGTATCAATTTTGAGGTAACACCTATAAGTGATGTCATAGGATATCTGTCTTTCAGTTTCTTTCTTACTTCAAGTGGGGTGGTTATCTCTAGGTCCTTCTATGGTGGTGCAAACGGCACTGTTTCATTGTTTTCCGTGGCTAATATTCCACTGTTGACATGGACCACTTCCTCTTTGTGCATTTTTCTGTTGCTGGACATTTTGGTTTCTTCCAAGTCTTGGCTATATTAAATGTTTCTGCCGTGCAGGATTGCCAGCCTGTGTCTCTTCCATTCTGCTCTGCTCAGGTGATAGGCGCGTCAGAGGACCTACCAGATCACGTGGTAGCTCAGTTTTTACCCTTAAACGCACCTCCATTATGTTCTCCCTGCCGGCTGTTACCAGTTTACATCCCCCCAGCAGCTAGTGGGTACACGGTTTCCTGAAACCCCTTCAGCATTTATTCCTTGTAGACGTTTTGCTGAAGAGCATTCTGACGGCTGTGAGGTGAGCATTTCTGTAGATTGGATTTGCATGGCTTTATTAATTGCTGATGTTGAGCATTTTTAAATCCCCTTTTATTTTAAAGGAACAAAGAAGACAGAATGGGCGTAAAACATGCCTCTTGAAATTGTCTTCTTGAAATGTTGACGTCTTTTGAATTTTCTGGTCGATTTACGACCCCAGGATTTTTTTTTTTTTTTTTTGATGGCAGGTGTCATTTACTGGCCTGCAATTATTTTGAATATTAAGTGACCATTAGCGCTGTTGTGGGAAACGGCCAGAAGGCGGCAGCACTTCTCCTTACCAAATCTGGTTACTAGGGCAACAGAGCCATAATGGAAGTGGCCTTGTAAATTGTAAATTAGAATGGAGTGCGCCAGGAAAAAGCCCCTTACGTTTATGTCTCATTACTTGCTGTTCGTTTTTTAAATTTAATTTTTATTTTGTATCAGAGCAGATTTGATTACAATGTTTTGCTTGTTCTAGGTGTGCAAGATGTGGTTGTTTCACACGTATACATATATCTATTCTTCTTCGGGTCCTTCTCCCATGTAGCTTATGACACAATGTTGAGTAGTCTCCTCTTGGTATGCCGTAGGTCTGTGGCGACTTTGTATTTCACGTGTGTTTGTGTATCTCTGTTAACCCCAATGTCCTAATGTATCCAATCCTCACACCTTTCCATCTGGTGAACCATAAGTTTGCTTAATGAATCTGTGATTGGATGTCTCTGTGGAAATATCTTCACTGGTATCGAGTTTTAGGTAACCCCTATAAGTGGGATCATACGTTAGGTGTCTTTCGCTTTCTCGCTTACTGCAAGCTGCGTGATCACCTCTAGACTCATCTGTGGTGCTACGAGTGGCATTGATTCATTTTCTTCCCCAAGCTAATATTCCATCTCTACACGTAGCAGTTCTTCTCTGTCCACTCATCTGTTGATGGACTTTCGGTTGCTTCCATGTCTTGGCTATGGTAATACTGCTGCAGTGCAGATTTCCTGCCTGTGTCTTTCCAATTCTGTCTCCTTAGGCTGTAGGCCGTGGAGTGGGCCTGCTGGATCGTAGAGTAGCTGAATGTGTACCTTTTAAAGGCACCTCCATTCTGTTCCCAGGAGTGGCTCTTACCAGGTTACGTCCCACTTGAGACTGAGGGTCTGCATGTCTCCACAACCTCTTCAGCATTGATCGTTTGTAGTTTCTTTGCTGATGGTTATTCTGACTGGTGTGAGTTGATAGCTCTTTGTGGTTGGATTTGCATGTGTCTCATAATCCCTTGAAATTGAGCTTTGAGGCATGTCCTTTTATTTTTCAAACTGTCATGACAGCTTACGTCTTCAAATTGTTTTCTTGAAATATGTGCCACATTTTGAAATATTTTGGCCTTTACCTGCGTCAGGACATTTTGAGGGCAGGTTTCCTTTGCAGCCCTGCAGTACTTGTGCATATGAAGTGACCATTCGCACAGATTTCCGAGCTGCTGTTGCAGGTATCGGCCAGAGGCCGGCAGCATTTCTACGATGCCCACTCTGGTACCTAGGGAGACAGACCTTCCTGCCAGTGGTGTTCCTCAGATATCAATTAGACTGCCATGTGCCCTGGTAAACCCCCCAAAGCTTATGTCTCCTTACTCATGTTTGTTTTTTGAATTCATATTTTCTAGTGGAGTAATATTCCATCGTGTGCATGGACCACTTCTTCTTGGTGCACTCCTCTGTTGATGGACATTTTCGTTGCTTCCAAGTGTCGGCTATGGTAAGTATTGCCGGGGTGCAGGATTGCCAGCCTGTGCCTTTTGATTCTCATTTTCTCAGGTGATAGGCCCAGCAGCGGGTGTGACTGATTGACTAGTAGCTCAATGTTTCCCTTTTCAGAGCACCTCCACTGTGTCTTCATTAGTGGCTCTTACCACGTCCCCCTTAGAACCGAGGGTACGCAGTTCTCCACAATCCCTTCAGCATTTATTGTTTGCAGCATTTTTGCTAATGGCCATTCCGAGTGCTGTGAGCGGATAGGTGTTTGTAATTTGGGTTTGCATGTCTTTAAAAATTCCTAAAATTCATCATTTTTCCACGCCTGTTTTCTTTTCCTTAAAAAGAAAAGAAAAGAAAAGAAAAGAAAAACGTGGGGGTACAGTATACCTCTTGAAATCGTTTTCTTGGAATGTTGCCCTCTTTTGAATTTTTGGTCGATGTTTGACCCCAGGATTGTTTTGGAGGGCAGGTGTTATTTACAGGCCTGCACGTTTGGTGACTATTTAATGACCATTAGCACTGGGTTTAAAGCTGCTGTTTTGGGAAACGGCCACAAGGCGGCAGCATTTCTCCGTTCCCAAATCTGGGTACTAGGGCAGCAGAGCCTTTCTGGAAGTCGTGTTCCTAGGTTGCGAATTAGAATGGCATGTGCCAGGAGAAACGCCCATAAGTTTATGTGGCATTACTGCTGGTTGGTTTTTGAAACCATTTGAATCGGGGTAATGATTAGAATATTGTTTGTCCTAGGTGTACACAATCTGGTTCATTTGTACATTGTATACGTCTATTCATGTACAGATCCTCTTCCCATGTGAAATATTACAGAGTGTTCCGTACACCTCCCTTGCTACGTGGTCGGTCTTTTTGGTATACGTATACAATATGTATTTGTATACGTATGGTAACGCTAATCTTAATTTATCCATTCCGCCCACCTTTCCTTTTAGATACGCATAGTTGTTTTGTAAGCCTGTGAGTGTCTTTCTCTGTGCAAGTATGTTCATTTGTGTCAGTTATTACATAACGCCTGTAAGTGATATCATAGGATGTAGGTCTTTGGCTTTCCGACTTGCCGCACGTTCTGCGATTATCTCCAAGCTCATCTGTGGTGCCTCAAAGAGCAGTGTTTCATTGTTTTCCGTGGTTAATATTCCATTGTGTACACGGACCATTTCTTCTTCATCCATTCGTCTGTTGATGGACATTTTGGTAGCTTCACCGTCTTGGCTATTGTGAATAAGGCCTCAGTGCAGCTGTTGCAGCCCGGGTCTTCTCGCTTCTGGTCTTCTCAGGTGAGAGGCCCAGTGGTGTGACTGCTGGATTGAATGGTACCTCAAGTTTTACTTCTAAAGGCAGCTCCTGTCTGTTCTTATTGGCTGTTACCACTTTACATCTCGCCAGCAGCTAGAGGGTACACAGTTCTCTAAAACCCCTTCAGTATTGACTGTGTGTAGAATTTTTGCTGATCGTCGGTCGACAGGTGTGTGTTGCAAACTTTTTGTAGATTAGATCTGCGTGAGTCTAATAATTCCTGAGGTTGAGCTTTTATCCATTTCCCTTTCTATGTATGTATGTATGTATGTATGTATGTATGTATGTATTTAGTTATCTATCTATCTATTTAGTTTTGCGGTACGCGGGCCTCTCACTGTTGTGGCCTCTCCCGTTGCGGAGCACAGGCTCTGGGCGCGCAGGCTCAGCGGCCATGGCTCACGGGCCCAGCCACTCCGCGGCATGTGGGATCTTCCCGGACCGGGGCACGAACCCGTGTCCCCTGCGTCGGCAGGCGGACTCTCAACCACTGCGCCACCAGGGAAGCCCCTGTTTTGAATTTTTTTGTCCGTTCCCTACCTCAGCACAATATTTTAGGGCAGGTGTCCTTTACGGCCCTGAGTCCTTGTGACTATTAAGTGACCATTAGCTGCGGGCTT
The DNA here is from genome assembly GCF_964374135.1 of Grampus griseus. Classification (NCBI taxonomy): domain Eukaryota; kingdom Metazoa; phylum Chordata; class Mammalia; order Artiodactyla; family Delphinidae; genus Grampus; species Grampus griseus. Next base: position 10,609,843 of record NC_138999.1, on the reverse strand, counting down.
AAAGCCGCTCTTGCGGGAAAGGGCCACAAGGCGGCAGCATTTCTACCTTTGCAGCTCTGGGTTCCTGGGCGACAGCGCTTTCCGGGAAATCGTGTTAGTAGCCTGCAGATTAGAGGGGAATGTGCCAGGGCAAACCCCCAAGAGCTTATACCTCCTACTTCTTGTTTTTTAAATTAAATTTGTTTTAGGTATCAGAGCAAATTTGATAAAAAAAAAAATGCACTTTCTCCTAAGCGTACAGAATCTGGTTCATCATATCAACGTATCCGTCTATTCCTCTTTGGATCCTTTCCCGTGTAGGTTATTATAGAGTGTTGAGTAGACCTCTTGGCGTTCCATAGGTATTTTGTGGTTATATATTTCATCTGTATTAGTACATGTCTGTTAACCCCCATATCATAATTCATACATTCCTTTCACCTTTCCATTCGGCTAAACGTAATTTTGTTTTCTTAATCCATGCTCTTCCTTCTCTTGGAAATAAGTTCATGAGTATCAATTTTGAGGTAACACCTATAAGTGATGTCATAGGATATCTGTCTTTCAGTTTCTTTCTTACTTCAAGTGGGGTGGTTATCTCTAGGTCCTTCTATGGTGGTGCAAACGGCACTGTTTCATTGTTTTCCGTGGCTAATATTCCACTGTTGACATGGACCACTTCCTCTTTGTGCATTTTTCTGTTGCTGGACATTTTGGTTTCTTCCAAGTCTTGGCTATATTAAATGTTTCTGCCGTGCAGGATTGCCAGCCTGTGTCTCTTCCATTCTGCTCTGCTCAGGTGATAGGCGCGTCAGAGGACCTACCAGATCACGTGGTAGCTCAGTTTTTACCCTTAAACGCACCTCCATTATGTTCTCCCTGCCGGCTGTTACCAGTTTACATCCCCCCAGCAGCTAGTGGGTACACGGTTTCCTGAAACCCCTTCAGCATTTATTCTTTGTAGACGTTTTGCTGAAGAGCATTCTGACGGCTGTGAGGTGAGCATTTCTGTAGATTGGATTTGCATGGCTTTATTAATTGCTGATGTTGAGCATTTTTAAATCCCCTTTTATTTTAAAGGAACAAAGAAGACAGAATGGGCGTAAAACATGCCTCTTGAAATTGTCTTCTTGAAATGTTGACGTCTTTTGAATTTTCTGGTCGATTTACGACCCCAGGATTTTTTTTTTTTTTTTTGATGGCAGGTGTCATTTACTGGCCTGCAATTATTTTGAATATTAAGTGACCATTAGCGCTGTTGTGGGAAACGGCCAGAAGGCGGCAGCACTTCTCCTTACCAAATCTGGTTACTAGGGCAACAGAGCCATAATGGAAGTGGCCTTGTAAATTGTAAATTAGAATGGAGTGCGCCAGGAAAAAGCCCCTTACGTTTATGTCTCATTACTTGCTGTTCGTTTTTTAAATTTAATTTTTATTTTGTATCAGAGCAGATTTGATTACAATGTTTTGCTTGTTCTAGGTGTGCAAGATGTGGTTGTTTCACACGTATACATATATCTATTCTTCTTCGGGTCCTTCTCCCATGTAGCTTATGACACAATGTTGAGTAGTCTCCTCTTGGTATGCCGTAGGTCTGTGGCGACTTTGTATTTCACGTGTGTTTGTGTATCTCTGTTAACCCCAATGTCCTAATGTATCCAATCCTCACACCTTTCCATCTGGTGAACCATAAGTTTGCTTAATGAATCTGTGATTGGATGTCTCTGTGGAAATATCTTCACTGGTATCGAGTTTTAGGTAACCCCTATAAGTGGGATCATACGTTAGGTGTCTTTCGCTTTCTCGCTTACTGCAAGCTGCGTGATCACCTCTAGACTCATCTGTGGTGCTACGAGTGGCATTGATTCATTTTCTTCCCCAAGCTAATATTCCATCTCTACACGTAGCAGTTCTTCTCTGTCCACTCATCTGTTGATGGACTTTCGGTTGCTTCCATGTCTTGGCTATGGTAATACTGCTGCAGTGCAGATTTCCTGCCTGTGTCTTTCCAATTCTGTCTCCTTAGGCTGTAGGCCGTGGAGTGGGCCTGCTGGATCGTAGAGTAGCTGAATGTGTACCTTTTAAAGGCACCTCCATTCTGTTCCCAGGAGTGGCTCTTACCAGGTTACGGCCCACTTGAGACTGAGGGTATGCATGTCTCCACAACCTCTTCAGCATTGATCGTTTGTAGTTTCTTTGCTGATGGTTATTCTGACTGGTGTGAGTCGATAGCTCTTTGTGGTTGGATTTGCATGTGTCTCATAATCCCTTGAAATTGAGCTTTGAGGCATGTCCTTTTATTTTTCAAACTGTCATGACAGCTTACGTCTTCAAATTGTTTTCTTGAAATATGTGCCACGTTTTGAAATGTTTTGGCCTTTACCTGCATCAGGACATTTTGAGGGCAGGTTTCCTTTGCAGCCCTGCAGTACTTGTGCATATGAAGTGACCATTCGCACAGATTTCCGAGCTGCTGTTGCAGGTATCGGCCAGAGGCCGGCAGCATTTCTACGATGCCCACTCTGGTACCTAGGGAGACAGACCTTCCTGCCAGTGGTGTTCCTCAGATATCAATTAGACTGCCATGTGCCCTGATAAACCCCCCAAAGCTTATGTCTCCTTACTCATGTTTGTTTTTTGAATTCATATTTTCTAGTGGAGTAATATTCCATCGTGTGCATGGACCACTTCTTCTTGGTGCACTCCTCTGTTGATGGACATTTTCGTTGCTTCCAAGTGTCGGCTGTGGTAAGTATTGCCGGGGTGCAGGATTGCCAGCCTGTGCCTTTTGATTCTCATTTTCTCAGGTGATAGGCCCAGCAGTGGGTGTGACTGATTGACTAGTAGCTCAATGTTTCCCTTTTCAGAGCACCTCCACTGTGTCTTCATTAGTGGCTCTTACCACGTCCCCCTTAGAACCGAGGGTACGCAGTTCTCCACAATCCCTTCAGCATTTATTGTTTGCAGCATTTTTGCTAATGGCCATTCCGAGTGCTGTGAGCGGATAGGTGTTTGTAATTTGGGTTTGCATGTCTTTAAAAATTCCTAAAATTCATCATTTTTCCACGCCTGTTTTCTTTTCCTTAAAAAGAAAAGAAAAGAAAAGAAAAACGTGGGGGTACAGTATACCTCTTGAAATCGTTTTCTTGGAATGTTGCCCTCTTTTGAATTTTTGGTCGATGTTTGACCCCAGGATTGTTTTGGAGGGCAGGTGTTATTTACAGGCCTGCACGTTTGGTGACTATTTAATGACCATTAGCACTGGGTTTAAAGCTGCTGTTTTGGGAAACGGCCACAAGGCGGCAGCATTTCTCCGTTCCCAAATCTGGGTACTAGGGCAGCAGAGCCTTTCTGGAAGTCGTGTTCCTAGGTTGCGAATTAGAATGGCATGTGCCAGGAGAAACGCCCATAAGTTTATGTGGCATTACTGCTGGTTGGTTTTTGAAACCATTTGAATCGGGGTAATGATTAGAATATTGTTTGTCCTAGGTGTACACAATCTGGTTCATTTGTACATTGTATACGTCTATTCATGTACAGATCCTCTTCCCATGTGAAATATTACAGAGTGTTCCGTACACCTCCCTTGCTACGTGGTCGGTCTTTTTGGTATACGTATACAATATGTATTTGTATACGTATGGTAACGCTAATCTTAATTTATCCATTCCGCCCACCTTTCCTTTTAGATACGCATAGTTGTTTTGTAAGCCTGTGAGTGTCTTTCTCTGTGCAAGTATGTTCATTTGTGTCAGTTATTACATAACGCCTGTAAGTGATATCATAGGATGTAGGTCTTTGGCTTTCCGACTTGCCGCACGTTCTGCGATTATCTCCAAGCTCATCTGTGGTGCCTCAAAGAGCAGTGTTTCATTGTTTTCCGTGGTTAATATTCCATTGTGTACACGGACCATTTCTTCTTCATCCATTCGTCTGTTGATGGACATTTTGGTAGCTTCACCGTCTTGGCTATTGTGAATAAGGCCTCAGTGCAGCTGTTGCAGCCCGGGTCTTCTCGCTTCTGGTCTTCTCAGGTGAGAGGCCCAGTGGTGTGACTGCTGGATTGAATGGTACCTCAAGTTTTACTTCTAAAGGCAGCTCCTGTCTGTTCTTATTGGCTGTTACCACTTTACATCTCGCCAGCAGCTAGAGGGTACACAGTTCTCTAAAACCCCTTCAGTATTGACTGTGTGTAGAATTTTTGCTGATCGTCGGTCGACAGGTGTGTGTTGCAAACTTTTTGTAGATTAGATCTGCGTGAGTCTAATAATTCCTGAGGTTGAGCTTTTATCCATTTCCCTTTCTATGTATGTATGTATGTATGTATGTATGTATTTAGTTATCTATCTATCTATTTAGTTTTGCGGTACGCGGGCCTCTCACTGTTGTGGCCTCTCCCGTTGCGGAGCACAGGCTCTGGGCGCGCAGGCTCAGCGGCCATGGCTCACGGGCCCAGCCACTCCGTGGCATGTGGGATCTTCCCGGACCGGGGCACGAACCCGTGTCCCCTGCGTCGGCAGGCGGACTCTCAACCACTGCGCCACCAGGGAAGCCCCTGTTTTGAATTTTTTTGTCCGTTCCCTACCTCAGCACAATATTTTAGGGCAGGTGTCCTTTACGGCCCTGAGTCCTTGTGACTATTAAGTGACCATTAGCTGCGGGCTTAAAGCCGCTCTTGCGGGAAAGGGCCACAAGGCGGCAGCATTTCTACCTTTGCAGCTCTGGGTTCCTGGGCGACAGCGCTTTCCGGGAAATCGTGTTAGTAGCCTGCAGATTAGAGGGGAATGTGCCAGGGCAAACCCCCAAGAGCTTATACCTCCTACTTCTTGTTTTTTAAATTAAATTTGTTTTAGGTATCAGAGCAAATTTGATAAAAAAAAAAATGCACTTTCTCCTAAGCGTACAGAATCTGGTTCATCATATCAACGTATCCGTCTATTCCTCTTTGGATCCTTTCCCGTGTAGGTTATTATAGAGTGTTGAGTAGACCTCTTGGCGTTCCATAGGTATTTTGTGGTTATATATTTCATCTGTATTAGTACATGTCTGTTAACCCCCATATCATAATTCATACATTCCTTTCACCTTTCCATTCGGCTAAACGTAATTTTGTTTTCTTAATCCATGCTCTTCCTTCTCTTGGAAATAAGTTCATGAGTATCAATTTTGAGGTAACACCTATAAGTGATGTCATAGGATATCTGTCTTTCAGTTTCTTTCTTACTTCAAGTGGGGTGGTTATCTCTAGGTCCTTCTATGGTGGTGCAAACGGCACTGTTTCATTGTTTTCCGTGGCTAATATTCCACTGTTGACATGGACCACTTCCTCTTTGTGCATTTTTCTGTTGCTGGACATTTTGGTTTCTTCCAAGTCTTGGCTATATTAAATGTTTCTGCCGTGCAGGATTGCCAGCCTGTGTCTCTTCCATTCTGCTCTGCTCAGGTGATAGGCGCGTCAGAGGACCTACCAGATCACGTGGTAGCTCAGTTTTTACCCTTAAACGCACCTCCATTATGTTCTCCCTGCCGGCTGTTACCAGTTTACATCCCCCCAGCAGCTAGTGGGTACACGGTTTCCTGAAACCCCTTCAGCATTTATTCCTTGTAGACGTTTTGCTGAAGAGCATTCTGACGGCTGTGAGGTGAGCATTTCTGTAGATTGGATTTGCATGGCTTTATTAATTGCTGATGTTGAGCATTTTTAAATCCCCTTTTATTTTAAAGGAACAAAGAAGACAGAATGGGCGTAAAACATGCCTCTTGAAATTGTCTTCTTGAAATGTTGACGTCTTTTGAATTTTCTGGTCGATTTACGACCCCAGGATTTTTTTTTTTTTTTTTTTGATGGCAGGTGTCATTTACTGGCCTGCAATTATTTTGAATATTAAGTGACCATTAGCGCTGTTGTGGGAAACGGCCAGAAGGCGGCAGCACTTCTCCTTACCAAATCTGGTTACTAGGGCAACAGAGCCATAATGGAAGTGGCCTTGTAAATTGTAAATTAGAATGGAGTGCGCCAGGAAAAAGCCCCTTACGTTTATGTCTCATTACTTGCTGTTCGTTTTTTAAATTTAATTTTTATTTTGTATCAGAGCAGATTTGATTACAATGTTTTGCTTGTTCTAGGTGTGCAAGATGTGGTTGTTTCACACGTATACATATATCTATTCTTCTTCGGGTCCTTCTCCCATGTAGCTTATGACACAATGTTGAGTAGTCTCCTCTTGGTATGCCGTAGGTCTGTGGCGACTTTGTATTTCACGTGTGTTTGTGTATCTCTGTTAACCCCAATGTCCTAATGTATCCAATCCTCACACCTTTCCATCTGGTGAACCATAAGTTTGCTTAATGAATCTGTGATTGGATGTCTCTGTGGAAATATCTTCACTGGTATCGATTTTTAGGTAACCCCTATAAGTGGGATCATACGTTAGGTGTCTTTCGCTTTCTCGCTTACTGCAAGCTGCGTGATCACCTCTAGACTCATCTGTGGTGCTACGAGTGGCATTGATTCATTTTCTTCCCCAAGCTAATATTCCATCTCTACACGTAGCAGTTCTTCTCTGTCCACTCATCTGTTGATGGACTTTCGGTTGCTTCCATGTCTTGGCTATGGTAATACTGCTGCAGTGCAGATTTCCTGCCTGTGTCTTTCCAATTCTGTCTCCTTAGGCTGTAGGCCGTGGAGTGGGCCTGCTGGATCGTAGAGTAGCTGAATGTGTACCTTTTAAAGGCACCTCCATTCTGTTCCCAGGAGTGGCTCTTACCAGGTTACGGCCCACTTGAGACTGAGGGTATGCATGTCTCCACAACCTCTTCAGCATTGATCGTTTGTAGTTTCTTTGCTGATGGTTATTCTGACTGGTGTGAGTCGATAGCTCTTTGTGGTTGGATTTGCATGTGTCTCATAATCCCTTGAAATTGAGCTTTGAGGCATGTCCTTTTATTTTTCAAACTGTCATGACAGCTTACGTCTTCAAATTGTTTTCTTGAAATATGTGCCACGTTTTGAAATGTTTTGGCCTTTACCTGCATCAGGACATTTTGAGGGCAGGTTTCCTTTGCAGCCCTGCAGTACTTGTGCATATGAAGTGACCATTCGCACAGATTTCCGAGCTGCTGTTGCAGGTATCGGCCAGAGGCCGGCAGCATTTCTACGATGCCCACTCTGGTACCTAGGGAGACAGACCTTCCTGCCAGTGGTGTTCCTCAGATATCAATTAGACTGCCATGTGCCCTGATAAACCCCCCAAAGCTTATGTCTCCTTACTCATGTTTGTTTTTTGAATTCATATTTTCTAGTGGAGTAATATTCCATCGTGTGCATGGACCACTTCTTCTTGGTGCACTCCTCTGTTGATGGACATTTTCGTTGCTTCCAAGTGTCGGCTGTGGTAAGTATTGCCGGGGTGCAGGATTGCCAGCCTGTGCCTTTTGATTCTCATTTTCTCAGGTGATAGGCCCAGCAGCGGGTGTGACTGATTGACTAGTAGCTCAATGTTTCCCTTTTCAGAGCACCTCCACTGTGTCTTCATTAGTGGCTCTTACCACGTCCCCCTTAGAACCGAGGGTACGCAGTTCTCCACAATCCCTTCAGCATTTATTGTTTGCAGCATTTTTGCTAATGGCCATTCCGAGTGCTGTGAGCGGATAGGTGTTTGTAATTTGGGTTTGCATGTCTTTAAAAATTCCTAAAATTCATCATTTTTCCACGCCTGTTTTCTTTTCCTTAAAAAGAAAAGAAAAGAAAAGAAAAGAAAAACGTGGGGGTACAGTATACCTCTTGAAATCGTTTTCTTGGAATGTTGCCCTCTTTTGAATTTTTGGTCGATGTTTGACCCCAGGATTGTTTTGGAGGGCAGGTGTTATTTACAGGCCTGCACGTTTGGTGACTATTTAATGACCATTAGCACTGGGTTTAAAGCTGCTGTTTTGGGAAACGGCCACAAGGCGGCAGCATTTCTCCGTTCCCAAATCTGGGTACTAGGGCAGCAGAGCCTTTCTGGAAGTCGTGTTCCTAGGTTGCGAATTAGAATGGCATGTGCCAGGAGAAACGCCCATAAGTTTATGTGGCATTACTGCTGGTTGGTTTTTGAAACCATTTGAATCGGGGTAATGATTAGAATATTGTTTGTCCTAGGTGTACACAATCTGGTTCATTTGTACATTGTATACGTCTATTCATGTACAGATCCTCTTCCCATGTGAAATATTACAGAGTGTTCCGTACACCTCCCTTGCTACGTGGTCGGTCTTTTTGGTATACGTATACAATATGTATTTGTATACGTATGGTAACGCTAATCTTAATTTATCCATTCCGCCCACCTTTCCTTTTAGATACGCATAGTTGTTTTGTAAGCCTGTGAGTGTCTTTCTCTGTGCAAGTATGTTCATTTGTGTCAGTTATTACATAACGCCTATAAGTGATATCATAGGATGTAGGTCTTTGGCTTTCCGACTTGCCGCACGTTCTGCGATTATCTCCAAGCTCATCTGTGGTGCCTCAAAGAGCAGTGTTTCATTGTTTTCCGTGGTTAATATTCCATTGTGTACACGGACCATTTCTTCTTCATCCATTCGTCTGTTGATGGACATTTTGGTAGCTTCACCGTCTTGGCTATTGTGAATAAGGCCTCAGTGCAGCTGTTGCAGCCCGGGTCTTCTCGCTTCTGGTCTTCTCAGGTGAGAGGCCCAGTGGTGTGACTGCTGGATTGAATGGTACCTCAAGTTTTACTTCTAAAGGCAGCTCCTGTCTGTTCTTATTGGCTGTTACCACTTTACATCTCGCCAGCAGCTAGAGGGTACACAGTTCTCTAAAACCCCTTCAGTATTGACTGTGTGTAGAATTTTTGCTGATCGTCGGTCGACAGGTGTGTGTTGCAAACTTTTTGTAGATTAGATCTGCGTGAGTCTAATAATTCCTGAGGTTGACCTTTTATCCATTTCCCTTTCTATGTAGGTATGTATGTATGTATGTATGTATTTAGTTATCTATCTATCTATTTAGTTTTGCGGTACGCGGGCCTCTCACTGTTGTGGCCTCTCCCGTTGCGGAGCACAGGCTCTGGGCGCGCAGGCTCAGCGGCCATGGCTCACGGGCCCAGCCACTCCGCGGCATGTGGGATCTTCCCGGACCGGGGCACGAACCCGTGTCCCCTGCGTCGGCAGGCGGACTCTCAACCACTGCGCCACCAGGGAAGCCCCTGTTTTGAATTTTTTTGTCCGTTCCCTACCTCAGCACAATATTTTAGGGCAGGTGTCCTTTACGGCCCTGAGTCCTTGTGACTATTAAGTGACCATTAGCTGCGGGCTTAAAGCCGCTCTTGCGGGAAAGGGCCACAAGGCGGCAGCATTTCTACCTTTGCAGCTCTGGGTTCCTGGGCGACAGCGCTTTCCGGGAAATCGTGTTAGTAGCCTGCAGATTAGAGGGGAATGTGCCAGGGCAAACCCCCAAGAGCTTATACCTCCTACTTCTTGTTTTTTAAATTAAATTTTTTTTAGGTATCAGAGCAAATTTGATAAAAAAAATGCACTTTCTCCTAAGCGTACAGAATCTGGTTCATCATATCAACGTATCCGTCTATTCCTCTTTGGATCCTTTCCCGTGTAGGTTATTATAGAGTGTTGAGTAGACCTCTTGGCGTTCCATAGGTATTTTGTGGTTATATATTTCATCTGTATTAGTACATATCTGTTAACCCCCATATCATAATTCATACATTCCTTTCACCTTTCCATTCGGCTAAACGTAATTTTGTTTTCTTAATCCATGCTCTTCCTTCTCTTGGAAATAAGTTCATGAGTATCAATTTTGAGGTAACACCTATAAGTGATGTCATAGGATATCTGTCTTTCAGTTTCTTTCTTACTTCAAGTGGGGTGGTTATCTCTAGGTCCTTCTATGGTGGTGCAAACGGCACTGTTTCATTGTTTTCCGTGGCTAATATTCCACTGTTGACATGGACCACTTCCTCTTTGTGCATTTTTCTGTTGCTGGACATTTTGGTTTCTTCCAAGTCTTGGCTATATTAAATGTTTCTGCCGTGCAGGATTGCCAGCCTGTGTCTCTTCCATTCTGCTCTGCTCAGGTGATAGGCGCGTCAGAGGACCTACCAGATCACATGGTAGCTCAGTTTTTACCCTTAAACGCACCTCCATTATGTTCTCCCTGCCGGCTGTTACCAGTTTACATCCCCCCAGCAGCTAGTGGGTACACAGTTTCCTGAAACCCCTTCAGCATTTATTCTTTGTAGACGTTTTGCTGAAGAGCATTCTGACGGCTGTGAGGTGAGCATTTCTGTAGATTGGATTTGCATGGCTTTATTAATTGCTGATGTTGAGCATTTTTAAATCCCCTTTTATTTTAAAGGAACAAAGAAGACAGAATGGGCGTAAAACATGCCTCTTGAAATTGTCTTCTTGAAATGTTGACGTCTTTTGAATTTTCTGGTCGATTTACGACCCCAGGATTTTTTTTTTTTTTTTTTTTTTTGATGGCAGGTGTCATTTACTGGCCTGCAATTATTTTGAATATTAAGTGACCATTAGCGCTGTTGTGGGAAACGGCCAGAAGGCGGCAGCACTTCTCCTTACCAAATCTGGTTACTAGGGCAACAGAGCCATAATGGAAGTGGCGTTGTAAATTGTAAATTAGAATGGAGTGCGCCAGGAAAAAGCCCCTTACGTTTATGTCTCATTACTTGCTGTTCGTTTTTTAAATTTAATTTTTATTTTGTATCAGAGCAGATTTGATTACAATGTTTTGCTTGTTCTAGGTGTGCAAGATGTGGTTGTTTCACACGTATACATATATCTATTCTTCTTCGGGTCCTTCTCCCATGTAGCTTATGACACAATGTTGAGTAGTCTCCTCTTGGTATGCCGTAGGTCTGTGGCGACTTTGTATTTCACGTGTGTTTGTGTATCTCTGTTAACCCCAATGTCCTAATGTATCCAATCCTCACACCTTTCCATCTGGTGAACCATAAGTTTGCTTAATGAATCTGTGATTGGATGTCTCTGTGGAAATATCTTCACTGGTATCGAGTTTTAGGTAACCCCTATAAGTGGGATCATACGTTAGGTGTCTTTCGCTTTCTCGCTTACTGCAAGCTGCGTGATCACCTCTAGACTCATCTGTGGTGCTACGAGTGGCATTGATTCATTTTCTTCCCCAAGCTAATATTCCATCTCTACACGTAGCAGTTCTTCTCTGTCCACTCATCTGTTGATGGACTTTTGGTTGCTTCCATGTCTTGGCTATGGTAATACTGCTGCAGTGCAGATTTCCTGCCTGTGTCTTTCCAATTCTGTCTCCTTAGGCTGTAGGCCGTGGAGTGGGCCTGCTGGATCGTAGAGTAGCTGAATGTGTACCTTTTAAAGGCACCTCCATTCTGTTCCCAGGAATGGCTCTTACCAGGTTACGTCCCACTTGAGACTGAGGGTATGCATGTCTCCACAACCTCTTCAGCATTGATCGTTTGTAGTTTCTTTGCTGATGGTTATTCTGACTGGTGTGAGTCGATAGCTCTTTGTGGTTGGATTTGCATGTGTCTCATAATCCCTTGAAATTGAGCTTTGAGGCATGTCCTTTTATTTTTCAAACTGTCATGACAGCTTACGTCTTCAAATTGTTTTCTTGAAATATGTGCCACGTTTTGAAATGTTTTGGCCTTTACCTGCGTCAGGACATTTTGAGGGCAGGTTTCCTTTGCAGCCCTGCAGTACTTGTGCATATGAAGTGACCATTCGCACAGATTTCCGAGCTGCTGTTGCAGGTATCGGCCAGAGGCCGGCAGCATTTCTACGATGCCCACTCTGGTACCTAGGGAGACAGACCTTCCTGCCAGTGGTGTTCCTCAGATATCAATTAGACTGCCATGTGCCCTGATAAACCCCCCAAAGCTTATGTCTCCTTACTCATGTTTGTTTTTTGAATTCATATTTTCTAGTGGAGTAATATTCCATCGTGTGCATGGACCACTTCTTCTTGGTGCACTCCTCTGTTGATGGACATTTTCGTTGCTTCCAAGTGTCGGCTGTGGTAAGTATTGCCGGGGTGCAGGATTGCCAGCCTGTGCCTTTTGATTCTCATTTTCTCAGGTGATAGGCCCAGCAGTGGGTGTGACTGATTGACTAGTAGCTCAATGTTTCCCTTTTCAGAGCACCTCCACTGTGTCTTCATTAGTGGCTCTTACCACGTCCCCCTTAGAACCGAGGGTACGCAGTTCTCCACAATCCCTTCAGCATTTATTGTTTGCAGCATTTTTGCTAATGGCCATTCCGAGTGCTGTGAGCGGATAGGTGTTTGTAATTTGGGTTTGCATGTCTTTAAAAATTCCTAAAATTCATCATTTTTCCACGCCTGTTTTCTTTTCCTTAAAAAGAAAAGAAAAGAAAAGAAAAACGTGGGGGTACAGTATACCTCTTGAAATCGTTTTCTTGGAATGTTGCCCTCTTTTGAATTTTTGGTCGATGTTTGACCCCAGGATTGTTTTGGAGGGCAGGTGTTATTTACAGGCCTGCACGTTTGGTGACTATTTAATGACCATTAGCACTGGGTTTAAAGCTGCTGTTTTGGGAAACGGCCACAAGGCGGCAGCATTTCTCCGTTCCCAAATCTGGGTACTAGGGCAGCAGAGCCTTTCTGGAAGTCGTGTTCCTAGGTTGCGAATTAGAATGGCATGTGCCAGGAGAAACGCCCATAAGTTTATGTGGCATTACTGCTGGTTGGTTTTTGAAACCATTTGAATCGGGGTAATGATTAGAATATTGTTTGTCCTAGGTGTACACAATCTGGTTCATTTGTACATTGTATACGTCTATTCATGTACAGATCCTCTTCCCATGTGAAATATTACAGAGTGTTCCGTACACCTCCCTTGCTACGTGGTCGGTCTTTTTGGTATACGTATACAATATGTATTTGTATACGTATGGTAACGCTAATCTTAATTTATCCATTCCGCCCACCTTTCCTTTTAGATACGCATAGTTGTTTTGTAAGCCTGTGAGTGTCTTTCTCTGTGCAAGTATGTTCATTTGTGTCAGTTATTACATAACGCCTATAAGTGATATCATAGGATGTAGGTCTTTGGCTTTCCGACTTACCGCACGTTCTGCGATTATCTCCAAGCTCATCTGTGGTGCCTCAAAGAGCAGTGTTTCATTGTTTTCCGTGGTTAATATTCCATTGTGTACACGGACCATTTCTTCTTCATCCATTCGTCTGTTGATGGACATTTTGGTAGCTTCACCGTCTTGGCTATTGTGAATAAGGCCTCAGTGCAGCTGTTGCAGCCCGGGTCTTCTCGCTTCTGGTCTTCTCAGGTGAGAGGCCCAGTGGTGCGACTGCTGGATTGAATGGTACCTCAAGTTTTACTTCTAAAGGCAGCTCCTGTCTGTTCTTATTGGCTGTTACCACTTTACATCTCGCCAGCAGCTAGAGGGTACACAGTTCTCTAAAACCCCTTCAGTATTGACTGTGTGTAGAATTTTTGCTGATCGTCGGTCGACAGGTGTGTGTTGCAAACTTTTTGTAGATTAGATCTGCGTGAGTCTAATAATTCCTGAGGTTGAGCTTTTATCCATTTCCCTTTCTATGTAGGTATGTATGTATGTATGTATGTATTTAGTTATCTATCTATCTATTTAGTTTTGCGGTACGCGGGCCTCTCACTGTTGTGGCCTCTCCCGTTGCGGAGCACAGGCTCTGGGCGCGCAGGCTCAGCGGCCATGGCTCACGGGCCCAGCCACTCCGCGGCATGTGGGATCTTCCCGGACCGGGGCACGAACCCGTGTCCCCTGCGTCGGCAGGCGGACTCTCAACCACTGCGCCACCAGGGAAGCCCCTGTTTTGAATTTTTTTGTCCGTTCCCTACCTCAGCACAATATTTTAGGGCAGGTGTCCTTTACGGCCCTGAGTCCTTGTGACTATTAAGTGACCATTAGCTGCGGGCTTAAAGCCGCTCTTGCGGGAAAGGGCCACAAGGCGGCAGCATTTCTACCTTTGCAGCTCTGGGTTCCTGGGCGACAGCGCTTTCCGGGAAATCGTGTTAGTAGCCTGCAGATTAGAGGGGAATGTGCCAGGGCAAACCCCCAAGAGCTTATACCTCCTACTTCTTGTTTTTTAAATTAAATTTGTTTTAGGTATCAGAGCAAATTTGATAAAAAAAAAAATGCACTTTCTCCTAAGCGTACAGAATCTGGTTCATCATATCAACGTATCCGTCTATTCCTCTTTGGATCCTTTCCCGTGTAGGTTATTATAGAGTGTTGAGTAGACCTCTTGGCGTTCCATAGGTATTTTGTGGTTATATATTTCATCTGTATTAGTACATGTCTGTTAACCTCCATATCATAATTCATACATTCCTTTCACCTTTCCATTCGGCTAAACGTAATTTTGTTTTCTTAATCCATGCTCTTCCTTCTCTTGGAAATAAGTTCATGAGTATCAATTTTGAGGTAACACCTATAAGTGATGTCATAGGATATCTGTCTTTCAGTTTCTTTCTTACTTCAAGTGGGGTGGTTATCTCTAGGTCCTTCTATGGTGGTGCAAACGGCACTGTTTCATTGTTTTCCGTGGCTAATATTCCACTGTTGACATGGACCACTTCCTCTTTGTGCATTTTTCTGTTGCTGGACATTTTGGTTTCTTCCAAGTCTTGGCTATATTAAATGTTTCTGCCGTGCAGGATTGCCAGCCTGTGTCTCTTCCATTCTGCTCTGCTCAGGTGATAGGCGCGTCAGAGGACCTACCAGATCACATGGTAGCTCAGTTTTTACCCTTAAACGCACCTCCATTATGTTCTCCCTGCCGGCTGTTACCAGTTTACATCCCCCCAGCAGCTAGTGGGTACACAGTTTCCTGAAACCCCTTCAGCATTTATTCTTTGTAGACGTTTTGCTGAAGAGCATTCTGACGGCTGTGAGGTGAGCATTTCTGTAGATTGGATTTGCATGGCTTTATTAATTGCTGATGTTGAGCATTTTTAAATCCCCTTTTATTTTAAAGGAACAAAGAAGACAGAATGGGCGTAAAACATGCCTCTTGAAATTGTCTTCTTGAAATGTTGACGTCTTTTGAATTTTCTGGTCGATTTACGACCCCAGGATTTTTTTTTTTTTTTTTTTTTTGATGGCAGGTGTCATTTACTGGCCTGCAATTATTTTGAATATTAAGTGACCATTAGCGCTGTTGTGGGAAACGGCCAGAAGGCGGCAGCACTTCTCCTTACCAAATCTGGTTACTAGGGCAACAGAGCCATAATGGAAGTGGCGTTGTAAATTGTAAATTAGAATGGAGTGCGCCAGGAAAAAGCCCCTTACGTTTATGTCTCATTACTTGCTGTTCGTTTTTTAAATTTAATTTTTATTTTGTATCAGAGGAGATTTGATTACAATGTTTTGCTTGTTCTAGGTGTGCAAGATGTGGTTGTTTCACACGTATACATATATCTATTCTTCTTCGGGTCCTTCTCCCATGTAGCTTATGACACAATGTTGAGTAGTCTCCTCTTGGTATGCCGTAGGTCTGTGGCGACTTTGTATTTCACGTGTGTTTGTGTATCTCTGTTAACCCCAATGTCCTAATGTATCCAATCCTCACACCTTTCCATCTGGTGAACCATAAGTTTGCTTAATGAATCTGTGATTGGATGTCTCTGTGGAAATATCTTCACTGGTATCGAGTTTTAGGTAACCCCTATAAGTGGGATCATACGTTAGGTGTCTTTCGCTTTCTCGCTTACTGCAAGCTGCGTGATCACCTCTAGACTCATCTGTGGTGCTACGAGTGGCATTGATTCATTTTCTTCCCCAAGCTAATATTCCATCTCTACACGTAGCAGTTCTTCTCTGTCCACTCATCTGTTGATGGACTTTCGGTTGCTTCCATGTCTTGGCTATGGTAATACTGCTGCAGTGCAGATTTCCTGCCTGTGTCTTTCCAATTCTGTCTCCTTAGGCTGTAGGCCGTGGAGTGGGCCTGCTGGATCGTAGAGTAGCTGAATGTGTACCTTTTAAAGGCACCTCCATTCTGTTCCCAGGAGTGGCTCTTACCAGGTTACGTCCCACTTGAGACTGAGGGTCTGCATGTCTCCACAACCTCTTCAGCATTGATCGTTTGTAGTTTCTTTGCTGATGGTTATTCTGACTGGTGTGAGTCGATAGCTCTTTGTGGTTGGATTTGCATGTGTCTCATAATCCCTTGAAATTGAGCTTTGAGGCATGTCCTTTTATTTTTCAAACTGTCATGACAGCTTACGTCTTCAAATTGTTTTCTTGAAATATGTGCCACATTTTGAAATATTTTGGCCTTTACCTGCGTCAGGACATTTTGAGGGCAGGTTTCCTTTGCAGCCCTGCAGTACTTGTGCATATGAAGTGACCATTCGCACAGATTTCCGAGCTGCTGTTGCAGGTATCGGCCAGAGGCCGGCAGCATTTCTACGATGCCCACTCTGGTACCTAGGGAGACAGACCTTCCTGCCAGTGGTGTTCCTCAGATATCAATTAGACTGCCATGTGCCCTGGTAAACCCCCCAAAGCTTATGTCTCCTTACTCATGTTTGTTTTTTGAATTCATATTTTCTAGTGGAGTAATATTCCATCGTGTGCATGGACCACTTCTTCTTGGTGCACTCCTCTGTTGATGGACATTTTCGTTGCTTCCAAGTGTCGGCTGTGGTAAGTATTGCCGGGGTGCAGGATTGCCAGCCTGTGCCTTTTGATTCTCATTTTCTCAGGTGATAGGCCCAGCAGCGGGTGTGACTGATTGACTAGTAGCTCAATGTTTCCCTTTTCAGAGCACCTCCACTGTGTCTTCATTAGTGGCTCTTACCACGTCCCCCTTAGAACCGAGGGTACGCAGTTCTCCACAATCCCTTCAGCATTTATTGTTTGCAGCATTTTTGCTAATGGCCATTCCGAGTGCTGTGAGCGGATAGGTGTTTGTAATTTGGGTTTGCATGTCTTTAAAAATTCCTAAAATTCATCATTTTTCCACGCCTGTTTTCTTTTCCTTAAAAAGAAAAGAAAAGAAAAGAAAAGAAAAACGTGGGGGTACAGTATACCTCTTGAAATCGTTTTCTTGGAATGTTGCCCTCTTTTGAATTTTTGGTCGATGTTTGACCCCAGGATTGTTTTGGAGGGCAGGTGTTATTTACAGGCCTGCACGTTTGGTGACTATTTAATGACCATTAGCACTGGGTTTAAAGCTGCTGTTTTGGGAAACGGCCACAAGGCGGCAGCATTTCTCCGTTCCCAAATCTGGGTACTAGGGCAGCAGAGCCTTTCTGGAAGTCGTGTTCCTAGGTTGCGAATTAGAATGGCATGTGCCAGGAGAAACGCCCATAAGTTTATGTGGCATTACTGCTGGTTGGTTTTTGAAACCATTTGAATCGGGGTAATGATTAGAATATTGTTTGTCCTAGGTGTACACAATCTGGTTCATTTGTACATTGTATACGTCTATTCATGTACAGATCCTCTTCCCATGTGAAATATTACAGAGTGTTCCGTACACCTCCCTTGCTACGTGGTCGGTCTTTTTGGTATACGTATACAATATGTATTTGTATACGTATGGTAACGCTAATCTTAATTTATCCATTCCGCCCACCTTTCCTTTTAGATACGCATAGTTGTTTTGTAAGCCTGTGAGTGTCTTTCTCTGTGCAAGTATGTTCATTTGTGTCAGTTATTACATAACGCCTATAAGTGATATCATAGGATGTAGGTCTTTGGCTTTCCGACTTGCCGCACGTTCTGCGATTATCTCCAAGCTCATCTGTGGTGCCTCAAAGAGCAGTGTTTCATTGTTTTCCGTGGTTAATATTCCATTGTGTACACGGACCATTTCTTCTTCATCCATTCGTCTGTTGATGGACATTTTGGTAGCTTCACCGTCTTGGCTATTGTGAATAAGGCCTCAGTGCAGCTGTTGCAGCCCGGGTCTTCTCGCTTCTGGTCTTCTCAGGTGAGAGGCCCAGTGGTGTGACTGCTGGATTGAATGGTACCTCAAGTTTTACTTCTAAAGGCAGCTCCTGTCTGTTCTTATTGGCTGTTACCACTTTACATCTCGCCAGCAGCTAGAGGGTACACAGTTCTCTAAAACCCCTTCAGTATTGACTGTGTGTAGAATTTTTGCTGATCGTCGGTCGACAGGTGTGTGTTGCAAACTTTTTGTAGATTAGATCTGCGTGAGTCTAATAATTCCTGAGGTTGAGCTTTTATCCATTTCCCTTTCTATGTAGGTATGTATGTATGTATGTATGTATTTAGTTATCTATCTATCTATTTAGTTTTGCGGTACGCGGGCCTCTCACTGTTGTGGCCTCTCCCGTTGCGGAGCACAGGCTCTGGGCGCGCAGGCTCAGCGGCCATGGCTCACGGGCCCAGCCACTCCGCGGCATGTGGGATCTTCCCGGACCGGGGCACGAACCCGTGTCCCCTGCGTCGGCAGGCGGACTCTCAACCACTGCGCCACCAGGGAAGCCCCTGTTTTGAATTTTTTTGTCCGTTCCCTACCTCAGCACAATATTTTAGGGCAGGTGTCCTTTACGGCCCTGAGTCCTTGTGACTATTAAGTGACCATTAGCTGCGGGCTTAAAGCCGCTCTTGCGGGAAAGGGCCACAAGGCGGCAGCATTTCTACCTTTGCAGCTCTGGGTTCCTGGGCGACAGCGCTTTCCGGGAAATCGTGTTAGTAGCCTGCAGATTAGAGGGGAATGTGCCAGGGCAAACCCCCAAGAGCTTATACCTCCTACTTCTTGTTTTTTAAATTAAATTTGTTTTAGGTATCAGAGCAAATTTGATAAAAAAAAATGCACTTTCTCCTAAGCGTACAGAATCTGGTTCATCATATCAACGTATCCGTCTATTCCTCTTTGGATCCTTTCCCGTGTAGGTTATTATAGAGTGTTGAGTAGACCTCTTGGCGTTCCATAGGTATTTTGTGGTTATATATTTCATCTGTATTAGTACATGTCTGTTAACCCCCATATCATAATTCATACATTCCTTTCACCTTTCCATTCGGCTAAACGTAATTTTGTTTTCTTAATCCATGCTCTTCCTTCTCTTGGAAATAAGTTCATGAGTATCAATTTTGAGGTAACACCTATAAGTGATGTCATAGGATATCTGTCTTTCAGTTTCTTTCTTACTTCAAGTGGGGTGGTTATCTCTAGGTCCTTCTATGGTGGTGCAAACGGCACTGTTTCATTGTTTTCCGTGGCTAATATTCCACTGTTGACATGGACCACTTCCTCTTTGTGCATTTTTCTGTTGCTGGACATTTTGGTTTCTTCCAAGTCTTGGCTATATTAAATGTTTCTGCCGTGCAGGATTGCCAGCCTGTGTCTCTTCCATTCTGCTCTGCTCAGGTGATAGGCGCGTCAGAGGACCTACCAGATCACATGGTAGCTCAGTTTTTACCCTTAAACGCACCTCCATTATGTTCTCCCTGCCGGCTGTTACCAGTTTACATCCCCCCAGCAGCTAGTGGGTACACAGTTTCCTGAAACCCCTTCAGCATTTATTCTTTGTAGACGTTTTGCTGAAGAGCATTCTGACGGCTGTGAGGTGAGCATTTCTGTAGATTGGATTTGCATGGCTTTATTAATTGCTGATGTTGAGCATTTTTAAATCCCCTTTTATTTTAAAGGAACAAAGAAGACAGAATGGGCGTAAAACATGCCTCTTGAAATTGTCTTCTTGAAATGTTGACGCCTTTTGAATTTTCTGGTCGATTTACGACCCCAGGATTTTTTTTTTTTTTTTTTTTGATGGCAGGTGTCATTTACTGGCCTGCAATTATTTTGAATATTAAGTGACCATTAGCGCTGTTGTGGGAAACGGCCAGAAGGCGGCAGCACTTCTCCTTACCAAATCTGGTTACTAGGGCAACAGAGCCATAATGGAAGTGGCGTTGTAAATTGTAAATTAGAATGGAGTGCGCCAGGAAAAAGCCCCTTACGTTTATGTCTCATTACTTGCTGTTCGTTTTTTAAATTTAATTTTTATTTTGTATCAGAGCAGATTTGATTACAATGTTTTGCTTGTTCTAGGTGTGCAAGATGTGGTTGTTTCACACGTATACATATATCTATTCTTCTTCGGGTCCTTCTCCCATGTAGCTTATGACACAATGTTGAGTAGTCTCCTCTTGGTATGCCGTAGGTCTGTGGCGACTTTGTATTTCACGTGTGTTTGTGTATCTCTGTTAACCCCAATGTCCTAATGTATCCAATCCTCACACCTTTCCATCTGGTGAACCATAAGTTTGCTTAATGAATCTGTGATTGGATGTCTCTGTGGAAATATCTTCACTGGTATCGATTTTTAGGTAACCCCTATAAGTGGGATCATACGTTAGGTGTCTTTCGCTTTCTCGCTTACTGCAAGCTGCGTGATCACCTCTAGACTCATCTGTGGTGCTACGAGTGGCATTGATTCATTTTCTTCCCCAAGCTAATATTCCATCTCTACACGTAGCAGTTCTTCTCTGTCCACTCATCTGTTGATGGACTTTCGGTTGCTTCCATGTCTTGGCTATGGTAATACTGCTGCAGTGCAGATTTCCTGCCTGTGTCTTTCCAATTCTGTCTCCTTAGGCTGTAGGCCGTGGAGTGGGCCTGCTGGATCGTAGAGTAGCTGAATGTGTACCTTTTAAAGGCACCTCCATTCTGTTCCCAGGAGTGGCTCTTACCAGGTTACGTCCCACTTGAGACTGAGGGTCTGCATGTCTCCACAACCTCTTCAGCATTGATCGTTTGTAGTTTCTTTGCTGATGGTTATTCTGACTGGTGTGAGTCGATAGCTCTTTGTGGTTGGATTTGCATGTGTCTCATAATCCCTTGAAATTGAGCTTTGAGGCATGTCCTTTTATTTTTCAAACTGTCATGACAGCTTACGTCTTCAAATTGTTTTCTTGAAATATGTGCCACGTTTTGAAATGTTTTGGCCTTTACCTGCGTCAGGACATTTTGAGGGCAGGTTTCCTTTGCAGCCCTGCAGTACTTGTGCATATGAAGTGACCATTCGCACAGATTTCCGAGCTGCTGTTGCAGGTATCGGCCAGAGGCCGGCAGCATTTCTACGATGCCCACTCTGGTACCTAGGGAGACAGACCTTCCTGCCAGTGGTGTTCCTCAGATATCAATTAGACTGCCATGTGCCCTGGTAAACCCCCCAAAGCTTATGTCTCCTTACTCATGTTTGTTTTTTGAATTCATATTTTCTAGTGGAGTAATATTCCATCGTGTGCATGGACCACTTCTTCTTGGTGCACTCCTCTGTTGATGGACATTTTCGTTGCTTCCAAGTGTCGGCTGTGGTAAGTATTGCCGGGGTGCAGGATTGCCAGCCTGTGCCTTTTGATTCTCATTTTCTCAGGTGATAGGCCCAGCAGTGGGTGTGACTGATTGACTAGTAGCTCAATGTTTCCCTTTTCAGAGCACCTCCACTGTGTCTTCATTAGTGGCTCTTACCACGTCCCCCTTAGAACCGAGGGTACGCAGTTCTCCACAATCCCTTCAGCATTTATTGTTTGCAGCATTTTTGCTAATGGCCATTCCGAGTGCTGTGAGCGGATAGGTGTTTGTAATTTGGGTTTGCATGTCTTTAAAAATTCCTAAAATTCATCATTTTTCCACGCCTGTTTTCTTTTCCTTAAAAAGAAAAGAAAAGAAAAGAAAAACGTGGGGGTACAGTATACCTCTTGAAATCGTTTTCTTGGAATGTTGCCCTCTTTTGAATTTTTGGTCGATGTTTGACCCCAGGATTGTTTTGGAGGGCAGGTGTTATTTACAGGCCTGCACGTTTGGTGACTATTTAATGACCATTAGCACTGGGTTTAAAGCTGCTGTTTTGGGAAACGGCCACAAGGCGGCAGCATTTCTCCGTTCCCAAATCTGGGTACTAGGGCAGCAGAGCCTTTCTGGAAGTCGTGTTCCTAGGTTGTGAATTAGAATGGCATGTGCCAGGAGAAACGCCCATAAGTTTATGTGGCATTACTGCTGGTTGGTTTTTGAAACCATTTGAATCGGGGTAATGATTAGAATATTGTTTGTCCTAGGTGTACACAATCTGGTTCATTTGTACATTGTATACGTCTATTCATGTACAGATCCTCTTCCCATGTGAAATATTACAGAGTGTTCCGTACACCTCCCTTGCTACGTGGTCGGTCTTTTTGGTATACGTATACAATATGTATTTGTATACGTATGGTAACGCTAATCTTAATTTATCCATTCCGCCCACCTTTCCTTTTAGATACGCATAGTTGTTTTGTAAGCCTGTGAGTGTCTTTCTCTGTGCAAGTATGTTCATTTGTGTCAGTTATTACATAACGCCTATAAGTGATATCATAGGATGTAGGTCTTTGGCTTTCCGACTTACTGCACGTTCTGCGATTATCTCCAAGCTCATCTGTGGTGCCTCAAAGAGCAGTGTTTCATTGTTTTCCGTGGTTAATATTCCATTGTGTACACGGACCATTTCTTCTTCATCCATTCGTCTGTTGATGGACATTTTGGTAGCTTCACCGTCTTGGCTATTGTGAATAAGGCCTCAGTGCAGCTGTTGCAGCCCGGGTCTTCTCGCTTCTGGTCTTCTCAGGTGAGAGGCCCAGTGGTGTGACTGCTGGATTGAATGGTACCTCAAGTTTTACTTCTAAAGGCAGCTCCTGTCTGTTCTTATTGGCTGTTACCACTTTACATCTCGCCAGCAGCTAGAGGGTACACAGTTCTCTAAAACCCCTTCAGTATTGACTGTGTGTAGAATTTTTGCTGATCGTCGGTCGACAGGTGTGTGTTGCAAACTTTTTGTAGATTAGATCTGCGTGAGTCTAATAATTCCTGAGGTTGAGCTTTTATCCATTTCCCTTTCTATGTATGTATGTATGTATGTATGTATGTATGTATGTATTTAGTTATCTATCTATCTATTTAGTTTTGCGGTACGCGGGCCTCTCACTGTTGTGGCCTCTCCCGTTGCGGAGCACAGGCTCTGGGCGCGCAGGCTCAGCGGCCATGGCTCACGGGCCCAGCCACTCCGCGGCATGTGGGATCTTCCCGGACCGGGGCACGAACCCGTGTCCCCTGCGTCGGCAGGCGGACTCTCAACCACTGCGCCACCAGGGAAGCCCCTGTTTTGAATTTTTTTGTCCGTTCCCTACCTCAGCACAATATTTTAGGGCAGGTGTCCTTTACGGCCCTGAGTCCTTGTGACTATTAAGTGACCATTAGCTGCGGGCTTAAAGCCGCTCTTGCGGGAAAGGGCCACAAGGCGGCAGCATTTCTACCTTTGCAGCTCTGGGTTCCTGGGCGACAGCGCTTTCCGGGAAATCGTGTTAGTAGCCTGCAGATTAGAAGGGAATGTGCCAGGGCAAACCCCCAAGAGCTTATACCTCCTACTTCTTGTTTTTTAAATTAAATTTGTTTTAGGTATCAGAGCAAATTTGATAAAAAAAAAAATGCACTTTCTCCTAAGCGTACAGAATCTGGTTCATCATATCAACGTATCCGTCTATTCCTCTTTGGATCCTTTCCCGTGTAGGTTATTATAGAGTGTTGA
Organism: Grampus griseus; assembly: GCF_964374135.1. NCBI lineage: Eukaryota > Metazoa > Chordata > Mammalia > Artiodactyla > Delphinidae > Grampus > Grampus griseus. The sequence continues at coordinate 10,586,276 of NC_138999.1, read as the reverse complement.
GTAGACCTCTTGGCGTTCCATAGGTATTTTGTGGTTATATATTTCATCTGTATTAGTACATGTCTGTTAACCCCCATATCATAATTCATACATTCCTTTCACCTTTCCATTCGGCTAAACGTAATTTTGTTTTCTTAATCCATGCTCTTCCTTCTCTTGGAAATAAGTTCATGAGTATCAATTTTGAGGTAACACCTATAAGTGATGTCATAGGATATCTGTCTTTCAGTTTCTTTCTTACTTCAAGTGGGGTGGTTATCTCTAGGTCCTTCTATGGTGGTGCAAACGGCACTGTTTCATTGTTTTCCGTGGCTAATATTCCACTGTTGACATGGACCACTTCCTCTTTGTGCATTTTTCTGTTGCTGGACATTTTGGTTTCTTCCAAGTCTTGGCTATATTAAATGTTTCTGCCGTGCAGGATTGCCAGCCTGTGTCTCTTCCATTCTGCTCTGCTCAGGTGATAGGCGCGTCAAAGGACCTACCAGATCACATGGTAGCTCAGTTTTTACCCTTAAACGCACCTCCATTATGTTCTCCCTGCCGGCTGTTACCAGTTTACATCCCCCCAGCAGCTAGTGGGTACACAGTTTCCTGAAACCCCTTCAGCATTTATTCTTTGTAGACGTTTTGCTGAAGAGCATTCTGACGGCTGTGAGGTGAGCATTTCTGTAGATTGGATTTGCATGGCTTTATTAATTGCTGATGTTGAGCATTTTTAAATCCCCTTTTATTTTAAAGGAACAAAGAAGACAGAATGGGCGTAAAACATGCCTCTTGAAATTGTCTTCTTGAAATGTTGACGTCTTTTGAATTTTCTGGTCGATTTACGACCCCAGGATTTTTTTTTTTTTTTTTTTTTTTGATGGCAGGTGTCATTTACTGGCCTGCAATTATTTTGAATATTAAGTGACCATTAGCGCTGTTGTGGGAAACGGCCAGAAGGCGGCAGCACTTCTCCTTACCAAATCTGGTTACTAGGGCAACAGAGCCATAATGGAAGTGGCGTTGTAAATTGTAAATTAGAATGGAGTGCGCCAGGAAAAAGCCCCTTACGTTTATGTCTCATTACTTGCTGTTCGTTTTTTAAATTTAATTTTTATTTTGTATCAGAGCAGATTTGATTACAATGTTTTGCTTGTTCTAGGTGTGCAAGATGTGGTTGTTTCACACGTATACATATATCTATTCTTCTTCGGGTCCTTCTCCCATGTAGCTTATGACACAATGTTGAGTAGTCTCCTCTTGGTATGCCGTAGGTCTGTGGCGACTTTGTATTTCACGTGTGTTTGTGTATCTCTGTTAACCCCAATGTCCTAATGTATCCAATCCTCACACCTTTCCATCTGGTGAACCATAAGTTTGCTTAATGAATCTGTGATTGGATGTCTCTGTGGAAATATCTTCACTGGTATCGATTTTTAGGTAACCCCTATAAGTGGGATCATACGTTAGGTGTCTTTCGCTTTCTCGCTTACTGCAAGCTGCGTGATCACCTCTAGACTCATCTGTGGTGCTACGAGTGGCATTGATTCATTTTCTTCCCCAAGCTAATATTCCATCTCTACACGTAGCAGTTCTTCTCTGTCCACTCATCTGTTGATGGACTTTTGGTTGCTTCCATGTCTTGGCTATGGTAATACTGCTGCAGTGCAGATTTCCTGCCTGTGTCTTTCCAATTCTGTCTCCTTAGGCTGTAGGCCGTGGAGTGGGCCTGCTGGATCGTAGAGTAGCTGAATGTGTACCTTTTAAAGGCACCTCCATTCTGTTCCCAGGAGTGGCTCTTACCAGGTTACGTCCCACTTGAGACTGAGGGTATGCATGTCTCCACAACCTCTTCAGCATTGATCGTTTGTAGTTTCTTTGCTGATGGTTATTCTGACTGGTGTGAGTCGATAGCTCTTTGTGGTTGGATTTGCATGTGTCTCATAATCCCTTGAAATTGAGCTTTGAGGCATGTCCTTTTATTTTTCAAACTGTCATGACAGCTTACGTCTTCAAATTGTTTTCTTGAAATATGTGCCACGTTTTGAAATGTTTTGGCCTTTACCTGCGTCAGGACATTTTGAGGGCAGGTTTCCTTTGCAGCCCTGCAGTACTTGTGCATATGAAGTGACCATTCGCACAGATTTCCGAGCTGCTATTGCAGGTATCGGCCAGAGGCCGGCAGCATTTCTACGATGCCCACTCTGGTACCTAGGGAGACAGACCTTCCTGCCAGTGGTGTTCCTCAGATGTCAATTAGACTGCCATGTGCCCTGATAAACCCCCCAAAGCTTATGTCTCCTTACTCATGTTTGTTTTTTGAATTCATATTTTCTAGTGGAGTAATATTCCATCGTGTGCATGGACCACTTCTTCTTGGTGCACTCCTCTGTTGATGGACATTTTCGTTGCTTCCAAGTGTCGGCTGTGGTAAGTATTGCCGGGGTGCAGGATTGCCAGCCTGTGCCTTTTGATTCTCATTTTCTCAGGTGATAGGCCCAGCAGTGGGTGTGACTGATTGACTAGTAGCTCAATGTTTCCCTTTTCAGAGCACCTCCACTGTGTCTTCATTAGTGGCTCTTACCACGTCCCCCTTAGAACCGAGGGTACGCAGTTCTCCACAATCCCTTCAGCATTTATTGTTTGCAGCATTTTTGCTAATGGCCATTCCGAGTGCTGTGAGCGGATAGGTGTTTGTAATTTGGGTTTGCATGTCTTTAAAAATTCCTAAAATTCATCATTTTTCCACGCCTGTTTTCTTTTCCTTAAAAAGAAAAGAAAAGAAAAGAAAAACGTGGGGGTACAGTATACCTCTTGAAATCGTTTTCTTGGAATGTTGCCCTCTTTTGAATTTTTGGTCGATGTTTGACCCCAGGATTGTTTTGGAGGGCAGGTGTTATTTACAGGCCTGCACGTTTGGTGACTATTTAATGACCATTAGCACTGGGTTTAAAGCTGCTGTTTTGGGAAACGGCCACAAGGCGGCAGCATTTCTCCGTTCCCAAATCTGGGTACTAGGGCAGCAGAGCCTTTCTGGAAGTCGTGTTCCTAGGTTGTGAATTAGAATGGCATGTGCCAGGAGAAACGCCCATAAGTTTATGTGGCATTACTGCTGGTTGGTTTTTGAAACCATTTGAATCGGGGTAATGATTAGAATATTGTTTGTCCTAGGTGTACACAATCTGGTTCATTTGTACATTGTATACGTCTATTCATGTACAGATCCTCTTCCCATGTGAAATATTACAGAGAGTTCCGTACACCTCCCTTGCTACGTGGTCGGTCTTTTTGGTATACGTATACAATATGTATTTGTATACGTATGGTAACGCTAATCTTAATTTATCCATTCCGCCCACCTTTCCTTTTAGATACGCATAGTTGTTTTGTAAGCCTGTGAGTGTCTTTCTCTGTGCAAGTATGTTCATTTGTGTCAGTTATTACATAACGCCTATAAGTGATATCATAGGATGTAGGTCTTTGGCTTTCCGACTTACCGCACGTTCTGCGATTATCTCCAAGCTCATCTGTGGTGCCTCAAAGAGCAGTGTTTCATTGTTTTCCGTGGTTAATATTCCATTGTGTACACGGACCATTTCTTCTTCATCCATTCGTCTGTTGATGGACATTTTGGTAGCTTCACCGTCTTGGCTATTGTGAATAAGGCCTCAGTGCAGCTGTTGCAGCCCGGGTCTTCTCGCTTCTGGTCTTCTCAGGTGAGAGGCCCAGTGGTGCGACTGCTGGATTGAATGGTACCTCAAGTTTTACTTCTAAAGGCAGCTCCTGTCTGTTCTTATTGGCTGTTACCACTTTACATCTCGCCAGCAGCTAGAGGGTACACAGTTCTCTAAAACCCCTTCAGTATTGACTGTGTGTAGAATTTTTGCTGATCGTCGGTCGACAGGTGTGTGTTGCAAACTTTTTGTAGATTAGATCTGCGTGAGTCTAATAATTCCTGAGGTTGAGCTTTTATCCATTTCCCTTTCTATGTATGTATGTATGTATGTATGTATGTATTTAGTTATCTATCTATCTATTTAGTTTTGCGGTACGCGGGCCTCTCACTGTTGTGGCCTCTCCCGTTGCGGAGCACAGGCTCTGGGCGCGCAGGCTCAGCGGCCATGGCTCACGGGCCCAGCCACTCCGCGGCATGTGGGATCTTCCCGGACCGGGGCACGAACCCGTGTCCCCTGCGTCGGCAGGCGGACTCTCAACCACTGCGCCACCAGGGAAGCCCCTGTTTTGAATTTTTTTGTCCGTTCCCTACCTCAGCACAATATTTTAGGGCAGGTGTCCTTTACGGCCCTGAGTCCTTGTGACTATTAAGTGACCATTAGCTGCGGGCTTAAAGCCGCTCTTGCGGGAAAGGGCCACAAGGCGGCAGCATTTCTACCTTTGCAGCTCTGGGTTCCTGGGCGACAGCGCTTTCCGGGAAATCGTGTTAGTAGCCTGCAGATTAGAAGGGAATGTGCCAGGGCAAACCCCCAAGAGCTTATACCTCCTACTTCTTGTTTTTTAAATTAAATTTGTTTTAGGTATCAGAGCAAATTTGATAAAAAAAAAAATGCACTTTCTCCTAAGCGTACAGAATCTGGTTCATCATATCAACGTATCCGTCTATTCCTCTTTGGATCCTTTCCCGTGTAGGTTATTATAGAGTGTTGAGTAGACCTCTTGGCGTTCCATAGGTATTTTGTGGTTATATATTTCATCTGTATTAGTACATGTCTGTTAACCCCCATATCATAATTCATACATTCCTTTCACCTTTCCATTCGGCTAAACGTAATTTTGTTTTCTTAATCCATGCTCTTCCTTCTCTTGGAAATAAGTTCATGAGTATCAATTTTGAGGTAACACCTATAAGTGATGTCATAGGATATCTGTCTTTCAGTTTCTTTCTTACTTCAAGTGGGGTGGTTATCTCTAGGTCCTTCTATGGTGGTGCAAACGGCACTGTTTCATTGTTTTCCGTGGCTAATATTCCACTGTTGACATGGACCACTTCCTCTTTGTGCATTTTTCTGTTGCTGGACATTTTGGTTTCTTCCAAGTCTTGGCTATATTAAATGTTTCTGCCGTGCAGGATTGCCAGCCTGTGTCTCTTCCATTCTGCTCTGCTCAGGTGATAGGCGCGTCAGAGGACCTACCAGATCACATGGTAGCTCAGTTTTTACCCTTAAACGCACCTCCATTATGTTCTCCCTGCCGGCTGTTACCAGTTTACATCCCCCCAGCAGCTAGTGGGTACACAGTTTCCTGAAACCCCTTCAGCATTTATTCTTTGTAGACGTTTTGCTGAAGAGCATTCTGACGGCTGTGAGGTGAGCATTTCTGTAGATTGGATTTGCATGGCTTTATTAATTGCTGATGTTGAGCATTTTTAAATCCCCTTTTATTTTAAAGGAACAAAGAAGACAGAATGGGCGTAAAACATGCCTCTTGAAATTGTCTTCTTGAAATGTTGACGCCTTTTGAATTTTCTGGTCGATTTACGACCCCAGGATTTTTTTTTTTTTTTTTTTGATGGCAGGTGTCATTTACTGGCCTGCAATTATTTTGAATATTAAGTGACCATTAGCGCTGTTGTGGGAAACGGCCAGAAGGCGGCAGCACTTCTCCTTACCAAATCTGGTTACTAGGGCAACAGAGCCATAATGGAAGTGGCGTTGTAAATTGTAAATTAGAATGGAGTGCGCCAGGAAAAAGCCCCTTTCGTTTATGTCTCATTACTTGCTGTTCGTTTTTTAAATTTAATTTTTATTTTGTATCAGAGCAGATTTGATTACAATGTTTTGCTTGTTCTAGGTGTGCAAGATGTGGTTGTTTCACATGTATACATATATCTATTCTTCTTCGGGTCCTTCTCCCATGTAGCTTATGACACAATGTTGAGTAGTCTCCTCTTGGTATGCCGTAGGTCTGTGGCGACTTTGTATTTCACGTGTGTTTGTGTATCTCTGTTAACCCCAATGTCCTAATGTATCCAATCCTCACACCTTTCCATCTGGTGAACCATAAGTTTGCTTAATGAATCTGTGATTGGATGTCTCTGTGGAAATATCTTCACTGGTATCGAGTTTTAGGTAACCCCTATAAGTGGTATCATACGTTAGGTGTCTTTCGCTTTCTCGCTTACTGCAAGCTGCGTGATCACCTCTAGACTCATCTGTGGTGCTACGAGTGGCATTGATTCATTTTCTTCCCCAAGCTAATATTCCATCTCTACACGTAGCAGTTCTTCTCTGTCCACTCATCTGTTGATGGACTTTCGGTTGCTTCCATGTCTTGGCTGTGGTAATACTGCTGCAGTGCAGATTTCCTGCCTGTGTCTTTCCAATTCTGTCTCCTTAGGCTGTAGGCCGTGGAGTGGGCCTGCTGGATCGTAGAGTAGCTGAATGTGTACCTTTTAAAGGCACCTCCATTCTGTTCCCAGGAGTGGCTCTTACCAGGTTACGTCCCACTTGAGACTGAGGGTATGCATGTCTCCACAACCTCTTCAGCATTGATCGTTTGTAGTTTCTTTGCTGATGGTTATTCTGACTGGTGTGAGTCGATAGCTCTTTGTGGTTGGATTTGCATGTGTCTCATAATCCCTTGAAATTGAGCTTTGAGGCATGTCCTTTTATTTTTCAAACTGTCATGACAGCTTACGTCTTCAAATTGTTTTCTTGAAATATGTGCCACGTTTTGAAATGTTTTGGCCTTTACCTGCGTCAGGACATTTTGAGGGCAGGTTTCCTTTGCAGCCCTGCAGTACTTGTGCATATGAAGTGACCATTCGCACAGATTTCCGAGCTGCTGTTGCAGGTATCGGCCAGAGGCCGGCAGCATTTCTACGATGCCCACTCTGGTACCTAGGGAGACAGACCTTCCTGCCAGTGGTGTTCCTCAGATATCAATTAGACTGCCATGTGCCCTGGTAAACCCCCCAAAGCTTATGTCTCCTTACTCATGTTTGTTTTTTGAATTCATATTTTCTAGTGGAGTAATATTCCATCGTGTGCATGGACCACTTCTTCTTGGTGCACTCCTCTGTTGATGGACATTTTCGTTGCTTCCAAGTGTCGGCTGTGGTAAGTATTGCCGGGGTGCAGGATTGCCAGCCTGTGCCTTTTGATTCTCATTTTCTCAGGTGATAGGCCCAGCAGCGGGTGTGACTGATTGACTAGTAGCTCAATGTTTCCCTTTTCAGAGCACCTCCACTGTGTCTTCATTAGTGGCTCTTACCACGTCCCCCTTAGAACCGAGGGTACGCAGTTCTCCACAATCCCTTCAGCATTTATTGTTTGCAGCATTTTTGCTAATGGCCATTCCGAGTGCTGTGAGCGGATAGGTGTTTGTAATTTGGGTTTGCATGTCTTTAAAAATTCCTAAAATTCATCATTTTTCCACGCCTGTTTTCTTTTCCTTAAAAAGAAAAGAAAAGAAAAGAAAAACGTGGGGGTACAGTATACCTCTTGAAATCGTTTTCTTGGAATGTTGCCCTCTTTTGAATTTTTGGTCGATGTTTGACCCCAGGATTGTTTTGGAGGGCAGGTGTTATTTACAGGCCTGCACGTTTGGTGACTATTTAATGACCATTAGCACTGGGTTTAAAGCTGCTGTTTTGGGAAACGGCCACAAGGCGGCAGCATTTCTCCGTTCCCAAATCTGGGTACTAGGGCAGCAGAGCCTTTCTGGAAGTCCTGTTCCTAGGTTGTGAATTAGAATGGCATGTGCCAGGAGAAACGCCCATAAGTTTATGTGGCATTACTGCTGGTTGGTTTTTGAAACCATTTGAATCGGAGTAATGATTAGAATATTGTTTGTCCTAGGTGTACACAATCTGGTTCATTTGTACATTGTATACGTCTATTCATGTACAGATCCTCTTCCCATGTGAAATATTACAGAGTGTTCCGTACACCTCCCTTGCTACGTGGTCGGTCTTTTTGGTATACGTATACAATATGTATTTGTATACGTATGGTAACGCTAATCTTAATTTATCCATTCCGCCCACCTTTCCTTTTAGATACGCATAGTTGTTTTGTAAGCCTGTGAGTGTCTTTCTCTGTGCAAGTATGTTCATTTGTGTCAGTTATTACATAACGCCTATAAGTGATATCATAGGATGTAGGTCTTTGGCTTTCCGACTTACCGCACGTTCTGCGATTATCTCCAAGCTCATCTGTGGTGCCTCAAAGAGCAGTGTTTCATTGTTTTCCGTGGTTAATATTCCATTGTGTACACGGACCATTTCTTCTTCATCCATTCGTCTGTTGATGGACATTTTGGTAGCTTCACCGTCTTGGCTATTGTGAATAAGGCCTCAGTGCAGCTGTTGCAGCCCGGGTCTTCTCGCTTCTGGTCTTCTCAGGTGAGAGGCCCAGTGGTGCGACTGCTGGATTGAATGGTACCTCAAGTTTTACTTCTAAAGGCAGCTCCTGTCTGTTCTTATTGGCTGTTACCACTTTACATCTCGCCAGCAGCTAGAGGGTACACAGTTCTCTAAAACCCCTTCAGTATTGACTGTGTGTAGAATTTTTGCTGATCGTCGGTCGACAGGTGTGTGTTGCAAACTTTTTGTAGATTAGATCTGCGTGAGTCTAATAATTCCTGAGGTTGAGCTTTTATCCATTTCCCTTTCTATGTATGTATGTATGTATGTATGTATGTATTTAGTTATCTATCTATCTATTTAGTTTTGCGGTACGCGGGCCTCTCACTGTTGTGGCCTCTCCCGTTGCGGAGCACAGGCTCTGGGCGCGCAGGCTCAGCGGCCATGGCTCACGGGCCCAGCCACTCCGCGGCATGTGGGATCTTCCCGGACCGGGGCACGAACCCGTGTCCCCTGCGTCGGCAGGCGGACTCTCAACCACTGCGCCACCAGGGAAGCCCCTGTTTTGAATTTTTTTGTCCGTTCCCTACCTCAGCACAATATTTTAGGGCAGGTGTCCTTTACGGCCCTGAGTCCTTGTGACTATTAAGTGACCATTAGCTGCGGGCTTAAAGCCGCTCTTGCAGGAAAGGGCCACAAGGCGGCAGCATTTCTACCTTTGCAGCTCTGGGTTCCTGGGCGACAGCGCTTTCCGGGAAATCGTGTTAGTAGCCTGCAGATTAGAGGGGAATGTGCCAGGGCAAACCCCCAAGAGCTTATACCTCCTACTTCTTGTTTTTTAAATTAAATTTTTTTTAGGTATCAGAGCAAATTTGATAAAAAAAATGCACTTTCTCCTAAGCGTACAGAATCTGGTTCATCATATCAACGTATCCGTCTATTCCTCTTTGGATCCTTTCCCGTGTAGGTTATTATAGAGTGTTGAGTAGACCTCTTGGCGTTCCATAGGTATTTTGTGGTTATATATTTCATCTGTATTAGTACATATCTGTTAACCCCCATATCATAATTCATACATTCCTTTCACCTTTCCATTCGGCTAAACGTAATTTTGTTTTCTTAATCCATGCTCTTCCTTCTCTTGGAAATAAGTTCATGAGTATCAATTTTGAGGTAACACCTATAAGTGATGTCATAGGATATCTGTCTTTCAGTTTCTTTCTTACTTCAAGTGGGGTGGTTATCTCTAGGTCCTTCTATGGTGGTGCAAACGGCACTGTTTCATTGTTTTCCGTGGCTAATATTCCACTGTTGACATGGACCACTTCCTCTTTGTGCATTTTTCTGTTGCTGGACATTTTGGTTTCTTCCAAGTCTTGGCTATATTAAATGTTTCTGCCGTGCAGGATTGCCAGCCTGTGTCTCTTCCATTCTGCTCTGCTCAGGTGATAGGCGCGTCAGAGGACCTACCAGATCACATGGTAGCTCAGTTTTTACCCTTAAACGCACCTCCATTATGTTCTCCCTGCCGGCTGTTACCAGTTTACATCCCCCCAGCAGCTAGTGGGTACACAGTTTCCTGAAACCCCTTCAGCATTTATTCTTTGTAGACGTTTTGCTGAAGAGCATTCTGACGGCTGTGAGGTGAGCATTTCTGTAGATTGGATTTGCATGGCTTTATTAATTGCTGATGTTGAGCATTTTTAAATCCCCTTTTATTTTAAAGGAACAAAGAAGACAGAATGGGCGTAAAACATGCCTCTTGAAATTGTCTTCTTGAAATGTTGACGTCTTTTGAATTTTCTGGTCGATTTACGACCCCAGGATTTTTTTTTTTTTTTTTTGATGGCAGGTGTCATTTACTGGCCTGCAATTATTTTGAATATTAAGTGACCATTAGCGCTGTTGTGGGAAACGGCCAGAAGGCGGCAGCACTTCTCCTTACCAAATCTGGTTACTAGGGCAACAGAGCCATAATGGAAGTGGCGTTGTAAATTGTAAATTAGAATGGAGTGCGCCAGGAAAAAGCCCCTTACGTTTATGTCTCATTACTTGCTGTTCGTTTTTTAAATTTAATTTTTATTTTGTATCAGAGCAGATTTGATTACAATGTTTTGCTTGTTCTAGGTGTGCAAGATGTGGTTGTTTCACACGTATACATATATCTATTCTTCTTCGGGTCCTTCTCCCATGTAGCTTATGACACAATGTTGAGTAGTCTCCTCTTGGTATGCCGTAGGTCTGTGGCGACTTTGTATTTCACGTGTGTTTGTGTATCTCTGTTAACCCCAATGTCCTAATGTATCCAATCCTCACACCTTTCCATCTGGTGAACCATAAGTTTGCTTAATGAATCTGTGATTGGATGTCTCTGTGGAAATATCTTCACTGGTATCGATTTTTAGGTAACCCCTATAAGTGGGATCATACGTTAGGTGTCTTTCGCTTTCTCGCTTACTGCAAGCTGCGTGATCACCTCTAGACTCATCTGTGGTGCTACGAGTGGCATTGATTCATTTTCTTCCCCAAGCTAATATTCCATCTCTACACGTAGCAGTTCTTCTCTGTCCACTCATCTGTTGATGGACTTTCGGTTGCTTCCATGTCTTGGCTATGGTAATACTGCTGCAGTGCAGATTTCCTGCCTGTGTCTTTCCAATTCTGTCTCCTTAGGCTGTAGGCCGTGGAGTGGGCCTGCTGGATCGTAGAGTAGCTGAATGTGTACCTTTTAAAGGCACCTCCATTCTGTTCCCAGGAGTGGCTCTTACCAGGTTACGGCCCACTTGAGACTGAGGGTATGCATGTCTCCACAACCTCTTCAGCATTGATCGTTTGTAGTTTCTTTGCTGATGGTTATTCTGACTGGTGTGAGTCGATAGCTCTTTGTGGTTGGATTTGCATGTGTCTCATAATCCCTTGAAATTGAGCTTTGAGGCATGTCCTTTTATTTTTCAAACTGTCATGACAGCTTACGTCTTCAAATTGTTTTCTTGAAATATGTGCCACGTTTTGAAATGTTTTGGCCTTTACCTGCGTCAGGACATTTTGAGGGCAGGTTTCCTTTGCAGCCCTGCAGTACTTGTGCATATGAAGTGACCATTCGCACAGATTTCCGAGCTGCTGTTGCAGGTATCGGCCAGAGGCCGGCAGCATTTCTACGATGCCCACTCTGGTACCTAGGGAGACAGACCTTCCTGCCAGTGGTGTTCCTCAGATGTCAATTAGACTGCCATGTGCCCTGATAAACCCCCCAAAGCTTATGTCTCCTTACTCATGTTTGTTTTTTGAATTCATATTTTCTAGTGGAGTAATATTCCATCGTGTGCATGGACCACTTCTTCTTGGTGCACTCCTCTGTTGATGGACATTTTCGTTGCTTCCAAGTGTCGGCTGTGGTAAGTATTGCCGGGGTGCAGGATTGCCAGCCTGTGCCTTTTGATTCTCATTTTCTCAGGTGATAGGCCCAGCAGTGGGTGTGACTGATTGACTAGTAGCTCAATGTTTCCCTTTTCAGAGCACCTCCACTGTGTCTTCATTAGTGGCTCTTACCACGTCCCCCTTAGAACCGAGGGTACGCAGTTCTCCACAATCCCTTCAGCATTTATTGTTTGCAGCATTTTTGCTAATGGCCATTCCGAGTGCTGTGAGCGGATAGGTGTTTGTAATTTGGGTTTGCATGTCTTTAAAAATTCCTAAAATTCATCATTTTTCCACGCCTGTTTTCTTTTCCTTAAAAAGAAAAGAAAAGAAAAGAAAAACGTGGGGGTACAGTATACCTCTTGAAATCGTTTTCTTGGAATGTTGCCCTCTTTTGAATTTTTGGTCGATGTTTGACCCCAGGATTGTTTTGGAGGGCAGGTGTTATTTACAGGCCTGCACGTTTGGTGACTATTTAATGACCATTAGCACTGGGTTTAAAGCTGCTGTTTTGGGAAACGGCCACAAGGCGGCAGCATTTCTCCGTTCCCAAATCTGGGTACTAGGGCAGCAGAGCCTTTCTGGAAGTCGTGTTCCTAGGTTGTGAATTAGAATGGCATGTGCCAGGAGAAACGCCCATAAGTTTATGTGGCATTACTGCTGGTTGGTTTTTGAAACCATTTGAATCGGGGTAATGATTAGAATATTGTTTGTCCTAGGTGTACACAATCTGGTTCATTTGTACATTGTATACGTCTATTCATGTACAGATCCTCTTCCCATGTGAAATATTACAGAGAGTTCCGTACACCTCCCTTGCTACGTGGTCGGTCTTTTTGGTATACGTATACAATATGTATTTGTATACGTATGGTAACGCTAATCTTAATTTATCCATTCCGCCCACCTTTCCTTTTAGATACGCATAGTTGTTTTGTAAGCCTGTGAGTGTCTTTCTCTGTGCAAGTATGTTCATTTGTGTCAGTTATTACATAACGCCTATAAGTGATATCATAGGATGTAGGTCTTTGGCTTTCCGACTTACCGCACGTTCTGCGATTATCTCCAAGCTCATCTGTGGTGCCTCAAAGAGCAGTGTTTCATTGTTTTCCGTGGTTAATATTCCATTGTGTACACGGACCATTTCTTCTTCATCCATTCGTCTGTTGATGGACATTTTGGTAGCTTCACCGTCTTGGCTATTGTGAATAAGGCCTCAGTGCAGCTGTTGCAGCCCGGGTCTTCTCGCTTCTGGTCTTCTCAGGTGAGAGGCCCAGTGGTGCGACTGCTGGATTGAATGGTACCTCAAGTTTTACTTCTAAAGGCAGCTCCTGTCTGTTCTTATTGGCTGTTACCACTTTACATCTCGCCAGCAGCTAGAGGGTACACAGTTCTCTAAAACCCCTTCAGTATTGACTGTGTGTAGAATTTTTGCTGATCGTCGGTCGACAGGTGTGTGTTGCAAACTTTTTGTAGATTAGATCTGCGTGAGTCTAATAATTCCTGAGGTTGAGCTTTTATCCATTTCCCTTTCTATGTATGTATGTATGTATGTATGTATGTATTTAGTTATCTATCTATCTATTTAGTTTTGCGGTACGCGGGCCTCTCACTGTTGTGGCCTCTCCCGTTGCGGAGCACAGGCTCTGGGCGCGCAGGCTCAGCGGCCATGGCTCACGGGCCCAGCCACTCCGCGGCATGTGGGATCTTCCCGGACCGGGGCACGAACCCGTGTCCCCTGCGTCGGCAGGCGGACTCTCAACCACTGCGCCACCAGGGAAGCCCCTGTTTTGAATTTTTTTGTCCGTTCCCTACCTCAGCACAATATTTTAGGGCAGGTGTCCTTTACGGCCCTGAGTCCTTGTGACTATTAAGTGACCATTAGCTGCGGGCTTAAAGCCGCTCTTGCGGGAAAGGGCCACAAGGCGGCAGCATTTCTACCTTTGCAGCTCTGGGTTCCTGGGCGACAGCGCTTTCCGGGAAATCGTGTTAGTAGCCTGCAGATTAGAGGGGAATGTGCCAGGGCAAACCCCCAAGAGCTTATACCTCCTACTTCTTGTTTTTTAAATTAAATTTTTTTTAGGTATCAGAGCAAATTTGATAAAAAAAAAAAAATGCACTTTCTCCTAAGCGTACAGAATCTGGTTCATCATATCAACGTATCCGTCTATTCCTCTTTGGATCCTTTCCCGTGTAGGTTATTATAGAGTGTTGAGTAGACCTCTTGGCGTTCCATAGGTATTTTGTGGTTATATATTTCATCTGTATTAGTACATGTCTGTTAACCCCCATATCATAATTCATACATTCCTTTCACCTTTCCATTCGGCTAAACGTAATTTTGTTTTCTTAATCCATGCTCTTCCTTCTCTTGGAAATAAGTTCATGAGTATCAATTTTGAGGTAACACCTATAAGTGATGTCATAGGATATCTGTCTTTCAGTTGCTTTCTTACTTCAAGTGGGGTGGTTATCTCTAGGTCCTTCTATGGTGGTGCAAACGGCACTGTTTCATTGTTTTCCGTGGCTAATATTCCACTGTTGACATGGACCACTTCCTCTTTGTGCATTTTTCTGTTGCTGGACATTTTGGTTTCTTCCAAGTCTTGGCTATATTAAATGTTTCTGCCGTGCAGGATTGCCAGCCTGTGTCTCTTCCATTCTGCTCTGCTCAGGTGATAGGCGCGTCAGAGGACCTACCAGATCACATGGTAGCTCAGTTTTTACCCTTAAACGCACCTCCATTATGTTCTCCCTGCCGGCTGTTACCAGTTTACATCCCCCCAGCAGCTAGTGGGTACACAGTTTCCTGAAACCCCTTCAGCATTTATTCTTTGTAGACGTTTTGCTGAAGAGCATTCTGACGGCTGTGAGGTGAGCATTTCTGTAGATTGGATTTGCATGGCTTTATTAATTGCTGATGTTGAGCATTTTTAAATCCCCTTTTATTTTAAAGGAACAAAGAAGACAGAATGGGCGTAAAACATGCCTCTTGAAATTGTCTTCTTGAAATGTTGACGTCTTTTGAATTTTCTGGTCGATTTACGACCCCAGGATTTTTTTTTTTTTTTTTTGATGGCAGGTGTCATTTACTGGCCTGCAATTATTTTGAATATTAAGTGACCATTAGCGCTGTTGTGGGAAACGGCCAGAAGGCGGCAGCACTTCTCCTTACCAAATCTGATTACTAGGGCAACAGAGCCATAATGGAAGTGGCGTTGTAAATTGTAAATTAGAATGGAGTGCGCCAGGAAAAAGCCCCTTACGTTTATGTCTCATTACTTGCTGTTCGTTTTTTAAATTTAATTTTTATTTTGTATCAGAGCAGATTTGATTACAATGTTTTGCTTGTTCTAGGTGTGCAAGATGTGGTTGTTTCACACGTATACATATATCTATTCTTCTTCGGGTCCTTCTCCCATGTAGCTTATGACACAATGTTGAGTAGTCTCCTCTTGGTATGCCGTAGGTCTGTGGCGACTTTGTATTTCACGTGTGTTTGTGTATCTCTGTTAACCCCAATGTCCTAATGTATCCAATCCTCACACCTTTCCATCTGGTGAACCATAAGTTTGCTTAATGAATCTGTGATTGGATGTCTCTGTGGAAATATCTTCACTGGTATCGAGTTTTAGGTAACCCCTATAAGTGGGATCATACGTTAGGTGTCTTTCGCTTTCTCGCTTACTGCAAGCTGCGTGATCACCTCTAGACTCATCTGTGGTGCTACGAGTGGCATTGATTCATTTTCTTCCCCAAGCTAATATTCCATCTCTACACGTAGCAGTTCTTCTCTGTCCACTCATCTGTTGATGGACTTTTGGTTGCTTCCATGTCTTGGCTATGGTAATACTGCTGCAGTGCAGATTTCCTGCCTGTGTCTTTCCAATTCTGTCTCCTTAGGCTGTAGGCCGTGGAGTGGGCCTGCTGGATCGTAGAGTAGCTGAATGTGTACCTTTTAAAGGCACCTCCATTCTGTTCCCAGGAGTGGCTCTTACCAGGTTACGGCCCACTTGAGACTGAGGGTATGCATGTCTCCACAACCTCTTCAGCATTGATCGTTTGTAGTTTCTTTGCTGATGGTTATTCTGACTGGTGTGAGTCGATAGCTCTTTGTGGTTGGATTTGCATGTGTCTCATAATCCCTTGATATTGAGCTTTGAGGCATGTCCTTTTATTTTTCAAACTGTCATGACAGCTTACGTCTTCAAATTGTTTTCTTGAAATATGTGCCACGTTTTGAAATGTTTTGGCCTTTACCTGCGTCAGGACATTTTGAGGGCAGGTTTCCTTTGCAGCCCTGCAGTACTTGTGCATATGAAGTGACCATTCGCACAGATTTCCGAGCTGCTGTTGCAGGTATCGGCCAGAGGCCGGCAGCATTTCTACGATGCCCACTCTGGTACCTAGGGAGACAGACCTTCCTGCCAGTGGTGTTCCTCAGATATCAATTAGACTGCCATGTGCCCTGATAAACCCCCCAAAGCTTATGTCTCCTTACTCATGTTTGTTTTTTGAATTCATATTTTCTAGTGGAGTAATATTCCATCGTGTGCATGGACCACTTCTTCTTGGTGCACTCCTCTGTTGATGGACATTTTCGTTGCTTCCAAGTGTCGGCTGTGGTAAGTATTGCCGGGGTGCAGGATTGCCAGCCTGTGCCTTTTGATTCTCATTTTCTCAGGTGATAGGCCCAGCAGCGGGTGTGACTGATTGACTAGTAGCTCAATGTTTCCCTTTTCAGAGCACCTCCACTGTGTCTTCATTAGTGGCTCTTACCACGTCCCCCTTAGAACCGAGGGTACGCAGTTCTCCACAATCCCTTCAGCATTTATTGTTTGCAGCATTTTTGCTAATGGCCATTCCGAGTGCTGTGAGCGGATAGGTGTTTGTAATTTGGGTTTGCATGTCTTTAAAAATTCCTAAAATTCATCATTTTTCCACGCCTGTTTTCTTTTCCTTAAAAAGAAAAGAAAAGAAAAGAAAAACGTGGGGGTACAGTATACCTCTTGAAATCGTTTTCTTGGAATGTTGCCCTCTTTTGAATTTTTGGTCGATGTTTGACCCCAGGATTGTTTTGGAGGGCAGGTGTTATTTACAGGCCTGCACGTTTGGTGACTATTTAATGACCATTAGCACTGGGTTTAAAGCTGCTGTTTTGGGAAACGGCCACAAGGCGGCAGCATTTCTCCGTTCCCAAATCTGGGTACTAGGGCAGCAGAGCCTTTCTGGAAGTCCTGTTCCTAGGTTGTGAATTAGAATGGCATGTGCCAGGAGAAACGCCCATAAGTTTATGTGGCATTACTGCTGGTTGGTTTTTGAAACCATTTGAATCGGGGTAATGATTAGAATATTGTTTGTCCTAGGTGTACACAATCTGGTTCATTTGTACATTGTATACGTCTATTCATGTACAGATCCTCTTCCCATGTGAAATATTACAGAGTGTTCCGTACACCTCCCTTGCTACGTGGTCGGTCTTTTTGGTATACGTATACAATATGTATTTGTATACGTATGGTAACGCTAATCTTAATTTATCCATTCCGCCCACCTTTCCTTTTAGATACGCATAGTTGTTTTGTAAGCCTGTGAGTGTCTTTCTCTGTGCAAGTATGTTCATTTGTGTCAGTTATTACATAACGCCTATAAGTGATATCATAGGATGTAGGTCTTTGGCTTTCCGACTTACCGCACGTTCTGTGATTATCTCCAAGCTCATCTGTGGTGCCTCAAAGAGCAGTGTTTCATTGTTTTCCGTGGTTAATATTCCATTGTGTACACGGACCATTTCTTCTTCATCCATTCGTCTGTTGATGGACATTTTGGTAGCTTCACCGTCTTGGCTATTGTGAATAAGGCCTCAGTGCAGCTGTTGCAGCCTGGGTCTTCTCGCTTCTGGTCTTCTCAGGTGAGAGGCCCAGTGGTGTGACTGCTGGATTGAATGGTACCTCAAGTTTTACTTCTAAAGGCAGCTCCTGTCTGTTCTTATTGGCTGTTACCACTTCACATCTCGCCAGCAGCTAGAGGGTACACAGTTCTCTAAAACCCCTTCAGTATTGACTGTGTGTAGAATTTTTGCTGATCGTCGGTCGACAGGTGTGTGTTGCAAACTTTTTGTAGATTAGATCTGCGTGAGTCTAATAATTCCTGAGGTTGAGCTTTTATCCATTTCCCTTTCTATGTATGTATGTATTTATTTATTTAGTTATCTATCTATTTAGTTTTGCGGTATGCGGGCCTCTCACTGTTGTGGCCTCTCCCGTTGCGGAGCACAGGCTCTGGGCGCGCAGGCTCAGCGGCCATGGCTCACGGGCCCAGCCACTCCGCGGCATGTGGGATCTTCCCGGACCGGGGCACGAACCCGTGTCCCCTGCGTCGGCAGGCGGACTCTCAACCACTGCGCCACCAGGGAAGCCCCTGTTTTGAATTTTTTTGTCCGTTCCCTACCTCAGCACAATATTTTAGGGCAGGTGTCCTTTACGGCCCTGAGTCCTTGTGACTATTAAGTGACCATTAGCTGCGGGCTTAAAGCCGCTCTTGCGGGAAAGGGCCACAAGGCGGCAGCATTTCTACCTTTGCAGCTCTGGGTTCCTGGGCGACAGCGCTTTCCGGGAAATCGTGTTAGTAGCCTGCAGATTAGAGGGGAATGTGCCAGGGCAAACCCCCAAGAGCTTATACCTCCTACTTCTTGTTTTTTAAATTAAATTTTTTTAGGTATCAGAGCAAATTTGATAAAAAAAAATGCACTTTCTCCTAAGCGTACAGAATCTGGTTCATCATATCAACGTATCCGTCTATTCCTCTTTGGATCCTTTCCCGTGTAGGTTATTATAGAGTGTTGAGTAGACCTCTTGGCGTTCCATAGGTATTTTGTGGTTATATATTTCATCTGTATTAGTACATGTCTGTTAACCCCCATATCATAATTCATACATTCCTTTCACCTTTCCATTTGGCTAAACGTAATTTTGTTTTCTTAATCCATGCTCTTCCTTCTCTTGGAAATAAGTTCATGAGTATCAATTTTGAGGTAACACCTATAAGTGATGTCATAGGATATCTGTCTTTCAGTTTCTTTCTTACTTCAAGTGGGGTGGTTATCTCTAGGTCCTTCTATGGTGGTGCAAACGGCACTGTTTCATTGTTTTCCGTGGCTAATATTCCACTGTTGACATGGACCACTTCCTCTTTGTGCATTTTTCTGTTGCTGGACATTTTGGTTTCTTCCAAGTCTTGGCTATATTAAATGTTTCTGCCGTGCAGGATTGCCAGCCTGTGTCTCTTCCATTCTGCTCTGCTCAGGTGATAGGCGCGTCAAAGGACCTACCAGATCACATGGTAGCTCAGTTTTTACCCTTAAACGCACCTCCATTATGTTCTCCCTGCCGGCTGTTACCAGTTTACATCCCCCCAGCAGCTAGTGGGTACACAGTTTCCTGAAACCCCTTCAGCATTTATTCTTTGTAGACGTTTTGCTGAAGAGCATTCTGACGGCTGTGAGGTGAGCATTTCTGTAGATTGGATTTGCATGGCTTTATTAATTGCTGATGTTGAGCATTTTTAAATCCCCTTTTATTTTAAAGGAACAAAGAAGACAGAATGGGCGTAAAACATGCCTCTTGAAATTGTCTTCTTGAAATGTTGACGTCTTTTGAATTTTCTGGTCGATTTACGACCCCAGGATTTTTTTTTTTTTTTTTTGATGGCAGGTGTCATTTACTGGCCTGCAATTATTTTGAATATTAAGTGACCATTAGCGCTGTTGTGGGAAACGGCCAGAAGGCGGCAGCACTTCTCCTTACCAAATCTGGTTACTAGGGCAACAGAGCCATAATGGAAGTGGCGTTGTAAATTGTAAATTAGAATGGAGTGCGCCAGGAAAAAGCCCCTTACGTTTATGTCTCATTACTTGCTGTTCGTTTTTTAAATTTAATTTTTATTTTGTATCAGAGCAGATTTGATTACAATGTTTTGCTTGTTCTAGGTGTGCAAGATGTGGTTGTTTCACACGTATACATATATCTATTCTTCTTCGGGTCCTTCTCCCATGTAGCTTATGACACAATGTTGAGTAGTCTCCTCTTGGTATGCCGTAGGTCTGTGGCGACTTTGTATTTCACGTGTGTTTGTGTATCTCTGTTAACCCCAATGTCCTAATGTATCCAATCCTCACACCTTTCCATCTGGTGAACCATAAGTTTGCTTAATGAATCTGTGATTGGATGTCTCTGTGGAAATATCTTCACTGGTATCGATTTTTAGGTAACCCCTATAAGTGGTATCATACGTTAGGTGTCTTTCGCTTTCTCGCTTACTGCAAGCTGCGTGATCACCTCTAGACTCATCTGTGGTGCTACGAGTGGCATTGATTCATTTTCTTCCCCAAGCTAATATTCCATCTCTACACGTAGCAGTTCTTCTCTGTCCACTCATCTGTTGATGGACTTTCGGTTGCTTCCATGTCTTGGCTATGGTAATACTGCTGCAGTGCAGATTTCCTGCCTGTGTCTTTCCAATTCTGTCTCCTTAGGCTGTAGGCCGTGGAGTGGGCCTGCTGGATCGTAGAGTAGCTGAATGTGTACCTTTTAAAGGCACCTCCATTCTGTTCCCAGGAGTGGCTCTTACCAGGTTACGTCCCACTTGAGACTGAGGGTATGCATGTCTCCACAACCTCTTCAGCATTGATCGTTTGTAGTTTCTTTGCTGATGGTTATTCTGACTGGTGTGAGTCGATAGCTCTTTGTGGTTGGATTTGCATGTGTCTCATAATCCCTTGAAATTGAGCTTTGAGGCATGTCCTTTTATTTTTCAAACTGTCATGACAGCTTACGTCTTCAAATTGTTTTCTTGAAATATGTGCCACGTTTTGAAATGTTTTGGCCTTTACCTGCGTCAGGACATTTTGAGGGCAGGTTTCCTTTGCAGCCCTGCAGTACTTGTGCATATGAAGTGACCATTCGCACAGATTTCCGAGCTGCTGTTGCAGGTATCGGCCAGAGGCCGGCAGCATTTCTACGATGCCCACTCTGGTACCTAGGGAGACAGACCTTCCTGCCAGTGGTGTTCCTCAGATATCAATTAGACTGCCATGTGCCCTGATAAACCCCCCAAAGCTTATGTCTCCTTACTCATGTTTGTTTTTTGAATTCATATTTTCTAGTGGAGTAATATTCCATCGTGTGCATGGACCACTTCTTCTTGGTGCACTCCTCTGTTGATGGACATTTTCGTTGCTTCCAAGTGTCGGCTGTGGTAAGTATTGCCGGGGTGCAGGATTGCCAGCCTGTGCCTTTTGATTCTCATTTTCTCAGGTGATAGGCCCAGCAGTGGGTGTGACTGATTGACTAGTAGCTCAATGTTTCCCTTTTCAGAGCACCTCCACTGTGTCTTCATTAGTGGCTCTTACCACGTCCCCCTTAGAACCGAGGGTACGCAGTTCTCCACAATCCCTTCAGCATTTATTGTTTGCAGCATTTTTGCTAATGGCCATTCCGAGTGCTGTGAGCGGATAGGTGTTTGTAATTTGGGTTTGCATGTCTTTAAAAATTCCTAAAATTCATCATTTTTCCACGCCTGTTTTCTTTTCCTTAAAAAGAAAAGAAAAGAAAAGAAAAACGTGGGGGTACAGTATACCTCTTGAAATCGTTTTCTTGGAATGTTGCCCTCTTTTGAATTTTTGGTCGATGTTTGACCCCAGGATTGTTTTGGAGGGCAGGTGTTATTTACAGGCCTGCACGTTTGGTGACTATTTAATGACCATTAGCACTGGGTTTAAAGCTGCTGTTTTGGGAAACGGCCACAAGGCGGCAGCATTTCTCCGTTCCCAAATCTGGGTACTAGGGCAGCAGAGCCTTTCTGGAAGTCGTGTTCCTAGGTTGTGAATTAGAATGGCATGTGCCAGGAGAAACGCCCATAAGTTTATGTGGCATTACTGCTGGTTGGTTTTTGAAACCATTTGAATCGGGGTAATGATTAGAATATTGTTTGTCCTAGGTGTACACAATCTGGTTCATTTGTACATTGTATACGTCTATTCATGTACAGATCCTCTTCCCATGTGAAATATTACAGAGTGTTCCGTACACCTCCCTTGCTACGTGGTCGGTCTTTTTGGTATACGTATACAATGTGTATTTGTATACGTATGGTAACGCTAATCTTAATTTATCCATTCCGCCCACCTTTCCTTTTAGATACGCATAGTTGTTTTGTAAGCCTGTGAGTGTCTTTCTCTGTGCAAGTATGTTCATTTGTGTCAGTTATTACATAACGCCTATAAGTGATATCATAGGATGTAGGTCTTTGGCTTTCCGACTTACCGCACGTTCTGCGATTATCTCCAAGCTCATCTGTGGTGCCTCAAAGAGCAGTGTTTCATTGTTTTCCGTGGTTAATATTCCATTGTGTACACGGACCATTTCTTCTTCATCCATTCGTCTGTTGATGGACATTTTGGTAGCTTCACCGTCTTGGCTATTGTGAATAAGGCCTCAGTGCAGCTGTTGCAGCCCGGGTCTTCTCGCTTCTGGTCTTCTCAGGTGAGAGGCCCAGTGGTGCGACTGCTGGATTGAATGGTACCTCAAGTTTTACTTCTAAAGGCAGCTCCTGTCTGTTCTTATTGGCTGTTACCACTTTACATCTCGCCAGCAGCTAGAGGGTACACAGTTCTCTAAAACCCCTTCAGTATTGACTGTGTGTAGAATTTTTGCTGATCGTCGGTCGACAGGTGTGTGTTGCAAACTTTTTGTAGATTAGATCTGCGTGAGTCTAATAATTCCTGAGGTTGAGCTTTTATCCATTTCCCTTTCTATTTATGTATGTATGTATGTATGTATTTATTTAGTTATCTATCTATTTAGTTTTGCGGTACGCGGGCCTCTCACTGTTGTGGCCTCTCCCGTTGCGGAGCACAGGCTCTGGGCGCGCAGGCTCAGCGGCCATGGCTCACGGGCCCAGCCACTCCGCGGCATGTGGGATCTTCCCGGACCGGGGCACGAACCCGTGTCCCCTGCGTCGGCAGGCGGACTCTCAACCACTGCGCCACCAGGGAAGCCCCTGTTTTGAATTTTTTTGTCCGTTCCCTACCTCAGCACAATATTTTAGGGCAGGTGTCCTTTACGGCCCTGAGTCCTTGTGACTATTAAGTGACCATTAGCTGCGGGCTTAAAGCCGCTCTTGCGGGAAAGGGCCACAAGGCGGCAGCATTTCTACCTTTGCAGCTCTGGGTTCCTGGGCGACAGCGCTTTCCGGGAAATCGTGTTAGTAGCCTGCAGATTAGAGGGGAATGTGCCAGGGCAAACCCCCAAGAGCTTATACCTCCTACTTCTTGTTTTTTAAATTAAATTTTTTTTAGGTATCAGAGCAAATTTGATAAAAAAAAAAAATGCACTTTCTCCTAAGCGTACAGAATCTGGTTCATCATATCAACGTATCCGTCTATTCCTCTTTGGATCCTTTCCCGTGTAGGTTATTATAGAGTGTTGAGTAGACCTCTTGGCGTTCCATAGGTATTTTGTGGTTATATATTTCATCTGTATTAGTACATGTCTGTTAACCCCCATATCATAATTCATACATTCCTTTCACCTTTCCATTCGGCTAAACGTAATTTTGTTTTCTTAATCCATGCTCTTCCTTCTCTTGGAAATAAGTTCATGAGTATCAATTTTGAGGTAACACCTATAAGTGATGTCATAGGATATCTGTCTTTCAGTTTCTTTCTTACTTCAAGTGGGGTGGTTATCTCTAGGTCCTTCTATGGTGGTGCAAACGGCACTGTTTCATTGTTTTCCGTGGCTAATATTCCACTGTTGACATGGACCACTTCCTCTTTGTGCATTTTTCTGTTGCTGGACATTTTGGTTTCTTCCAAGTCTTGGCTATATTAAATGTTTCTGCCGTGCAGGATTGCCAGCCTGTGTCTCTTCCATTCTGCTCTGCTCAGGTGATAGGCGCGTCAGAGGACCTACCAGATCACATGGTAGCTCAGTTTTTACCCTTAAACGCACCTCCATTATGTTCTCCCTGCCGGCTGTTACCAGTTTACATCCCCCCAGCAGCTAGTGGGTACACAGTTTCCTGAAACCCCTTCAGCATTTATTCTTTGTAGACGTTTTGCTGAAGAGCATTCTGACGGCTGTGAGGTGAGCATTTCTGTAGATTGGATTTGCATGGCTTTATTAATTGCTGATGTTGAGCATTTTTAAATCCCCTTTTATTTTAAAGGAACAAAGAAGACAGAATGGGCGTAAAACATGCCTCTTGAAATTGTCTTCTTGAAATGTTGACGCCTTTTGAATTTTCTGGTCGATTTACGACCCCAGGATTTTTTTTTTTTTTTTTTGATGGCAGGTGTCATTTACTGGCCTGAAATTATTTTGAATATTAAGTGACCATTAGCGCTGTTGTGGGAAACGGCCAGAAGGCGGCAGCACTTCTCCTTACCAAATCTGGTTACTAGGGCAACAGAGCCATAATGGAAGTGGCGTTGTAAATTGTAAATTAGAATGGAGTGCGCCAGGAAAAAGCCCCTTACGTTTATGTCTCATTACTTGCTGTTCGTTTTTTAAATTTAATTTTTATTTTGTATCAGAGCAGATTTGATTACAATGTTTTGCTTGTTCTAGGTGTGCAAGATGTGGTTGTTTCACACGTATACATATATCTATTCTTCTTCGGGTCCTTCTCCCATGTAGCTTATGACACAATGTTGAGTAGTCTCCTCTTGGTATGCCGTAGGTCTGTGGCGACTTTGTATTTCACGTGTGTTTGTGTATCTCTGTTAACCCCAATGTCCTAATGTATCCAATCCTCACACCTTTCCATCTGGTGAACCATAAGTTTGCTTAATGAATCTGTGATTGGATGTCTCTGTGGAAATATCTTCACTGGTATCGATTTTTAGGTAACCCCTATAAGTGGGATCATACGTTAGGTGTCTTTCGCTTTCTCGCTTACTGCAAGCTGCGTGATCACCTCTAGACTCATCTGTGGTGCTACGAGTGGCATTGATTCATTTTCTTCCCCAAGCTAATATTCCATCTCTACACGTAGCAGTTCTTCTCTGTCCACTCATCTGTTGATGGACTTTTGGTTGCTTCCATGTCTTGGCTATGGTAATACTGCTGCAGTGCAGATTTCCTGCCTGTGTCTTTCCAATTCTGTCTCCTTAGGCTGTAGGCCGTGGAGTGGGCCTGCTGGATCGTAGAGTAGCTGAATGTGTACCTTTTAAAGGCACCT
The DNA here is from genome assembly GCF_964374135.1 of Grampus griseus. NCBI lineage: Eukaryota > Metazoa > Chordata > Mammalia > Artiodactyla > Delphinidae > Grampus > Grampus griseus. The sequence goes on along the minus strand of NC_138999.1, from coordinate 10,561,309 downwards.
CCATTCTGTTCCCAGGAGTGGCTCTTACCAGGTTACGGCCCACTTGAGACTGAGGGTCTGCATGTCTCCACAACCTCTTCAGCATTGATCGTTTGTAGTTTCTTTGCTGATGGTTATTCTGACTGGTGTGAGTCGATAGCTCTTTGTGGTTGGATTTGCATGTGTCTCATAATCCCTTGAAATTGAGCTTTGAGGCATGTCCTTTTATTTTTCAAACTGTCATGACAGCTTACGTCTTCAAATTGTTTTCTTGAAATATGTGCCACGTTTTGAAATGTTTTGGCCTTTACCTGCGTCAGGACATTTTGAGGGCAGGTTTCCTTTGCAGCCCTGCAGTACTTGTGCATATGAAGTGACCATTCGCACAGATTTCCGAGCTGCTGTTGCAGGTATCGGCCAGAGGCCGGCAGCATTTCTACGATGCCCACTCTGGTACCTAGGGAGACAGACCTTCCTGCCAGTGGTGTTCCTCAGATATCAATTAGACTGCCATGTGCCCTGATAAACCCCCCAAAGCTTATGTCTCCTTACTCATGTTTGTTTTTTGAATTCATATTTTCTAGTGGAGTAATATTCCATCGTGTGCATGGACCACTTCTTCTTGGTGCACTCCTCTGTTGATGGACATTTTCGTTGCTTCCAAGTGTCGGCTGTGGTAAGTATTGCCGGGGTGCAGGATTGCCAGCCTGTGCCTTTTGATTCTCATTTTCTCAGGTGATAGGCCCAGCAGTGGGTGTGACTGATTGACTAGTAGCTCAATGTTTCCCTTTTCAGAGCACCTCCACTGTGTCTTCATTAGTGGCTCTTACCACGTCCCCCTTAGAACCGAGGGTACGCAGTTCTCCACAATCCCTTCAGCATTTATTGTTTGCAGCATTTTTGCTAATGGCCATTCCGAGTGCTGTGAGCGGATAGGTGTTTGTAATTTGGGTTTGCATGTCTTTAAAAATTCCTAAAATTCATCATTTTTCCACGCCTGTTTTCTTTTCCTTAAAAAGAAAAGAAAAGAAAAGAAAAACGTGGGGGTACAGTATACCTCTTGAAATCGTTTTCTTGGAATGTTGCCCTCTTTTGAATTTTTGGTCGATGTTTGACCCCAGGATTGTTTTGGAGGGCAGGTGTTATTTACAGGCCTGCACGTTTGGTGACTATTTAATGACCATTAGCACTGGGTTTAAAGCTGCTGTTTTGGGAAACGGCCACAAGGCGGCAGCATTTCTCCGTTCCCAAATCTGGGTACTAGGGCAGCAGAGCCTTTCTGGAAGTCCTGTTCCTAGGTTGTGAATTAGAATGGCATGTGCCAGGAGAAACGCCCATAAGTTTATGTGGCATTACTGCTGGTTGGTTTTTGAAACCATTTGAATCGGGGTAATGATTAGAATATTGTTTGTCCTAGGTGTACACAATCTGGTTCATTTGTACATTGTATACGTCTATTCATGTACAGATCCTCTTCCCATGTGAAATATTACAGAGTGTTCCGTACACCTCCCTTGCTACGTGGTCGGTCTTTTTGGTATACGTATACAATATGTATTTGTATACGTATGGTAACGCTAATCTTAATTTATCCATTCCGCCCACCTTTCCTTTTAGATACGCATAGTTGTTTTGTAAGCCTGTGAGTGTCTTTCTCTGTGCAAGTATGTTCATTTGTGTCAGTTATTACATAACGCCTATAAGTGATATCATAGGATGTAGGTCTTTGGCTTTCCGACTTACCGCACGTTCTGCGATTATCTCCAAGCTCATCTGTGGTGCCTCAAAGAGCAGTGTTTCATTGTTTTCCGTGGTTAATATTCCATTGTGTACACGGACCATTTCTTCTTCATCCATTCGTCTGTTGATGGACATTTTGGTAGCTTCGCCGTCTTGGCTATTGTGAATAAGGCCTCAGTGCAGCTGTTGCAGCCTGGGTCTTCTCGCTTCTGGTCTTCTCAGGTGAGAGGCCCAGTGGTGTGACTGCTGGATTGAATGGTACCTCAAGTTTTACTTCTAAAGGCAGCTCCTGTCTGTTCTTATTGGCTGTTACCACTTCACATCTCGCCAGCAGCTAGAGGGTACACAGTTCTCTAAAACCCCTTCAGTATTGACTGTGTGTAGAATTTTTGCTGATCGTCGGTCGACAGGTGTGTGTTGCAAACTTTTTGTAGATTAGATCTGCGTGAGTCTAATAATTCCTGAGGTTGAGCTTTTATCCATTTCCCTTTCTATGTATGTATGTATGTATGTATTTATTTATTTAGTTATCTATCTATTTAGTTTTGCGGTATGCGGGCCTCTCACTGTTGTGGCCTCTCCCGTTGCGGAGCACAGGCTCTGGGCGCGCAGGCTCAGCGGCCATGCCTCACGGGCGCAGCCACTCCGCGGCATGTGGGATCTTCCCGGACCGGGGCACGAACCCGTGTCCCCTGCGTCGGCAGGCGGACTCTCAACCACTGCGCCACCAGGGAAGCCCCTGTTTTGAATTTTTTTGTCCGTTCCCTACCTCAGCACAATATTTTAGGGCAGGTGTCCTTTACGGCCCTGAGTCCTTGTGACTATTAAGTGACCATTAGCTGCGGGCTTAAAGCCGCTCTTGCGGGAAAGGGCCACAAGGCGGCAGCATTTCTACCTTTGCAGCTCTGGGTTCCTGGGCGACAGCGCTTTCCGGGAAATCGTGTTAGTAGCCTGCAGATTAGAGGGGAATGTGCCAGGGCAAACCCCCAAGAGCTTATACCTCCTACTTCTTGTTTTTTAAATTAAATTTTTTTAGGTATCAGAGCAAATTTGATAAAAAAAAATGCACTTTCTCCTAAGCGTACAGAATCTGGTTCATCATATCAACGTATCCGTCTATTCCTCTTTGGATCCTTTCCCGTGTAGGTTATTATAGAGTGTTGAGTAGACCTCTTGGCGTTCCATAGGTATTTTGTGGTTATATATTTCATCTGTATTAGTACATGTCTGTTAACCCCCATATCATAATTCATACATTCCTTTCACCTTTCCATTCGGCTAAACGTAATTTTGTTTTCTTAATCCATGCTCTTCCTTCTCTTGGAAATAAGTTCATGAGTATCAATTTTGAGGTAACACCTATAAGTGATGTCATAGGATATCTGTCTTTCAGTTTCTTTCTTACTTCAAGTGGGGTGGTTATCTCTAGGTCCTTCTATGGTGGTGCAAACGGCACTGTTTCATTGTTTTCCGTGGCTAATATTCCACTGTTGACATGGACCACTTCCTCTTTGTGCATTTTTCTGTTGCTGGACATTTTGGTTTCTTCCAAGTCTTGGCTATATTAAATGTTTCTGCCGTGCAGGATTGCCAGCCTGTGTCTCTTCCATTCTGCTCTGCTCAGGTGATAGGCGCGTCAAAGGACCTACCAGATCACATGGTAGCTCAGTTTTTACCCTTAAACGCACCTCCATTATGTTCTCCCTGCCGGCTGTTACCAGTTTACATCCCCCCAGCAGCTAGTGGGTACACAGTTTCCTGAAACCCCTTCAGCATTTATTCTTTGTAGACGTTTTGCTGAAGAGCATTCTGACGGCTGTGAGGTGAGCATTTCTGTAGATTGGATTTGCATGGCTTTATTAATTGCTGATGTTGAGCATTTTTAAATCCCCTTTTATTTTAAAGGAACAAAGAAGACAGAATGGGCGTAAAACATGCCTCTTGAAATTATCTTCTTGAAATGTTGACGTCTTTTGAATTTTCTGGTCGATTTACGACCCCAGGATTTTTTTTTTTTTTTTTGATGGCAGGTGTCATTTACTGGCCTGCAATTATTTTGAATATTAAGTGACCATTAGCGCTGTTGTGGGAAACGGCCAGAAGGCGGCAGCACTTCTCCTTACCAAATCTGGTTACTAGGGCAACAGAGCCATAATGGAAGTGGCGTTGTAAATTGTAAATTAGAATGGAGTGCGCCAGGAAAAAGCCCCTTACGTTTATGTCTCATTACTTGCTGTTCGTTTTTTAAATTTAATTTTTATTTTGTATCAGAGCAGATTTGATTACAATGTTTTGCTTGTTCTAGGTGTGCAAGATGTGGTTGTTTCACACGTATACATATATCTATTCTTCTTCGGGTCCTTCTCCCATGTAGCTTATGACACAATGTTGAGTAGTCTCCTCTTGGTATGCCGTAGGTCTGTGGCGACTTTGTATTTCACGTGTGTTTGTGTATCTCTGTTAACCCCAATGTCCTAATGTATCCAATCCTCACACCTTTCCATCTGGTGAACCATAAGTTTGCTTAATGAATCTGTGATTGGATGTCTCTGTGGAAATATCTTCACTGGTATCGATTTTTAGGTAACCCCTATAAGTGGTATCATACGTTAGGTGTCTTTCGCTTTCTCGCTTACTGCAAGCTGCGTGATCACCTCTAGACTCATCTGTGGTGCTACGAGTGGCATTGATTCATTTTCTTCCCCAAGCTAATATTCCATCTCTACACGTAGCAGTTCTTCTCTGTCCACTCATCTGTTGATGGACTTTTGGTTGCTTCCATGTCTTGGCTATGGTAATACTGCTGCAGTGCAGATTTCCTGCCTGTGTCTTTCCAATTCTGTCTCCTTAGGCTGTAGGCCGTGGAGTGGGCCTGCTGGATCGTAGAGTAGCTGAATGTGTACCTTTTAAAGGCACCTCCATTCTGTTCCCAGGAGTGGCTCTTACCAGGTTACGTCCCACTTGAGACTGAGGGTATGCATGTCTCCACAACCTCTTCAGCATTGATCGTTTGTAGTTTCTTTGCTGATGGTTATTCTGACTGGTGTGAGTCGATAGCTCTTTGTGGTTGGATTTGCATGTGTCTCATAATCCCTTGAAATTGAGCTTTGAGGCATGTCCTTTTATTTTTCAAACTGTCATGACAGCTTACGTCTTCAAATTGTTTTCTTGAAATATGTGCCACGTTTTGAAATGTTTTGGCCTTTACCTGCGTCAGGACATTTTGAGGGCAGGTTTCCTTTGCAGCCCTGCAGTACTTGTGCATATGAAGTGACCATTCGCACAGATTTCCGAGCTGCTGTTGCAGGTATCGGCCAGAGGCCGGCAGCATTTCTACGATGCCCACTCTGGTACCTAGGGAGACAGACCTTCCTGCCAGTGGTGTTCCTCAGATATCAATTAGACTGCCATGTGCCCTGATAAACCCCCCAAAGCTTATGTCTCCTTACTCATGTTTGTTTTTTGAATTCATATTTTCTAGTGGAGTAATATTCCATCGTGTGCATGGACCACTTCTTCTTGGTGCACTCCTCTGTTGATGGACATTTTCGTTGCTTCCAAGTGTCGGCTGTGGTAAGTATTGCCGGGGTGCAGGATTGCCAGCCTGTGCCTTTTGATTCTCATTTTCTCAGGTGATAGGCCCAGCAGTGGGTGTGACTGATTGACTAGTAGCTCAATGTTTCCCTTTTCAGAGCACCTCCACTGTGTCTTCATTAGTGGCTCTTACCACGTCCCCCTTAGAACCGAGGGTACGCAGTTCTCCACAATCCCTTCAGCATTTATTGTTTGCAGCATTTTTGCTAATGGCCATTCCGAGTGCTGTGAGCGGATAGGTGTTTGTAATTTGGGTTTGCATGTCTTTAAAAATTCCTAAAATTCATCATTTTTCCACGCCTGTTTTCTTTTCCTTAAAAAGAAAAGAAAAGAAAAGAAAAACGTGGGGGTACAGTATACCTCTTGAAATCGTTTTCTTGGAATGTTGCCCTCTTTTGAATTTTTGGTCGATGTTTGACCCCAGGATTGTTTTGGAGGGCAGGTGTTATTTACAGGCCTGCACGTTTGGTGACTATTTAATGACCATTAGCACTGGGTTTAAAGCTGCTGTTTTGGGAAACGGCCACAAGGCGGCAGCATTTCTCCGTTCCCAAATCTGGGTACTAGGGCAGCAGAGCCTTTCTGGAAGTCGTGTTCCTAGGTTGTGAATTAGAATGGCATGTGCCAGGAGAAACGCCCATAAGTTTATGTGGCATTACTGCTGGTTGGTTTTTGAAACCATTTGAATCGGGGTAATGATTAGAATATTGTTTGTCCTAGGTGTACACAATCTGGTTCATTTGTACATTGTATACGTCTATTCATGTACAGATCCTCTTCCCATGTGAAATATTACAGAGTGTTCCGTACACCTCCCTTGCTACGTGGTCGGTCTTTTTGGTATACGTATACAATATGTATTTGTATACGTATGGTAACGCTAATCTTAATTTATCCATTCCGCCCACCTTTCCTTTTAGATACGCATAGTTGTTTTGTAAGCCTGTGAGTGTCTTTCTCTGTGCAAGTATGTTCATTTGTGTCAGTTATTACATAACGCCTATAAGTGATATCATAGGATGTAGGTCTTTGGCTTTCCGACTTACCGCACGTTCTGCGATTATCTCCAAGCTCATCTGTGGTGCCTCAAAGAGCAGTGTTTCATTGTTTTCCGTGGTTAATATTCCATTGTGTACACGGACCATTTCTTCTTCATCCATTCGTCTGTTGATGGACATTTTGGTAGCTTCACCGTCTTGGCTATTGTGAATAAGGCCTCAGTGCAGCTGTTGCAGCCTGGGTCTTCTCGCTTCTGGTCTTCTCAGGTGAGAGGCCCAGTGGTGTGACTGCTGGATTGAATGGTACCTCAAGTTTTACTTCTAAAGGCAGCTCCTGTCTGTTCTTATTGGCTGTTACCACTTCACATCTCGCCAGCAGCTAGAGGGTACACAGTTCTCTAAAACCCCTTCAGTATTGACTGTGTGTAGAATTTTTGCTGATCGTCGGTCGACAGGTGTGTGTTGCAAACTTTTTGTAGATTAGATCTGCGTGAGTCTAATAATTCCTGAGGTTGAGCTTTTATCCATTTCCCTTTCTATGTATGTATGTATGTATGTATTTATTTATTTAGTTATCTATCTATTTAGTTTTGCGGTATGCGGGCCTCTCACTGTTGTGGCCTCTCCCGTTGCGGAGCACAGGCTCTGGGCGCGCAGGCTCAGCGGCCATGGCTCACGGGCCCAGCCACTCCGCGGCATGTGGGATCTTCCCGGACCGGGGCACGAACCCGTGTCCCCTGCGTCGGCAGGCGGACTCTCAACCACTGCGCCACCAGGGAAGCCCCTGTTTTGAATTTTTTTGTCCGTTCCCTACCTCAGCACAATATTTTAGGGCAGGTGTCCTTTACGGCCCTGAGTCCTTGTGACTATTAAGTGACCATTAGCTGCGGGCTTAAAGCCGCTCTTGCGGGAAAGGGCCACAAGGCGGCAGCATTTCTACCTTTGCAGCTCTGGGTTCCTGGGCGACAGCGCTTTCCGGGAAATCGTGTTAGTAGCCTGCAGATTAGAGGGGAATGTGCCAGGGCAAACCCCCAAGAGCTTATACCTCCTACTTCTTGTTTTTTAAATTAAATTTTTTTAGGTATCAGAGCAAATTTGATAAAAAAAAAATGCACTTTCTCCTAAGCGTACAGAATCTGGTTCATCATATCAACGTATCCGTCTATTCCTCTTTGGATCCTTTCCCGTGTAGGTTATTATAGAGTGTTGAGTAGACCTCTTGGCGTTCCATAGGTATTTTGTGGTTATATATTTCATCTGTATTAGTACATGTCTGTTAACCCCCATATCATAATTCATACATTCCTTTCACCTTTCCATTCGGCTAAACGTAATTTTGTTTTCTTAATCCATGCTCTTCCTTCTCTTGGAAATAAGTTCATGAGTATCAATTTTGAGGTAACACCTATAAGTGATGTCATAGGATATCTGTCTTTCAGTTTCTTTCTTACTTCAAGTGGGGTGGTTATCTCTAGGTCCTTCTATGGTGGTGCAAACGGCACTGTTTCATTGTTTTCCGTGGCTAATATTCCACTGTTGACATGGACCACTTCCTCTTTGTGCATTTTTCTGTTGCTGGACATTTTGGTTTCTTCCAAGTCTTGGCTATATTAAATGTTTCTGCCGTGCAGGATTGCCAGCCTGTGTCTCTTCCATTCTGCTCTGCTCAGGTGATAGGCGCGTCAAAGGACCTACCAGATCACATGGTAGCTCAGTTTTTACCCTTAAACGCACCTCCATTATGTTCTCCCTGCCGGCTGTTACCAGTTTACATCCCCCCAGCAGCTAGTGGGTACACAGTTTCCTGAAACCCCTTCAGCATTTATTCTTTGTAGACGTTTTGCTGAAGAGCATTCTGACGGCTGTGAGGTGAGCATTTCTGTAGATTGGATTTGCATGGCTTTATTAATTGCTGATGTTGAGCATTTTTAAATCCCCTTTTATTTTAAAGGAACAAAGAAGACAGAATGGGCGTAAAACATGCCTCTTGAAATTGTCTTCTTGAAATGTTGACGTCTTTTGAATTTTCTGGTCGATTTACGACCCCAGGATTTTTTTTTTTTTTTTTTTTTGATGGCAGGTGTCATTTACTGGCCTGCAATTATTTTGAATATTAAGTGACCATTAGCGCTGTTGTGGGAAACGGCCAGAAGGCGGCAGCACTTCTCCTTACCAAATCTGGTTACTAGGGCAACAGAGCCATAATGGAAGTGGCGTTGTAAATTGTAAATTAGAATGGAGTGCGCCAGGAAAAAGCCCCTTACGTTTATGTCTCATTACTTGCTGTTCGTTTTTTAAATTTAATTTTTATTTTGTATCAGAGCAGATTTGATTACAATGTTTTGCTTGTTCTAGGTGTGCAAGATGTGGTTGTTTCACACGTATACATATATCTATTCTTCTTCGGGTCCTTCTCCCATGTAGCTTATGACACAATGTTGAGTAGTCTCCTCTTGGTATGCCGTAGGTCTGTGGCGACTTTGTATTTCACGTGTGTTTGTGTATCTCTGTTAACCCCAATGTCCTAATGTATCCAATCCTCACACCTTTCCATCTGGTGAACCATAAGTTTGCTTAATGAATCCGTGATTGGATGTCTCTGTGGAAATATCTTCACTGGTATCGATTTTTAGGTAACCCCTATAAGTGGGATCATACGTTAGGTGTCTTTCGCTTTCTCGCTTACTGCAAGCTGCGTGATCACCTCTAGACTCATCTGTGGTGCTACGAGTGGCATTGATTCATTTTCTTCCCCAAGCTAATATTCCATCTCTACACGTAGCAGTTCTTCTCTGTCCACTCATCTGTTGATGGACTTTTGGTTGCTTCCATGTCTTGGCTATGGTAATACTGCTGCAGTGCAGATTTCCTGCCTGTGTCTTTCCAATTCTGTCTCCTTAGGCTGTAGGCCGTGGAGTGGGCCTGCTGGATCGTAGAGTAGCTGAATGTGTACCTTTTAAAGGCACCTCCATTCTGTTCCCAGGAGTGGCTCTTACCAGGTTACGTCCCACTTGAGACTGAGGGTATGCATGTCTCCACAACCTCTTCAGCATTGATCGTTTGTAGTTTCTTTGCTGATGGTTATTCTGACTGGTGTGAGTCGATAGCTCTTTGTGGTTGGATTTGCATGTGTCTCATAATCCCTTGAAATTGAGCTTTGAGGCATGTCCTTTTATTTTTCAAACTGTCATGACAGCTTACGTCTTCAAATTGTTTTCTTGAAATATGTGCCACGTTTTGAAATGTTTTGGCCTTTACCTGCGTCAGGACATTTTGAGGGCAGGTTTCCTTTGCAGCCCTGCAGTACTTGTGCATATGAAGTGACCATTCGCACAGATTTCCGAGCTGCTGTTGCAGGTATCGGCCAGAGGCCGGCAGCATTTCTACGATGCCCACTCTGGTACCTAGGGAGACAGACCTTCCTGCCAGTGGTGTTCCTCAGATATCAATTAGACTGCCATGTGCCCTGATAAACCCCCCAAAGCTTATGTCTCCTTACTCATGTTTGTTTTTTGAATTCATATTTTCTAGTGGAGTAATATTCCATCGTGTGCATGGACCACTTCTTCTTGGTGCACTCCTCTGTTGATGGACATTTTCGTTGCTTCCAAGTGTCGGCTATGGTAAGTATTGCCGGGGTGCAGGATTGCCAGCCTGTGCCTTTTGATTCTCATTTTCTCAGGTGATAGGCCCAGCAGCGGGTGTGACTGATTGACTAGTAGCTCAATGTTTCCCTTTTCAGAGCACCTCCACTGTGTCTTCATTAGTGGCTCTTACCACGTCCCCCTTAGAACCGAGGGTACGCAGTTCTCCACAATCCCTTCAGCATTTATTGTTTGCAGCATTTTTGCTAATGGCCATTCCGAGTGCTGTGAGCGGATAGGTGTTTGTAATTTGGGTTTGCATGTCTTTAAAAATTCCTAAAATTCATCATTTTTCCACGCCTGTTTTCTTTTCCTTAAAAAGAAAAGAAAAGAAAAGAAAAACGTGGGGGTACAGTATACCTCTTGAAATCGTTTTCTTGGAATGTTGCCCTCTTTTGAATTTTTGGTCGATGTTTGACCCCAGGATTGTTTTGGAGGGCAGGTGTTATTTACAGGCCTGCACGTTTGGTGACTATTTAATGACCATTAGCACTGGGTTTAAAGCTGCTGTTTTGGGAAACGGCCACAAGGCGGCAGCATTTCTCCGTTCCCAAATCTGGGTACTAGGGCAGCAGAGCCTTTCTGGAAGTCGTGTTCCTAGGTTGTGAATTAGAATGGCATGTGCCAGGAGAAACGCCCATAAGTTTATGTGGCATTACTGCTGGTTGGTTTTTGAAACCATTTGAATCGGGGTAATGATTAGAATATTGTTTGTCCTAGGTGTACACAATCTGGTTCATTTGTACATTGTATACGTCTATTCATGTACAGATCCTCTTCCCATGTGAAATATTACAGAGTGTTCCGTACACCTCCCTTGCTACGTGGTCGGTCTTTTTGGTATACGTATACAATATGTATTTGTATACGTATGGTAACGCTAATCTTAATTTATCCATTCCGCCCACCTTTCCTTTTAGATACGCATAGTTGTTTTGTAAGCCTGTGAGTGTCTTTCTCTGTGCAAGTATGTTCATTTGTGTCAGTTATTACATAACGCCTATAAGTGATATCATAGGATGTAGGTCTTTGGCTTTCCGACTTACCGCACGTTCTGCGATTATCTCCAAGCTCATCTGTGGTGCCTCAAAGAGCAGTGTTTCATTGTTTTCCGTGGTTAATATTCCATTGTGTACACGGACCATTTCTTCTTCATCCATTCGTCTGTTGATGGACATTTTGGTAGCTTCACCGTCTTGGCTATTGTGAATAAGGCCTCAGTGCAGCTGTTGCAGCCTGGGTCTTCTCGCTTCTGGTCTTCTCAGGTGAGAGGCCCAGTGGTGTGACTGCTGGATTGAATGGTACCTCAAGTTTTACTTCTAAAGGCAGCTCCTGTCTGTTCTTATTGGCTGTTACCACTTCACATCTCGCCAGCAGCTAGAGGGTACACAGTTCTCTAAAACCCCTTCAGTATTGACTGTGTGTAGAATTTTTGCTGATCGTCGGTCGACAGGTGTGTGTTGCAAACTTTTTGTAGATTAGATCTGCGTGAGTCTAATAATTCCTGAGGTTGAGCTTTTATCCATTTCCCTTTCTATGTATGTATGTATGTATGTATTTATTTATTTAGTTATCTATCTATTTAGTTTTGCGGTATGCGGGCCTCTCACTGTTGTGGCCTCTCCCGTTGCGGAGCACAGGCTCTGGGCGCGCAGGCTCAGCGGCCATGCCTCACGGGCCCAGCCACTCCGCGGCATGTGGGATCTTCCCGGACCGGGGCACGAACCCGTGTCCCCTGCGTCGGCAGGCGGACTCTCAACCACTGCGCCACCAGGGAAGCCCCTGTTTTGAATTTTTTTGTCCGTTCCCTACCTCAGCACAATATTTTAGGGCAGGTGTCCTTTACGGCCCTGAGTCCTTGTGACTATTAAGTGACCATTAGCTGCGGGCTTAAAGCCGCTCTTGCGGGAAAGGGCCACAAGGCGGCAGCATTTCTACCTTTGCAGCTCTGGGTTCCTGGGCGACAGCGCTTTCCGGGAAATCGTGTTAGTAGCCTGCAGATTAGAGGGGAATGTGCCAGGGCAAACCCCCAAGAGCTTATACCTCCTACTTCTTGTTTTTTAAATTAAATTTTTTTAGGTATCAGAGCAAATTTGATAAAAAAAAATGCATTTTCTCCTAAGCGTACAGAATCTGGTTCATCATATCAACGTATCCGTCTATTCCTCTTTGGATCCTTTCCCGTGTAGGTTATTATAGAGTGTTGAGTAGACCTCTTGGCGTTCCATAGGTATTTTGTGGTTATATATTTCATCTGTATTAGTACATGTCTGTTAACCCCCATATCATAATTCATACATTCCTTTCACCTTTCCATTCGGCTAAACGTAATTTTGTTTTCTTAATCCATGCTCTTCCTTCTCTTGGAAATAAGTTCATGAGTATCAATTTTGAGGTAACACCTATAAGTGATGTCATAGGATATCTGTCTTTCAGTTTCTTTCTTACTTCAAGTGGGGTGGTTATCTCTAGGTCCTTCTATGGTGGTGCAAACGGCACTGTTTCATTGTTTTCCGTGGCTAATATTCCACTGTTGACATGGACCACTTCCTCTTTGTGCATTTTTCTGTTGCTGGACATTTTGGTTTCTTCCAAGTCTTGGCTATATTAAATGTTTCTGCCGTGCAGGATTGCCAGCCTGTGTCTCTTCCATTCTGCTCTGCTCAGGTGATAGGCGCGTCAAAGGACCTACCAGATCACATGGTAGCTCAGTTTTTACCCTTAAACGCACCTCCATTATGTTCTCCCTGCCGGCTGTTACCAGTTTACATCCCCCCAGCAGCTAGTGGGTACACAGTTTCCTGAAACCCCTTCAGCATTTATTCTTTGTAGACGTTTTGCTGAAGAGCATTCTGACGGCTGTGAGGTGAGCATTTCTGTAGATTGGATTTGCATGGCTTTATTAATTGCTGATGTTGAGCATTTTTAAATCCCCTTTTATTTTAAAGGAACAAAGAAGACAGAATGGGCGTAAAACATGCCTCTTGAAATTGTCTTCTTGAAATGTTGACGTCTTTTGAATTTTCTGGTCGATTTACGACCCCAGGATTTTTTTTTTTTTTTTTGATGGCAGGTGTCATTTACTGGCCTGCAATTATTTTGAATATTAAGTGACCATTAGCGCTGTTGTGGGAAACGGCCAGAAGGCGGCAGCACTTCTCCTTACCAAATCTGGTTACTAGGGCAACAGAGCCATAATGGAAGTGGTGTTGTAAATTGTAAATTAGAATGGAGTGCGCCAGGAAAAAGCCCCTTACGTTTATGTCTCATTACTTGCTGTTCGTTTTTTAAATTTAATTTTTATTTTGTATCAGAGCAGATTTGATTACAATGTTTTGCTTGTTCTAGGTGTGCAAGATGTGGTTGTTTCACACGTATACATATATCTATTCTTCTTCGGGTCCTTCTCCCATGTAGCTTATGACACAATGTTGAGTAGTCTCCTCTTGGTATGCCGTAGGTCTGTGGCGACTTTGTATTTCACGTGTGTTTGTGTATCTCTGTTAACCCCAATGTCCTAATGTATCCAATCCTCACACCTTTCCATCTGGTGAACCATAAGTTTGCTTAATGAATCTGTGATTGGATGTCTCTGTGGAAATATCTTCACTGGTATCGATTTTTAGGTAACCCCTATAAGTGGGATCATACGTTAGGTGTCTTTCGCTTTCTCGCTTACTGCAAGCTGCGTGATCACCTCTAGACTCATCTGTGGTGCTACGAGTGGCATTGATTCATTTTCTTCCCCAAGCTAATATTCCATCTCTACACGTAGCAGTTCTTCTCTGTCCACTCATCTGTTGATGGACTTTTGGTTGCTTCCATGTCTTGGCTATGGTAATACTGCTGCAGTGCAGATTTCCTGCCTGTGTCTTTCCAATTCTGTCTCCTTAGGCTGTAGGCCGTGGAGTGGGCCTGCTGGATCGTAGAGTAGCTGAATGTGTACCTTTTAAAGGCACCTCCATTCTGTTCCCAGGAGTGGCTCTTACCAGGTTACGTCCCACTTGAGACTGAGGGTATGCATGTCTCCACAACCTCTTCAGCATTGATCGTTTGTAGTTTCTTTGCTGATGGTTATTCTGACTGGTGTGAGTCGATAGCTCTTTGTGGTTGGATTTGCATGTGTCTCATAATCCCTTGAAATTGAGCTTTGAGGCATGTCCTTTTATTTTTCAAACTGTCATGACAGCTTACGTCTTCAAATTGTTTTCTTGAAATATGTGCCACGTTTTGAAATGTTTTGGCCTTTACCTGCGTCAGGACATTTTGAGGGCAGGTTTCCTTTGCAGCCCTGCAGTACTTGTGCATATGAAGTGACCATTCGCACAGATTTCCGAGCTGCTGTTGCAGGTATCGGCCAGAGGCCGGCAGCATTTCTACGATGCCCACTCTGGTACCTAGGGAGACAGACCTTCCTGCCAGTGGTGTTCCTCAGATATCAATTAGACTGCCATGTGCCCTGATAAACCCCCCAAAGCTTATGTCTCCTTACTCATGTTTGTTTTTTGAATTCATATTTTCTAGTGGAGTAATATTCCATCGTGTGCATGGACCACTTCTTCTTGGTGCACTCCTCTGTTGATGGACATTTTCGTTGCTTCCAAGTGTCGGCTGTGGTAAGTATTGCCGGGGTGCAGGATTGCCAGCCTGTGCCTTTTGATTCTCATTTTCTCAGGTGATAGGCCCAGCAGTGGGTGTGACTGATTGACTAGTAGCTCAATGTTTCCCTTTTCAGAGCACCTCCACTGTGTCTTCATTAGTGGCTCTTACCACGTCCCCCTTAGAACCGAGGGTACGCAGTTCTCCACAATCCCTTCAGCATTTATTGTTTGCAGCATTTTTGCTAATGGCCATTCCGAGTGCTGTGAGCGGATAGGTGTTTGTAATTTGGGTTTGCATGTCTTTAAAAATTCCTAAAATTCATCATTTTTCCACGCCTGTTTTCTTTTCCTTAAAAAGAAAAGAAAAGAAAAGAAAAACGTGGGGGTACAGTATACCTCTTGAAATCGTTTTCTTGGAATGTTGCCCTCTTTTGAATTTTTGGTCGATGTTTGACCCCAGGATTGTTTTGGAGGGCAGGTGTTATTTACAGGCCTGCACGTTTGGTGACTATTTAATGACCATTAGCACTGGGTTTAAAGCTGCTGTTTTGGGAAACGGCCACAAGGCGGCAGCATTTCTCCGTTCCCAAATCTGGGTACTAGGGCAGCAGAGCCTTTCTGGAAGTCGTGTTCCTAGGTTGTGAATTAGAATGGCATGTGCCAGGAGAAACGCCCATAAGTTTATGTGGCATTACTGCTGGTTGGTTTTTGAAACCATTTGAATCGGGGTAATGATTAGAATATTGTTTGTCCTAGGTGTACACAATCTGGTTCATTTGTACATTGTATACGTCTATTCATGTACAGATCCTCTTCCCATGTGAAATATTACAGAGTGTTCCGTACACCTCCCTTGCTACGTGGTCGGTCTTTTTGGTATACGTATACAATATGTATTTGTATACGTATGGTAACGCTAATCTTAATTTATCCATTCCGCCCACCTTTCCTTTTAGATACGCATAGTTGTTTTGTAAGCCTGTGAGTGTCTTTCTCTGTGCAAGTATGTTCATTTGTGTCAGTTATTACATAACGCCTATAAGTGATATCATAGGATGTAGGTCTTTGGCTTTCCGACTTACCGCACGTTCTGCGATTATCTCCAAGCTCATCTGTGGTGCCTCAAAGAGCAGTGTTTCATTGTTTTCCGTGGTTAATATTCCATTGTGTACACGGACCATTTCTTCTTCATCCATTCGTCTGTTGATGGACATTTTGGTAGCTTCACCGTCTTGGCTATTGTGAATAAGGCCTCAGTGCAGCTGTTGCAGCCTGGGTCTTCTCGCTTCTGGTCTTCTCAGGTGAGAGGCCCAGTGGTGTGACTGCTGGATTGAATGGTACCTCAAGTTTTACTTCTAAAGGCAGCTCCTGTCTGTTCTTATTGGCTGTTACCACTTCACATCTCGCCAGCAGCTAGAGGGTACACAGTTCTCTAAAACCCCTTCAGTATTGACTGTGTGTAGAATTTTTGCTGATCGTCGGTCGACAGGTGTGTGTTGCAAACTTTTTGTAGATTAGATCTGCGTGAGTCTAATAATTCCTGAGGTTGAGCTTTTATCCATTTCCCTTTCTATGTATGTATGTATGTATGTATTTATTTATTTAGTTATCTATCTATTTAGTTTTGCGGTATGCGGGCCTCTCACTGTTGTGGCCTCTCCCGTTGCGGAGCACAGGCTCTGGGCGCGCAGGCTCAGCGGCCATGGCTCACGGGCCCAGCCACTCCGCGGCATGTGGGATCTTCCCGGACCGGGGCACGAACCCGTGTCCCCTGCGTCGGCAGGCGGACTCTCAACCACTGCGCCACCAGGGAAGCCCCTGTTTTGAATTTTTTTGTCCGTTCCCTACCTCAGCACAATATTTTAGGGCAGGTGTCCTTTATGGCCCTGAGTCCTTGTGACTATTAAGTGACCATTAGCTGCGTGCTTAAAGCCGCTCTTGCGGGAAAGGGCCACAAGGCGGCAGCATTTCTACCTTTGCAGCTCTGGGTTCCTGGGCGACAGCGCTTTCCGGGAAATCGTGTTAGTAGCCTGCAGATTAGAGGGGAATGTGCCAGGGCAAACCCCCAAGAGCTTATACCTCCTACTTCTTGTTTTTTAAATTAAATTTTTTTAGGTATCAGAGCAAATTTGATAAAAAAAAAAAATGCACTTTCTCCTAAGCGTACAGAATCTGGTTCATCATATCAACGTATCCGTCTATTCCTCTTTGGATCCTTTCCCGTGTAGGTTATTATAGAGTGTTGAGTAGACCTCTTGGCGTTCCATAGGTATTTTGTGGTTATATATTTCATCTGTATTAGTACATGTCTGTTAACCCCCATATCATAATTCATACATTCCTTTCACCTTTCCATTCGGCTAAACGTAATTTTGTTTTCTTAATCCATGCTCTTCCTTCTCTTGGAAATAAGTTCATGAGTATCAATTTTGAGGTAACACCTATAAGTGATGTCATAGGATATCTGTCTTTCAGTTTCTTTCTTACTTCAAGTGGGGTGGTTATCTCTAGGTCCTTCTATGGTGGTGCAAACGGCACTGTTTCATTGTTTTCCGTGGCTAATATTCCACTGTTGACATGGACCACTTCCTCTTTGTGCATTTTTCTGTTGCTGGACATTTTGGTTTCTTCCAAGTCTTGGCTATATTAAATGTTTCTGCCGTGCAGGATTGCCAGCCTGTGTCTCTTCCATTCTGCTCTGCTCAGGTGATAGGCGCGTCAAAGGACCTACCAGATCACATGGTAGCTCAGTTTTTACCCTTAAACGCACCTCCATTATGTTCTCCCTGCCGGCTGTTACCAGTTTACATCCCCCCAGCAGCTAGTGGGTACACAGTTTCCTGAAACCCCTTCAGCATTTATTCTTTGTAGACGTTTTGCTGAAGAGCATTCTGACGGCTGTGAGGTGAGCATTTCTGTAGATTGGATTTGCATGGCTTTATTAATTGCTGATGTTGAGCATTTTTAAATCCCCTTTTATTTTAAAGGAACAAAGAAGACAGAATGGGCGTAAAACATGCCTCTTGAAATTGTCTTCTTGAAATGTTGACGTCTTTTGAATTTTCTGGTCGATTTACGACCCCAGGATTTTTTTTTTTTTTTTTTTTTTTGATGGCAGGTGTCATTTACTGGCCTGCAATTATTTTGAATATTAAGTGACCATTAGCGCTGTTGTGGGAAACGGCCAGAAGGCGGCAGCACTTCTCCTTACCAAATCTGGTTACTAGGGCAACAGAGCCATAATGGAAGTGGCGTTGTAAATTGTAAATTAGAATGGAGTGCGCCAGGAAAAAGCCCCTTACGTTTATGTCTCATTACTTGCTGTTCGTTTTTTAAATTTAATTTTTATTTTGTATCAGAGCAGATTTGATTACAATGTTTTGCTTGTTCTAGGTGTGCAAGATGTGGTTGTTTCACATGTATACATATATCTATTCTTCTTCGGGTCCTTCTCCCATGTAGCTTATGACACAATGTTGAGTAGTCTCCTCTTGGTATGCCGTAGGTCTGTGGCGACTTTGTATTTCACGTGTGTTTGTGTATCTCTGTTAACCCCAATGTCCTAATGTATCCAATCCTCACACCTTTCCATCTGGTGAACCATAAGTTTGCTTAATGAATCCGTGATTGGATGTCTCTGTGGAAATATCTTCACTGGTATCGATTTTTAGGTAACCCCTATAAGTGGGATCATACGTTAGGTGTCTTTCGCTTTCTCGCTTACTGCAAGCTGCGTGATCACCTCTAGACTCATCTGTGGTGCTACGAGTGGCATTGATTCATTTTCTTCCCCAAGCTAATATTCCATCTCTACACGTAGCAGTTCTTCTCTGTCCACTCATCTGTTGATGGACTTTTGGTTGCTTCCATGTCTTGGCTATGGTAATACTGCTGCAGTGCAGATTTCCTGCCTGTGTCTTTCCAATTCTGTCTCCTTAGGCTGTAGGCCGTGGAGTGGGCCTGCTGGATCGTAGAGTAGCTGAATGTGTACCTTTTAAAGGCACCTCCATTCTGTTCCCAGGAGTGGCTCTTACCAGGTTACGTCCCACTTGAGACTGAGGGTATGCATGTCTCCACAACCTCTTCAGCATTGATCGTTTGTAGTTTCTTTGCTGATGGTTATTCTGACTGCTGTGAGTTGATAGCTCTTTGTGGTTGGATTTGCATGTGTCTCATAATCCCTTGAAATTGAGCTTTGAGGCATGTCCTTTTATTTTTCAAACTGTCATGACAGCTTACGTCTTCAAATTGTTTTCTTGAAATATGTGCCACGTTTTGAAATGTTTTGGCCTTTACCTGCGTCAGGACATTTTGAGGGCAGGTTTCCTTTGCAGCCCTGCAGTACTTGTGCATATGAAGTGACCATTCGCACAGATTTCCGAGCTGCTGTTGCAGGTATCGGCCAGAGGCCGGCAGCATTTCTACGATGCCCACTCTGGTACCTAGGGAGACAGACCTTCCTGCCAGTGGTGTTCCTCAGATATCAATTAGACTGCCATGTGCCCTGATAAACCCCCCAAAGCTTATGTCTCCTTACTCATGTTTGTTTTTTGAATTCATATTTTCTAGTGGAGTAATATTCCATCGTGTGCATGGACCACTTCTTCTTGGTGCACTCCTCTGTTGATGGACATTTTCGTTGCTTCCAAGTGTCGGCTGTGGTAAGTATTGCCGGGGTGCAGGATTGCCAGCCTGTGCCTTTTGATTCTCATTTTCTCAGGTGATAGGCCCAGCAGTGGGTGTGACTGATTGACTAGTAGCTCAATGTTTCCCTTTTCAGAGCACCTCCACTGTGTCTTCATTAGTGGCTCTTACCACGTCCCCCTTAGAACCGAGGGTACGCAGTTCTCCACAATCCCTTCAGCATTTATTGTTTGCAGCATTTTTGCTAATGGCCATTCCGAGTGCTGTGAGCGGATAGGTGTTTGTAATTTGGGTTTGCATGTCTTTAAAAATTCCTAAAATTCATCATTTTTCCACGCCTGTTTTCTTTTCCTTAAAAAGAAAAGAAAAGAAAAGAAAAACGTGGGGGTACAGTATACCTCTTGAAATCGTTTTCTTGGAATGTTGCCCTCTTTTGAATTTTTGGTCGATGTTTGACCCCAGGATTGTTTTGGAGGGCAGGTGTTATTTACAGGCCTGCACGTTTGGTGACTATTTAATGACCATTAGCACTGGGTTTAAAGCTGCTGTTTTGGGAAACGGCCACAAGGCGGCAGCATTTCTCCGTTCCCAAATCTGGGTACTAGGGCAGCAGAGCCTTTCTGGAAGTCGTGTTCCTAGGTTGCGAATTAGAATGGCATGTGCCAGGAGAAACGCCCATAAGTTTATGTGGCATTACTGCTGGTTGGTTTTTGAAACCATTTGAATCGGGGTAATGATTAGAATATTGTTTGTCCTAGGTGTACACAATCTGGTTCATTTGTACATTGTATACGTCTATTCATGTACAGATCCTCTTCCCATGTGAAATATTACAGAGTGTTCCGTACACCTCCCTTGCTACGTGGTCGGTCTTTTTGGTATACGTATACAATATGTATTTGTATACGTATGGTAACGCTAATCTTAATTTATCCATTCCGCCCACCTTTCCTTTTAGATACGCATAGTTGTTTTGTAAGCCTGTGAGTGTCTTTCTCTGTGCAAGTATGTTCATTTGTGTCAGTTATTACATAACGCCTATAAGTGATATCATAGGATGTAGGTCTTTGGCTTTCCGACTTACCGCACGTTCTGCGATTATCTCCAAGCTCATCTGTGGTGCCTCAAAGAGCAGTGTTTCATTGTTTTCCGTGGTTAATATTCCATTGTGTACACGGACCATTTCTTCTTCATCTATTCGTCTGTTGATGGACATTTTGGTAGCTTCACCGTCTTGGCTATTGTGAATAAGGCCTCAGTGCAGCTGTTGCAGCCTGGGTCTTCTCGCTTCTGGTCTTCTCAGGTGAGAGGCCCAGTGGTGTGACTGCTGGATTGAATGGTACCTCAAGTTTTACTTCTAAAGGCAGCTCCTGTCTGTTCTTATTGGCTGTTACCACTTCACATCTCGCCAGCAGCTAGAGGGTACACAGTTCTCTAAAACCCCTTCAGTATTGACTGTGTGTAGAATTTTTGCTGATCGTCGGTCGACAGGTGTGTGTTGCAAACTTTTTGTAGATTAGATCTGCGTGAGTCTAATAATTCCTGAGGTTGAGCTTTTATCCATTTCCCTTTCTATGTATGTATGTATGTATGTATTTATTTATTTAGTTATCTATCTATTTAGTTTTGCGGTATGCGGGCCTCTCACTGTTGTGGCCTCTCCCGTTGCGGAGCACAGGCTCTGGGCGCGCAGGCTCAGCGGCCATGGCTCACGGGCCCAGCCACTCCGCGGCATGTGGGATCTTCCCGGACCGGGGCACGAACCCGTGTCCCCTGCGTCGGCAGGCGGACTCTCAACCACTGCGCCACCAGGGAAGCCCCTGTTTTGAATTTTTTTGTCCGTTCCCTACCTCAGCACAATATTTTAGGGCAGGTGTCCTTTACGGCCCTGAGTCCTTGTGACTATTAAGTGACCATTAGCTGCGGGCTTAAAGCCGCTCTTGCGGGAAAGGGCCACAAGGCGGCAGCATTTCTACCTTTGCAGCTCTGGGTTCCTGGGCGACAGCGCTTTCCGGGAAATCGTGTTAGTAGCCTGCAGATTAGAGGGGAATGTGCCAGGGCAAACCCCCAAGAGCTTATACCTCCTACTTCTTGTTTTTTAAATTAAATTTTTTTAGGTATCAGAGCAAATTTGATAAAAAAAAATGCACTTTCTCCTAAGCGTACAGAATCTGGTTCATCATATCAACGTATCCGTCTATTCCTCTTTGGATCCTTTCCCGTGTAGGTTATTATAGAGTGTTGAGTAGACCTCTTGGCGTTCCATAGGTATTTTGTGGTTATATATTTCATCTGTATTAGTACATGTCTGTTAACCTCCATATCATAATTCATACATTCCTTTCACCTTTCCATTCGGCTAAACGTAATTTTGTTTTCTTAATCCATGCTCTTCCTTCTCTTGGAAATAAGTTCATGAGTATCAATTTTGAGGTAACACCTATAAGTGATGTCATAGGATATCTGTCTTTCAGTTTCTTTCTTACTTCAAGTGGGGTGGTTATCTCTAGGTCCTTCTATGGTGGTGCAAACGGCACTGTTTCATTGTTTTCCGTGGCTAATATTCCACTGTTGACATGGACCACTTCCTCTTTGTGCATTTTTCTGTTGCTGGACATTTTGGTTTCTTCCAAGTCTTGGCTATATTAAATGTTTCTGCCGTGCAGGATTGCCAGCCTGTGTCTCTTCCATTCTGCTCTGCTCAGGTGATAGGCGCGTCAAAGGACCTACCAGATCACATGGTAGCTCAGTTTTTACCCTTAAACGCACCTCCATTATGTTCTCCCTGCCGGCTGTTACCAGTTTACATCCCCCCAGCAGCTAGTGGGTACACAGTTTCCTGAAACCCCTTCAGCATTTATTCTTTGTAGACGTTTTGCTGAAGAGCATTCTGACGGCTGTGAGGTGAGCATTTCTGTAGATTGGATTTGCATGGCTTTATTAATTGCTGATGTTGAGCATTTTTAAATCCCCTTTTATTTTAAAGGAACAAAGAAGACAGAATGGGCGTAAAACATGCCTCTTGAAATTGTCTTCTTGAAATGTTGACGTCTTTTGAATTTTCTGGTCGATTTACGACCCCAGGATTTTTTTTTTTTTTTTTTTTTGATGGCAGGTGTCATTTACTGGCCTGCAATTATTTTGAATATTAAGTGACCATTAGCGCTGTTGTGGGAAACGGCCAGAAGGCGGCAGCACTTCTCCTTACCAAATCTGGTTACTAGGGCAACAGAGCCATAATGGAAGTGGCGTTGTAAATTGTAAATTAGAATGGAGTGCGCCAGGAAAAAGCCCCTTACGTTTATGTCTCATTACTTGCTGTTCGTTTTTTAAATTTAATTTTTATTTTGTATCAGAGCAGATTTGATTACAATGTTTTGCTTGTTCTAGGTGTGCAAGATGTGGTTGTTTCACACGTATACATATATCTATTCTTCTTCGGGTCCTTCTCCCATGTAGCTTATGACACAATGTTGAGTAGTCTCCTCTTGGTATGCCGTAGGTCTGTGGCGACTTTGTATTTCACGTGTGTTTGTGTATCTCTGTTAACCCCAATGTCCTAATGTATCCAATCCTCACACCTTTCCATCTGGTGAACCATAAGTTTGCTTAATGAATCTGTGATTGGATGTCTCTGTGGAAATATCTTCACTGGTATCGATTTTTAGGTAACCCCTATAAGTGGGATCATACGTTAGGTGTCTTTCGCTTTCTCGCTTACTGCAAGCTGCGTGATCACCTCTAGACTCATCTGTGGTGCTACGAGTGGCATTGATTCATTTTCTTCCCCAAGCTAATATTCCATCTCTACACGTAGCAGTTCTTCTCTGTCCACTCATCTGTTGATGGACTTTTGGTTGCTTCCATGTCTTGGCTATGGTAATACTGCTGCAGTGCAGATTTCCTGCCTGTGTCTTTCCAATTCTGTCTCCTTAGGCTGTAGGCCGTGGAGTGGGCCTGCTGGATCGTAGAGTAGCTGAATGTGTACCTTTTAAAGGCACCTCCATTCTGTTCCCAGGAGTGGCTCTTACCAGGTTACGTCCCACTTGAGACTGAGGGTATGCATGTCTCCACAACCTCTTCAGCATTGATCGTTTGTAGTTTCTTTGCTGATGGTTATTCTGACTGGTGTGAGTCGATAGCTCTTTGTGGTTGGATTTGCATGTGTCTCATAATCCCTTGAAATTGAGCTTTGAGGCATGTCCTTTTATTTTTCAAACTGTCATGACAGCTTACGTCTTCAAATTGTTTTCTTGAAATATGTGCCACGTTTTGAAATGTTTTGGCCTTTACCTGCGTCAGGACATTTTGAGGGCAGGTTTCCTTTGCAGCCCTGCAGTACTTGTGCATATGAAGTGACCATTCGCACAGATTTCCGAGCTGCTGTTGCAGGTATCGGCCAGAGGCCGGCAGCATTTCTACGATGCCCACTCTGGTACCTAGGGAGACAGACCTTCCTGCCAGTGGTGTTCCTCAGATATCAATTAGACTGCCATGTGCCCTGATAAACCCCCCAAAGCTTATGTCTCCTTACTCATGTTTGTTTTTTGAATTCATATTTTCTAGTGGAGTAATATTCCATCGTGTGCATGGACCACTTCTTCTTGGTGCACTCCTCTGTTGATGGACATTTTCGTTGCTTCCAAGTGTCGGCTGTGGTAAGTATTGCCGGGGTGCAGGATTGCCAGCCTGTGCCTTTTGATTCTCATTTTCTCAGGTGATAGGCCCAGCAGCGGGTGTGACTGATTGACTAGTAGCTCAATGTTTCCCTTTTCAGAGCACCTCCACTGTGTCTTCATTAGTGGCTCTTACCACGTCCCCCTTAGAACCGAGGGTACGCAGTTCTCCACAATCCCTTCAGCATTTATTGTTTGCAGCATTTTTGCTAATGGCCATTCCGAGTGCTGTGAGCGGATAGGTGTTTGTAATTTGGGTTTGCATGTCTTTAAAAATTCCTAAAATTCATCATTTTTCCACGCCTGTTTTCTTTTCCTTAAAAAGAAAAGAAAAGAAAAGAAAAACGTGGGGGTACAGTATACCTCTTGAAATCGTTTTCTTGGAATGTTGCCCTCTTTTGAATTTTTGGTCGATGTTTGACCCCAGGATTGTTTTGGAGGGCAGGTGTTATTTACAGGCCTGCACGTTTGGTGACTATTTAATGACCATTAGCACTGGGTTTAAAGCTGCTGTTTTGGGAAACGGCCACAAGGCGGCAGCATTTCTCCGTTCCCAAATCTGGGTACTAGGGCAGCAGAGCCTTTCTGGAAGTCGTGTTCCTAGGTTGTGAATTAGAATGGCATGTGCCAGGAGAAACGCCCATAAGTTTATGTGGCATTACTGCTGGTTGGTTTTTGAAACCATTTGAATCGGGGTAATGATTAGAATATTGTTTGTCCTAGGTGTACACAATCTGGTTCATTTGTACATTGTATACGTCTATTCATGTACAGATCCTCTTCCCATGTGAAATATTACAGAGTGTTCCGTACACCTCCCTTGCTACGTGGTCGGTCTTTTTGGTATACGTATACAATATGTATTTGTATACGTATGGTAACGCTAATCTTAATTTATCCATTCCGCCCACCTTTCCTTTTAGATACGCATAGTTGTTTTGTAAGCCTGTGAGTGTCTTTCTCTGTGCAAGTATGTTCATTTGTGTCAGTTATTACATAACGCCTATAAGTGATATCATAGGATGTAGGTCTTTGGCTTTCCGACTTACCGCACGTTCTGCGATTATCTCCAAGCTCATCTGTGGTGCCTCAAAGAGCAGTGTTTCATTGTTTTCCGTGGTTAATATTCCATTGTGTACACGGACCATTTCTTCTTCATCCATTCGTCTGTTGATGGACATTTTGGTAGCTTCACCGTCTTGGCTATTGTGAATAAGGCCTCAGTGCAGCTGTTGCAGCCCGGGTCTTCTCGCTTCTGGTCTTCTCAGGTGAGAGGCCCAGTGGTGCGACTGCTGGATTGAATGGTACCTCAAGTTTTACTTCTAAAGGCAGCTCCTGTCTGTTCTTATTGGCTGTTACCACTTCACATCTCGCCAGCAGCTAGAGGGTACACAGTTCTCTAAAACCCCTTCAGTATTGACTGTGTGTAGAATTTTTGCTGATCGTCGGTCGACAGGTGTGTGTTGCAAACTTTTTGTAGATTAGATCTGCGTGAGTCTAATAATTCCTGAGGTTGAGCTTTTATCCATTTCCCTTTCTATGTATGTATGTATGTATGTATGTATGTATTTAGTTATCTATCTATTTAGTTTTGCGGTACGCGGGCCTCTCACTGTTGTGGCCTCTCCCGTTGCGGAGCACAGGCTCTGGGCGCGCAGGCTCAGCGGCCATGGCTCACGGGCCCAGCCACTCCGCGGCATGTGGGATCTTCCCGGACCGGGCCACGAACCCGTGTCCCCTGCGTCGGCAGGTGGACTCTCAACCACTGCGCCACCAGGGAAGCCCCTGTTTTGAATTTTTTTGTCCGTTCCCTACCTCAGCACAATATTTTAGGGCAGGTGTCCTTTACGGCCCTGAGTCCTTGTGACTATTAAGTGACCATTAGCTGCGGGCTTAAAGCCGCTCTTGCGGGAAAGGGCCACAAGGCGGCAGCATTTCTACCTTTGCAGCTCTGGGTTCCTGGGCGACAGCGCTTTCCGGGAAATCGTGTTAGTAGCCTGCAGATTAGAGGGGAATGTGCCAGGGCAAACCCCCAAGAGCTTATACCTCCTACTTCTTGTTTTTTAAATTAAATTTGTTTTAGGTATCAGAGCAAATTTGATTAAAAAAAAAATGCACTTTCTCCTAAGCGTACAGAATCTGGTTCATCATATCAACGTATCCGTCTATTCCTCTTTGGATCCTTTCCCGTGTAGGTTATTATAGAGTGTTGAGTAGACCTCTTGGCGTTCCATAGGTATTTTGTGGTTATATATTTCATCTGTATTAGTACATGTCTGTTAACCCCCATATCATAATTCATACATTCCTTTCACCTTTCCATTCGGCTAAACGTAATTTTGTTTTCTTAATCCATGCTCTTCCTTCTCTTGGAAATAAGTTCATGAGTATCAATTTTGAGGTAACACCTATAAGTGATGTCATAGGATATCTGTCTTTCAGTTTCTTTCTTACTTCAAGTGGGGTGGTTATCTCTAGGTCCTTCTATGGTGGTGCAAACGGCACTGTTTCATTGTTTTCCGTGGCTAATATTCCACTGTTGACATGGACCACTTCCTCTTTGTGCATTTTTCTGTTGCTGGACATTTTGGTTTCTTCCAAGTCTTGGCTATATTAAATGTTTCTGCCGTGCAGGATTGCCAGCCTGTGTCTCTTCCATTCTGCTCTGCTCAGGTGATAGGCGCGTCAGAGGACCTACCAGATCACATGGTAGCTCAGTTTTTACCCTTAAACGCACCTCCATTATGTTCTCCCTGCCGGCTGTTACCAGTTTACATCCCCCCAGCAGCTAGTGGGTACACAGTTTCCTGAAACCCCTTCAGCATTTATTCTTTGTAGACGTTTTGCTGAAGAGCATTCTGACGGCTGTGAGGTGAGCATTTCTGTAGATTGGATTTGCATGGCTTTATTAATTGCTGATGTTGAGCATTTTTAAATCCCCTTTTATTTTAAAGGAACAAAGAAGACAGAATGGGCGTAAAACATGCCTCTTGAAATTGTCTTCTTGAAATGTTGACGTCTTTTGAATTTTCTGGTCGATTTACGACCCCAGGATTTTTTTTTTTTTTTTTTTGATGGCAGGTGTCATTTACTGGCCTGCAATTATTTTGAATATTAAGTGACCATTAGCGCTGTTGTGGGAAACGGCCAGAAGGCGGCAGCACTTCTCCTTACCAAATCTGGTTACTAGGGCAACAGAGCCATAATGGAAGTGGCGTTGTAAATTGTAAATTAGAATGGAGTGCGCCAGGAAAAAGCCCCTTACGTTTATGTCTCATTACTTGCTGTTCGTTTTTTAAATTTAATTTTTATTTTGTATCAGAGCAGATTTGATTACAATGTTTTGCTTGTTCTAGGTGTGCAAGATGTGGTTGTTTCACACGTATACATATATCTATTCTTCTTCGGGTCCTTCTCCCATGTAGCTTATGACACAATGTTGAGTAGTCTCCTCTTGGTATGCCGTAGGTCTGTGGCGACTTTGTATTTCACGTGTGTTTGTGTATCTCTGTTAACCCCAATGTCCTAATGTATCCAATCCTCACACCTTTCCATCTGGTGAACCATAAGTTTGCTTAATGAATCTGTGATTGGATGTCTCTGTGGAAATATCTTCACTGGTATCGATTTTTAGGTAACCCCTATAAGTGGTATCATACGTTAGGTGTCTTTCGCTTTCTCGCTTACTGCAAGCTGCATGATCACCTCTAGACTCATCTGTGGTGCTACGAGTGGCATTGATTCATTTTCTTCCCCAAGCTAATATTCCATCTCTACACGTAGCAGTTCTTCTCTGTCCACTCATGTGTTGATGGACTTTTGGTTGCTTCCATATCTTGGCTATGGTAATACTGCTGCAGTGCAGATTTCCTGCCTGTGTCTTTCCAATTCTGTCTCCTTAGGCTGTAGGCCGTGGAGTGGGCCTGCTGGATCGTAGAGTAGCTGAATGTGTACCTTTTAAAGGCACCTCCATTCTGTTCCCAGGAGTGGCTCTTACCAGGTTACGTCCCACTTGAGACTGAGGGTATGCATGTCTCCACAACCTCTTCAGCATTGATCGTTTGTAGTTTCTTTGCTGATGGTTATTCTGACTGGTGTGAGTCGATAGCTCTTTGTGGTTGGATTTGCATGTGTCTCATAATCCCTTGAAATTGAGCTTTGAGGCATGTCCTTTTATTTTTCAAACTGTCACGACAGCTTACGTCTTCAAATTGTTTTCTTGAAATATGTGCCACGTTTTGAAATGTTTTGGCCTTTACCTGCATCAGGATATTTTGAGGGCAGGTTTCCTTTGCAGCCCTGCAGTACTTGTGCATATGAAGTGACCATTCGCACAGATTTCCGAGCTGCTGTTGCAGGTATCGGCCAGAGGCCGGCAGCATTTCTACGATGCCCACTCTGGTACCTAGGGAGACAGACCTTCCTGCCAGTGGTGTTCCTCAGATATCAATTAGACTGCCATGTGCCCTGGTAAACCCCCCAAAGCTTATGTCTCCTTACTCATGTTTGTTTTTTGAATTCATATTTTCTAGTGGAGTAATATTCCATCGTGTGCATGGACCACTTCTTCTTGGTGCACTCCTCTGTTGATGGACATTTTCGTTGCTTCCAAGTGTCGGCTATGGTAAGTATTGCCGGGGTGCAGGATTGCCAGCCTGTGCCTTTTGATTCTCATTTTCTCAGGTGATAGGCCCAGCAGCGGGTGTGACTGATTGACTAGTAGCTCAATGTTTCCCTTTTCAGAGCACCTCCACTGTGTCTTCATTAGTGGCTCTTACCACGTCCCCCTTAGAACCGAGGGTACGCAGTTCTCCACAATCCCTTCAGCATTTATTGTTTGCAGCATTTTTGCTAATGGCCATTCCGAGTGCTGTGAGCGGATAGGTGTTTGTAATTTGGGTTTGCATGTCTTTAAAAATTCCTAAAATTCATCATTTTTCCTCGCCTGTTTTCTTTTCCTTAAAAAGAAAAGAAAAGAAAAGTAAAACGTGGGGGTACAGTATACCTCTTGAAATCGTTTTCTTGGAATGTTGCCCTCTTTTGAATTTTTGGTCGATGTTTGACCCCAGGATTGTTTTGGAGGGCAGGTGTTATTTACAGGCCTGCACGTTTGGTGACTATTTAATGACCATTAGCACTGGGTTTAAAGCTGCTGTTTTGGGAAACGGCCACAAGGCGGCAGCATTTCTCCGTTCCCAAATCTGGGTACTAGGGCAGCAGAGCCTTTCTGGAAGTCGTGTTCCTAGGTTGTAAATTAGAATGGCATGTGCCAGGAGAAACGCCCATAAGTTTATGTGGCATTACTGCTGGTTGGTTTTTGAAACCATTTGAATCGGGGTAATGATTAGAATATTGTTTGTCCTAGGTGTACACAATCTGGTTCATTTGTACATTGTATACGTCTATTCATGTACAGATCCTCTTCCCATGTGAAATATTACAGAGTGTTCCGTACACCTCCCTTGCTACGTGGTCGGTCTTTTTGGTATACGTATACAATATGTATTTGTATACGTATGGTAACGCTAATCTTAATTTATCCATTCCGCCCACCTTTCCTTTTAGATACGCATAGTTGTTTTGTAAGCCTGTGAGTGTCTTTCTCTGTGCAAGTATGTTCATTTGTGTCAGTTATTACATAACGCCTATAAGTGATATCATAGGATGTAGGTCTTTGGCTTTCCGACTTACCGCACGTTCTGCGATTATCTCCAAGCTCATCTGTGGTGCCTCAAAGAGCAGTGTTTCATTGTTTTCCGTGGTTAATATTCCATTGTGTACACGGACCATTTCTTCTTCATCCATTCGTCTGTTGATGGACATTTTGGTAGCTTCACCGTCTTGGCTATTGTGAATAAGGCCTCAGTGCAGCTGTTGCAGCCCGGGTCTTCTCGCTTCTGGTCTTCTCAGGTGAGAGGCCCAGTGGTGCGACTGCTGGATTGAATGGTACCTCAAGTTTTACTTCTAAAGGCAGCTCCTGTCTGTTCTTATTGGCTGTTACCACTTTACATCTCGCCAGCAGCTAGAGGGTACACAGTTCTCTAAAACCCCTTCAGTATTGACTGTGTGTAGAATTTTTGCTGATCGTCGGTCGACAGGTGTGTGTTGCAAACTTTTTGTAGATTAGATCTGCGTGAGTCTAATAATTCCTGAGGTTGAGCTTTTATCCATTTCCCTTTCTATGTATGTATGTATGTATGTATGTATGTATTTAGTTATCTATCTATTTAGTTTTGCGGTACGCGGGCCTCTCACTGTTGTGGCCTCTCCCGTTGCGGAGCACAGGCTCTGGGCGCGCAGGCTCAGCGGCCATGGCTCACGGGCCCAGCCACTCCGCGGCATGTGGGATCTTCCCGGACCGGGCCACGAACCCGTGTCCCCTGCGTCGGCAGGTGGACTCTCAACCACTGCGCCACCAGGGAAGCCCCTGTTTTGAATTTTTTTGTCCGTTCCCTACCTCAGCACAATATTTTAGGGCAGGTGTCCTTTACGGCCCTGAGTCCTTGTGACTATTAAGTGACCATTAGCTGCGGGCTTAAAGCCGCTCTTGCGGGAAAGGGCCACAAGGCGGCAGCATTTCTACCTTTGCAGCTCTGGGTTCCTGGGCGACAGCGCTTTCCGGGAAATCGTGTTAGTAGCCTGCAGATTAGAGGGGAATGTGCCAGGGCAAACCCCCAAGAGCTTATACCTCCTACTTCTTGTTTTTTAAATTAAATTTGTTTTAGGTATCAGAGCAAATTTGATTAAAAAAAAATGCACTTTCTCCTAAGCGTACAGAATCTGGTTCATCATATCAACGTATCCGTCTATTCCTCTTTGGATCCTTTCCCGTGTAGGTTATTATAGAGTGTTGAGTAGACCTCTTGGCGTTCCATAGGTATTTTGTGGTTATATATTTCATCTGTATTAGTACATGTCTGTTAACCCCCATATCATAATTCATACATTCCTTTCACCTTTCCATTCGGCTAAACGTAATTTTGTTTTCTTAATCCATGCTCTTCCTTCTCTTGGAAATAAGTTCATGAGTATCAATTTTGAGGTAACACCTATAAGTGATGTCATAGGATATCTGTCTTTCAGTTTCTTTCTTACTTCAAGTGGGGTGGTTATCTCTAGGTCCTTCTATGGTGGTGCAAACGGCACTGTTTCATTGTTTTCCGTGGCTAATATTCCACTGTTGACATGGACCACTTCCTCTTTGTGCATTTTTCTGTTGCTGGACATTTTGGTTTCTTCCAAGTCTTGGCTATATTAAATGTTTCTGCCGTGCAGGATTGCCAGCCTGTGTCTCTTCCATTCTGCTCTGCTCAGGTGATAGGCGCGTCAGAGGACCTACCAGATCACATGGTAGCTCAGTTTTTACCCTTAAACGCACCTCCATTATGTTCTCCCTGCCGGCTGTTACCAGTTTACATCCCCCCAGCAGCTAGTGGGTACACAGTTTCCTGAAACCCCTTCAGCATTTATTCTTTGTAGACGTTTTGCTGAAGAGCATTCTGACGGCTGTGAGGTGAGCATTTCTGTAGATTGGATTTGCATGGCTTTATTAATTGCTGATGTTGAGCATTTTTAAATCCCCTTTTATTTTAAAGGAACAAAGAAGACAGAATGGGCGTAAAACATGCCTCTTGAAATTGTCTTCTTGAAATGTTGACGTCTTTTGAATTTTCTGGTCGATTTACGACCCCAGGATTTTTTTTTTTTTTTTTTTTGATGGCAGGTGTCATTTACTGGCCTGCAATTATTTTGAATATTAAGTGACCATTAGCGCTGTTGTGGGAAACGGCCAGAAGGCGGCAGCACTTCTCCTTACCAAATCTGGTTACTAGGGCAACAGAGCCATAATGGAAGTGGCGTTGTAAATTGTAAATTAGAATGGAGTGCGCCAGGAAAAAGCCCCTTACGTTTATGTCTCATTACTTGCTGTTCGTTTTTTAAATTTAATTTTTATTTTGTATCAGAGCAGATTTGATTACAATGTTTTGCTTGTTCTAGGTGTGCAAGATGTGGTTGTTTCACACGTATACATATATCTATTCTTCTTCGGGTCCTTCTCCCATGTAGCTTATGACACAATGTTGAGTAGTCTCCTCTTGGTATGCCGTAGGTCTGTGGCGACTTTGTATTTCACGTGTGTTTGTGTATCTCTGTT
This sequence comes from Grampus griseus, assembly GCF_964374135.1. Taxonomy (NCBI): domain Eukaryota; kingdom Metazoa; phylum Chordata; class Mammalia; order Artiodactyla; family Delphinidae; genus Grampus; species Grampus griseus. The sequence goes on along the minus strand of NC_138999.1, from coordinate 10,529,278 downwards.
AACCCCAATGTCCTAATGTATCCAATCCTCACACCTTTCCATCTGGTGAACCATAAGTTTGCTTAATGAATCTGTGATTGGATGTCTCTGTGGAAATATCTTCACTGGTATCGATTTTTAGGTAACCCCTATAAGTGGTATCATACGTTAGGTGTCTTTCGCTTTCTCGCTTACTGCAAGCTGCATGATCACCTCTAGACTCATCTGTGGTGCTACGAGTGGCATTGATTCATTTTCTTCCCCAAGCTAATATTCCATCTCTACACGTAGCAGTTCTTCTCTGTCCACTCATGTGTTGATGGACTTTTGGTTGCTTCCATATCTTGGCTATGGTAATACTGCTGCAGTGCAGATTTCCTGCCTGTGTCTTTCCAATTCTGTCTCCTTAGGCTGTAGGCCGTGGAGTGGGCCTGCTGGATCGTAGAGTAGCTGAATGTGTACCTTTTAAAGGCACCTCCATTCTGTTCCCAGGAGTGGCTCTTACCAGGTTACGTCCCACTTGAGACTGAGGGTATGCATGTCTCCACAACCTCTTCAGCATTGATCGTTTGTAGTTTCTTTGCTGATGGTTATTCTGACTGGTGTGAGTCGATAGCTCTTTGTGGTTGGATTTGCATGTGTCTCATAATCCCTTGAAATTGAGCTTTGAGGCATGTCCTTTTATTTTTCAAACTGTCATGACAGCTTACGTCTTCAAATTGTTTTCTTGAAATATGTGCCACGTTTTGAAATGTTTTGGCCTTTACCTGCGTCAGGATATTTTGAGGGCAGGTTTCCTTTGCAGCCCTGCAGTACTTGTGCATATGAAGTGACCATTCGCACAGATTTCCGAGCTGCTGTTGCAGGTATCGGCCAGAGGCCGGCAGCATTTCTACGATGCCCACTCTGGTACCTAGGGAGACAGACCTTCCTGCCAGTGGTGTTCCTCAGATATCAATTAGACTGCCATGTGCCCTGGTAAACCCCCCAAAGCTTATGTCTCCTTACTCATGTTTGTTTTTTGAATTCATATTTTCTAGTGGAGTAATATTCCATCGTGTGCATGGACCACTTCTTCTTGGTGCACTCCTCTGTTGATGGACATTTTCGTTGCTTCCAAGTGTCGGCTATGGTAAGTATTGCCGGGGTGCAGGATTGCCAGCCTGTGCCTTTTGATTCTCATTTTCTCAGGTGATAGGCCCAGCAGCGGGTGTGACTGATTGACTAGTAGCTCAATGTTTCCCTTTTCAGAGCACCTCCACTGTGTCTTCATTAGTGGCTCTTACCACGTCCCCCTTAGAACCGAGGGTACGCAGTTCTCCACAATCCCTTCAGCATTTATTGTTTGCAGCATTTTTGCTAATGGCCATTCCGAGTGCTGTGAGCGGATAGGTGTTTGTAATTTGGGTTTGCATGTCTTTAAAAATTCCTAAAATTCATCATTTTTCCTCGCCTGTTTTCTTTTCCTTAAAAAGAAAAGAAAAGAAAAGTAAAACGTGGGGGTACAGTATACCTCTTGAAATCGTTTTCTTGGAATGTTGCCCTCTTTTGAATTTTTGGTCGATGTTTGACCCCAGGATTGTTTTGGAGGGCAGGTGTTATTTACAGGCCTGCACGTTTGGTGACTATTTAATGACCATTAGCACTGGGTTTAAAGCTGCTGTTTTGGGAAACGGCCACAAGGCGGCAGCATTTCTCCGTTCCCAAATCTGGGTACTAGGGCAGCAGAGCCTTTCTGGAAGTCGTGTTCCTAGGTTGTAAATTAGAATGGCATGTGCCAGGAGAAACGCCCATAAGTTTATGTGGCATTACTGCTGGTTGGTTTTTGAAACCATTTGAATCGGGGTAATGATTAGAATATTGTTTGTCCTAGGTGTACACAATCTGGTTCATTTGTACATTGTATACGTCTATTCATGTACAGATCCTCTTCCCATGTGAAATATTACAGAGTGTTCCGTACACCTCCCTTGCTACGTGGTCGGTCTTTTTGGTATACGTATACAATATGTATTTGTATACGTATGGTAACGCTAATCTTAATTTATCCATTCCGCCCACCTTTCCTTTTAGATACGCATAGTTGTTTTGTAAGCCTGTGAGTGTCTTTCTCTGTGCAAGTATGTTCATTTGTGTCAGTTATTACATAACGCCTATAAGTGATATCATAGGATGTAGGTCTTTGGCTTTCCGACTTACCGCACGTTCTGCGATTATCTCCAAGCTCATCTATGGTGCCTCAAAGAGCAGTGTTTCATTGTTTTCCGTGGTTAATATTCCATTGTGTACACGGACCATTTCTTCTTCATCCGTTCGTCTGTTGATGGACATTTTGGTAGCTTCACCGTCTTGGCTATTGTGAATAAGGCCTCAGTGCAGCTGTTGCAGCCTGGGTCTTCTCGCTTCTGGTCTTCTCAGGTGAGAGGCCCAGTGGTGTGACTGCTGGATTGAATGGTACCTCAAGTTTTACTTCTAAAGGCAGCTCCTGTCTGTTCTTATTGGCTGTTACCACTTTACATCTCGCCAGCAGCTAGAGGGTACACAGTTCTCTAAAACCCCTTCAGTATTGACTGTGTGTAGAATTTTTGCTGATCGTCGGTCGACAGGTGTGTGTTGCAAACTTTTTGTAGATTAGATCTGCGTGAGTCTAATAATTCCTGAGGTTGAGCTTTTATCCATTTCCCTTTCTATGTATGTATGTATGTATGTATTTATTTAGTTATCTATCTATCTATTTAGTTTTGCGGTACGCGGGCCTCTCACTGCTGTGGCCTCTCCCGTTGCGGAGCACAGGCTCTGGGCGCGCAGGCTCAGCGGCCATGGCTCACGGGCCCAGCCACTCCGCGGCATGTGGGATCTTCCCGGACCGGGGCACGAACCCGTGTCCCCTGCGTCGGCAGGCGGACTCTCAACCACTGCGCCACCAGGGAAGCCCCTGTTTTGAATTTTTTTGTCCGTTCCCTACCTCAGCACAATATTTTAGGGCAGGTGTCCTTTACGGCCCTGAGTCCTTGTGACTATTAAGTGACCATTAGCTGCGGGCTTAAAGCCGCTCTTGCGGGAAAGGGCCACAAGGCGGCAGCATTTCTACCTTTGCAGCTCTGGGTTCCTGGGCGACAGCGCTTTCCGGGAAATCGTGTTAGTAGCCTGCAGATTAGAGGGGAATGTGCCAGGGCAAACCCCCAAGAGCTTATACCTCCTACTTCTTGTTTTTTAAATTAAATTTGTTTTAGGTATCAGAGCAAATTTGATAAAAAAATGCACTTTCTCCTAAGCGTACAGAATCTGGTTCATCATATCAACGTATCCGTCTATTCCTCTTTGGATCCTTTCCCGTGTAGGTTATTATAGAGTGTTGAGTAGACCTCTTGGCGTTCCATAGGTATTTTGTGGTTATATATTTCATCTGTATTAGTACATGTCTGTTAACCCCCATATCATAATTCATACATTCCTTTCACCTTTCCATTCGGCTAAACGTAATTTTGTTTTCTTAATCCATGCTCTTCCTTCTCTTGGAAATAAGTTCATGAGTATCAATTTTGAGGTAACACCTATAAGTGATGTCATAGGATATCTGTCTTTCAGTTTCTTTCTTACTTCAAGTGGGGTGGTTATCTCTAGGTCCTTCTATGGTGGTGCAAACGGCACTGTTTCATTGTTTTCCGTGGCTAATATTCCACTGTTGACATGGACCACTTCCTCTTTGTGCATTTTTCTGTTGCTGGACATTTTGGTTTCTTCCAAGTCTTGGCTATATTAAATGTTTCTGCCGTGCAGGATTGCCAGCCTGTGTCTCTTCCATTCTGCTCTGCTCAGGTGATAGGCGCGTCAGAGGACCTACCAGATCACATGGTAGCTCAGTTTTTACCCTTAAACGCACCTCCATTATGTTCTCCCTGCCGGCTGTTACCAGTTTACATCCCCCCAGCAGCTAGTGGGTACACAGTTTCCTGAAACCCCTTCAGCATTTATTCTTTGTAGACGTTTTGCTGAAGAGCATTCTGACGGCTGTGAGGTGAGCATTTCTGTAGATTGGATTTGCATGGCTTTATTAATTGCTGATGTTGAGCATTTTTAAATCCCCTTTTATTTTAAAGGAACAAAGAAGACAGAATGGGCGTAAAACATGCCTCTTGAAATTGTCTTCTTGAAATGTTGACGTCTTTTGAATTTTCTGGTCGATTTACGACCCCAGGATTTTTTTTTTTTTTTTTTTTGATGGCAGGTGTCATTTACTGGCCTGCAATTATTTTGAATATTAAGTGACCATTAGCGCTGTTGTGGGAAACGGCCAGAAGGCGGCAGCACTTCTCCTTACCAAATCTGGTTACTAGGGCAACAGAGCCATAATGGAAGTGGCGTTGTAAATTGTAAATTAGAATGGAGTGCGCCAGGAAAAAGCCCCTTACGTTTATGTCTCATTACTTGCTGTTCGTTTTTTAAATTTAATTTTTATTTTGTATCAGAGCAGATTTGATTACAATGTTTTGCTTGTTCTAGGTGTGCAAGATGTGGTTGTTTCACACGTATACATATATCTATTCTTCTTCGGGTCCTTCTCCCATGTAGCTTATGACACAATGTTGAGTAGTCTCCTCTTGGTATGCCGTAGGTCTGTGGCGACTTTGTATTTCACGTGTGTTTGTGTATCTCTGTTAACCCCAATGTCCTAATGTATCCAATCCTCACACCTTTCCATCTGGTGAACCATAAGTTTGCTTAATGAATCTGTGATTGGATGTCTCTGTGGAAATATCTTCACTGGTATCGATTTTTAGGTAACCCCTATAAGTGGGATCATACGTTAGGTGTCTTTCGCTTTCTCGCTTACTGCAAGCTGCGTGATCACCTCTAGACTCATCTGTGGTGCTACGAGTGGCATTGATTCATTTTCTTCCCCAAGCTAATATTCCATCTCTACACGTAGCAGTTCTTCTCTGTCCACTCATCTGTTGATGGACTTTCGGTTGCTTCCATGTCTTGGCTATGGTAATACTGCTGCAGTGCAGATTTCCTGCCTGTGTCTTTCCAATTCTGTCTCCTTAGGCTGTAGGCCGTGGAGTGGGCCTGCTGGATCGTAGAGTAGCTGAATGTGTACCTTTTAAAGGCACCTCCATTCTGTTCCCAGGAGTGGCTCTTACCAGGTTACGGCCCACTTGAGACTGAGGGTATGCATGTCTCCACAACCTCTTCAGCATTGATCGTTTGTAGTTTCTTTGCTGATGGTTATTCTGACTGGTGTGAGTCGATAGCTCTTTGTGGTTGGATTTGCATGTGTCTCATAATCCCTTGAAATTGAGCTTTGAGGCATGTCCTTTTATTTTTCAAACTGTCATGACAGCTTACGTCTTCAAATTGTTTTCTTGAAATATGTGCCACGTTTTGAAATGTTTTGGCCTTTACCTGCGTCAGGACATTTTGAGGGCAGGTTTCCTTTGCAGCCCTGCAGTACTTGTGCATATGAAGTGACCATTCGCACAGATTTCCGAGCTGCTGTTGCAGGTATCGGCCAGAGGCCGGCAGCATTTCTACGATGCCCACTCTGGTACCTAGGGAGACAGACCTTCCTGCCAGTGGTGTTCCTCAGATATCAATTAGACTGCCATGTGCCCTGGTAAACCCCCCAAAGCTTATGTCTCCTTACTCATGTTTGTTTTTTGAATTCATATTTTCTAGTGGAGTAATATTCCATCGTGTGCATGGACCACTTCTTCTTGGTGCACTCCTCTGTTGATGGACATTTTCGTTGCTTCCAAGTGTCGGCTGTGGTAAGTATTGCCGGGGTGCAGGATTGCCAGCCTGTGCCTTTTGATTCTCATTTTCTCAGGTGATAGGCCCAGCAGTGGGTGTGACTGATTGACTAGTAGCTCAATGTTTCCCTTTTCAGAGCACCTCCACTGTGTCTTCATTAGTGGCTCTTACCACGTCCCCCTTAGAACCGAGGGTACGCAGTTCTCCACAATCCCTTCAGCATTTATTGTTTGCAGCATTTTTGCTAATGGCCATTCCGAGTGCTGTGAGCGGATAGGTGTTTGTAATTTGGGTTTGCATGTCTTTAAAAATTCCTAAAATTCATCATTTTTCCACGCCTGTTTTCTTTTCCTTAAAAAGAAAAGAAAAGAAAAGAAAAACGTGGGGGTACAGTATACCTCTTGAAATCGTTTTCTTGGAATGTTGCCCTCTTTTGAATTTTTGGTCGATGTTTGACCCCAGGATTGTTTTGGAGGGCAGGTGTTATTTACAGGCCTGCACGTTTGGTGACTATTTAATGACCATTAGCACTGGGTTTAAAGCTGCTGTTTTGGGAAACGGCCACAAGGCGGCAGCATTTCTCCGTTCCCAAATCTGGGTACTAGGGCAGCAGAGCCTTTCTGGAAGTCGTGTTCCTAGGTTGTGAATTAGAATGGCATGTGCCAGGAGAAACGCCCATAAGTTTATGTGGCATTACTGCTGGTTGGTTTTTGAAACCATTTGAATCGGGGTAATGATTAGAATATTGTTTGTCCTAGGTGTACACAATCTGGTTCATTTGTACATTGTATACGTCTATTCATGTACAGATCCTCTTCCCATGTGAAATATTACAGAGTGTTCCGTACACCTCCCTTGCTACGTGGTCGGTCTTTTTGGTATACGTATACAATATGTATTTGTATACGTATGGTAACGCTAATCTTAATTTATCCATTCCGCCCACCTTTCCTTTTAGATACGCATAGTTGTTTTGTAAGCCTGTGAGTGTCTTTCTCTGTGCAAGTATGTTCATTTGTGTCAGTTATTACATAACGCCTATAAGTGATATCATAGGATGTAGGTCTTTGGCTTTCCGACTTACCGCACGTTCTGCGATTATCTCCAAGCTCATCTGTGGTGCCTCAAAGAGCAGTGTTTCATTGTTTTCCGTGGTTAATATTCCATTGTGTACACGGACCATTTCTTCTTCATCCATTCGTCTGTTGATGGACATTTTGGTAGCTTCACCGTCTTGGCTATTGTGAATAAGGCCTCAGTGCAGCTGTTGCAGCCCGGGTCTTCTCGCTTCTGGTCTTCTCAGGTGAGAGGCCCAGTGGTGCGACTGCTGGATTGAATGGTACCTCAAGTTTTACTTCTAAAGGCAGCTCCTGTCTGTTCTTATTGGCTGTTACCACTTTACATCTCGCCAGCAGCTAGAGGGTACACAGTTCTCTAAAACCCCTTCAGTATTGACTGTGTGTAGAATTTTTGCTGATCGTCGGTCGACAGGTGTGTGTTGCAAACTTTTTGTAGATTAGATCTGCGTGAGTCTAATAATTCCTGAGGTTGAGCTTTTATCCATTTCCCTTTCTATGTATGTATGTATGTATGTATGTATGTATTTAGTTATCTATCTATCTATTTAGTTTTGCGGTACGCGGGCCTCTCACTGTTGTGGCCTCTCCCGTTGCGGAGCACAGGCTCTGGGCGCGCAGGCTCAGCGGCCATGGCTCACGGGCCCAGCCACTCCGCGGCATGTGGGATCTTCCCGGACCGGGGCACGAACCCGTGTCCCCTGCGTCGGCAGGCGGACTCTCAACCACTGCGCCACCAGGGAAGCCCCTGTTTTGAATTTTTTTGTCCGTTCCCTACCTCAGCACAATATTTTAGAGCAGGTGTCCTTTACGGCCCTGAGTCCTTGTGACTATTAAGTGACCATTAGCTGCGGGCTTAAAGCCGCTCTTGCGGGAAAGGGCCACAAGGCGGCAGCATTTCTACCTTTGCAGCTCTGGGTTCCTGGGCGACAGCGCTTTCCGGGAAATCGTGTTAGTAGCCTGCAGATTAGAGGGGAATGTGCCAGGGCAAACCCCCAAGAGCTTATACCTCCTACTTCTTGTTTTTTAAATTAAATTTTTTTTAGGTATCAGAGCAAATTTGATAAAAAAATGCACTTTCTCCTAAGCGTACAGAATCTGGTTCATCATATCAACGTATCCGTCCATTCCTCTTTGGATCCTTTCCCGTGTAGGTTATTATAGAGTGTTGAGTAGACCTCTTGGCGTTCCATAGGTATTTTGTGGTTATATATTTCATCTGTATTAGTACATGTCTGTTAACCCCCATATCATAATTCATACATTCCTTTCACCTTTCCATTCGGCTAAACGTAATTTTGTTTTCTTAATCCATGCTCTTCCTTCTCTTGGAAATAAGTTCATGAGTATCAATTTTGAGGTAACACCTATAAGTGATGTCATAGGATATCTGTCTTTCAGTTTCTTTCTTACTTCAAGTGGGGTGGTTATCTCTAGGTCCTTCTATGGTGGTGCAAACGGCACTGTTTCATTGTTTTCCGTGGCTAATATTCCACTGTTGACATGGACCACTTCCTCTTTGTGCATTTTTCTGTTGCTGGACATTTTGGTTTCTTCCAAGTCTTGGCTATATTAAATGTTTCTGCCGTGCAGGATTGCCAGCCTGTGTCTCTTCCATTCTGCTCTGCTCAGGTGATAGGCGCGTCAGAGGACCTACCAGATCACATGGTAGCTCAGTTTTTACCCTTAAACGCACCTCCATTATGTTCTCCCTGCCGGCTGTTACCAGTTTACATCCCCCCAGCAGCTAGTGGGTACACAGTTTCCTGAAACCCCTTCAGCATTTATTCTTTGTAGACGTTTTGCTGAAGAGCATTCTGACGGCTGTGAGGTGAGCATTTCTGTAGATTGGATTTGCATGGCTTTATTAATTGCTGATGTTGAGCATTTTTAAATCCCCTTTTATTTTAAAGGAACAAAGAAGACAGAATGGGCGTAAAACATGCCTCTTGAAATTGTCTTCTTGAAATGTTGACGTCTTTTGAATTTTCTGGTCGATTTACGACCCCAGGATTTTTTTTTTTTTTTTTTGATGGCAGGTGTCATTTACTGGCCTGCAATTATTTTGAATATTAAGTGACCATTAGCGCTGTTGTGGGAAACGGCCAGAAGGCGGCAGCACTTCTCCTTACCAAATCTGGTTACTAGGGCAACAGAGCCATAATGGAAGTGGCGTTGTAAATTGTAAATTAGAATGGAGTGCGCCAGGAAAAAGCCCCTTACGTTTATGTCTCATTACTTGCTGTTCGTTTTTTAAATTTAATTTTTATTTTGTATCAGAGCAGATTTGATTACAATGTTTTGCTTGTTCTAGGTGTGCAAGATGTGGTTGTTTCACACGTATACATATATCTATTCTTCTTCGGGTCCTTCTCCCATGTAGCTTATGACACAATGTTGAGTAGTCTCCTCTTGGTATGCCGTAGGTCTGTGGCGACTTTGTATTTCACGTGTGTTTGTGTATCTCTGTTAACCCCAATGTCCTAATGTATCCAATCCTCACACCTTTCCATCTGGTGAACCATAAGTTTGCTTAATGAATCTGTGATTGGATGTCTCTGTGGAAATATCTTCACTGGTATCGATTTTTAGGTAACCCCTATAAGTGGGATCATACGTTAGGTGTCTTTCGCTTTCTCGCTTACTGCAAGCTGCGTGATCACCTCTAGACTCATCTGTGGTGCTACGAGTGGCATTGATTCATTTTCTTCCCCAAGCTAATATTCCATCTCTACACGTAGCAGTTCTTCTCTGTCCACTCATCTGTTGATGGACTTTCGGTTGCTTCCATGTCTTGGCTATGGTAATACTGCTGCAGTGCAGATTTCCTGCCTGTGTCTTTCCAATTCTGTCTCCTTAGGCTGTAGGCCGTGGAGTGGGCCTGCTGGATCGTAGAGTAGCTGAATGTGTACCTTTTAAAGGCACCTCCATTCTGTTCCCAGGAGTGGCTCTTACCAGGTTACGGCCCACTTGAGACTGAGGGTATGCATGTCTCCACAACCTCTTCAGCATTGATCGTTTGTAGTTTCTTTGCTGATGGTTATTCTGACTGGTGTGAGTCGATAGCTCTTTGTGGTTGGATTTGCATGTGTCTCATAATCCCTTGAAATTGAGCTTTGAGGCATGTCCTTTTATTTTTCAAACTGTCATGACAGCTTACGTCTTCAAATTGTTTTCTTGAAATATGTGCCACGTTTTGAAATGTTTTGGCCTTTACCTGCGTCAGGACATTTTGAGGGCAGGTTTCCTTTGCAGCCCTGCAGTACTTGTGCATATGAAGTGACCATTCGCACAGATTTCCGAGCTGCTGTTGCAGGTATCGGCCAGAGGCCGGCAGCATTTCTACGATGCCCACTCTGGTACCTAGGGAGACAGACCTTCCTGCCAGTGGTGTTCCTCAGATATCAATTAGACTGCCATGTGCCCTGATAAACCCCCCAAAGCTTATGTCTCCTTACTCATGTTTGTTTTTTGAATTCATATTTTCTAGTGGAGTAATATTCCATCGTGTGCATGGACCACTTCTTCTTGGTGCACTCCTCTGTTGATGGACATTTTCGTTGCTTCCAAGTGTCGGCTGTGGTAAGTATTGCCGGGGTGCAGGATTGCCAGCCTGTGCCTTTTGATTCTCATTTTCTCAGGTGATAGGCCCAGCAGTGGGTGTGACTGATTGACTAGTAGCTCAATGTTTCCCTTTTCAGAGCACCTCCACTGTGTCTTCATTAGTGGCTCTTACCACGTCCCCCTTAGAACCGAGGGTACGCAGTTCTCCACAATCCCTTCAGCATTTATTGTTTGCAGCATTTTTGCTAATGGCCATTCCGAGTGCTGTGAGCGGATAGGTGTTTGTAATTTGGGTTTGCATGTCTTTAAAAATTCCTAAAATTCATCATTTTTCCACGCCTGTTTTCTTTTCCTTAAAAAGAAAAGAAAAGAAAAGAAAAACGTGGGGGTACAGTATACCTCTTGAAATCGTTTTCTTGGAATGTTGCCCTCTTTTGAATTTTTGGTCGATGTTTGACCCCAGGATTGTTTTGGAGGGCAGGTGTTATTTACAGGCCTGCACGTTTGGTGACTATTTAATGACCATTAGCACTGGGTTTAAAGCTGCTGTTTTGGGAAACGGCCACAAGGCGGCAGCATTTCTCCGTTCCCAAATCTGGGTACTAGGGCAGCAGAGCCTTTCTGGAAGTCCTGTTCCTAGGTTGTGAATTAGAATGGCATGTGCCAGGAGAAACGCCCATAAGTTTATGTGGCATTACTGCTGGTTGGTTTTTGAAACCATTTGAATCGGGGTAATGATTAGAATATTGTTTGTCCTAGGTGTACACAATCTGGTTCATTTGTACATTGTATACGTCTATTCATGTACAGATCCTCTTCCCATGTGAAATATTACAGAGTGTTCCGTACACCTCCCTTGCTACGTGGTCGGTCTTTTTGGTATACGTATACAATATGTATTTGTATACGTATGGTAACGCTAATCTTAATTTATCCATTCCGCCCACCTTTCCTTTTAGATACGCATAGTTGTTTTGTAAGCCTGTGAGTGTCTTTCTCTGTGCAAGTATGTTCATTTGTGTCAGTTATTACATAACGCCTATAAGTGATATCATAGGATGTAGGTCTTTGGCTTTCCGACTTACCGCACGTTCTGCGATTATCTCCAAGCTCATCTGTGGTGCCTCAAAGAGCAGTGTTTCATTGTTTTCCGTGGTTAATATTCCATTGTGTACACGGACCATTTCTTCTTCATCCATTCGTCTGTTGATGGACATTTTGGTAGCTTCACCGTCTTGGCTATTGTGAATAAGGCCTCAGTGCAGCTGTTGCAGCCTGGGTCTTCTCGCTTCTGGTCTTCTCAGGTGAGAGGCCCAGTGGTGTGACTGCTGGATTGAATGGTACCTCAAGTTTTACTTCTAAAGGCAGCTCCTGTCTGTTCTTATTGGCTGTTACCACTTCACATCTCGCCAGCAGCTAGAGGGTACACAGTTCTCTAAAACCCCTTCAGTATTGACTGTGTGTAGAATTTTTGCTGATCGTCGGTCGACAGGTGTGTGTTGCAAACTTTTTGTAGATTAGATCTGCGTGAGTCTAATAATTCCTGAGGTTGAGCTTTTATCCATTTCCCTTTCTATGTATGTATGTATGTATGTATGTATTTATTTAGTTATCTATCTATTTAGTTTTGCGGTATGCGGGCCTCTCACTGTTGTGGCCTCTCCCGTTGCGGAGCACAGGCTCTGGGCGCGCAGGCTCAGCGGCCATGCCTCACGGGCCCAGCCACTCCGCGGCATGTGGGATCTTCCCGGACCGGGGCACGAACCCGTGTCCCCTGCGTCGGCAGGCGGACTCTCAACCACTGCGCCACCAGGGAAGCCCCTGTTTTGAATTTTTTTGTCCGTTCCCTACCTCAGCACAATATTTTAGGGCAGGTGTCCTTTACGGCCCTGAGTCCTTGTGACTATTAAGTGACCATTAGCTGCGGGCTTAAAGCCGCTCTTGCGGGAAAGGGCCACAAGGCGGCAGCATTTCTACCTTTGCAGCTCTGGGTTCCTGGGCGACAGCGCTTTCCGGGAAATCGTGTTAGTAGCCTGCAGATTAGAGGGGAATGTGCCAGGGCAAACCCCCAAGAGCTTATACCTCCTACTTCTTGTTTTTTAAATTAAATTTTTTTAGGTATCAGAGCAAATTTGATAAAAAAAAATGCACTTTCTCCTAAGCGTACAGAATCTGGTTCATCATATCAACGTATCCGTCTATTCCTCTTTGGATCCTTTCCCGTGTAGGTTATTATAGAGTGTTGAGTAGACCTCTTGGCGTTCCATAGGTATTTTGTGGTTATATATTTCATCTGTATTAGTACATGTCTGTTAACCCCCATATCATAATTCATACATTCCTTTCACCTTTCCATTCGGCTAAACGTAATTTTGTTTTCTTAATCCATGCTCTTCCTTCTCTTGGAAATAAGTTCATGAGTATCAATTTTGAGGTAACACCTATAAGTGATGTCATAGGATATCTGTCTTTCAGTTTCTTTCTTACTTCAAGTGGGGTGGTTATCTCTAGGTCCTTCTATGGTGGTGCAAACGGCACTGTTTCATTGTTTTCCGTGGCTAATATTCCACTGTTGACATGGACCACTTCCTCTTTGTGCATTTTTCTGTTGCTGGACATTTTGGTTTCTTCCAAGTCTTGGCTATATTAAATGTTTCTGCCGTGCAGGATTGCCAGCCTGTGTCTCTTCCATTCTGCTCTGCTCAGGTGATAGGCGCGTCAAAGGACCTACCAGATCACATGGTAGCTCAGTTTTTACCCTTAAACGCACCTCCATTATGTTCTCCCTGCCGGCTGTTACCAGTTTACATCCCCCCAGCAGCTAGTGGGTACACAGTTTCCTGAAACCCCTTCAGCATTTATTCTTTGTAGACGTTTTGCTGAAGAGCATTCTGACGGCTGTGAGGTGAGCATTTCTGTAGATTGGATTTGCATGGCTTTATTAATTGCTGATGTTGAGCATTTTTAAATCCCCTTTTATTTTAAAGGAACAAAGAAGACAGAATGGGCGTAAAACATGCCTCTTGAAATTGTCTTCTTGAAATGTTGACGTCTTTTGAATTTTCTGGTCGATTTACGACCCCAGGATTTTTTTTTTTTTTTTTTGATGGCAGGTGTCATTTACTGGCCTGCAATTATTTTGAATATTAAGTGACCATTAGCGCTGTTGTGGGAAACGGCCAGAAGGCGGCAGCACTTCTCCTTACCAAATCTGGTTACTAGGGCAACAGAGCCATAATGGAAGTGGCGTTGTAAATTGTAAATTAGAATGGAGTGCGCCAGGAAAAAGCCCCTTACGTTTATGTCTCATTACTTGCTGTTCGTTTTTTAAATTTAATTTTTATTTTGTATCAGAGCAGATTTGATTACAATGTTTTGCTTGTTCTAGGTGTGCAAGATGTGGTTGTTTCACACGTATACATATATCTATTCTTCTTCGGGTCCTTCTCCCATGTAGCTTATGACACAATGTTGAGTAGTCTCCTCTTGGTATGCCGTAGGTCTGTGGCGACTTTGTATTTCACGTGTGTTTGTGTATCTCTGTTAACCCCAATGTCCTAATGTATCCAATCCTCACACCTTTCCATCTGGTGAACCATAAGTTTGCTTAATGAATCTGTGATTGGATGTCTCTGTGGAAATATGTTCACTGGTATCGATTTTTAGGTAACCCCTATAAGTGGGATCATACGTTAGGTGTCTTTCGCTTTCTCGCTTACTGCAAGCTGCGTGATCACCTCTAGACTCATCTGTGGTGCTACGAGTGGCATTGATTCATTTTCTTCCCCAAGCTAATATTCCATCTCTACACGTAGCAGTTCTTCTCTGTCCACTCATCTGTTGATGGACTTTTGGTTGCTTCCATGTCTTGGCTATGGTAATACTGCTGCAGTGCAGATTTCCTGCCTGTGTCTTTCCAATTCTGTCTCCTTAGGCTGTAGGCCGTGGAGTGGGCCTGCTGGATCGTAGAGTAGCTGAATGTGTACCTTTTAAAGGCACCTCCATTCTGTTCCCAGGAGTGGCTCTTACCAGGTTACGTCCCACTTGAGACTGAGGGTATGCATGTCTCCACAACCTCTTCAGCATTGATCGTTTGTAGTTTCTTTGCTGATGGTTATTCTGACTGGTGTGAGTCGATAGCTCTTTGTGGTTGGATTTGCATGTGTCTCATAATCCCTTGAAATTGAGCTTTGAGGCATGTCCTTTTATTTTTCAAACTGTCATGACAGCTTACGTCTTCAAATTGTTTTCTTGAAATATGTGCCACGTTTTGAAATGTTTTGGCCTTTACCTGCGTCAGGACATTTTGAGGGCAGGTTTCCTTTGCAGCCCTGCAGTACTTGTGCATATGAAGTGACCATTCGCACAGATTTCCGAGCTGCTGTTGCAGGTATCGGCCAGAGGCCGGCAGCATTTCTACGATGCCCACTCTGGTACCTAGGGAGACAGACCTTCCTGCCAGTGGTGTTCCTCAGATATCAATTAGACTGCCATGTGCCCTGATAAACCCCCCAAAGCTTATGTCTCCTTACTCATGTTTGTTTTTTGAATTCATATTTTCTAGTGGAGTAATATTCCATCGTGTGCATGGACCACTTCTTCTTGGTGCACTCCTCTGTTGATGGACATTTTCGTTGCTTCCAAGTGTCGGCTGTGGTAAGTATTGCCGGGGTGCAGGATTGCCAGCCTGTGCCTTTTGATTCTCATTTTCTCAGGTGATAGGCCCAGCAGTGGGTGTGACTGATTGACTAGTAGCTCAATGTTTCCCTTTTCAGAGCACCTCCACTGTGTCTTCATTAGTGGCTCTTACCACGTCCCCCTTAGAACCGAGGGTACGCAGTTCTCCACAATCCCTTCAGCATTTATTGTTTGCAGCATTTTTGCTAATGGCCATTCCGAGTGCTGTGAGCGGATAGGTGTTTGTAATTTGGGTTTGCATGTCTTTAAAAATTCCTAAAATTCATCATTTTTCCACGCCTGTTTTCTTTTCCTTAAAAAGAAAAGAAAAGAAAAGAAAAACGTGGGGGTACAGTATACCTCTTGAAATCGTTTTCTTGGAATGTTGCCCTCTTTTGAATTTTTGGTCGATGTTTGACCCCAGGATTGTTTTGGAGGGCAGGTGTTATTTACAGGCCTGCACGTTTGGTGACTATTTAATGACCATTAGCACTGGGTTTAAAGCTGCTGTTTTGGGAAACGGCCACAAGGCGGCAGCATTTCTCCGTTCCCAAATCTGGGTACTAGGGCAGCAGAGCCTTTCTGGAAGTCGTGTTCCTAGGTTGTGAATTAGAATGGCATGTGCCAGGAGAAACGCCCATAAGTTTATGTGGCATTACTGCTGGTTGGTTTTTGAAACCATTTGAATCGGGGTAATGATTAGAATATTGTTTGTCCTAGGTGTACACAATCTGGTTCATTTGTACATTGTATACGTCTATTCATGTACAGATCCTCTTCCCATGTGAAATATTACAGAGTGTTCCGTACACCTCCCTTGCTACGTGGTCGGTCTTTTTGGTATACGTATACAATATGTATTTGTATACGTATGGTAACGCTAATCTTAATTTATCCATTCCGCCCACCTTTCCTTTTAGATACGCATAGTTGTTTTGTAAGCCTGTGAGTGTCTTTCTCTGTGCAAGTATGTTCATTTGTGTCAGTTATTACATAACGCCTATAAGTGATATCATAGGATGTAGGTCTTTGGCTTTCCGACTTACCGCACGTTCTGCGATTATCTCCAAGCTCATCTGTGGTGCCTCAAAGAGCAGTGTTTCATTGTTTTCCGTGGTTAATATTCCATTGTGTACACGGACCATTTCTTCTTCATCCATTCGTCTGTTGATGGACATTTTGGTAGCTTCACCGTCTTGGCTATTGTGAATAAGGCCTCAGTGCAGCTGTTGCAGCCTGGGTCTTCTCGCTTCTGGTCTTCTCAGGTGAGAGGCCCAGTGGTGCGACTGCTGGATTGAATGGTACCTCAAGTTTTACTTCTAAAGGCAGCTCCTGTCTGTTCTTATTGGCTGTTACCACTTTACATCTCGCCAGCAGCTAGAGGGTACACAGTTCTCTAAAACCCCTTCAGTATTGACTGTGTGTAGAATTTTTGCTGATCGTCGGTCGACAGGTGTGTGTTGCAAACTTTTTGTAGATTAGATCTGCGTGAGTCTAATAATTCCTGAGGTTGAGCTTTTATCCATTTCCCTTTCTATGTATGTATATATGTATGTATGTATGTATTTATTTAGTTATCTATCTATTTAGTTTTGCGGTATGCGGGCCTCTCACTGTTGTGGCCTCTCCCGTTGCGGAGCACAGGCTCTGGGCGCGCAGGCTCAGCGGCCATGGCTCACGGGCCCAGCCACTCCGCGGCATGTGGGATCTTCCCGGACCAGGGCACGAACCCGTGTCCCCTGCGTCGGCAGGCGGACTGTCAACCACTGCGCCACCAGGGAAGCCCCTGTTTTGAATTTTTTTGTCCGTTCCCTACCTCAGCACAATATTTTAGGGCAGGTGTCCTTTACGGCCCTGAGTCCTTGTGACTATTAAGTGACCATTAGCTGCGGGCTTAAAGCCGCTCTTGCGGGAAAGGGCCACAAGGCGGCAGCATTTCTACCTTTGCAGCTCTGGGTTCCTGGGCGACAGCGCTTTCCGGGAAATCGTGTTAGTAGCCTGCAGATTAGAGGGGAATGTGCCAGGGCAAACCCCCAAGAGCTTATACCTCCTACTTCTTGTTTTTTAAATTAAATTTTTTTTAGGTATCAGAGCAAATTTGATAAAAAAAAATGCACTTTCTCCTAAGCGTACAGAATCTGGTTCATCATATCAACGTATCCGTCTATTCCTCTTTGGATCCTTTCCCGTGTAGGTTATTATAGAGTGTTGAGTAGACCTCTTGGCGTTCCATAGGTATTTTGTGGTTATATATTTCATCTGTATTAGTACATGTCTGTTAACCTCCATATCATAATTCATACATTCCTTTCACCTTTCCATTCGGCTAAACGTAATTTTGTTTTCTTAATCCATGCTCTTCCTTCTCTTGGAAATAAGTTCATGAGTATCAATTTTGAGGTAACACCTATAAGTGATGTCATAGGATATCTGTCTTTCAGTTTCTTTCTTACTTCAAGTGGGGTGGTTATCTCTAGGTCCTTCTATGGTGGTGCAAACGGCACTGTTTCATTGTTTTCCGTGGCTAATATTCCACTGTTGACATGGACCACTTCCTCTTTGTGCATTTTTCTGTTGCTGGACATTTTGGTTTCTTCCAAGTCTTGGCTATATTAAATGTTTCTGCCGTGCAGGATTGCCAGCCTGTGTCTCTTCCATTCTGCTCTGCTCAGGTGATAGGCGCGTCAAAGGACCTACCAGATCACATGGTAGCTCAGTTTTTACCCTTAAACGCACCTCCATTATGTTCTCCCTGCCGGCTGTTACCAGTTTACATCCCCCCAGCAGCTAGTGGGTACACAGTTTCCTGAAACCCCTTCAGCATTTATTCTTTGTAGACGTTTTGCTGAAGAGCATTCTGACGGCTGTGAGGTGAGCATTTCTGTAGATTGGATTTGCATGGCTTTATTAATTGCTGATGTTGAGCATTTTTAAATCCTCTTTTATTTTAAAGGAACAAAGAAGACAGAATGGGCGTAAAACATGCCTCTTGAAATTGTCTTCTTGAAATGTTGATGTCTTTTGAATTTTCTGGTCGATTTACGACCCCAGGATTTTTTTTTTTTTTTTTTTGATGGCAGGTGTCATTTACTGGCCTGCAATTATTTTGAATATTAAGTGACCATTAGCGCTGTTGTGGGAAACGGCCAGAAGGCGGCAGCACTTCTCCTTACCAAATCTGGTTACTAGGGCAACAGAGCCATAATGGAAGTGGCGTTGTAAATTGTAAATTAGAATGGAGTGCGCCAGGAAAAAGCCCCTTACGTTTATGTCTCATTACTTGCTGTTCGTTTTTTAAATTTAATTTTTATTTTGTATCAGAGCAGATTTGATTACAATGTTTTGCTTGTTCTAGGTGTGCAAGATGTGGTTGTTTCACACGTATACATATATCTATTCTTCTTCGGGTCCTTCTCCCATGTAGCTTATGACACAATGTTGAGTAGTCTCCTCTTGGTATGCCGTAGGTCTGTGGCGACTTTGTATTTCACGTGTGTTTGTGTATCTCTGTTAACCCCAATGTCCTAATGTATCCAATCCTCACACCTTTCCATCTGGTGAACCATAAGTTTGCTTAATGAATCTGTGATTGGATGTCTCTGTGGAAATATCTTCACTGGTATCGATTTTTAGGTAACCCCTATAAGTGGGATCATACGTTAGGTGTCTTTCGCTTTCTCGCTTACTGCAAGCTGCGTGATCACCTCTAGACTCATCTGTGGTGCTACGAGTGGCATTGATTCATTTTCTTCCCCAAGCTAATATTCCATCTCTACACGTAGCAGTTCTTCTCTGTCCACTCATGTGTTGATGGACTTTTGGTTGCTTCCATGTCTTGGCTATGGTAATACTGCTGCAGTGCAGATTTCCTGCCTGTGTCTTTCCAATTCTGTCTCCTTAGGCTGTAGGCCGTGGAGTGGGCCTGCTGGATCGTAGAGTAGCTGAATGTGTACCTTTTAAAGGCACCTCCATTCTGTTCCCAGGAGTGGCTCTTACCAGGTTACGTCCCACTTGAGACTGAGGGTATGCATGTCTCCACAACCTCTTCAGCATTGATCGTTTGTAGTTTCTTTGCTGATGGTTATTCTGACTGGTGTGAGTTGATAGCTCTTTGTGGTTGGATTTGCATGTGTCTCATAATCCCTTGAAATTGAGCTTTGAGGCATGTCCTTTTATTTTTCAAACTGTCATGACAGCTTACGTCTTCAAATTGTTTTCTTGAAATATGTGCCACGTTTTGAAATGTTTTGGCCTTTACCTGCGTCAGGACATTTTGAGGGCAGGTTTCCTTTGCAGCCCTGCAGTACTTGTGCATATGAAGTGACCATTCGCACAGATTTCCGAGCTGCTGTTGCAGGTATCGGCCAGAGGCCGGCAGCATTTCTACGATGCCCACTCTGGTACCTAGGGAGACAGACCTTCCTGCCAGTGGTGTTCCTCAGATATCAATTAGACTGCCATGTGCCCTGATAAACCCCCCAAAGCTTATGTCTCCTTACTCATGTTTGTTTTTTGAATTCATATTTTCTAGTGGAGTAATATTCCATCGTGTGCATGGACCACTTCTTCTTGGTGCACTCCTCTGTTGATGGACATTTTCGTTGCTTCCAAGTGTCGGCTGTGGTAAGTATTGCCGGGGTGCAGGATTGCCAGCCTGTGCCTTTTGATTCTCATTTTCTCAGGTGATAGGCCCAGCAGTGGGTGTGACTGATTGACTAGTAGCTCAATGTTTCCCTTTTCAGAGCACCTCCACTGTGTCTTCATTAGTGGCTCTTACCACGTCCCCCTTAGAACCGAGGGTACGCAGTTCTCCACAATCCCTTCAGCATTTATTGTTTGCAGCATTTTTGCTAATGGCCATTCCGAGTGCTGTGAGCGGATAGGTGTTTGTAATTTGGGTTTGCATGTCTTTAAAAATTCCTAAAATTCATCATTTTTCCACGCCTGTTTTCTTTTCCTTAAAAAGAAAAGAAAAGAAAAGAAAAACGTGGGGGTACAGTATACCTCTTGAAATCGTTTTCTTGGAATGTTGCCCTCTTTTGAATTTTTGGTCGATGTTTGACCCCAGGATTGTTTTGGAGGGCAGGTGTTATTTACAGGCCTGCACGTTTGGTGACTATTTAATGACCATTAGCACTGGGTTTAAAGCTGCTGTTTTGGGAAACGGCCACAAGGCGGCAGCATTTCTCCGTTCCCAAATCTGGGTACTAGGGCAGCAGAGCCTTTCTGGAAGTCGTGTTCCTAGGTTGCGAATTAGAATGGCATGTGCCAGGAGAAACGCCCATAAGTTTATGTGGCATTACTGCTGGTTGGTTTTTGAAACCATTTGAATCGGGGTAATGATTAGAATATTGTTTGTCCTAGGTGTACACAATCTGGTTCATTTGTACATTGTATACGTCTATTCATGTACAGATCCTCTTCCCATGTGAAATATTACAGAGTGTTCCGTACACCTCCCTTGCTACGTGGTCGGTCTTTTTGGTATACGTATACAATATGTATTTGTATACGTATGGTAACGCTAATCTTAATTTATCCATTCCGCCCACCTTTCCTTTTAGATACGCATAGTTGTTTTGTAAGCCTGTGAGTGTCTTTCTCTGTGCAAGTATGTTCATTTGTGTCAGTTATTACATAACGCCTATAAGTGATATCATAGGATGTAGGTCTTTGGCTTTCCGACTTACCGCACGTTCTGCGATTATCTCCAAGCTCATCTGTGGTGCCTCAAAGAGCAGTGTTTCATTGTTTTCCGTGGTTAATATTCCATTGTGTACACGGACCATTTCTTCTTCATCCATTCGTCTGTTGATGGACATTTTGGTAGCTTCACCGTCTTGGCTATTGTGAATAAGGCCTCAGTGCAGCTGTTGCAGCCTGGGTCTTCTCGCTTCTGGTCTTCTCAGGTGAGAGGCCCAGTGGTGTGACTGCTGGATTGAATGGTACCTCAAGTTTTACTTCTAAAGGCAGCTCCTGTCTGTTCTTATTGGCTGTTACCACTTCACATCTCGCCAGCAGCTAGAGGGTACACAGTTCTCTAAAACCCCTTCAGTATTGACTGTGTGTAGAATTTTTGCTGATCGTCGGTCGACAGGTGTGTGTTGCAAACTTTTTGTAGATTAGATCTGCGTGAGTCTAATAATTCCTGAGGTTGAGCTTTTATCCATTTCCTTTTCTATTTATGTATGTATGTATGTATTTATTTATTTAGTTATCTATCTATTTAGTTTTGCGGTATGCGGGCCTCTCACTGTTGTGGCCTCTCCCGTTGCGGAGCACAGGCTCTGGGCGCGCAGGCTCAGCGGCCATGGCTCACGGGCCCAGCCACTCCGCGGCATGTGGGATCTTCCCGGACCGGGGCACGAACCCGTGTCCCCTGCGTCGGCAGGCGGACTCTCAACCACTGCGCCACCAGGGAAGCCCCTGTTTTGAATTTTTTTGTCCGTTCCCTACCTCAGCACAATATTTTAGGGCAGGTGTCCTTTACGGCCCTGAGTCCTTGTGACTATTAAGTGACCATTAGCTGCGGGCTTAAAGCCGCTCTTGCGGGAAAGGGCCACAAGGCGGCAGCATTTCTACCTTTGCAGCTCTGGGTTCCTGGGCGACAGCGCTTTCCGGGAAATCGTGTTAGTAGCCTGCAGATTAGAGGGGAATGTGCCAGGGCAAACCCCCAAGAGCTTATACCTCCTACTTCTTGTTTTTTAAATTAAATTTTTTTAGGTATCAGAGCAAATTTGATAAAAAAAAATGCACTTTCTCCTAAGCGTACAGAATCTGGTTCATCATATCAACGTATCCGTCTATTCCTCTTTGGATCCTTTCCCGTGTAGGTTATTATAGAGTGTTGAGTAGACCTCTTGGCGTTCCATAGGTATTTTGTGGTTATATATTTCATCTGTATTAGTACATGTCTGTTAACCTCCATATCATAATTCATACATTCCTTTCACCTTTCCATTCGGCTAAACGTAATTTTGTTTTCTTAATCCATGCTCTTCCTTCTCTTGGAAATAAGTTCATGAGTATCAATTTTGAGGTAACACCTATAAGTGATGTCATAGGATATCTGTCTTTCAGTTTCTTTCTTACTTCAAGTGGGGTGGTTATCTCTAGGTCCTTCTATGGTGGTGCAAACGGCACTGTTTCATTGTTTTCCGTGGCTAATATTCCACTGTTGACATGGACCACTTCCTCTTTGTGCATTTTTCTGTTGCTGGACATTTTGGTTTCTTCCAAGTCTTGGCTATATTAAATGTTTCTGCCGTGCAGGATTGCCAGCCTGTGTCTCTTCCATTCTGCTCTGCTCAGGTGATAGGCGCATCAAAGGACCTACCAGATCACATGGTAGCTCAGTTTTTACCCTTAAACGCACCTCCATTATGTTCTCCCTGCCGGCTGTTACCAGTTTACATCCCCCCAGCAGCTAGTGGGTACACAGTTTCCTGAAACCCCTTCAGCATTTATTCTTTGTAGACGTTTTGCTGAAGAGCATTCTGACGGCTGTGAGGTGAGCATTTCTGTAGATTGGATTTGCATGGCTTTATTAATTGCTGATGTTGAGCATTTTTAAATCCCCTTTTATTTTAAAGGAACAAAGAAGACAGAATGGGCGTAAAACATGCCTCTTGAAATTGTCTTCTTGAAATGTTGACGTCTTTTGAATTTTCTGGTCGATTTACGACCCCAGGATTTTTTTTTTTTTTTTTTTTTGATGGCAGGTGTCATTTACTGGCCTGCAATTATTTTGAATATTAAGTGACCATTAGCGCTGTTGTGGGAAACGGCCAGAAGGCGGCAGCACTTCTCCTTACCAAATCTGGTTACTAGGGCAACAGAGCCATAATGGAAGTGGCGTTGTAAATTGTAAATTAGAATGGAGTGCGCCAGGAAAAAGCCCCTTACGTTTATGTCTCATTACT